>NC_053416.1:5215000-5860000 GCF_016859285.1 Xiphias gladius | reverse complement strand
CATAAAAGCTTACTCGAAAACAAAAGAAGGAAAACAATGCACTCTATGCTTTCAAATATTCTGTATGGCTGTTGATCCTGCCCATACACTCCAGCCTGTACGCTCACTTAAATGCACTCGTCTCTTTAGAAGTCACAATGAACCCGTTTTGACTAGTGATAAGCAAGTGAATCATCTGCATATTTAAGGTCAGACCAAAAAAGTCTCAAGTAAATCGTAGAGAGTGCACGGGAGCGGCTTGTGACAAAAACTGTGATGATGAAGATGAGACAAACAGAAAGACCGAAAAGAACGTTTTTCAAAATTCCTTTTGAAATAAATGCTGATCGGACTCATGTCTGGTTATCTCTATTTGACATCAGAAAACACACCTTATTTTATAACATTTTAGACTAAAACCAGCCAGATGGATCCCCAATTTGCTCAAGTTTGACTATGATTCTAGCTCCCTGTCTTGACTAAAGCTACATTAAAATGTTCACAAAGTCTTATATTGCCGGGTGACACTAAAAGGATCCTTCAAGACTACAATGTCCATAGTTTTTGTCGGCTAAAGATGGGAAGAAGTTATCTAAATATGACTGACATGGACTTTTGATCTCATGATTATGACAGAACTCTACCGATTGATGGCTTGACAAAGAGCCCGACCTTCTAAGAAATCAAGAAGAAGCAGTTGGATATATCCAAGTCACACAGGCCCCACTGGTGGGCTTTAGGGGACATCGGAGCCCGATGCCCTTGCTGCGCATCTGGCCAGCTATGGCTCAGGAGGTAGAGCGGGTCATCCACTAATCAGAAGGTCGTTGTTGGGTGGACAAGATACTGAACTCCACATTGCCCCTGATGTGGCGTGTGTGTGTGTGTGTGTGTGTGTGTGTGTGTGTGTGTGTGTGAATGGGACGTATGAATGTGTGTGTGTGAATGGGTGAATGTGGCATCTAGTGTAAAGTGCTTTGAGAGGTCGGTAAGACTACAAAAAGCACTATATAAGTGCAGTCCATTTACCATCTGCTTTCATAGTGCAGTCTGCCTGTAGTTCCACGGGAAAACTCGGAAATGGATAAACCTGGGGGAAAGTATGCACTTCATAGGCTACGTGTGATTTCATATGGAGTTTATCAAACAGAGCAACAGAAACAGGATTTTTTCCGGCCTAAAAGATCATTATGACAGTATGAATAATTATTACACAGACCTTGCAATTTGACTTGTGACGAAAATTAATCTGTGAGAAAGATCCTTTATTTTACTACTTTGTCAGTGCGATTTCCGTTCTATAAAACGTGTTTCTATAGGTGAGCACATTCCCCAGTTAAGTTTTGCCAAATTGTACTTTTTGCGTGCTCGTATGCATCTTTTAAGCCCCTGTGACATGTATATAAATTAATCATTTTTTTGGGCTGATTTCTTACTTTTCTTTGCGGGCTTCCTGTACTTAGTGCTTGTATCAATGCTGTTGCTTTTTTTTTTTTAAATTGAACTCTGCCGCGACTTTGAATCGTTTCCATTAAAGCCATGTGGAATTGCAGTGGTGGCCGGTGTCTGTTGGCACTGTGACAACTTTCATGCCTTTATCAAAGGTAGCTGAGCTTTAGAGGTCTGAGCGGAGCTCAGGGGTGGACAGGCCTCCTGCCAGGCGGCTCCACCTCAGAACTCAGACGGCAAGCTTTGTAAAGACTTTGAAAACAAAGGTCGTAATCAGAAGCTGCGTAGAAGGCCCTGAGCAGCTTCACCTCTACACCGCAGCACATTAAACCCTCAGTGGTCAGCTCAAATCTGAGAATGCTCCAATGTGCCAAGGTCAGGGATTGGCTTTCAACTATCTCTTAATTTCACAAAAAATGACTGTCGACATTAATTCAGATCTTCTTGCATTTCTACTGACCAGTGTATATAGGCCAGTACGCGTAGACTGTAAGCATTGCATGGCCAACGGTAACGCTTCTGTGTCACTGATTTCACTGATGCTCCTAAATGTAGCAGGTTGCTGCTGTGTCATCACAGGCAGTTGCGAAGTGAATGTATTTTAATGCAACTGTTCTACTGTACAGCTGTAGAAACGCACTTATTTTAGACTTCTAGAAGTGGATATCCTTACTTATTACCGTCAGTTTCAGATTTAGTCCAACTTTGCACTCAGATGTTTTCAAGACCAGGATCTTAACACAACACGTAATCATTTTTCCCAGCATCCTGCCACATCACCATCGCAGGGATACTTTCCTTGTCTGATGTTTTTCCCACGCACATGTACGCACGTAAAATCCATGTTAGAAACGCGGTCAAATGAATATATGGCCAAGAAATCAGGTTTCTCCCAGCAGGAATCTGCCTGTGTTAACTTGATTTTTCTAATCCATTGTACCGATGAACTAGTGACAGTAACGCGGTTACTTAACTGCCTGTGGACACATTGCCTAATGGTGTGTTGTGTTGGTGCACTTGCTTATGTAAACGGGAGAAGTGGAACCTGTAACCACTGTCGCTGTTCGTCATTGTGAAATACTGATCCACTATCTGCGGTTTCTGGCATTTTTAGTGTTCACAGTCTCTTTAACTAAACTTTCAAATGATGCTCATTTGCTTGTTTATTGCATGGCAGAGAAATTATTTATATAACCCTGAATGCCCCTGGACCCTACGCCCATGCTGTTTTCCTCACACTCGTTGAGAACGGATTGCAATTTACAGAATAGGCTGAGCACTCTTTGAAGTTCTACAAGTGATAGATGCAATTTTTTGCTATAACACAATACTCAGGGGTACTTAATGGCTCACCTGTCACAACACGGCATTTGGAGTATTGCTTTTATCCATTTTTGCCACAAGTGAAAAGGTGCTTCTAGCTGAAACAATGGTGGGCCCCCTTATAAAAGTACATCTTTTATTATTTTACATTCCTATGTTCTTTGCCAATGACATTATTGTTGTTCTTTCAGCAATATGAGGGTTGTTGACCATTTCATACGAGTTTGCTGTCATGTTAATACCAGCTCTGTAGGAAACTGTGTCAAATGACTCCACAGTTTGTTTATTTGACACTGCAGCAATGTTGTGAAAATGAAACCTGGTATTGCTCTGCTGATGCTGAAAATCTGAAAGAAAAAAAAGTGCAAGAAAAAGAAGGACGGGAAGAAAAAGAATGGCTCAGAGTGCAAGAGTCCTGACACTAGGGCAGAATTACTTGTCCGCCTTCGGCTCTGCTTCCCTGCCTAGCAGACTTACTTCTGATTAAACATCCCCAGAATTTAACTTAATTACCTTGAGGGATAATCAGGATCTCTTAAATATCATTTAAAGGTTGCAATTGCCGTGCTTGCCAATGTAAACCCAACCATCTATCCTAATAGGCACAGACCAATTATCTCACTATTATCTCCTTGTCTTTTTATTTGCTCTTATCCTGTTTTTTAGTGATTTATGAACATACTCTGACATCCAGCTCTTAAGCTTACACTGGAGAGAAAGTCACAAAAAAGCAAATGCAGGATGTAGTAGTGCAGGTTATTCCTTCTGTTATGATGAGAGAAAGGAAGACGGATAGAAAAAGGCAGAGCGAGGAGGTAGAGCACTTCATTGACTGACAGGAACCGGAACAGCCATTAGCCTCAAGTCTTATGAGACAACCACGGGGTGATTTCAATTACCCTGCTCTACCCCAGCAGGAAGAGTCTACAAATGGATAAAAGAATATTTTGGGCAGAGTGATAGAAGTGGAGGGACGTATATTTTATCGAACCAGACATTACTCCCTTCCTGTTCCGCAACAATGTGGTTAAACAATAACAGCTGAAGAAGGGAAATGTAGAGGAGGCACAGGAGAAGAGAACCAACTGGGTTCTGTACGTTGGTATCTAAAAAACAGTTCAAGTACCACCTCCGCTTTCATTTGACCTTCCAATGCCTTTCAGGGACATTCATCTCTACTGGCACCAGCCCAAAAGTTAGTCTCTACTGCTCTTTGTGCTTCATACTGCATGATGTTTTCATATGGAGAGCTACCACTAATTCATCATCAGTACTCACTTCACTTTTTAAGGGCTTTTTCTAGCTCTGTTCCACTAACATCACATTAATTTGTCACCCGCTTGCTGGTTTTATAGAAAGATCACCGTGCACAATTAAAACAAGGGCACCGGCATGATCGGTAAACAGTCTATTGAATGTATTAATCCAGTTTTTGAGCAGGGATAATATGCGTGAATATGCGTGCAAATCTTTTTTCACCGACTTCAACTTAAATGCACTTTGACATGCAGATTTGCAACAATGACCAATAATAAACGTTCTTGACAATTTTGGCCTTTTTGGTAATGGAGAGTCCGAAACAGAAGAAGCCCATTAGCTCTAGTTTTATATAACCCTGCTCTGTCGGAGTAGAAACTACTCCACAGAAGAGCCACTTTTTGAAGACACTTATGCAACATGGCATGAATGCATCTCTTGAATAAGCTGTTAACTTATTGCCCTAGTGACCTAGCTAACAGACAGTTGGCAAGCCAGGAAGATTGCAAAGTTATTGTGACTAGCGCCAGCACTTTTCCGGGGAGGACATTGTGTTGGTGTTTAGCTCACCAACTACAATAATTCTCAAACTATCCCTATAAGCAGTCGCTTTGTTTCCAAGTTTCCAGCCACACCTTCTCTTCTGGATGCATGGATATTCCACTTTGGCACTTACTGTAGTCTGCCCAGGAAGCCAACCGCCGCAGCCAAAACGAGCTGTACATGAGGGCTGAAGGGCAATACACGATGGCCCTATCACGTAGCGTCCTGTGATTTGACCCATGTCATCTGATGCCCATAGCACACACCAGATGAGCCATACACATAGAAAAAGTAGTGAAGGTACAGTCGTCAGGATGTACCAGCCCAGGGAGATGATGTGTGGTGCCCTCAAGAGTGACATTGTCTCTACTTCAAGAGATTAATATTTGATGCATCACAACTGGAGGACTGTCAGATGTCCATTTTGTGGGATTACTCCGTCTCCTCTGCCTTTCCCAGGGAATGGGCACCAGTCAATACTTGTGCTGCACAGTGCACAGCAGGTTTCATTTGTTGTATCTCTGCCTAGCACAAATGGGTGGTGGGTTAGTGGCTTCTCCGCAGGCAAATAAAAATACCTCAATCCGGGCAAAATAAACCAAGCAACAGACTTAGAAGCCTCTAAGAAGCCACCTTTCTTCTTTTTTGTTGTTGTAATGGCAAATAGTAGAATCTGTATATCCTGAATGGCTGGGGACTTCAGAACTGGTTAGTCTACTGTGCTGTTATTTCCACTTACCATGTATCTGGGATTGTGTATCTTGCCTATTGGATTAATGTTTTGACTGAGGGGATACATGTTTTGGGGCCATGTAGTTGTATTTTTCAGGGTTTTAGGTTAGTTTTATGTATTCTGTTGTTGCAAATGTATTTGTACATGCAGTGCCTGGAACCTTATTCACAAGCTTCTCTAGCTTATCGGGGTTTCCCATTTTCACCTATTCTTCTTATGTTTTGTATGATTTTTATTTACTTGTACTTTATTCAGATCTGTGTGAAATAAAAATGAAATGAATAGAAAAAAGAGAATGGCGTAAGATGGTGGCTCATTAATTATCTGAACCAATATACCATTCATGGTAATTATACATATTTCTACATCCATTTGCGCTGCGTTTGTATACTTGGCTTGTGTAGGTAAGTATTTTTATCGTACAAAGAATTCTTAAGGCGTAAAGCAGAAGATCCAGAAACCCAGGACTTGAGTGAAGATGTCTCTTCGCGACTGTTTCATGCATCTCAAAAGACACTGTGATTTGAGCAGACCCCTTTATGTTCCTGTTTCAGGTGCTTGCATGCATCTGAAGCCTCTAGTGATATTTATTCATGACAACCTGTTCCTTTACACCAGGCACATCACACGGGTTTGCTCTCCCAGCATCCAAAGAGACAGCTGTCACCGTGACGGTATCACCGCTGTGGCTGAGCTGTGCAGTAGTTGAGTTGGTAGAATGCATGCGTGGTACATACTTTAGAGTTGAAATATTAGCTGATGGATACAACGCTGTTCACATTAAGACAGATTTTCTCTTTGCAAACTCCTTCACTTTTTTGCTTCCAGAATTTGTTTTATTGATGGGGCGAAAACACACTTGTTCAACAGACTGTTAGGAAGTAGGACAAAGGGATGAAAATAATCAATCTCTCTGTCTGACTCTGCTGTGCAGAGTTGTCTGCAGCTATCCGTCTTATTTCGTAATACTATGATGAGGAATCTTCTTCAGTGCGTTTGAGAACATATTGTCTGATATCATAGAGCAGCCACTAATCAGAGGAGGGTTACTTTGCAGGTTTCAGATTTGGCAATGCTGCATAAAAAGTGGCTACACAATAAATCTGGCTTCATAGAGCCTAATGAGTGATTCACAGTCACACAGTACCCCCTGACAGCGGGCAATTTTTAGCGACTCACCTTCTTTGAACATTCTCAAGGACACCCTCACTTCCACTCAACATATTTTATAGTGTCAGTGGAAGAAAGACATTCTCCTTGCACCTAGACAATGGTTGTCTTTGTCAGGACTCAATATTTTTAAAGCATTTTTTTTCCAGCTGCCTTGAGTACAAAGGTTTCATCATTGTTAGTTTGTTAAGTAAAACTTAATGGGGCTGACCCGTCAACATAACAAGTTGTTCAGAAAGTACACAATGTGCTAGGAGTCATTTAAACAATTAAGACAACAAGCAGTGCCGTGTTTAGTCTAAACAAAATGGCAACTTTTTACCTCTTAACTCCCAAGATCTAACTTCTTAAAGTAGATCGTTTAGATATCATTCAGAAACTGCAGCTATATAGGAAGAATGGTGGTGCAATGACAAACACCGTTACCTAACAGCTAGGAGGGATCTTGGACCAAATCCACTGGCGGGATATGGTTTCCCCCGGGTGCTCCAGGTCTCTCACACAGTCCATAGACATGCATGGTAGGTCAATAGGAGACTCTAAATTTTCTGTATGCGTGAATGGTTGTAAGTGTCAACTCTGTGGTAGACTGACAACTTGGCCAAGGTGTTCCCCACCTGTTGTCCAGAGTAAGCTGGGATAGGCTCCAAACCCCTGTGATCCTGTAAAGGATAAGTGGCTATATATGATGGATGGATGGATAGGTCAGAAATACAGTAATCTTTCTACAACAAGCTCCATGTTTTTCCAAGATATCTCCCAAGGCACATCATGCAGCTCCTCTAAGAGGATCTCACTACATTCCCAAGCAAGACTGGATATGGCACCGTCCATTGTGACAGAGTAGTTATTACACCTAAGGGACCAGTCACACTTGCATTTAAAACTCACAGTGTTTAATGAGTTCAACTTTGGAGAACTTGAGCCAGGCATAATACTAAGAAACTTTGGAATGAAAATCTTGTTTTTGCTGTCTTATTCTTTGGATCACTGCACAACAAAGTTTGTAACTGCAGGTGAAGCTTGATACTTTAGTCGACTGAAATATTGAAGATACTCTTTCATTCTCTCCACATTTGTTGGTTGGTTAAAGACTAATTGGCTTATATTAATCCTTCCTAAGCACTTTTGCTCTTTAACCAAGCAAGTCCACACTGGGTCTTGCCAGACCACAGTGAGTTAAGTGAGGTTTATATACTGTCTCGTTAAGACTCAATCATATTTGAACCTGCATTGCTGTGTTTAAGTCTGCTTGTCTTTGTTCCCCATAGGGAAGCCCAAAGTCGAGCTGACCTACGACAAGATGTACACAGTAACCAGCCGCCTGACATTCACCGTGAGTAAGGAGGATGACGGTGTACCAGTGGTTTGCATCGTCGACCATCCTGCAGTCAAGGACTTCCAAGCACAGAAATACCTGGAGGTGCAGTGTAAGTACTTCTTGGAAATAAATTAAAAATCGGCATGGATATTTAAACAGCATTATGCCCTTTTTTTTTTTTTTTTTTTGCTCTCCAAGTGTCTCGTCAGCTTAATTCAATAAATTGGACTGCAGCAGGGAAGAGCTTTCCATCCCCTTTAATTAAATGGCATAAGTTTGCTTCTTTTCCCCTAACTAAAACTTTGGTGTATGACATGTATGGCAGTGTAACTGAAGGGAAATAATTTCCATGCACAGGTTATGATGAATAAAAGGAGAAATTTGGACTGCAGTAGAGTAGACTGTTCCATTTCCACTAATTAAATGACATAAATTTGAAATAAAATTTTACTGCATGTCATTGTTATTGAAAAAGATTCTCAGTGCATGATGAATAAAAAGTCGAAATAAATAAAAGAGCTCATTGATGAACATCTCCCAAAGAAATATACTAATGTTGGGTATTATGTTGGCTTTGTATTTCTGTCAGACAGAGCAATATTGTCTTTTGAAGCATTATAAATCAACTGGATTACTGTTGCAGTTGCATTTGACTCCATATTACAGGATATCTCTCTGTCTTTATTTTATCATCCTCATATTCACAGTATCGTCAGAATTAATTTGTAATTTGGGGCCATGAATACGTTAAATCAGTGCAGAGTAGTGTTTAAGTTTAAAAATTTCGGAATTCCATGGAACATGGAAGTACACTGCAGGCACACGTTGTTTGATAGTGTATTACTAGTCTGAAGAAAAACATGAGCCATTAGTTAGTTCCTGTCTTTTAACTAGTTTTATTGTCTCTGCAGCCAAGATGTTTTGGATCGTAACTCAGCATAACGTCTTGCTGACCAGGTTAAAAGGTGTAGGATCGGGGATCAGTGGATGACGACGTGCACCTTAGTCGGCTGTTTGCATGTAAACACGATAGTCTTACAAATACACTTCTCTGGTCTCCCAATAAAAAGGCCGGCAAAGAAGATGCACAACTAACACAGCTGTGCCTATGTGCAGCTCCCCAAATGTCTTAATTTTATCACACATTCACCTTTAAACCATAACCAGCGGTGATATCTCAATCATGACGTTCAAATGTCAAAGGTACCCTGTAATCATTTAGTTTATTTTGCACAAATTGAAACAGAGTACATATAAATATTGTTTATAGAGTAAATAATAAAATGAAAAGTGCATCAACATGGAGAAATTAAATGTCAAATGTAAAACACCAAAAGTAGACTAACCACAAACACATTGGATGAAAAACAATGTTTGTGAACGTGCCTTTGGCGGATTATTGGTATAGTAAGGTGCAAAATACAAAAAAAGATGCAAACTTAGTGAAATTACTAGATAGATTTATTGTCTCGTCTTGTTTGTTTTTTTTAATTTTCCGTTCTCCATATCAAATCCAATTCATTCAAGTTCAACTGTGTGTATACAATGTTGACATATACACGAGCTGCAGCACATTACTCTCTAGAAATACCTTGAATTATACTCTAGAAATCATGTGTGAGAATATGTACTGTATGCATGTTTTTATTTGTGTACACAAATCTTAGTAACATAGTGTTGGGGGTTATAATTTGAAATTCAGCAACTACTTTACAGTTACTAATCCCAGTAATGCTCTGTGACTTTGACATTTGGGGATCAGTCTTACTGGGAGTTTGATGGAGGGTCGATATAAGTTTGGTCTCTGTGCTCAGTTGGCAGACTGACGGGGGATGTGGTTTAGGTGCTGGGTAGATGGTGGCCTCTGCCAAAAGAGGAGAAATTCGGCTCCAGGAAATACCAAAGTCGTCTTATTTCGATTTTGTGTGTCCTTGCTTGGCTGGCTGACGTGGCAAGTGTTAGCCACAGGTACGGTATGTGTACATTCAGGAGTCACCTCCATTTTAGGGTTGCAGGGTGTATAACCGCGTTTCGGAGGTCGGGACTATGGGAGAGCTGTGTGCAGTCACTGAGGCTAAGCTTGCTGCTGGGTGGTCAGTAAATCCCTCCAAATTGAAGGGCTGCCTGCTTGTTACACTCCAGTGTCTTTTTTCTACATGTGTTAAATACAAAAGATGCAACCTGGGTGAGTGGAGGGTTTGGAGTTGTTTAAAAGTACAATTGACTGAGCTTACAGCTGAGTAACCAAAGTAAAGTAATGAGTAATGTAACATATTGATCTTCCTGCTCAGTCGTTAGTAAAGTCATTGTAAATTCTTATTCAACGAGTAATGTGTGATGAGTACTTGATTACAGGTTTCACGTAACATTTACCAGCACTTACAAACACAAGTATTGGCGTAGTATTGGAGACAAAAGTGAACTAATAAAAATGAATAAATAAATTTTAAAAATGATCAAATGTCTGTATTTCATGCCTCTGTAACCTTATGTCTTCAGCCTCTGGCATGTGCTAGCATTCTATTAAAAAAAAAAAAAAAAACTCTTCTGTTGCTATCTGACCTTTCCCTGGGAAAGCAAGAACAGGAGATCAGCTCATGCCTACAAAGGCAGCATGGCATTTTGTTGGCCTCTGATTACAGGGAGCTCACACGGACCACCCGGCTCAGTGCCTCGCTGCTTCATGCAGGGGCTGCTGCTGTCATGCTCTGTGAACACTGTAATGGGCAACAAACAGGCATAGCGAGTCCTGCGGTCCACTTTCTCTCTGACCTCTCTGCTATACAGTTTAATGTTAGCTTTAGAACGTGTTGACCGAGGACTATTACTGTTTTAATGGAACATATTTAGAAACGTGATAGATGATGGTTTCTAAATTTTGTTCTTTGACTTTTCTTCTACCTTTGCTTTATTTTATGGGCCTGTAATTTTCTAGACAACGCTGGGAAGCAGCGTTGAGGAACTTCTCTGTGCACTGACTAAAGACAAGCAATTGTTTGGAATAATTAATTGGATGTGTACTATTAAGTACTAGTGATGTCAGTACACAAAATCCACAGTTCAGTACATAGTTCTGTTTCAGGACTACAGTTCAGTGTGGGAGTTTTTTTGGCAGGGAAAACAAAAGAAATAGAAAACAGTTAGTTTTTTATTTTGAAAATTTAAAAAAATATTTGGGGGATCATTGGCTGTGGTTTTTTTTATTTAAAATGCACTGGACTATTAGCATACAGTTTAAGAAATTTAAGAAAAACACAAATGTCAATATATCAGTAATGCACCATTGTTACTGCAATAAAACTCTAACCAGCATATTTGAAAATTCAAAGTAAATAAAGTAAAAATCCTCTTCAAAGTTAAGGTTCAACATTTTACAAAATATCTTAAATCAACCATTAGAGCCGGCAGTGAAGTTTAAGCTTTTCACGGTCCGGCAAGTTATGCTTATACTCAGCCAAGTTTTGAAGTTTTGTGCAGTGTGTGTATGTGTTCAGTTGCTCTCTGTCTGTCGGCGTCGAGATGAAGTGCTAGGGCAGTGGATAATTCTTGGACAAATACAGCTTGTGCCCATTTATGGGAGGCACAATAAACTCACAGGCAACACATAAGGAAATTATAACACATCTCAAACCCTGTAATAGACTTATTTGTGTGATGCAGTCTGATGGCGTTTTCAAAACACGTCCACAGTTTTTGTCCATTCCACAATATCTAAATAACATCAAAAAGCTCTTCCAGCTCTGGTTTTTCGTTTCCATTCACCATACTAACACTCGCTATATGATCTATACGTCATAGGGGCCACCCGACTAGTGTCCCACTGACAAAGCTGTCTGGCTGGAACACTCACACTTTAGTATTTATGTTTCGCAGATGCCAAGATGTAGGCCTATTTTATCAAAGTAATTTTCCAGTAATTATTTGGCCCGTATGTAGTACCAAACTGAATGTCCTGTTGTGAAGGGTTCAGGGCAAATTCATATACTATACCTTTGCACCTCTACTGAACATGGTCTCCATTTTCCCTATAATTAGCGTAAAACTTCATAGTCCTTTTCATAAACTTTTCCCGGAATCCAGTTACATATCTGTTTTTTTTCCTAGGAAATTTTAATGAACAGGACCTGTAAAATAAATCCTACGCTTTAGGCTGGACCGCAAATAGCGAAGCCAGCCCAAGAAACGCGCATGTCAGTGACTGACTGACTGAGTGATGAATTTACACCATTGGTCAGCCGAATGCCACGTGACTGAGTGCTGAAGTCACAGCATTGGTCAGCCAGCCGAGACTTGGAGTGTTCAAAATGAATTGACACGAACAGTTTCTAATACATCTTCAGGGGGGCGTTTACATGAAGTATTGTTGCCCCCCAAGCGCGAGGTCGGGCTTTCCCTCCGCGGGCACACATCTCTATGCATCTGATTAAATTGACCGCATGGGAGGTGACATAGAGGGGAATGAGCTTCTAACTTTCTCTCCGAGTGATAATTTTACGAGTAAATGTAGCCGAAATCACAGCACAGAGCTTTTCTTTAACTTATGTGAATGTGATTCTGTCAGACAACGTCGCGGTTTTATAATCAGGATGTTAGCAGCGCAGAGCAGCAGCTTGGAAATGGCTTGGAAGTGACTGCTGGTTAACATGTAGTCTTGATGGGCCGCGTTTCAGTCAGTATTTCATACTTGGTCCTTTGTCTGACAACAGAAACTGAAAAACATGTAAATGAGAACAGGGTTATTGGGAATTCGGGTGTATTGAGATACTGTATATGTGAGCACAGCGGGTAGTAGAGAAGCAAACATGGCGGTCCAGCCACATACTAGGTTTGTTCTATTGACCTAGTCTTGTTCTATTTCAACAGTGACATTCAGGTTTTGATTACTGATCACTGGGATAGACGAGATGATTTATGCTGAATTACTCAGTGTGCGGGCAATTTATGAGTGGATTGGAGTGCATTGTGTAGTAAGAATTTAAAGAGCTTAAAAAATTCCAATGTCAGGGGACAGTATACTTAAATAAACCTCCAATGTTTATGTGTATAAGCAAAGCAAGTTGTTTTGCTCTGTTGCCTAGTTGTTTATTCTTAAGGTCAGCTGACTGTGGAGAGATGGATAGTGCCGGCTTGAGTGCTTATGAGTTCAGGCACATAATAAACCAGGTAATTCAGTTGGCATAATGATCCTCTTGCATATGGAAGACACTATTTCATTTCCACTGAAGTGGCAGTATCTCGATCTGACAATGCAGTGTGTGTTTTTCCATCAAGCAAAGACAAGAAAGCTCTGCCATGACTACTTGAGACCATCAAAATAACCTGCAGATGCCTGGCGTCCTTCATATTTATGGCTCCGAGATGACAAGGTCAAACGATGTTGTGAGCAAAGAAAAAGTTGCAGGATGCCATGTACTGCCTGGAGTGGAAACAAAACCAAAGGGTTGCTGTCTAAACCCTTGCATGCCCACTGAGCAGACAACTTGGCTTTTTGCCCATGTGCTGTCCATCACCGAGGCTGAGAGCCGACCACTGACAGGGTTTGATTTAGACAGATGGATGGCCAGACATGTGTTGTTTGTTGCCGAGAAGGCCAGACAGCAGTGTGGAATTTTAACGCCGGCTTTGAAATTATAACTCAGGCCCAATCCCTCTGTCTACAGGCTGATTAAAAATGCAGCACCAAATTATGCATTTAGGCTATAAAACTGGGAGAGGAACCAAAATAATTTATATCTCAATCGGAAAACTGTAATTACGCCATTGTGACTCAACAATCAATCTGCTGTGAGATGACTCAACACTAGAGGTATTTGTTGACAGCATCTAATGTAGGAAAACATCAATGAAATAACATTTCAGAGTAAACAAAGTAGGAATTATGTAATGCCAGAAATGTTAGCCACCATTTTACACTGCTGGTGAAACATATCTTAGTTTTGATTTTTTTTTTTTAATACTTGCACACTAAACACTTTTTTTGTAAATGCTAACAATCCTTGATATAAAAATAAATACATTAGGTTGATACAAAGTCACATAAGCCCTCATTCATGATTTTTCTGATGGTGGGGCACCTCATTTTGTGGAATTATCAACCAATACACGCAATGTTTCAAAGTTTTAAGTCAGAGCAGGACTTCTGTTGCCTTTGTTCTTTCTCAGTTTTACTTTAGTACATGGCAACGATGAATTCAATCCCTACCCCAAATGATAGATTGAATAAAACATTAGAATTTTGTCCAGAATAAAGGATCATCTCTCACACCAAGATGAGAAAAGGAGGCTCTGATAACACCAAAAGCAGTCAATGGATCGCGAACAATAGAAACTCCATGGTTGCAAAGAGTAGCACAGCAGCGACTGTCAAAGCACTCCACTGATTTGTCAAAACAACGTTCTTACATTTTCTTTCCAGCTGTCTCAACTCTTCAACAGTGTCTTCTATTTTTGTGTTGCAACTTTATCAGGTAATATCTTTGGACATAGTTGTGGTCCTGCACTGCACCATACATCTCATTCCCCAAAGCTGTGGCTGGTGTTAGGTTGATTTAAAATTCCTTCAATAATATGCTCAAGGTAGACCCAACACAGCTGAAGAGATATTTTATACAATGGAAAAGCAGGTTGAGGTTAAGGCAGTAGTAGTAGCCAAATGTAAAGGAAAAGTACAGTGAATGTATTTTATTGTTTAATAAACAATAAAATATTGTACTTAATGTCAAGTCAAATCCACCAAGACCAAATCAAGTTTGTGTTCAATCAGAATAAATGTAAAAGTTACTTTCAGAAAAATGAACTTGAATTGATCTCCTCTGACACTCCAACAATGGTCATGGATGTTGTTCTTGCTGCTGCATTTATTGTTGTTTTTAATCCTTTTATGTATAGGGACTATTTCTGTGATCACGGTGAGCAGTTTACCGTGTATTCTGTGTGAAGGAAAATAGTGAAAGCACCAATGGAAGCTGATGGAAAAACAGTTACATGATTAGAAAATGCCATTGCCCAGATTAGCCTACCAATTGATAAATGCTGGAATTTAATAGGACTAATGGTGGACAGAGCTACAGCAGCAAGCGCAGCTGATGTGACCATATCAGATGAGTAATAACGTGAGGAGCCAGGGTAGCTGATTGGCTTCAGCTAATGCTTCAAAAGACTTCTGCCTGTCCTGATGGGACATGAACCCAGAGCATCTGTGCTGATGGCAAACTCCCGTGCGCACATCCGACATCACGACCTCCACATCCCTAGTATTTGCTGCAGCGCCCCTGAGGATTTATCAAGCCAAACACACTGGAAAAGTTAGACAATTTCAAGTGTTACCAGCGAACGTACATCACGATGCAGAGTTGTTGCATCTGGACATATTTTGTAGGAGACTGTTCTGTGTTAGCACTGGAGTGAAAAAAATTTAAGCATATTTTGCAGTTCATACGGGGTATGTAATTCCGCAGACTCCTCAGAGGCAATCTGGGAACCAAAAGTTATGAAAAAATGTACTAAATTGCAAGTCTAGAATCGACCAGAATCCATCCATCAGAAAGACCATAGATGGAGATAGTAGATGTCGTGTAAAGACAGACAATTCTGTGTCAGTCATGTTGTGCCAGCATTTAATTTTCTGTCTCTGTCTCTCTCTAATCCTTTTCAGACAAACCGGAGGTAAAGATTGTGGTGGAATTTCCTCAGGGTCTGACCAGGGAAGGAGAGAACCTCGAGCTGACGTGTCAGGCCAAAGGCAAACCCCAGTACGACACACTCACACAAGCACAAACATTTTAACCCATTGAAAATAGCCATAGGGAGGGAACGCAAACCGACCTGCTCACAGATCCACATTTATGTATTCATGTACATACCTTGACTGCATGCTTGGTGTGTGCATCTGTCTCATTGCAGTGGTGTGTGGACCTGTGTCTGTTACTGTTTTACTTTTGCTATTGAGTTAAAGCGAATATTGAACTTTTGCAGCAGCAAGTAGTGTTGAGTATAGGGATGTTACGGGAACCAATACTTCGGTACCAAGTTAATGCCAAAATTCTGAAAACGTGGCGGTACTTGTTTTTCTACAGTACCGTAGGTACGCTAGAAGTCATAGGTACTGGAGATGTGATTCTTCCGGGACTGTCAAAGACAGCAAAATAATCCCACAACTGTTCTAGTCAAACATAAAGGGAAGAAGAAGAAGGAAGGCAGACAAAGTAACAATACCAACAACACATGGAATGGCAGCAACAGGTCTGCTGCGACTTGTGGAAAAAAAACACAACAAGAGTCGTGAATGGAGATATTTTGTGTTTGAGGCAGATCATCCGGGCCAAGTTATAGAAAACCAAAAGCCAGTATGCAAATACTGTCACAGAGCATTTTGAATGAATTAGGAAACACCTCAAACTTATCTAGGCAGCTCAAAGACAGCATCCGGATGAATTTGAAAACGAAATATAGTACCATTAGATTTAACCCCCATCATTTTGGTCATTCAGATCATTTAAAAAAAAAACTTTAAAGCTTTATGTTCAAATTCACTTAAAAGGATTTGATGGTCAAAAATAGTCCCCTTGTTTTAATTTATTGCCCAAATGAGGATGGGTGTCTGGATCTGAGCATAGTAGAGGATAGAAATGTGAATGTTATTTACAAAATGAAAAAGTGTAGATTCGGCCAATATAGATATGCAGGATATAATAGTTAGAGAAATATGGCTATGAAGAAGAATAACAAGGCAAATATTTAAACACATATACAGTACACATTGATATTCTAAATAATATTGCAGTCATTTTAGTTCAGGCTACCACACCATCCATGAGTTACAATATAACGTTCATGTTAAAAAAGCAAATAAGTCCTCCTCTTTGCAGGGAAATGGTAAGATTTGATGCTGAAATAAAAGAGAGTGCAGAAAAGCAGAGAGAAAATAGAAACTCACTGTTCATCTTGACAACTTCAGAAGCCTTTACAGTTTTTTTTAAGTAAAAATGCAAAGGTACTATATTGTAGTGAACAGAACTGTAAATTTTAATGTTCTCTACTCTGTCATGAGCTTTGCTTCTGACATTCTTCATAATTTCGGTGCTAAATCATCCTCTGACAACAGTTACAAGATAATATCAAACTGCTTATCACCCAGCTGCTCAGAGAGTATCTGTAGCCTCCCATACTGAGAGGAAAATATAATATAGAAACGCTGTTTCTATAGGTTTATAGAGTGAGACTGTAGTTGAACTGAAAACTACTGTATCTTCAGTACTTTCAATGTGCCAATACATTTCCAAGCGTAGTTTTTCCTCTGCCTCTGGCATGGTTCATTTATATGTTAGACTAAGGTTTCAGGTAAAATCGTTGACCAATTCTTGATCCTGACATAATGACAGATCAATATCAAAATACCACCAGCCCTCATCAAAGTAACTTACGATATCTTATTAACAGCTTATGCAGCAGGCTGTTCAATGCTAATTTTCTTCAACCTCAGCTAAGGAAGACCGTTAAATTTTGAATCACCTTGAAAAATGGGTTGGCTTTAGATCATATTTGTCAAACAGGACTGTCTTAGTTGTTGCTGTGCTGTTTCATCATCTGTTGTCCCTCTGACCTGTGGTGTACCCAAAAGCTCCATCCTTGGCCCCCTGTTGTTTTTTATCTATATACTTCCACTTATTAGTAAACACAACAGTCATTATCCTTTATATGCAGATGACATACAGATCTATCTTCTGTTAAGAATTTTTGAGGAGAGCAACCTATGACAACTGTTATGTTCTCTCTCTGATATTAAGTGTTGGATGTCCAAAAATGTCCTACAGCTCAATGATTAAAAAAAAAATCACAAATTATTATTATTATTATTATTATTATTATTAAATTATTATTGTTATTCTTATTATTAAATTATTATCCTGCATGAGAGTCTTGGCCCACTGTCAGCAAATGTTAAGCCACCACCTAGAAACCTCGATGTAATTTTTGAAAGTAACCTTTTTTATGACAATCAAGTCATAAGATTTGTGTAGTCCTGCTTCCTCCAACTGAGGAACATCTCAAAATCAGGTCTTTTCTTTCTCGTGACTATCTTGAGAGGGTCGTACAAGCTTTTATATAGTCATATCCTGATTATTGCAGTTCGCTGTATTAAGGGGTAAGCCAAAGATCAATGTAAAGCCTTCAGTTAGTACAAAATGCTGCTGCTCAGCTTTTAACTATTCAAAGAGACAAGATTGCATAACTTATGTTTTAGCTTTTCTTCACTGGTTATCAGTCTGTTTGAGAGCCGATTTAAAGATTTTACTGATCGCTTTTAAAGCAACATGTCTTACGGGCTCACTTTCTGCAAAATGAAAGATGGGGTTTGGGTTTAAGGTGTGATGGGCAAGCAAATGGGTCAGATTTGGTTGTAGTTGAAATGGCAATGAAAATTGGCTCTAGGAATGTGAAATATTACCACTCCTGGCACATGAACTTGAAAGGTACAAGATGTGGTTGCACTCACCATTGGCTCAAGAACCTCCTCACTGGGAGCAGAGATCACTTCTAATTAGGAGATGTAGTTCAGCTGATGGATAAGAGCGCTGCCTTGATACAAGTACATGTTGTAGAGAGGAAAACTGTGTCTACAACTGTGACTAATGTTACAAAGACCTGAGGCCAGACAATTCTAAATGACCATTGCTGGCTACGTAATCACATAATTGAATGGCTGCTATTTTCCTTTTTCAGGACTTTCAGAGGGGAAATTTGAAGCTGGCCTGTAATTATGAAATACATCAGAATTACTGTGCGATATTTTGAGCAGGTGTTTAATTACCACTGCTTTAAAGGCAGAGGGCAGAGCAGAGAGTGGCGTTGATAATAGCCGAGTTGGTCCTAATATCTCCTAATAGGCATGAATAGGTTGTTTTTTTTAGTGATGAGTGATAATTTTCTGAAGGTATTTAGGGAGTCTGTGAGTCTGTGAGTATTTTTGATGGACTCAAAGCACTCGATATGCACAGATGATGTCAATGTTTTGATTAAAGTTAAAAGATTGCTTGTGGTACACAGAGCGAAGCACAGAGAACAGTCCCCAAGTCAATTTTTGCCACTGTGTCGAAAATGAACTCACAGTGGCCTTTATCTTTGTTAATGAGTTATTTGAAATGTCTGGCTCTAGCATCTAAAAGCTCTTGCTTGTCGCTCATTAGGCTATTATTCCACATGTATCACATCGAAACACAGGTGTTGGTTTGTTTAGATGACAGGTCTTTGTGAAATGAGATGTGATGGAGTGCAAATGAAGCCATTAGAACGAGCAGGGGTGAGTAAAGGTGTGAGAGTTTCAGGCAGGGGACCTGCCGAACTATCCAAACATCACTACAGCTGGTGCTGTTGGTATCAATCATATTAGTATGTTGACAAGGCAGTTCAAATTTGAACGGAACAAAATAATCATCTGATGAAGCTGGAGTTATGAATATTACATTAGAAACAGTGATGGGACCAACTCAAGTTGTAGGCTCTGAAAAGTTTGTAGTTTGCTTTGTGGCAGAGATAAGACGGGTATGGTAAGCTTCAATTCATAATGGTTGCGATTGATTTTAATGGCAGCCCAGGCAACCACGGTCTTTCCATAACCTTAATGAAAGAGCTTTTGTTGCCTAAACCTAACCACAGATAGAGGTCAGAATGAAAACCCCAGGCTCTGATGTGACAGCTGCCGTCCACCCCCGCCCACCTCCCTGTGACTCTGATAATGTGGTCGCGGTTCATTCAATCCAAAAACGTTGCCCATCAACAATAGTCCGGTCGACGGTTACATTTCTCACCACAACATAATTTTGGGAAAACAATTCAGTAATGTATAAACAGAATTTCTCAGAGACAGGGTTGCTCAGAGCCGCCTTCCAAGCCTCCGGAGTTAAAAGGTCTTTGAAATTCGACACAGGTTTTTCAGGGAAGCATTCCTTTAAGGGGATTAGTGGCATGAATGATTAGTGATGATTAGTGGTTATAATTGAAATTGTAATTGAATATTTATTGCAAAATTGAAATGTATTTTGTTCTTTTGAAGTCTGAGTGTGAGTGTGTTCTTCTGCCAAGTTTCGTCTGAGCAGGTGGAAACGCAGGTAAACATTATCCTTTGTGGACAATGTGAATCGTGCTTTTTCCTCTGCAACCTACACAAAAGACTGTATTATTATGTTTTCTTTTTTGTTTTTTATCAGTCATTAATCGACCTGAGTTGTTGTGTGCCCCCACAGTGCAGTCGCTCTCACATTTGCCTAAGCAGCCAGCTCTGAATCTATTTCAGTATGGATGGGGTCACAGGGGGTCACTTACATTTACAGGTCAATTTTGGTTCTGAACTCTGCTGGTTTGCAAAACTCGACCAATTTGACTTGGCCTTAAACTTGACCCAAATTTAAATCTAATCCACATTGTAATCTCTAATCTAATCTCAAACTGTCCTTAATTTGCAGTAAATATTCTCATTTTGAGGATCTAAAACTCTGTATGATTCTCTGAAAGGCAGAATTACAAGAACATGCAAACACACACACACACACACACACACACACAAAGCCCCAAACACTGTGTAACTCTGAATTCCTCTCCCCACCAGCCCCCCACAGTTTTCATACTTGGCATAGAGACAAGCGCACTACCCGTATTCATTTTATAAAGATGAAAACACAATCAATACAGTGAGCCGGGAATTGGAAGTCATTTTCATTAGAGCTGCTGAGAGTTCTGCAGTCATTACCAGCAGATAGCACAGGGGGCCCCGGCTGCAGGCAGCCATTTGTATTCTAGACGCCTGTCCTTCTTCTCTCCTTGCAGCCCCATCTTACCTCTTTTGTCTATCTCTGTCTATCTTCCTTCTCCAGAGTCACTTTTTCCTTCTCGCAACTTCAGATCCACCTATAGAACCTGTTTTTTCTAGGTCATGTCTGCCATGCCGTCTTAGGAAAAGACCTATATTTATTACGTATTTACATTTCATCTGGAGAGCACTTGTAATAGACACGGCACTCTCTCTTTCCAGCAGTCTACCACAGCCATTAAACACACTTGTGGTTGGTTTGTTTGTTTTTTGCTATTGAGCTCCAACTGCTATTTCATATGTTCTCTTCCTGGATTTTTCGCTTCATCTTTTTTTTTTTTTCTCTCTCTCTCCTATTTGCTTGCTCCCTCCACACCAAATGTTTTGAAATGGGGGGAAACAAGTTAAAACACCACAACAAAATGCAACAAGAGAGACCATCAGCACAAGCTCAGGGGAAATAACAGGCGCTGGCAGTGGCCATTGGAAGTTGCAGCAGCAAAATAGAGGTGTTTTGTCTTCTTCTTTTCTCTTCACCCTCTGTGACTCTGGGCGCTCTGAGCTCATTGTCATAAAAATGGAATCTGTCACCCCACTATAAACCTCAGTCAAGGTATAAAAAAGAACAAATACAGACACTTGGTAGGCACCCACCTACCCAGCAACACTCCTAAATATACAAGTGTAAAAAGCCTGTAATTTCAAGACAAGGCTGCCACACAGTTATTGTTGCTTTTAACTCTACACAAAGGGAAGGATGTCATTTAATTTTGTCATGTTTTTTAATGTTTGTTCTAAGTCTCCCTGATTAGCTCTATTTCTAATAAACAGCTGCTAGAAAGTTTGTGAAAAGGGATGTGAATTTGTTTAAATTAGAGACAGAATATAATCTTTGGGGAACTATTAATCTGTTAAGAAATATGGGAAAAGTTTTGTCATGTCATGGACCCTCAAAAAAGACGCGTACTCTATTAAGGGAATAGGCCCCTGTTTAATAATGATGGTGTGGTATTAGAAAAACCTTTGAATATACTGTAGTAATGTGAGAGAGATCATTCTTTTTGGTGGTTCAAAGATGATGATCTCGAATTTAACATGTTTAGACTCTACTAGCAGAACGGGTCTAAGAATAGAAAAAAATGATCCATGTGTTGCTTATTCCATCCAACATTTCATCCAACAATTTGTAGTTTTGGTTGTAATGAACATTGTATCCATAAGGGTTCACTAACAGCGCTTGAGACTTTTAGTTTTAGGATCACATCATCTGTCACTCCCTCCGCCTATCCGTGAGATCTCACCGGTGCTCTGGGGTTCTGCTTTTCAGGCCAAAGCGGGTGAACTGGGTGAAGGTGGATGATGATGTGCCCTCCCATGCCGTCATCACCGGTGGTGATCTTTACATCGAAAACCTAAACAAGTCCTACAACGGAACCTACCGCTGTGTGGCATCCAATTCAGTGGGGGAGTCTTACGACGACTACATCCTCTATGTCTATGGTATGCCTGTCTAACACTTACCCTCTAATACTTAATTATCTCTCTTTGTACCTCTATCTTTATACCGTATCTTCTTCTCTTTCTCTCTCGTGTGCTTTTTTACCTTTTCCATCTTTCCTCCAGATGTACACTCCTCTATATCTAGGATCACTTCCTTTTACGCACGTCATGTCTGAGGTTTTCCGATGTTTAAAAGTCTCTAACCTGTCCCCCGTGTGTAAAAGTTTAAACCAATGAGAGAACCAATACAAGTTCCATCTCAAGTCAGTTCACTTTCTGTATACTGAGAAAGATAAATCTTTTACTTCAGTATATATAACACCATTCACAGTACACCGAGTTGTTTGGAAGATTGTCCCGTGAACCTTAACACCAGAATCATTTAAATGCAGAGATTGAAATGAGGGATTTACAAGATTGGTGAGTTGTCAGCACTGGTGCTCATTGCTAGCACGTGTAGCATAACAAACACTGCGTAATCCAAAGCGTACAGACTGACTTTTAATCGTGACTCTGTTTCAGTACAGGCACAGTGTACTCTTAATCCCTCCCTGTTTCCAGCTGCACTGTGGATGTGGCCATTACCAATAGCTCGTCCCTACACTCTGTGCACTTTGTTGACTTGACTGCGCTATCTTCCGTGCACCTTGATTTCGGAAAAATTAGGTCCTAAGGCTGCATTAAAACCTACATTATCACACTGGAAAAAAAAATGCAGGCAAAATGTCTTAGCTTTTGATAAGCCTTCAAACCATTATTACTATTACTCAAACTGGATAATATTTCATCTTCTCACCACTCCCTGTAGCAAAACACCTACACCAGAGAAGTTCCATGTGATTTTTTTTTTTTTCTAACGCAGTGCTATTTTCATTACCGATGGGGACACCATCATATTCTCCGAATCCTTTCTCTCTCTCTGTGTATTATTTGGTCATTTTAATGACCGGAAGACGAGTTTACAATCTGTCTTCATAAGTGGGCGTCTTTTAGGCTTTATATCTTGTAATCTCAACACTTTCTGCCAGATTTATATCCCAGCAGTGTGAACAAGGCCTTGAAACAACATTTAGACAGTAAGGTAGGGTGATCACATTTACAGAAAATATAATTGAAAAGTTAATTAGAATAAGCAAATAAAATTTTTTAAAGATTTATCGTACATTTTATATACTTTTTTATGGTGGCTAGTCAAAAACGTCTTTAGGGGATACATTGGGTATTTTGGGTTTATGGCCTCAGCATTTTTAAAATCCTGGTTATGGCTCTGAGCCTAATAATCTAAAAGCCCCTGGAGCCCAGCCACGTTTAGAACTATTGTTTTCAGAACATAAAGGTAGTTGGCGATGGGCGACTGTGAGTGAGTTTGTGAGTTTGCAGCAAATGCATACAGTAAACCGGACTACATCAGCTCCAGAGTCATTGGATTTCATTTTTAATATGTGGATCCATAGGCCACATATTAGTTATATTACATGCAGATGTAAGTCAAGTCAAGTCAAGTCAATTTTATTTATATAGCCTAAAATTACAAATCGCAAATTTGCCTCATTGAGCTTTACGATCAATACAGCATGCAACACCTTCTGTCCTTAGAGCCTTGATTCAGGTATGGAAGAACTTGCAAAAAACACTCTGCTAACCACTGGCATAGTGTATAGCGGTTTTGTTTTTATTATTTTTTTGCAAGGACCAAAGCAGAAACCCAGGTGGTGATTAATATTTCAGAGTGGTGTGTATGTTCTATTGACCAATTGGGCTCCCTCCCACGAATCTGGGGTAATCCTTTAACCTGCTTCCACCTACTTCTGTCAGATTTTTTCATTTCTGTGGTTTCCATGTTGAACTAGCAGCCTCCTCTCTTTCTCTATGGATGATTCTCCTCCTCATAAACATTATCTCAATATGCTTTATGCTGTTGATGCCAATAACATTTTCTCCCTGAGCAGGGCATTAGACTCTAATGTGCTCATTTTCCCTGGCCAAAATTACTTCACTATCACTTTTGGTAGACCATGAGCCCACAGAGAAATGATTTGGCTGCTATTGTCAGAGGGAATTAGCAGAGTGAAAAGAGTACTTTTTATGTTGGGGGGGGGGTTGCTCAGTTACTAACGGAATACAGCTGAATGGATGTTATTTACAGCAGAGAGAGTTGTTGATGTAATGATGAGTACAATGAAAAAAAAACCGAGCTACTGTCGCAGATCAGGAAACAGCTTACTGACACCTGCTAGTTTAAACTAACTGTGCAGTGTCAGTGACTCTGTGTCTATATACTGGTTTTATCTTTCTACGAATCAGTTTGACAGATAGATCTTTGGGCTGAAGACGCATTACAGTACCACTCAGATAAGAAATGAACTGCAAAAATTGCATATTTGTATTATTTATTGATCTCTAATCTAAAGTAATGTTAGAGAGCACTTGCACATCGATATTCTTTACTCAGGAAAGTTATACTTCATCCACTAAATGTGCAGTATCATTATGTTAGAATTTAGCTTGCATGGGATTTTCTGACAAATAAGCATTGGCCATATAAAGTATTATCTCTCTCTGATCCTTTGTTAATTTTAAACTATTGTGCTCTGTGTATAACCGGCTGTCAAAAATTTTCCACTGAGGCATTTTTGCGGGCGCACTGATCCTCCAAAGTGCCGCTGACAACTGCAATTGTACCTCAGTGTTTCGTTCATGCTGTGGTTGAAGACAAGCTGTCCAAATCCCGTCCAAACCTTCCTATCACAACAGGTCCGCGAATGGGAGTCTTGTGAGCTGCTGGAGGAAAAGTTCGGCAGACCAAGATGTCTTAAGCAGAGGGATTTGTTGATGCTCGATGCATCGGGGAGAAGAGTGATAAGCAATGCATATGCTAACAAGTTAACCAGGGCAATGCCACCCCAGATTTCTAAGAATCCTTCAGGGTAACTCTACTGTATAACTACGTCATACTTACTACATGTCCATATAAGGTTACTCTTCATGGGACTACATCATTTCCATATATGTGTGAAGATTCTAAGGGATGCCTAATCCTGAGCACTTACTCACATTTTGGCTGGCTCATGTTATACTGTATATTCGAATTACCTCTGTTCCACGTACAGAGACTAACCATGAGACACAGAGACACAGGCTGTTTGTTATGGCCGTCTACCTTATCAGTGCCTTGACAGCTATCCTAGAAACAAACAGTGAACTACTGTTTATAGTGAGGGACGTGTGAGTGCGTCCCGTGTGGACAGGCTGCCTACAGTGAAAGAAAAGAGACTTAATGAAAGAAAATAGACCTAAATCGACCAAAGCTGGTGCGTGCATCCATTGACCATAATGCAAGACAAAACATTTGATTCTCAGTTCAGTATTACTGTGTTGGAGGACACAGCTGAGTGTCATCTTTAGTGTGTTTATTAAGACATTGGAACAATGAATCCTCTCAGTCCATGGTTTGGCTGTGCTGTAAACAGATCATGGATGTATTATGAGAACTATTATAAGAACTTCCATTTAAAGCTGCTAACCTGGGAGATGAGCCAAATAAATGTTCTCCCCCGGTTCTTTTTCATTGTTCTTCCATGTTGTGTGGCCAACTGCACGTGGCCATTAGTGTCCTTCTTCTTAGACTGTTAACAGTGGGATGACGTCAAACACATCAAAATCATGTTTCTTTCGCTCTGGGAAAGTTTTACAGAGGCTACTTTTCATGGTTTAAACATTCATGGAAAAAGAGTAATATATTATCTTGTTTGCAATTAGACTTGTCCTGCCAGTAGTTGTGCAGACATCTCTTTTATAATGGTTGACAGTAGGAAAAATGCTTTTTGGGCAGTACGGGGATTTTTTTAGCAGCAGTACTGTGGTTTGCCACTGGGATAAAATGGCAACAAGGCTGTTTCCCCGCATTTTATCCGTAATTCAGACGCAGCAGTGGCTCTTTTTTTTACTATAGTCATAGGGTCCAAACCCAGGAGCCCAGTATACTTGTGGGGTTCAACAGCTTTGTGGGGACCAAAATGCTAGAAAACAGTAAATGGGCATTAGGACTTGGTTTTAGGCTTAGGGTTAGGGTTAGTCATTCAGTTGGGATGGTTAAAGTTAGGGTGGCGGGCTACAGAATGCATTATGTCATAGTCAGGTCCCCAGGAATGTAGTAAAATAAGGATATGTGTGTGTGTGCATGCAAATGCATTTGTTATCGGTTCAATTACAGCACACATTACGAACGTCAATAAAAGCAACCCTTTTACTTTATACCATCTTATTGCTCACAAGCTGCGTGATCCATAAAGTACAACTTTGCATGAAGTGCGAATTTTCTGGTAATTGTATCAGGCCTTTTGTACGTCTCTCTCCCCAGGCCTAAACAACAAAACCCCATGGTGTGGGCTGCAAGTTGTCCCTCTCTCATCCACCCACACATCCCCACATGGTGAGAGAAACAGAAAGATAAACGCAGTAATGCAACAGGTGGGCAACTAAAAGCCTTGCACCAAAAAAAAACAAAAAACAACAACAACAACAAAAAAAAAACGCAGCGGTCATTAAAACCACATAAATCCTCCACCCTTTCAGAGCTGGTCTTTTGATGACTTTGATGTGTCCGTGGCCCCCACACTACTAATGTCTACTGTAATTCAACAACAAATCATGCCGAACCTTCGCCTTGCTAATGGGAAGACAGGATGTTGTGGCTGAGCTGTCAGAAGCTGATTCTCACATTATGTTCCAGACCCCCCTCCACCGTGTTCGCGCACACACACACACACACACACACACACACACACACACACACACACACTCACACACACACACACACACACACACATACACCCATACACACTGAAACACACACTCTCAGGCAGACCACCTCCTGCTCTTACACCATCACCACCAGTAATGCACCTCGGCTTTGAACCATTTACCTAAGCAGAAGCTGCAAGCAGGGCATGTAGCTAGACACAAACACACTATAATATAGTATATATATAATATAAAACATCTGGTTTTGGTTAAAATAAAATGTTAGACTGATCAAGTGAGTCAGACAGCTTTAGTTTTACTCTTAGGGTGCCTTTACAACTAATGTGTTTGGTTTGGTTAAAACGAGCTCTGGTGTGTTTTGTTCCATTCATTTTGGCTGGTGTGAATGTTGCCAGTCGAACTCTAAACAACCGGATCACAACTACCTGAAAAGCACGGTCCCGGTCTGCTTCCAGCCAGACTCTGGTGGGGTTCATTTGGTGTTAAATGGACCAATCACAGGATGATTATGTTTGTAGATATGTTACTTTAGCATGAATTCAAAAGCTAAACAAATATTAAGTCCAACAGCTGATTCTTAAGAAAGCAACCCCCGGATCTGTATAAACGGAGCATATTCTACATTTATACGGCATCCTTTGGTAACCCTGGTAACACATATGCATTTCATCATGTGACCTTAAGGATTTTTCCTGGTGGAGCTTGTGTCCTACTTTAATAATGATAAAGGGTGAAAGTCCTAAGTCCTTCCAACAGTCAAAAGTAAGGCAATGATCAAAAATTTAAAAAGACAAAATGCACCATGTCTTAGATTGTATTGTATTGTTAGACTCCACAGCAATGCCCCAAAAGCTATTGTGAAAAAGCAGAAGTGTTTACTTTTAATTTGAAAAAAGAAAAAATGTAATCTTAACAGCCACGATATCAACACAAGTTCCCAAGCCGTACATTAGATCTCTGTAACCTAATGATAAAGTCTGCATGGAACTTCCATCCCCCAACAACCCCCATGCTTGACAGCCAGAACAAATGCAGCCATGGCCGGCATCCTCTCTAATACATCTGATTCCCGAGTATTGTGACCCTAAGTGATGGAGAGCACTGTGAGCTTGGCTGACACTAACAATGTTAACAGCAAAAAGAATGCGGTCTGTACTGCTCTAACTCTCACTGCTGCTCTTACTTCACAGGGTAAGAAAATACAACCATCAGGGTTTTCCTCTCACAGTCGAGTGAGACCCAGCGCCAAGGGGTTTTAAGTTGTTTACTGCCGCTTACCCAATAACTGAGTTCTCTTCTTCCCTGCTCCTTCAAGAGCATAGGCTTTTATTGCACACCGGCAGCATGTTTAGTGACCCTGGTGCTCTCAGTCATCTTCCTACTTACTTTACACTTTTACTCCATTAAAACACATGGGACTTTCTACAGAAATCACTGTTGGCTCTTTAAGTGGCATCCAACTTGTCTTCCGCAGGTGCAAAGTGTCCTGACACATCCCATTTGTAAGTGCTCTAAGTTAGCTGAAATTGCACTTGAGTGGAAGGGAAATTGCCGGTGTATAATGTTAGGGAGGTGGGAAAGTAATTCATCACTTCCAAAACAAATTTGCAAGGGGGTTTTGAATCCTGTCTGTGTGTTATTAGACATTTTAAACACTTGGATTATTCCGCTAATATTTTTTATCCTCTTCTGCCATGTATCAATTTATGACACTACACTTGTAATTTTGTGCAATTTCTATAACTTTAACTGAACTTGAACTACAATGTACTGTATGGAAATCTTTTTTTTTTTTAGATTAATTTAGATTATCCCTTATATGAGAGATCAATGTGGCTTACTCCAAGTAGCTGATATTGTTATGTTGTATTTATTCCTATTTTATTTCTTTCACAACTTCCCTCTGGAAAGATAATATGGAAGGCAAGAGTTCAAAGACAGACAATAGGGCAATATGTTATGCTGTTTCACAATGTTAGCATCCACTTAATGTCACTTCAAGTCAATTTCAAGTTTATATGTGAAGCCATTAATCACAGTAAGCGTGTCAGGGCTTCACTAGTTCAGAGTAGACAGGAAATAAGGAAATGTCTTAAGAGGGCAAGGGAAAACTTACAGGAAAAATGGAGAAACCTTCTGAAGGATAACATTAAAGTAACCCTTCCAGGGCTAAGATGCAGCAAATTGATAGTACGACAAAACAGTAAATCAGTGATACACTTAGGCATTGTAGCAGTTCAGAAAAGAAGGGCAGAGAAAAAAAAAACAGTGAAAAGGGGGGAAAAAACACTTTCTGCTGAGGTCACAGCATTACACAAGGCAGCATATAACAGAAGTTCAGCACCTACGCTAATATGAGTAGTGCTTACATCCATTCCCAGGCAGAATGTCACACTGGTAATGGCACGGAAATTTACAATATGTCGACAGTAAAGGAGGAAAAGTGTAGCTCAGATATGTTTTATATTGACTTTGGTAGAAAGAAAGGTTGTTTTGGTTTGTGTGTTCCACCTCACGTTTACTCTTTAATATTTAACTAATGGGGTTAAACTAAAAAGATAAATGTCTATTATACAGAGAGTAACTGTTCACTCTTTATCAGAAGCACATGGTAGTTTAGATGTCTAATACAAAAATTTCCCTAACTTCATTAACCTAACTATACTTCTAGAAGTCCTATCCCCAGATTACATTTTAGCATCAGCATTTAATCTTTTAGTTGCTTTTTATATAACACATTTAAAAGGACGAGGCAAAGCTGGACTAGATAAGACTACAATAATAAAATTGTACTATACTGTACCAAACTATACCATACAATACCATACCTTACTAAACAATAGTATACTAGACTATATCATACCATACTATCCTACATTACACTGTACTATAATATACTATACTTAACTATACTATAACATTAACAGCTACATTTATTTATTTGGTTTTTATCCAAAACGACTTAAAAGTTGGGGACAATACTTAAGCTTCAGTACAGTAGGAGACCTTGAACTAAGTGCTAAGTCCTCGATCTATTCAAAAGACAAAGTGCAAGGAGATCAAGTAAAGAAGTGCACCGAAAGTGTGCAGTAAGTGCTAGTTCGGCACGTTGGGGTGTTAGAGGTGTTAGGAGAGGATATACTCTCGGAAGAGATTGGTCTTCAAGAGTATCTTGAGGATAAAGAGGGACGCCCCTACTCTGATAACCTAGTCATGGTACCTAGTCATCAAACGTGACGTACAGGTTTCTTACGACCTTGGTTGGGATGAGAGATGAGGCGACTTTGCGGTTGATATGGTGATGGAGAGACTGATTGGCCGGGATGACCAAGAGTTCAGTCTTAGAGTGATTTAGTTGAAGGTGCTATTCCCTCATCTGTGTGGATATGTCTGAGAGACAGGCTGAGATCCATGCATAGACCTGGGGTCACCTGGTGGGAAATGACAGGTATAGTTGGGTTTCATCTGCGTAGCAGTGATAGGAGAGGCCATTAGTCTCCAGTTAGAATTAAGTCATATCATTATCTTCCACATCTTATAATAAAGTATTGTTGGGTTTAAAAATCGAATTTATTATGGGTTATGCATTTTTGCATCAATTTCTCTGTGCTAGTTTTAATTTTTTACAGTTTCATATTGTTTGGTGTGATTACTGCCACTGTGCAAATGCAGGGTGTTTCTCTCGTGTGGTGCTCACACGGACTTCTTTCACTCACCAGGTTTAGCGAAATGATTCCTGTCAGGCTGCGTCTCTGAGTTTCCTGCAATCCTGCTCCATTCGTTCAGACTAGAAAACACTGATTCCTAAACCTCATCAGAGAACCAGGCCCAGTGACTCAGCGGGAAGAAAAACCACATTGTCTGTCACATTTGAAAGTCAATGAGCGCAAGTGTTCTTTGATACATTGCACCGGCTATCCACAAAAATAGGAGGGGGAAATGCTGTGTACATTCAAACAATATCGCCAGCCTTTTTATCTTTTTTTTTTTTTTTTTTTTCAATGTTAAGTTTTTAATGAGTTGTTGACACTGATGATTTCAAACATCTGCTGGACCCTCACAGTTCATGATGGGATAAAACCAATTAGACTGCACCACCCCCGAGCTGGAGTTTGTTGGCTCTCAAGCATGTGTGAAACTCATCAGCTCAGGCTTCATCTGCCAGCTGACTTCCCAATGGATTGTTTCTCCCCGCCTTTGTCTCCACATTGGTCTGTGCAGCCTTTTGTATTGTCAAGGTTGTCTTTAAAAGAACAGGATTGTTGATAGATTAAAACATACTGTACATCAGCACAGTCTGAATACTGATCCAGATAACCTGAAGGCCAGAATTAGCATTTTTAAATTTGCTTCAGGCAGAGTTCTGAGGGACTACATGGTCTTCTGTTCCCTTTTTCTTCAAGTGCATAAAAAAGATGATTTTCTAAGCTAACAACTGTGAACAGACTTTTGTAGTAACTATGAACATCTTCTGCCCTCAAGGAAGACTACTTTTAAATGATAAACAACCTCTGTTCCCTTAGGGTAGACATTACAAACAGCAGAATGACTTTTACTATCCCTTTAATGGGAGATGTACACATTTTTTAATTTGCTCTTATTTCACAGTGAAAATGTGTGTGCCTGAAATGTTGAGAATTACTGGTGTACATTCAGCACAGCAGTAATTCAAGTTTTTAACATAACACATTCAAGTTTGGTTTCTTTGAATGTGTTATGTTAAAAACGGGACACGACTATGTAGTTTCAAGTTCGATATAGGCTCGGTAATTTCCTAACACGGCTGGTCACGGCATCTTTTAGCAAACAGTTCATTTATTTGGGACCATTTTCAGGCCCAGAATAATACACTTCGATAAACTACTGAGAATTTACAGCAGCAGGACGGTGTATGTGGAATTGCCTCAAAATAAACCAAAGTGGCTGTATTAGGAGAGGTCAGGCAGTGCAACAGTGGGGCTCATTGACGTGATTTTATTTATTTATTTTACGACAATAAAGGTCTTTGGCACAGAGGAATAAGATCTAACAGGCTTCGGCCACACAGACACTGTTTGTCAAAAGGATCATTCATTGTGGCTTTGTTCTTTTCATGGGACTTGTTGACAATTCCAAAGATATCAGCCTCATACTTGATAGGTTTTTTCATCCGTGCCAAAACACCACTAGATTCCTGTACACTATGGTTTGGTCCAGCTATCAACTGTGGTTGGAATTTTGTAGCGTCAACCACTATTTAAAATTACTTAGAAATTCAGTATGCAATCAGATGCAATTCGTTCCATGTGACATACTGTAAAGCATTTCTTTTTAAACATCTGTTGCCATTTTGGCTGCGACCTCCCATATAAAAACCACACTGACATTCATGCTAAGTACTTGAAACCAGGCCTCGCCAATATAATCCAATGGCAGAGCCACCGTGCCAGAAATTTCAAGACCTGCTGTTCCTGAAAGCGCCCTCGTAACTCTGATCCAATCTTTTTATTTCCAGTTTAAAGAAAGAAAAAAAGGTTTTTGGCACATTCTTCATCCAAGAAGGTGAAATGTTGATCCATAAAATTTAAATTAAAATCCAATTGAGAATGAGTTTGCAGCTTTCACTTTTACTTTACTTTGATGTCTACCTGCGCGTCAGCACCTCACTGGAATAACTGTGTATTTTTTTATGTAGTGAATTAAACCCGAGGCAAGAAAAACACCAGCGGCAGCAGTTCAGAACTGCAAATGTTGATATGGTGACGTGCGCCATCTGCAGACAAGAAAAATAATAGCTGCTGCAATTTTGCCACTTATGCCACTGCTGGACATGAGTGGTTAGAGCTTAAGCCCGTTCTGTGTCTCAAAATAGATGCAATTGGTCTTTGTAATTAGTTAAAACAGCACCTCTTCTGTCTCCTTGAATTCCCTCTCCTCCTCGCTTTCTGTCCACACACATTTCCTCTCCTCACCTTCTTATAACACCTTATTTCATTAAAGTGTAGACTAGCCTTTCTCCTTATCGACAGCCAGAAATTACTTATTTTTTTCAGCGCATTTTAATAACCCCAACAGGTTTTTCAGTCCATTCCCAGGTAATCAGAGCAGCAAGGGAGGCTTCTAACCAAGTAGCACTGCCAGCGGCTTCATATCAGTGCGGCCCTGCCACTTCAACAAGGAAAATGTCACTTTTGATATCTCCCCCTGGTCATTGTCAGGGTGGGGAGTCTAACCCAGCTAATGAAGTAAAAAGGGAAAAGCTGTGGGAGGAAAAATGGACCCAGCTTGATGATTTTCATTTTTATTTCTTTATTTTTATGTGTATATCATTTCCTTCCCTCTGTTTTTGTGCCCTGCCATTTAATGCATGATTATGTTTGAGTTTATACATCACATTTAGTTTTTTTGATGCCAGTATCCTCACCATCTTTGTACTCTTCTCCATGGCGATATTAAGAATGCATAGGCACGTTTGTTTGTCAAGGTAGCTCACTGCATTACAATGACAGCGTAAGTACAACACCAGCACGTGTTACTCATTAGACATTTAATTACTTCTAACAACCATGTGCTCACTAGCATTGTCAGTATTTCATGTCACAGCGTGAGTGTGGAGCCTTTGAACAGGCATAAAAAAGAAGAGTTCCCAACAAGATCTTTGATCAGCTTAGTTGGTCTGAGACGAGATGATGCGTTGCGGTGTCATCGCTGTGTGCGCAATATTTAATGCACTGCCATCCAGCTAATTTATCAAAAAGTCTGCAGCAGACTTTTAACTCACACACACACACACACACACGGTGACACACAGTGAGCTGTTGGTCATATATCAAACAGCGATACCATCGCTTCACAGAGCCTTTACTTTATCTTCATGGCTTTTATACTCATTTTTTCCCCCCCCTGTGTTTGTCATGTATTTGTCCTCTCATCCAGATGCTCCCACCACCACCCCTATACCCACCACAGCCACCACCACCACCACCACCACCACCACCATCACTACCACCATCTTCTACCCCGAAGCCAGTCAAGGTACAGTATCACCCTCACACAACCTGTTTATCTGTGTGTGTGCGTGTGCGTGTGTGTGCTCCCTTACTCAGAGCGCACCCCCGAATCACTCCATATATCTCCATCCTCATGACATGCTGGCAGTCATATTGGCATGCATGTTTCTTTACCTATGGGTCAACGTCACCCAGTTTGTCATTTACCAATTTTTAAAAGCTTTGACAGTTAATTATACATGCTATCATCATTTAACAGTTAAAAAAAAAAATGAATGGTTGACATCGCAGCGAGTATTCACATACTATATATTCACATACCAAATTCTCAAATGAAAGCTGGTATTCAAATAATGGCAGTGTTTCAAATAATGCTTGAACTGGGGGAACCTTGGTCAGTTTGTGCTTAGTTTCATGTTCACTGACGAAGACAGTGAAATGCAGAAAGCTCTGGAAAAGCTAGTAAGTGGATATTGCATTGAGAGTGTTTTGGCACATATATTGATCCCAAGGTCAAAAACATACTCATACTCCATACTCACAGATAGTCCAGCATTTTGGAGCGTGAGATGTGAAGGTTCAAATGACGATTCGAATCTCATGGATCTCTGTCTTAATTATGAATTTTAAACGGAGCCAACGAGTTGAGTCCAGTTTTATGCTAAGGGAGGCTAACCAAGTCCTGGTTTATGTTCCCATGTCACTCTCAGAAAGAAAGCTTATTGCCCAAAAAGTTAAACTTTTTCTTTCAGTAAAAAGCAAACATTACTGGTCATCATCACTGCAGAACTGCTATCGCAGCGTGGCTTATGTGGTCCACAGTTATTTCTGGTGTCGGTTAAAAAGGAGGATGTAGATGTTTGCAGCTGAATCCTTTTCTGACTTTTAGCATTTTTGTTCGGCACAGCCATTATGCGGTTGCAAACTCTGGCATTGCCACTGATGCACTGCACAAAGGTTCTATAAAACATTGGTTCACATGGAAAAACGACAGACGAAAATTGACCTGGGGGGAATTTATACAACCTCTTCCATCTCAGTCAGGAATTATGAGTAATTACGGTGCTCCGAGGCACAAATGATATGCCCCCACAAATTTTTCTAATTTTCAAATGTTTGTGGCCATGTGTGTTTGTGTGCGCAGTTGTTGGGATCTAGAGGACAGCTAGTAGGCCAAGACTAAGCTTGTGTTGTCCGGTTGTCAGCGCAAGCTCTCAGAGCAACCTGCTGTCCATCAACACTGTTCATTCACTACTGTGTTCCCAAGTATCCTTTCACAGCAGATTTTGAAGACAGGCCCGGTGCACAATAATATGTCATAAAAAGACTTGGTTTTCCCTATCAAACTGCTACTCCACAACAAAAGAAAAACATCGATTACAGTTGTAAATAGTGTGAAAACGAAGTTTGATATTACCTGATCTGACATGATGAGAAAACCTTAAGCAAACAAATAACTAAAAAGACTATAAATGACAAAACATGGATAATGGAAGCTCTGAATGTTTGATGAGTTTGATATTTGTTCTACAGCATTTACTCACTGCAGACACAAGAATTGCCTTTATTATGGAACATATTGTCCATAAGAAAGTTAAAAAAAAAAGTTAATTATGTACCATAGGTGGGTTGTGGGAAGAGGGTAGCAGTAGGGGTTAATAATAACTGAACACGAGCTCTGGAAAATTAGGCCCATTAGAAATAAACAAATTTAATCTCACTCTCTCAGCAACAGAACTCAGGGCTTTTGTGAGTGTAAATCTCCAAAGGGGGCAGACAGAAAACATCACTTTTTGCCTTGACTCAGAAATCGGCCTGTGCTCCAAATGCAATCAAAGCCTCTCTGACAGACCGCTCAATGGGAACAAATCTCACGAGGCCGCCAGAAATCACAGGCATTGTGCTTGATTATGCCATCTGATTGGATTAAAGAGAATACCTATCTATACAGGCTGATTGATAGCTCCTGCGCCTCAGATCAAGGAGTGCGGAGTCCGCACGGGCCTGTTCTGATTATATCTATCCTGACTGACTCATATTGAGATCTCTGCTGATTTGCAAAATGATCATACTTATTTCTAATGTGCCTGCTGAGAATAATAGACTAACCCAATAGGTTAATAACAATACTAAAGTCATATATTTGATAAAGAATGCTTGTACAAAATTCTTGACTTAGTGAATGAATGAGCGTGAGGCTATGTGATTTTTAAAAGGAAATAGGACACGATTTTCTTGCAAAGAAAAGTTGAATTCATAAGTAATAACTAAGCCTTTATTCAATTCAGCTGGCAACGTGGGTTTTGCTGCTACCGCCTTAGTTGGCCTGGTATGACCAATAATTTAGGTGGCTTAGCCAATGATAGATACATAATTGCTGCGTAGCTGATATCACTGAGTCTGTTCACTGACTTTTGACTTTTTCTGTTCTTGCACTGCTGTCACACTGTTGTAGCATGTCAGACATACCTCACAGTAGACACGTTTATTGTTTCCCACCAGTGGTCCCGCTTGGATTATTTTCCGTATGATGTCTGATATTCATGGTATGCCTCTATGTTGTTGGCGAAAATATGCCATATTAATAAACAATATATAGTCTACTCACTTTCAGTCAGGTTGCTTAATGACGGTGTCTTTGAAGCAAACAGCCCCAAGAGAATCTCTGAAAATGAAATTGAATTCAATGTAACTTTATTCCGTAGTTTCCACTTGTGCCCGCAGTCGCCGCTATTCAGCAAGAGCTTCATTGTCGCATTGTGACTCCTGCGTTTGGCGAAAGCAGGTTATCATTTGTCGGTTTCTGACTTAGCAGAACACAATGTGAAGTTTGTGCAAAAATGTATTATATATTCTATATCATTATAACATTCTACCGCCGCATCCATGTTTCATGACAGAGGAAGAAATTGAAAGTGAAAAGTAATGTAATCGGCAATTTTTGGAAACTGGGAACGCAGCAATGTCTTTAAAAAGTCCAATAGGGCAAGAGACATAAGCAGTCAATTTCCTTTGCGATGACAGAGGTTTAGATATCTGGCTGATGATTGTCTGACTGCCTCTGTTTTTTCACCATTGGATGACAAAGTTGTAGCAACGTCTCTGTTTTCCCAGATGTCAGTAATTACTTCGGTAAGTACAATATTATCGTAACCGAAGGAAATGATATCCAAAGTGATTCTTCTGTAGCTGCAACATATAACTGATATAAAACTGTTCTAAAGGCTTGAGCATGGAAAGTTCGTTCTTGACCTTGAGAACGGCATGTGAAAAAAAGTCCAAGTCCACTCGCTAGGTTTTTTTTTTAGAGCTTTCAACCGTATCTCAGTCTTCAGTAGGACATGAAGGTGGCTCAAGTGTCCTCACACGATCTGCAATTAGAAACTCGGTCACGTGAGAACAAGGTGTCTCTCATGGTCGTATATAATACTAGCTCTGATTTTATAGACACCGCTGTCTGCTCCGGACCAGCCGCGTATATCATGACAGAGATTAAATTAAAAGATTAAAAGAATTCAATAGGAGTCAAATGGCGAGAAAATCACAACCTAAAAAAAAAAGGTTTTTTAACTGAAATACAGGAGAATTATAGTGTATGACAATCTCTGCAGCCACTGAAAATAACAACTGTATCATGGTAAGTTATTTCACCCCCCCATGAACAGGACTTATGTGGGCTCCACCTGATAAAGCAAACCTCACGTCTTCAGTGCCAATATTTTCAGATTGAAACAACCCACTAACAGTTTCTGCCAGATGTCCTCTCTTTGCTTCCAACTATCAGGGGCATTCCATTATTACAGTGTATATAGTAGATTGAAGGCAGCAGACTCATATGGCCATAATACGCTCTGCCATTTGATTTAATTTACCCACAGCGTGCCACACAGATCAGAGACCCACCGCCAAATGAATCTATCAGAGCAGGACTGAGTTTTCTCTCTATTTTGATCAAATTGCCGAGTAGAGCACTTTAAAAAAAAAAAAATCTATTAGAGCCCCAACTTATTGCTCTTAAGTGTTTGGCAATGTTTAGAGGAGTGACATGAGGAAATGACTAAATTGCAATTTTCACTGCTGTATAAATTTGTGCTGACCAGCTCCTGTAATTAGGATATATAATTAATTTCTATTCACAGTCACCTACATTTTTGTATTCCTCCAAACACCTTTCAGGAGCTAAATATTCCTTTTCTCCTTATTTCATATCCTCTGTCTCTTTTCCTGTGTTTGGCTGCCCGTATTCTTTTTTTTTTTTTTTTTTTTTCTTGCCATTTCTGTTTCATTGTGGAAGATGCATTTTCCTTGAAAAACAACATTTTGTGCTGCACTCTCTCCTCAGGGGCAACAGTCTATTATCTTTTTAGTGGTAGTCAGGGCCAGCAGGAGGCCTTTTGTGAAACACGAGCCAACCCCAAAAGTACAAATTCACTTCTATCTCGGTAGGGATTCAACATACATCCTCCCACATATTTTACGTCTGTCATAGCACGGCCTCACTCTCTCCCCATCAGCACAATATGACTAATCATTACCCGATTCAACACACTACTACATGAACAATGCCACTTCATCTGTGAATGAAGAAAATAGATAATAAATGTGTGCCCTGTGCGAATAAAACACTCAGGTCGCCGGCTAGTATTACTTTTAATGGATGAAAGACCATAACAACAAAACAGGTAAAGGAAGGGAAGAGAAATAAATATACATTTAATTTTTCAGTGTCTTAAATAATAGAAACACTATCTAGCATAGTAATTTAAAGGATTTTATGAATTTAAATGGGCCTCCACATCCTGACTCACACAAGCACACATTGTGCCAGATAATGTGTGACATTGTTCCCACTTTGCTGTGTTCGGTTCCTTTTCCATTTTAAAATTGGAGCCAGCCAGCTATAACTAATTTGATTAAGGTTGATAGCAACACAATAACTGCCGTCATGTGACATACAGCCCTAAGAGGGCATCAATGATATTATAGCACTCAGCATCATGGAAAACACTAGTCCGGAGCCCAACACATCTTCTTAATGTGGGGGTATATTGTCTTCTTGAAGTATTACTGTGCTACACAATGACCAAAAGGAGATGAAACTCGTAAACCAGGGCCAGCAGGTAATCAGCTAGCGCACAATATTTGACAAGTACCACAAGTAAAGACAGATTTAAGATAATTCAACTAAGTATTTACACACAAACACTCATATGTACACTAGATTACAGCTGCTAGGCTGCATAGAGTTAGAATAACTGCTGAATTGTGAATATAAATCCTGTATTTGAATTGCTCTTATTATATCAAAACTTTACAGTCATAGATGCACAGGAAAAGGAAAAATCCCAAAAACCCATGTCTGGATGAATGGAAAAAAAAAAAAAAAAAAGTGCCTTGGGTTTGAATTTAGTTTACTCAGTTTCCAAGATGCAGAAGATACAGAATACTGTATATCACACACTATGGAATTGTTTTTTTTCTATCTTCTAACAAGATTAAGAGGCTACAGCTATGCTAGCAGCTCTCAGCAGGGATGTACAGCTGTGTTTTAAAGTGAAAGCAAACATCAGCATGCTACTGTGCTCACAGTGTTTGCGTGTTTACCATCTTAGTTTGGCTTGCTAGCATGTTAACATTTGCTAATTAGCACTCAATACAAATTAGAGCTGAGACTGATGGAAATGTAATTCATTTTGCAGGTATTTGATCATAAACCAAAGCACTTTGCAAATTTAAATTTCAGGGGATCACCAAAGTCATTCCATGGCATTCAGTCCAAATGAGATAACTCGAGACATGTCACTAAAACCCAAAAATGTCAACGTCATGGTGGTGAGGCATCACCAAAGGATTCATCCTCTACGGTCCAAGAATGTCTGTACAGAACCTCAGGGTAATCCATCCGGTCGTTGCTGAGATATTTCACTTTGGTCCAAAGTGGTGGACTGAATAACTGTCCGACATTGTCGTCCAGCCTATTATGGTATTTGGTCGCAGAGTTTCCCTCAGTTCCATGTTAAAGAAGCAAAAAAAAATTCTGGGAAATCACAAACTGAAGCCAGAGTAGAGAAGGCTGGTCAGAAAAAGTGGATCCAAAAAAAACGTAATCTAGCAGCCAGCAGGGACACCCGGCAGTCTATTGGCATTTTCGTTACCACAGGGTTCCACCTTATGCATTTCTGCCAATCTAATTATGATTGGCATGCAATTACCTCTGCATGTTGAGCTGGATGTCATGTCACAGTGAGTCTCCAAAGGGTTCGTGAAAACTTTGGTAACCAGTCTGTGGTAGGCGCAGCTGTGGCTCGGGAGGTCCAGTGGGTTGTCCACTAATCGGAATGCCGGTGGTTTGATTCCCAGCTCCGCTAGTCCGCATGTCGAAGTGTCCTGGGGTAAGATACCGAAGCCCAAATTGCCCCTCCGTATGTGAGTGTGCGTGTTTGTGTGTGTGTATTTGTGAATTCGGCATGCAGTGTAAAGCGCTTTGAGTGGTCGTTAAGACTACAAAAGCACCATGTAAGTGCAGTCCATATACCTTATAGTCATGGAGTTGTGTCCACATCATGTCTGTGAATGTAAGCAAGGGCTTACATTCACAGACATGGTCTCTGACCTGTGAAGTTAGAGAGATGTCGCTCAGAAATTGAGGCTGCTCAAAAATGTACAGGCCAGTCACTCAGCAGCAGACATATAGAATGGTCCCACATGACTGACACCCACACTGTAATGAGGGTTAGCAGGCCATGCCGCCTTTCTCTTGATTGAGGCTTTCAGGGAACAGAGGCTTCATTCAACATTTTTATACCAGTGAACACAAGTACATTACCGTCTTCAAGCGGTGCCAGAAATATAACCAAAAAAAAAAAGGCCACTGTTTTCTTCTGAGGTGACCCTGCTTTGCTTCAAAGCAAGATCAAAGGTCTGTTTGCTGGACTGTTCTGTTGAAAAACGTGAAATTCCATGAAAATAAAAATCCTCGGATCACTTGTTTTCCCAACTATATCTCAATATGTAAGACCTTTCTCAATCTGTATTCTGTCTATGTTTGCATGGACTTGAGAAACGTAATCAGTCAGGGCCCAAGCACCCTTCCCGCCTCCCCTGAACCAAACCCTCATTTGGCCAACTATGGTCCCAATGCCCTAAAGTGTTGTTTCCCTGCCCATTTTACTGAGCTATGCTGTCGGATTATTCGTTTAGTTCTATCATAATAATGCCCACTTATAAAACTTGCTGTGACGTTTTAAGAGAGATGAGTCAGACTGCTCAGACTGGTGACAGTCAATACAAAATGTAAAGAACCCTGTTCTGTCTCAATCAATGGCAGCGCAATTAATATGCAACTGTAAATAGCTTCCGTTTTGTTTGATTAAAGCCAGATCAGGTAAATCGGTATGCTACAAACATTTCATACACGTATATCCTAATTATCTTTACCTGTGTGATCTTTACTACTTTTCACTTAAACACCAATACAGTGCTTTTGGATCCTCTGAACTTAAGTTGGCAAAAGTTGCTTAGATGATCTAATCTTGTTTAAAATGCAGTGTGATACCATAAAGCTTGGGTTAAGGCCAATTTTAATTTGCGAACTCACTAATCTTGCCTTGAGCCAGAAGCACTTGTTTAAGTACAGCAGCAAAGTAGAATAAACACATGCCAGAGTAACAGAAAAACAAATCCTGTAGATAATGCTGAGGATCTAACAGTGTTTTTACAGAGGTATACTTTAACCAAATATACTAAGAAATTGCCAGTATAATGGCAGGCCTGTGGCATTATTTAGCACTGGTATGTCTCAACTACTCAAAGGACGCTGGAGAGAAATGGATCCACAGAGGATCCAGAAATTCTAAGACGGGACTGATACAGCCTCGCCTTGTGAGACTGCTGGTACCCTGAGCGTCTGGCAGTAGAGCGGAGGTGTCACTTCGGCCAACTGCTCCCTGAACAATTGCACATTAGTACTGAGCACCGCTCTGTCTCTTACAAAAACATCTGTCCATGTCATGACAGTTTACAGGCAGTGCACTTTCTCATGTCTCTGCTGAGACAGAAGACCAAGGAAACGCAAGGCACACTGTTGTACTTTTAGCCCTCCTCAAATTAAATTGCAGCTGTTAAAACTAAGTCCTACTTGAACATGATAAGCGTTTGTGTGTTTTTTCTTGCCCATCTTCCAGACTTGAACAAACTTTGTTTTTTATCATTTCAAATTCATTTCAATGCTTTTACCGTTTTAAAAGGTTGAAACTTTAATGCAGACATGCTGAACACTTAGAGCCAGTTATGATTTTAGACGAGCCCCACTTGTTGGTGGGCTAGCATCTCCCTCAGAAGTGGTTCTAAAAGGCGTTCTGTATGTTTACTCCAGCACAGCATTTCATTCCCAGGAAGGTGCAAGCCCTGCTTCTGTCTCCATTAGCTAAAATGCAGCGGAGTCCAATGGTCTGCATTGTAGTTATGCAGGGGACCGGCTATGATTTGTCTCCGTTGTGTACATTGGTTTGGTCTAATATAAAATCCACAAAAACAGTGCAGCTGGTCTCACTGGTTGCATTTGCAGCAAGTTGATGAATCTCAACCAAACACAGAGTTGCAGTGAAATGGTGTTTTAGTCATTTCCAGTTCATTCATCTTCAGCCATGCTTTGAATCTGACATGCCATATAAAACATATGAATTCACAACAAACTGTACACAGTCATCTTTAAATAACCTAGTACAGTAAACTACATTTAAAATTAAAAGTAGGTGTTGGCAGTGGTAAGGGTCATTAAACCATTTTGGTTGATATCTCATCCTCACCACATCATCACAACACTGAACGCGGTTAGTTAAAACTTGAGTCGTTGCCATACCAAACAGTCCCTTTGTAAATAGTTGGTAAAGTGTTTTCCAAGCCTTACACTGTTAAATTAGGACAGCTGCACAATTATTTCCTCTTGATAGTTTGTCTTTTCTCCACACCAAAGCTGCCAACAGTGCATAATGGTTTCATCCATATCTTCTCAAGCAGTAGCCACATTCCCCTCTGAACGGAATGTCCAGTGTGTGCAGTAGATATATATATTTGTTTGTGCGCGCATGTGTGTGTGTGTGTGTGTGCGTGTGCTTGTGCGCGTGTTTGTGTGTGTGTGCGCGCGCGCGTGTGTGTAAGCTTTTGTTTATCTCTGCACTGCCTTTGGTTTCCTTTGATTTCCCTTAAGCCTTATGTCTTTTGTCATGTTCTGGTCTTCTGAATGCTTGCTTATGGGTGTCATTTGTTTTCTCCCCCTGCCCCACTCCCTCCCTGCCTCCTCCCCCATTTCTCCTTTATTTGCATGCTGTTCCTCCTGTTCCACACCTCCCTCCACAACTGCCATGTCCTCTCCTTGTGTGCTCAGACACTGCGCCCAGCACTGAACCTGCAGCTCATGGTTGGTATCTCTACTTTCTCTTTATGTCTCTTTTTTTTAAAGTGTATCCTGTCTTTGCAGCATGCCTACCTTTACTGTTGCACAGTACCCATTATTGTTTCAGGCCGTCCAGTCTGGAAATGTCCCTGGTATCAGTTATTTATTGATCATACTGTTATGTCCTTTGATGCCCCTTAGCAGCCTGCCAGGTAACAGTCAGGCTGCATTTTATTTTTGTTGCATTAATTGTGCCACAAAGATGGTTACACCAATCAGCCACAACATTAAAACAAAACCAGTTACTGGTTGTAATATTGTGGCTGATTGGTGTAAAACAAGGTGTCACTGCATAGAGCCTGGCATGGCATGCAACACCCTTTTTTTTTTTCAAAAGTTCCTCACTGGAACTGCACTTGTGAAATGGTTGCTCCAACTAACCAATTACTCTGTTTCCCTGAAGGTGCCACAGAGGAATAAAACCACTCTGGGGCCAGGACTGATTATATCGACAGCATGAAATGATTTTGTGTGGAGGCAAAAAACAGATTCATTTACTTGTTTTCATTACTTTGAATGAAGATGATATACATCATTTTCTCATTTTGCCTAATTTGCATCCATTTTTTTTTAAATTATTATTATTTTGTGGTTTCATAACTTGTGTGAACAAATTCACAAAGGCCTGGTCACAAGCTTTCTAAAAAGCATGTGCTCAGTTCACTCCATCAAGAAATATCCGCGGAGCAAAATAGAGCCACGGGCCCCCTTTAACCCCCTGTCGGAGGTAATTTAATCAAACAAATTTTTATTTAAGTACATGAATCATGGAAAGTTTCACATAGGTGGACAAGACGAACACACTAATCGAATTACCGCCAAACCAAAGTACTCACAATTATTCTGGCACTTTTGGGGCCCCTGAGGGTCTGGGGCCTTGCCTGCCAGAAATACTTACATTTACACGATGTCAGTAGTGTTGTTGTTGTTGTTGTTGTTTTTAGTGTCTTTACACTGGATGGTGTCAGGTGTAAAAAAAACAACAACACAACTGCCTGCAACAAAACACATTACAAGCATTCATTGTACTGTTTTGAATCATAAATTATACTAATTCACACCTGCCAATGGGACACGTTTAATTGTAAAAGTGGTAGAGACATTTATGAGATGGGAAAGTTTGTGATCTTCTCATGCAATTTGCATAATTTTTACATTAGGACTCATAGTACCTCCTGTACCGAAGATTTGACAATCGGTTTGCAACTTAAGCATGAGTGGATAAATGAGGGGTTGAGGAATCTGCACACCTCCATATTGATATTTTACTGGGTGAAAGTAGAAAGTGTGTCATGTTTAAAGGTGATGCATATGTGATTTCCAAATGTTCTTCAGGCACAGGTAGAATTGTAAACATGAGCTGATTGACTCTAAGCTGTTCCACCTGTGCATTGCTCGTGGAAGGTTTTTACGGTGCGCTGTACTGAGTCTCTGGATCGTGAGTTTTTTTTTTTGCATACGATGTGGCTGCAGGTCGGACCCGTTCGTGAGGAGCGCTGTGTGAATACACAGCTCCTTTCCCACGGCTATAACATGAAGCTTTAAGATAGTAATTCCGTCGTGACACCTTAAATATTTTCTAATCCATGCACGAATGAATTTATTTTATGATCATCAGCATAAATTGGCATGTTTAATAGATCACAGAAATCCTAGCGGGATATCGGGCGGCTGAGACATGGTGTTGACACGCCTGCAGCAGTAGGGAGGTCTCCTCCTTGTAAATGATGTTGGCATCTTGTGTTGGCCAGATCACAGATGCTTTATTCTTCTTTTTGTGAGATGCGTTTACGAGTTTTTGAATGGTCGCCCCATATGTTGCGTATCAGCTCGTAAACATTTTAAGTGTTAGTAATTAACTGCGGGGGAGGCGTCGTGAATATGATATTTATATTTACTGGAAGTTTAACTAGATGATGCTTCGGAATCCAATGAGCAGCAGCAGTCCTGAACCTAGGTTACAAAGCCAAGAATTAGCCGTATGAAGCATCTTAAGATTCTCCTTTAAAATGCATTTAAGGAGGAACTCCAGGGTTGGGAGACCGGGCTTGGTTTGGCACACAGCGATTTTCTGGTCCTTTGAACGTCACAGAAACAAAAAAAATGTAAAATCAAAATTTTTGATTTCTTGACCTGCGCTCTGCTACCATGTTAAAACGTCTTAGTCACTCAGTCGCTAATGTTTTGGTGAGGTCTTACATTTCAATATTATGGAAAGTTTAAAAAAAAAAAAGTGGTCGGTAGACTATACGTATTATAAAACTGTGTTAGAGAGAGAGAGAATGGAAATATGTTACTTGTAGTTAATAGACATAGGAGTCGGCTGCATTTTTGAAGATTTGAAAGTCTCTGACGAGTGATGGAAGCTGGGTAACATGATTTAATGACTAAGTGGGGTCAAATGCCAGCGGGGGCTGCTTGACACATGTGTGATGTGTAAAAAAAAAAAATAGGCACACGGGTCGTGCTCGCCCCAGCTCCACTCCCAGTACCACCGAACTGTGACTCCTGTGTCTCGGCGTCAGACTGAGATCAGTCACACACACTGATCCACATGCGCATGGGGTTATACGCACACGCACACGCACACACACACACACACACACGCACACACACACACGCACACGCACACGCACACGGAACCAGAAAGGGAGAGAGACAAGGAGAGATAACAGCAGGCCTATTATACGTTCATGGCTATGCATCTTAAAACTGAACAAACCCTGTCACGTTACGGGGACAATGTGCGTCGTACAAACTACATTGTAATGGGTTTTTATTACCTTCATTAGTGTTACATTGAAATATTTTTACTCAAATACTGCATTTTTTCAAAGATAATTGTTTTTAGCAACAAATGTTTTTAACAACCAATTTTTTAACGACAAATGTTTTAACAATAGTTTTTCTCTATAAACTTATAACTGTTAATGTATATTTTGTTCGGATGTTAAAAAAGATTAAAAACAATGTTTATATTGTTAATTAACTATGATTTTTTTGATTAATTAAACATTCCTACAAATGAATTGCTTAAAAATATTGTCTGGTTTAAAAAATGGGCAGATATTCCATTAAATGGTTCTGTTTTCTGCCTCTTTTTTGAATTAAATGTTCAAATTCTATTGAATGCTTGAATTTTTGTAACTATAGCATTTTAATATCATTCAAATCTGCCTACGTTGAATTCCATATAGATCGAAACTAAATGAGTCCAGCAGATGGTGTAAAAGCAGACGGTGTAAAATAGTATTATTCTGGCACCCATAGACATCAAACTGCTCATATATTATAATATATATATAAACATTTCTGGTCTCAAAAATATATCCAGAGCTCTCAGTGTGAAAATATCACCCCAGTGCACCAAAGAGTTACCCTCCTGATTCACTGGATTCTGCATCTGGCGATTTACTGTACGTCCCATGGCAACGTTCAGTGCGAACCTTTATGTAGCAATGTGGCATCGAATGTAATCCGGGGTTTTACACAATCATCCGATGTCAGTGTCCTGGGATTATTCATCTATACATCAATTCAAAATCAGTTATCAAATCAAAAGACTTTTTGATGCTTCTTTTAACTTTTGCGATTTCCTGAAGTGAATGTCACTTCTTTATCTCCTAAATTACATTTAAACGTTATCATCGATTCAGTGTGTCCTTAATCAATATTTTTATAGCTATGTTTCAAATGGTGATGTGAAAGCAACGTAACAATGTGAAAGAGGTTGCTCGTAGTGATGAGCCCACAGAGAATTATCACTCAAATCTGCCGCTGCCCTCGGCTTTTTGGAGCTTTACAGTCAGTTTCAGCTCGCTCCCGCTGCCGTCACAGTGGAATTTTCGGCCGCATCAGGCGGCTGTTTTCAGAGAGAAAGCTCTAAAAAATACACTGTACACAGTGAGAGACTAGCTGGTGAACATGCGGGAGCATTTAGCAGCTATAGAGCCACATATTTCACTCAGGTTTCGATAGAGACCAAAAACAGAGCTAAAAAGTGAGTGAATGTTACAGTCACATTCAGAAGATGGCCAGAAACGCAACTCTAAATGAATGATAATGTCGCTCCATAAATGCTGGATGGGTAAATTAGCAACTGCCAACTAAAAAAAAGACAATAAAGTGTCATTGCTGTTCTTACAACTTGTTTTCGCTGTCGCCAAAAAAAGATCAGTTATCGCAGGTTAAAGTAAATTATCAAGTGAAGATGCGTAAGAGGTTTTTCGCAACCTGTCACTTTTTTTGTTACATCTCCTGTTTACAGTGAACGCGAAAGGAGCAGGTGTCAGTCCTACCCTGTTTCCTAACTCAGCATTTAAGCCCACTGACTGTCTAAATGCCAAGGGGACGCTAATAACTGCATTCTCATATATTATTTTGATTCGTGAAAAAAAAAAGAAAAGAAAGAAAAATGGATTATCATTTACAGTATTTCCATCTCATGAAATATTTGAAAAGGGCAAAAGAAGATGGGCTAGAACCAGGTCAATTGATTCGCATGGTGGATTGATTGGGATGGAATTTCAGTAATATGAACACGCTATTTGGTGAATATACTCACATTAGTGAAAGGTTCAGGTGTTGTATCGAATATTTAAATATAATTAACATTAATTTATTCCATAAAGCTCGTGCTGATGTGAAATTGGGTTTTCAGTGGCAACATCAGGCAGTTTATTTGTACCAGCTGACAAACCTTGAAATGCCTTTTTTTTTTTCCTGCAATAATCCATCTCTCGTTGATGATATAACATTAAATACAAGCTTAGAGAACACATTTTCTACATCAAATTCATATTGTTCATTTTTCCTTGAAAATTAGTTAAAAATACTTTATAAAAATATTGCCGTGCTTTTTCCACTTCGGAAGATAAAACCATAAATGCAGCTGCTTTATGGAGGTTAGCAACAATGATCTTACTGTAAAATGGAGAATAGGATGTTATGTTATTTATTGTAAGAGTAATCAAGGCCAGCATTTAAACATAAATTGAATAAAATTACAGGTGAAATGCAAGTCCTGTCCTCATTATTCTTGTTCATTGTAACGCCCCAGGGGTGCAGACGCATTTTGAACCCATCCCTCTTTCTCTCTGCAAAAAGAACCGTCACACACATCAAATCCTCTGCAGGCTGGCTCTCCCCCAAACCCAAAGCACTTCACGTTCACGCCACTGTGAGAGACGCAAGCTTTTACACATTTGAATTTTAAAATTCCAGACCAATTTCCAATTTTACTTTAAAAACTTTCTTTCTAAGGTTTTCCCGCACTGCTTGTAGATATGCTAATGCATCGTGGCTTAGGCTGTTTCGCTTTAACATGTATCAAACAAACGGGAGAGTCACAGAAGTCAGTCAGGCACAGTCTGTACACACCTACACACAGTCCTGAGGAGAGGTCTTATTAGCAAGTCACCCATGTGGGAGTCCAGCCTGAATACTAAATATAGACAGCAGTTCAATAACTAGTGAATCACTTTGTAATTACTTGGATTTCAAGCCCCGATTCAATTAATATTGACACTGATGATTCACTGGCTGGCATTACAATGATAATAACATCAACAACATCTCTCCCCAGAGATATAGAGTAACAGCAGGTTGGCTATACCGAAGAAAGTACTGAAATTAAAGAATCAATTGAGCAAACTGTACGGAGCCTATAACAATATTTTTATAGCTGTTTAATTTGCTTATCAAGAGCCCCATTTCACAGAGGCCTGATACCATGGAAACACAGCAGCAGCAAATGATGATACTAACAGATAAGTTTGATTAAAGAAAGTTTATAGGTTGCATTAATGGTAGTCAATATCATTAACAGTTCTCACTTAACTGGCACACTTAATCGAAACAGTCAGGGGCAGCTTTGGCCTTGGAGGTGGAGGGGGTCGTCCACTCAACACAGGGTTGGCGGTTTGATCAGGTGTGTGTGTGTGTGTGTGTGTGTGTGTGTGGACGGGTGAATCAGAGGCAAATAGAAAAAGCGCTTTGTAGAAAAGCGGAATAAAAATGCAGCCATTTACCGAAATAACCCATTATCAGTGTTGGCTGTAGCTGTGGCCAGGTGAACCCCTGCTTTGACTGTGAATATGTTTACACGCAAACAAGAAAGCAGCTAGTGGAAAAAGGCAGGGAATCAGAGAACGCATGTACATGCCCTGCAGTTACCTGGTTACCGTAAAACCTGTGTTTAGATGCAGCTGTTCAGTGCTCAGATTTCACACCTACTTACTACAATATTTTTGAACAAACACTGGCTTTTTAAGAGTATTAATTATATTAAAGGATGCGTCTGGTGATATGCTTTTCTCAATTTTAATAAACGACAGGAAAAGACCATAACCAACAGTGAAGTGATCCAAATAAGTAGTGTCTGTGTAGCCAAGTCGTGAAATACCTTATTTCTCTGCGCCACAGACCTCCTTTTTTGCTTAAAACCAATTAAGAACACAATGATGTGCCAACCCATTGCACTGAGTGACACGTTCCCTCATTACCATGAACACGGGTATTAAGTGTCTGACTTGTGAGCAGCAGTAGGCCTACTTAATTTTCTTTTTTTTTTTTCCTTGTGTATTAAAAAATCTGCACATAGCACAACGAAGACACAAAACCACCTGCGAACTCTTGAGAGCGGCTTCAAAATGAGACCTATTCTGTGAGTCCTGAGCGTCCAGTGCTTTTTGGAGACAGTTCAAGATTGTGCGGACATACATGCATATGCTTTCTTTCATTAGCACCAGGAGAAAAAAAAAAAAAAAAAAAAAGGCTGAGCCTGGCACAGCTTTTGTTGCGCACACCTTATCGTCATCCGGCAACGCCCTGGGTTCTTCCCCACTACCCAGCCCATTGCGCCTTTTTAACGAACTGCTGTTTTCACTCTGACCAACCAGGAACTCAGGTGGACCCCAAAAGCAGCCCTTTCCCCGTCTCCTCATTGTCAGCACCATCACTAAGTGTGTAAATAGTGATTACTTCAAGCTGAAACAATTCACAGAGCTAAGTGCTTTTCGTTTATTGTTCCCCTTCAAGTGTCATTTAAAATAATCACAACTTGGGTGTCAACAGGGCGATCTCCAAAAATCCGCGTGTATTTTCAAAATGCTAATTCATGTCTGTATTTTCCATGCCCAGTTTGTGACACCAAGTTAGAGCCTCTTAGAAAGCATCAGCCATGACTGACTGGCTCATGATAGCCACTCAAATCTTGTTGCCATAGTGACGCCCCGCTTGTCAGGACAGAAAGAGAGAGAGGAAGCTGCCGCACTACGGCGCTCGAAGGGTCTTCCCGAGATTGTCCATTTCCCTCTAAAATAGGCTAGGTACAGGGGAGAGGCATGGAGGGCAGGAGGGAACAAATTAAACAAGCAGTAGAGTAAGGAGGAAGCTGTGAGACCAGCTGCCAGTGGACTAGAGATGTGGGTGTTGAGAACATTTTTTTCTTATAAATTAAGCTCTAGCTCTGACGCTGAAATGAGAGAGCCCCAGAAACTGTAAAAACTCGGACATAATGACTGATTTTATTATGCATGTGGTTAAACACGACTGTATTTTTCTGGCTCTTGGAAGCTCCTGCGGTGCAAAGTCATTTTCACTTGTGAGACCCACAGAGTTAAAGGCGAAACATGCAAAACAAAAACTATAGAAAGAGCCGCACACGGTGAATGTCCACGCAGTAGAATGGCAGAGCTGAGTTAAGCTGTTCCACTTCATTATAAAGGAAGGAGCAAACAAGTTGATTACAGAGCCTTACTTGACACAATTATGCAACCACACATTTTGACCAAAACAGGCTTTATCAGAGCAAAAAGTAGCCCTTTAAACAACATGAACAATTCAGCACACACGTCATCTGTATTGTTTTGGGGAAGAAGGGGGCAAATCTATAATTACACAAAAATTATACATGGTCAGGTTTTTGTTTTTGTTTTTGGTTTTTTCGGGTCAATTCCAGTTTTTAAAATTTTAGAGTCGGTATACTTAAAGCTGTCTTTTTAACCCCACAACAAGCCAAAAATCACATGTTTGACATATTATGGCCTTTTAAAGTTCATATGGCTAACATGTTAGCAAACTGTTTCCTGCTTACACATCCAGCGGACATTTTCTTTTGCCGTCATGTAGCCCGCACGAGGTGAATCAATTCCCCGATAGTAGCAGACTTTCACAAAATTCACAAACGTTGTCCACAGTTCAGAGCCAGCATTTTGGTGGTGGATGTTCAACCAGCGTTTCCTCCCCTCATCACACTTCCACCTCACTCTTAATGAAAGGGCACGTTGGTGGAAGGTGTCAGTTGCTTTATCTGATGGCTAGCTGCACTAACTAATTTCCCATCTGGAGAGGGAGCGCGTCTGGAAAGGACACACCTGCCAACAGGGCTGTCAGCAAGGGCTGAGAACGAAGTGGGATAATTGAGCCACGCTCAGAGATCTAGTAGTGGGGAGTAATACAGCAGTTTAATGGCCACTTTGCTCACAGTAGGACTGTGGGAGGTGAAGCACAGGACTTTTCTCTTTAATCCAAGGACTAAGCTGTCACATTTGGATGTCATTAAAGAGACAAGGCATTCATTAAATGATAAGGAAACAGTGTGCCAAATTGCCATCAGGTAACTTTGGAAAATATATTGTTAATAGAGAAGTTTATGTCTGTTGTTTGTTGGATTCGTGGGCCTGTTGAGTGTGGAAACCATCGAGAAAGACGTGTTTTTGAAAACTTTGGCCGATTTCCAAATGCCATCCTTTAAAGTTGAAGACTGAGTCATTGCAGACTTCAGAAACTGTGGTGTGCAGGTGAACTTGGGTTGACTGACTATCAAAGGGACATATGGCACTGCCAGCTTCACTGGCTTCATGACTTATTGCTAGGTTAAAGGGACACAGCAGCATGTTTTTGACAGCCACAACAGGAGTTTGATGATTGTGTGCACACAAAATAATTTGTCGGTTTGATGATGATGAGCTGGTTTTGGTCTTGGTTAAACCTTGCTATACCTCAACCATGGAAGCTGATTTATGGGATAAGTATTTTAAAACCTTTAGCTCGAGATCTTTAGTTTCCCTTTAGAACTTAAGATCTTGGTTTTTCGTCATTAAATTTGGACATTTTACATTTAGACGTAAAATGACACTAGCAATATTGTCCTTCCTGTTTACATTACCCAAAGCATATGGGAGTAAAGGAAAATGAGAAAAAGAAAAGCAAAAGAAGTGACAGAATCTCAGAAAGTTTTTTTTTTTTTTTAAATTTGCTTTTACACTGTATATTTTTGACTATATTAAAGCTCAGAATGTCACATTGACATGTTCTTATGTCCCTGGAGCACTGACACTCTCATCTATCTATTCATATTCAGTTGTGCAGCCAGAAAAAAACCCCAAGCAATTTAAAATAGCATAAACGCGTCCTACATAACAGGGGTAATACCACTAAACATTTATGGCTTTTCTGAGTGGCCTAACGTATTTTAAAATTAACAATAATGACTTGCCAAGCTAAGACATAGTGACTACTCACTAAAAAACAGAAAAGGGTTGAAAGGGTTAAAGATTTTTCGTTCAATACATTTTGCAGCATTTGCACAGAAGCAGGATTTCATGGGTCCCCTGCTGGTCAACAAATATGTGGAATATCTGAAAGATGTTTTTTTGAAAAGGAAAGTTACAGAATATGATGAATTCTCTCAGGAAGGGAAGGAAGTCATTGGGGGGGGGTTTAGACCAGAGACTTTATAAAAGAGGAGACAAACCACTTGAAGTAATTGTGAATAGAAAATACCTTAACGCCAAAGATGTTGGTTGTATGGCACAAATCCGCGCCTTCCCCCCAAGAGCCAATCAATCATCTGCTTTAAAACAGCCGACTGGGAAACATATCAAGCCAATCGTGTTGTTTCACTGACGCAAGCGAAACCAGGCTCATGCGTAATAGAAGTATTCCCTGTGAAAAAACAGCATTTTAACCCTTATTTTGGGGCAAAGTCCCCGAACTTTTTAAGCAGTTTTAATCAGAGTTAACTGGTGATTCTATACATGCAGTTTTTATGTCCCGTTGACCATTGAAATTGAAGTTGTGGCTCTCTCCTCATTCATTTAGAAAGGGGCCTGGTCTTGTAAACCCCACTCTGCCGAGTGGCGAGAATTTCCCATAGGGACTTTGGTGCGACTGAGTCACTGCAGAAATACTAGAAAATGGGGTTTCCAACTTGTTTCCCACCTTCACTTTCCACTCACTCATGATTTTAAGTGACTGAAGACCAGTTTCTCCCCTTAAGAAAAAAAAAAAGATGGTTTGTAGCTCAGAAAAGTGCTCTGATTTAGTAACGGGCAGTCCATTATTTAAAAGTTTTCAACAGTACCATAGTGGAATTCATTTATTTAAGATGTATGTGTGCATTGTACGTGTGCACACAGAGATAGATTTGTTTGTATTTGAGGCTGGCACTCAGTGGCTTGAACCCACCGTTGGGGCTGTCTTCAAATGAGGCACATATGCTGCATTAATTAGTTTCAGACTCACAAATGAGTATGACAGGTGACAAACAGGGGTGTGCCCCCCCCCCCCCGCCGCCCTCATAGAGAAAAAAGAAAAAAAAAAAACCATTTCACCTCTCATAACTCTCCACCTGCTGAAAGTGAACTGAGCCTCTAAAATTCCAACTGGCTTTTCACATGATGAAATAGATAGGCAAGGGGTGAAATATCATGGAAGTGCAATCTGATTTATTTCCTCGTCTGAAAAACAGTGGAAGTTTTTGAGTATGCCAACAAAGGGCACACCTTTTATGTAAACTGTTCTGGTGTATAGCAATACCTTATTGGGGGGGGGGGCAAAAATGTTGAGCAGCTCTACTGGCAGTTGACTCATCATAACCCTCATACAATCGATGTAGTCATACAGTATACACAGTAGATATAGATTTCAGGCTCAGCAGCCTATGTTTTGAACCCCCGAGTCCTTTCTCCATTACAGACATTATGTAACATGCTTGTTTTTACTGCATTTCAGAAATTGACAAGTCCAAATATGAAAATATTGTGCTGTATTATGTCCTTATAAATTGCTGGTTCAGATATACATGAATTAACCTTTCAGAAGATGTTAAAAATGACCAATTTTGCTTTTTTCAGAATCTCATTTGGAAGTATTGGTAATATTGCTGTGTATTTCTTTCTAATTTTTTAAAGTCCTTGTTTTTATCAAAACTGTTTGCGTTCGGCCACCAGATGTGCACAAACCAGCGAGATGATTTCACATTAATCCAAACTGTCAATCATCCCCATCTGTCGCCCAGCTCTGCTACCTGCTGAAATGATAACACCTGCACCATCAGAGCAGCATCTCACCAACTGCTTTCAGATCATCTCTTATAAGCCCTTTTTAACACCAGAACAATTTAGCATATTGCCTACGGTAATTATATGTAAAATAACGATAAGCATCAGTGTTATTGCTGTCAAAAAATCATATCATATTGGTTGAATATGTTAGTAATCTGCCTTCAATTAGTTAATTATTCTCCCCAGTTCTGACAAATGGACATACATAAATCAAGATAAAACTGTTCATTTTTCATTGTTTTTTTTTCTCAGTTTAGTCACTAACTTTAATAATGAACTTCATAACTGATTTCAAGTTCAAAATTTTTTGCCAGTTGCTTTCATTGTCAAAAACATGTCTTGTTTGCTTTGTCTTTCTGTTTGTGTGAAGGCTCATTTTCTTTTTTTGTAGATATGCTTATAGTCACCTCCAATCTAGAACTGTGTATGATGCTCCCATAAACTACATTTCCTTGGAACTTATTATTATTTGTAAGTGATCTACTAAGAGCAGCACGTGTTCATGTGTGGATCTAAGGCCCCATCTACACCCGTTGATGAGCATACGATCTGCATCTGGATATCTTACCTTGATAAGGGAAAAAAAAGGCATGTAATGCAGATGCAAATGCACACAAAAAGCATTGCCATCAGATTGTTAAGACCCAAATCCCAAGAGGAGTCATACTGTGGTTGAATTCTCAGCCAGGTTTAATTAGTATGTGTGACGACATTCTTAAAAAAGACAAAAGCCTACAGCCATGCTAGCAGCTGTGTGAGCCTGTACTTAAGCACAGTGCTGCTTTGAGCTACATGCTAACGTCAGCATGCTAACATGTTTGACATGCGACAATGTTAACGTGCTGACATTTAGCAGGTATAATATTTATCATTGTTCACTATCTTAGCATGCTAATAACCAACATTTGCTAATTAGCATTAAGCACAAGGTACAGCTGAGGCTGATGGGAATGTTATTAGCTTTGCAGGTTTTTGGTCATAAACCATAGAAGTGGAAAATTAAAATTTTGACCTGATGGTGGCACTAGAGGCCAGGCTAAGGGATCACCAAAGCTATTACAAATCATTCTGTTTGGATCTTGAATGTCTGTATCAAATATCATGGCACTCCATCCAATAGTTGTTGAGTTATTTCAGTCTGGACCAAAGCGGTGGACCGACAAGCCGATTATTACCTGCCCAATCTGATTACCTTCGTACAGTATCAGGTAACACGTACGCTCACTAATACCAGCTGTAAGCAGGTTGATGAGCTGGAAAACTGGAATTATTTCTCATATGTTTTGGTTGTAAATTTGAACCACATTGAAACATGGTGCAAATAGGATCCCAAGGGCATGTGACCTGCACGCTCCTTGCTTTTGAATGCTCTCATTATAATTTGCATTTTGGCTCAGTGTTGCCATGACATGAACTAAGTCTCGCAACTTTCATCTGAGACAGTTGTACTTTTAGCTTGGCTCGGCCAGTGTTTGGCACTGAGGACAACAGGACAGGGAAAAGAAAACTAAACTCTGACTAGAATTTGTGGAGCAACACCATTTGCAAATTCTTTCAAGGCTTTGGTGACTTTCTTGTGCCATCTTCTGTACTTATTTTCCCTTTATGTGGCTCCCGGACTGAAGACAGTGAGAGTAAATATCCCAATTTAATTCCACAAAGATACAACCGGGGATTTGCCATTGTAATGATATTTCTGCCAGAAATCACAAAAAAATACCCATAGTATTTTGTGTAAATTAGACAAACCCAGTGCTGGATATCATCCATTGTCACTGGCTTCACTCACTTTTAGCAGTAATGATACAACCTCTGGCTATAATGTTAGCTGTATGTGGAATTCAGCAGATTTTCTCGTTTTTTTTTTTTTTTTTTCCTGACACCATCCATGCATGTAAGCTGGTCTGAATTTCCTTTGAGGTAAGGCTTGGATTAGAGGCCCACACCATGCACTCAGCCCTGCTAAAGGATTTTATTATCACTGCAGGTTTTTGTCAGTGTCGCTACACCTGACAGAGATTGTGCCACAACACTGCTTCTCAAAGACGGCCTGAATAGAATGACAAAGCAGGCGTACGGGGATAATGTCTAAAATATTCTGCTGGGCCTCAGCATTCTAGTCTTTCAGCAGCCATAGTTCTGTGCAGTGGAGGTCAAATTAAAAAATTAGGACCATGACCACACTGACTCAAACACATTTGGAACTACATCTTTTAACACACATTACAGTTACTCTTACTCATTTAGCGGTGATTAAAATTTTATATGAAATCTTAATTATAATTGTCCTTTTGAGACTTCTGACATTGTTTCCATACGTCCTTGTTTTCTAAGGTGGCAGCCAGTCTTTATGTACAGTATATATGAGAGCTTGAAGAAGTCTAGTTTAACACTTGCAGCCCACTTGCGGATTATACATTGGCAATCATTGGCTATGGCTAGTTCCAATATAGTAGACCATTTTGGACTCTCCATTTCCTAAAAGGTCAACCTTGTCAAGATGATTTGTAGTTAGTCGATGGAACAAAGTTTGCATGTTAAAGTTCATCAAAGTTCAGCTCTACATGACTTAACCTTGCCTTTGGAGTCTCGGGTTTGAATATTTTATTCATATAGCTGCAGTGAAGCCAAATGATGGTCCAGACTGCGATGCCTCTACAAATATTGGATGAATTTTTATTAAATTTTGTCAGACAGTCAAGGTCCCTGCCATGATGAAGTGTAATAACTTTGGTGATCTGCAGACTTTTCATTTCGTGCCATCGTCGGGACAAAATTTCCAGTTTGTTGCGAAATGACCAGATGTGGTAAACTTGCCTGCTAAACGTCAGTATTTTCAAATTGTCATTTATGAGCCCGTCAGTGTAGTGACATTAGCATTTAGCTCAACCCCACTGTCCATAAGTAAAGCCTCACAGAGCTGTTAGCAAGTCTTGTTTTAGTTGCCACCTTCAGGACCATGGTAAACACGACACCTGGTAAGGGGGGAAACTGGCATTTAAGGCGTTAACCAGGTCCCCTAAATTAATCCAAACCTTAGCCCTAGAGGTAACAGACCAGAAAACGTTCGTATGAATAATTTTTTGAACACTTATATGGGTCTTTTGAAAGGCACAAACAACCTGTTCCGCTACAACCCTGCATGCTGCAAACTAGAGGAACACAAAACTCTACAGTGAAAAACAAAGGAAAAAGACAGAAGCTGCAAATAATCGAAACTATCCTTAAATTTGTTGATTTATGGAAATAGGTAGATTCAGTGGGGTACCCTACAGTATGAAAGGTTCATGTAAACAGCTCATCTCCGAGTACGACCTTGACCAGAGGATGTACTATGGTCTGTTTACTGCATGTATGTAAATGTAGCCATTGTCTCAGTCTTCTTTTCCCGGATTAGCCCCTCATTTCCCTGGCACAGTCCCTTCACCCAGAGCTGTTTCTGCTGTGTACACAGATCTGCACAAAGCCCCTGATGTCATTTCACTGATACTATTCTGTCTCACAACACCAGGATGCACACAGTCTCTTCCGTTATTATCAATATGCCAAGAGCAGGGGAAACATAGGACTTGACATTGGGAGTCCATTTTTATCAAAGCCTTACATTTCTGTTACTTTGACCTTTACAAGATTGTTCACTTTTGAGCACTTAGCAACAGTCTTTATTTATTTAATGCCTTTTGATGATAGGTAATTTGATGACATTTTATTTATAATGAACATATCAGTAATTGTCTGTCAGTTGTTTTGACCTTATCTCTGTTAAAGGCAGGGGATTGCATTTTCTAATACCAGGGATCCTCGGATATTTGGTGTCAGACTGCAAAAATCATTCAATTCGAGCACGCACACACAAAAACCAGGCTTCTGGCCACCTCTCACAACCACAAGCAATTACTCCAGGGGAGTTTTTCAGACGTTACCGAAATGGCCGAGGCAGGAGGCAGCTCAGTGACAGTGGGATGGGAGGAGAGTGTCGGTGGAGGTGTGCGTGTGTGTGAGTGTTGGGGGTGATAATCACGCATGAGGGAAGAAAGGGCAGTCCGGTGGATGGAGAGAAGCTCCACTGGGCTCCTTCTTTTTTCTTTTTTTTTTTTCCCAAACAGTGTCCCCATTAACAGGACTGATGTGCATCTTTACATCACGCCGCAAACTCATTTGGCCTTGGGAACCATAGAGAGTCCTCTGTGTTAGAATAACTCACTCCTGAGACCACTAAAAGCCATTATTAGAAGGTGTTTATTGAGCTAGCCGTGGCCTAGATACGGCGTAATATCTTGAGAACAGTTATAGCCCATAATTATATTACATTTTGGATGAAGACCTGCCTTGATTAGATAAATGATGAATAGCTCAATCAGAAAAAAAAAAACAAGGTGCACGGTTTTGTAGGAGATAACACTCTGTTGGCTTATTTTTTGGCAGGAGTTGGAACATTTGCTTTCCTTGTCATGGCTGTATTGTTATATTGTTTAGTAGTAAAAATGGAATTCATTACATGGTGAAAGGTTTATATTACCTGACAGATGCCACACAAAAGGAAGTAATGTGAAGGAAAAGTTGGTTTATCAGTCATTCACTTCTTTCTATCCTATTGGATGATGTGTTTGGGTTGAAGATAACCTATTGGGACTAAGTTCTTTGTCTCAAGAAACACTGTAAAATATGATTGTAAGACTCTTTCTATTGAGAGACTCTTCTTGTGATAAGGTTTGTTTGTCTCCTACATTGTAACTTACAATATATTTCACTTTAACCCTATGAGTGTTTTGTGTGCTTAATTGTGTTCAGAGTCTTTTGTAGAAAAATCTCCCACAACAGTAGGCACCTATACCAAGTGTAAATTAAACAATATTCAGTCTCATTTTGAACTGAGTGTCTTTTTCAGCTGGGTTTGAGCTTTCTATTTTAAAAGCGCCAAATTTTGTGCCAGAAAGTGAGTTGAAATTGAATAAGGTTGATGTGTTAATTAAAGCTGTCGTTTCGCTGCGAAAAAGAAATTAAAGAATGAAAAAAGATTTAAATTTATGATGAAATGAACTTCCACTGCCTTTCATTTAATTACAGCACAATGTTAGAGCCCGACTCTAAATTGTGTTTCTTGACAACTGTATTATATGGTTTTAATGCACCACGGCTAAGACACGTTATTGGAATTGTATCCTGCTAAGTTTAAAAAATGTGATTTTAGAAAGTAGAAATTAGAAACACTTCTATGCTGCCTACTCTGTTTCACCAACTGTTAAGAAGTGCTCAGTAGTTCCCTGCCGGTGATTTTAGCTCCTGGTGGCAGAGACCCAATCATAGTTGTTTAGTTGTGTGGTTGGTTAATTCCAGCTAATTCTGGTCCAAGCCATGACAGGGTTCACATAATCTGACCAATTGCAATTAAGAGAACAAGCGTACCACAAAGTCACTGTGTAAAAGCTAAACCAGGTAATATTTTCAAGCCAATATGAGGGACATTATATCACTACATCGGGCAAAAGGTTCAATACTACATAAAGCAGAATACCTGGTTATCCTGGGTACTGTGCGAACTCTGTAGCATGTTTGTATTTTACTAATTCTGTATGTGGGTTATTGCCGGCAGAAGTGCCGTCAACTGCAGCTAGCTCTTCGATGTATCGTGCTACAGTACCAGCCAGGTTGCAGAACGTCATTTGACGCCCGTAGCGCACCCACCACGCCGAGAATTTGTCAAGGTGCAGCCGCTTGGTCGAACTGACGTGGGGAGCGGAGAAGATTGGAACAGCGGATGTGATAACAGGACAGTCGCCCTAGTCCAACGCGTCATTCTGCATCAACCTGCAGTGACACATCTCAGCCTGTATGGGCTTACATAGAAAACAGTAGATGCAGCTGTTTTAAATCGAGTCACACACTGCCAGTGCGTGTTGCCCTCGAGATGTCTCTGCCGTACACAGTGGAGCCATCCATTTTGTTTTCTAGTACTGGCTTAGTCTTTCTGGGCTTTGCTTTTAGCATCCTATGTTCTCAAGTGATCATCAGAATTATTTTCCCGGAGATCCCTTGCCAGTCAAACACTGTTGGTAATATCATGATACTGTCTGCGAAAAACTTTCCCCAGATTGTCTTTGTCTGAGATGTGCGGCTTATACCAGTTTTTTCCTCAAGTTATGTGAAGGCAGAATACACTGAGCATGAAAAAGTCAGAACACTTACTTCGGCAGTGCACTGGCTCAGTGGCTAGTGCTGTTGCATACCAGCGAGAGGGTCTTTAGCTCACACCTCGCCACCGGTAGAGTTTACATGTTCTGTGTGTGTGTGTGTTTGTGTGTGTGTGTGTGTGTGTGTGTGTGTGTGTGTGTGTGTGTGTGTTAGTGTGTGGGTTTGGGTTTGAGTTTTTCCTCCAGTGTTCTCCCACTGGTCAGGTGAGCTATAGGCCACTGCGCCTCAGTGTGAACTGGAGTGAGAACGAGTTTGTCTTTTACACTGAGAGAGGAAATCAAACAAAATTCTAGCAGTGTCTGATTAAAGCAAGAGCTCAGATTTAAAGTCTGTATCGATCCCCTGTCAAGTCACCATTTTGTTTTTGTTTTGTTTGAGTTCTCTTTGATCGTTTGACCAAATAGATGTCCAGAAACCATCATTTTACGTCATTGGGCAGCACAGCCTTAAATCATACCGCTCATCATCTTCACAATTTAGCCACGATAAATCTTCTTGCATTGTTCTTCTCCCTTCACGTAAGCAACTGAGGAAATCATCGTAGTCTATATCCCAAAGGCTGCCGCTCATAAATTAATGTATATGCTGTTTATTTATATTTTCTTACATATCTAATGAAAAGGTCAAGGTTGTTCAGTTTTGATGTTGTCTGTGGCAACCTGGAGTCATCAGTGTTAAATGACACTCTTGACACTGATTCTCATCACACATTACAGTCACTCCATTTCCTCTTATGTAAGTCAATCAGCCATTACCTTAACGGGGCCCACCATCAATTTTACACATAAAGAAAAACATCAGATGGCCTTGATGGCTCTCGGATTGGGTGGCTTATGATAAGGACATGCTGTTTGGTTACATTACGGGAAAGGTAGGATCCATCGTTTTCTGAGCTTCGCCAGCGCCAGGGGGCTCAAAGTCAGGATATCGCAGTCTCTGCTGCATCAATTTTGGTTGAGATCCTCAAGCAGAGTGTTTTTGGCTTTTCCAGTCACTTTAACGGATATCAAAAGTAATGAGGCCTTCACATCACAGACAACGCCTTTCAGAATCAGCGACTAGACTGGCAAAGTCAGAAGAGTCACCGCCAAAGTCAAACTCTTATGACATTGTTTTTAATCATTTCATTTTCGACTTTTATTGACCCCTTAGCTACTTTCCCTTTTCGCTCAGTGTTTTTAATGGCACTGCTGCCTTTATAAAGTGAAACTCTTTTTGACATTTTGAAAAAGACTCGATAAATCTTACGCCAATTCACTCTGTATGTAAGCAGTGTAGTGCGCTACCCGAGAGGCAAAAGATATAAGTGACATTTTTAAATAGGTTCAGTGAATAGGTTCATTGGGACTTTAATTACATTCACTCTTTAACCAAGAGTGTTGTGGGCAATGGAAGTGGATCTTGACAAGCAAATGTGCTCTTATGACACCCCACCCACACGGTGCTGCTGTATTCCTGATTGCCCCTCTATCTGCAGGCAGCGCGGGCATACCAGTGAAATCACTAATGCTTAATTAGCAGATTAGGAGATCCAATTAGGAGATCTCCTCTGTCTCAAATCAAGTCTCTGTCAACATGTCTTATGAAAATGAGATACTCCTCATTCCCACTTAAGATGGGCGCTTCTCCCGCTGCCAAAATGACCACAGTTGATTGACTGTTGCACGCTTTGTTCAGCCCTGTGGACACCTTGTTTTGAAGCCCATTCTTTTTTAATCATTTATATTTCAGGCACATTTCAAAGAGAGACCGAGCTATGTGTCAGCGTTGAGATCCGGTCCAGACAGCACAGACGTAATATGAAAACATACAGTTTTTTTTCTGCAACAATTTGGTTATGTTTTGCATCTTCTGGGCTTTTGAAAAACAAAGTATGCCTTAAACTAAATATGGAGGCTAACAACAGAAAAAAAAATCATTGACATTAAAAGAAAGAGCAAGTCTGTAGCCCTGACATTAAAAGCAGGGATGTGGTTTTGATCGTGTGTGTATATAAGTTCTCAAGAAAACATGTTGATGAATTTCCCTAAATAATCTTTAAGCTAACCAAGCTTTATTTATTTTATCTGGAAATGGCTGTATAGTATATACTGTAGTTAATAGCTACTTAACACAAAGTAGTACCGTTGCTTGTGATATAGTAACCACAACTATCTTATCTTGTGCACATTTTGCAAACATGGCCACTTCTGTTGGCAGATCCATTCTGAGATGAATATCTGTTGCAAAATGGGCTGAAGTAACAAAGCAAATCTGCAGTAAGTGCTTTAATAAACCATGTGGCCTTGTCGATACGCTACAACAACATTTAAAGTTCTTACAGCCGACGCGTCGCATGTCCATGAGACATAAACCAACATCTAGAAAGAAACATATCTTATCTTACAGTACATAGTTCTCTTGCTGCTCGACTTTCTTCACCAGCTAGTTGTTAACTTTGTCCGTCTGCTGTTTGGTGCAGAGCAAGTAGCGTACGGTCTGTTTGCCACAGCTTGTTTGCTGAAAACAGCTGCTCGGCTGCTGCTGGAAACAGGGTTGACGAGAGTGAAGACACAATGACCCTAAAACCACCACACTGAGCGAAAATATGCTAAAAAGCTCAAGAGAGCTGCAGAGCGTTTTGTTATGCGTCAGTTGGTTTGACAGTATGAGCAACAGGAAGATGGACAGTTGTCAGACTTGACGACCGTTCCCATTCGAGCCATGGTCACTAAATTACGGCCACCTGGCTCTTTCATATAATTTTACAAATGGATATTGGACTTGTGAATTTATGCCTCACTAGTATGTGGAAGCACTTACTTTAACTTTGTTTTTCCCCATCCTGTAATTAAAACCAAGAGCTGCGGATAAAGGATAAAGTTTGATGTGGATCTTATAGGTGCTTTTCATCAACAACAGAAGTGACTTTAAAGGAAAGGCAATAACTAAAACTGCCTTGAATGTGCACTCCTTTGATTGCTAAAACAATCACCCATGCAATTTGAAGTTTGACGCCCCATGTGAGATAATGAGACAAATGTACTGAATTTCACTAGGTGACAGTAATTGCTCATAAGTGATACTCACTGATAAGAAATGCAAATTGCTTTCTATGGTTTCATTGGGACTGAGTGCTTCCAGAAACTGACAGCATATTCAGGCAGTTCTTTGGGCTTACAAACAGGGCTCTTTATATATGGAACCCAGAAATTTTTTTTTTCAATTTTTGGTTCGGTTAAGAGAGAAACAGTTTGCTTTGTCATTTCACCAACAACTGGTAATGTTGCCAGAACATCGCTCACCTGAAAAGTTCAAGGTCCAGAAAACAGGTTGTGATCACTTCAATTTTTTTTAAAATCCAATACATCTTCAAGAAGATTTTGTTGCAATCAAATCAGGATGAGAAAGGGGGATGTCAGGAAAGCATCGAAATCCGTGAAAAATCATGCTACAGAATCCTCCTGTGACAAACATGAATATGAATTTTTTGTTTTCTTTGTAGGTAGAGCACATAGGTGCTGTTAGGATTTCATGAGGTTTTCACATAAGAGATAAGAGATTCTCTTTTTGTTGTTTTCTTTATTTTATGTCAAGTTTGGAAAACAGAGAGAAATTATTTGTTTCTTGAACATGTACTGCATATAGTGCACTTTCCTGACACGTGGATTATTAGTACATTATTTCTTAATTGGGTACAAACTAAGTGCTGCAAAACGAAATGACAAACATACACATTAACAAACTGACAGCTCTAATAAAGAGAGGACAGTAACTGCTGGATTATCCATTGAAGTACAATTTCCGTGGGCTATTTCTGCGCCCACCGTGTGATCAATCATTCGGTCTGACAGTCATTACTAGCCACCAAGTAGCCGTGAAATAATTGATATTCATAATCACCAGAAGAGGGTTCTTGTGGATTTTGGTGACCCTGGATCCTTTTGTCTCTTTCTGCCCTTATGTAAAATTCTCCTCAAAAAATCGTGGTATTTCAAAAAATCAACCTCGTCTAACTTTATTTTTAATTCTAGTGGAGATCCCAAAGCTTTCAAAAATATGTTGGATTTTGGTGAAAATGTGTGTAAAATGATGACCCCTGAACCTTAACTCTAGCATTACCAACAGGCCAGACTTTTCATTTGTAGCCAGACCGTCGTAAGGCTGGTTGTTATAGTCATGTTTACACAGATGAATCCACGAGGCAGAGCTTATTATGATATGTAGCAACATATGATATAGCAAGTATTGTGGCGACTCTGATATTCTCTTCTCCCCTCCCTCTTGGATGAATTTGAACCAGGAAAGTCTGATATAGACGACCAAGAACGATTCCCCGCAACCGTCCAACCCACCCCCACCACCTTTACCACACCACACACAGGCTCTCCCGTTTCCCCCAAAGCCAAAGTCCACATTAACATCGTAATAGGAAAGTGTGTTAAAGCGCAGCTTTAGCTGCCTGACAAGAGGGAATTGGATGTTAGAGAGATTCCTGCTCAGTTTAATTGAATCTGCCCAGCACTAAAAAAAGAAAATCTGAAGTCAAAATAACCTGTTAGATCTATCAGGTAATGTTTTGTTGAATTTGACAGGTAGCACTGCGCTGCCTCCCACCACCTTCATTCCTTTATTCCTGCAGGTTGGTTAATGCAGGAATGTAGAGGTGGGCGGTAGGTGATGTTACCCATGGTGTTTCTGTCTCTGTTTTTGTTATTTGTTAATAAATTGTGGCTTGCTCTTTGGTTTCCTGGAGCTCACTCAGCAAATCCCTTGAGTGTGGAACTAGGCTGGAGAAGCATGTGGAGGGGTTTTAGTGAGTCACCACAGGTAATGGATGGTGGGGGCTGAAGGTCTGCTCCACCTGAACTGACTGCTATGAATTGGTTGTTGTACAGTGCTTCACTTTTTCTGGTACTCCCTGTTTTCTGTAAAATAAGTCTTTAAAAAAAAAAGGCATTAGCTTGGAGGCGAAAGTTAAGTGTATGGTGTAATGCTATCCAAATAGGCTTAAAGCACAAAAATGCATTTGTCATGTATACATAATATAAGCCACAGAAGTGCTTTGTGAATGCAGACTTAACTTCAGGTTACATCTCAATGCAACATTTAACCATCTGAATCATCTTCTCTCCTCCTTTACACCAAGAAGGGGCCAATCGCGTCCATAAACAGATATTAACTTTGGGTTGTCGTGGATCCCTACACGTGATCAATAGCTTTCACATAGCATTACAGCCAGCGGTTTTGTTTTTTTGTTGGTGAGTTTGTTTGTTTTTTTGTTTTTTGTCACACCTGCTTTGGAAGTTAAAACCATGGTCAACTATTTCCACTTTGTGAGTAGTTCTGGAATGTGTTGTTGTGTGCATGGTTGCGTAAAAGCCGTTGTACAGATTTATTCTAAGATGTTGCTTTTTTTTTCAACCGAAGAGTGAGGCAAAAAAAACACGTAAAACAGATTCTTAAGGAACAGTAAAATACTGAGTGATTTTTCACAGTGCACCACAAGTATGGTATTTCTTTTCCTGCTCAGTTTAATCACTTCCTGATTGCAGTCAAAAGCTGTTATTGTTGGGGCAATTTTGTAGAGAAAGAAAACAAACCAAAAGAAAACATGTTGCAAAGAACTGTTTGCAACATTCATGATAATAGACTAGGCAGCTTTACATTTAATGTGAGTACAAGTTACAGTATATGGGCTAGGCAGCCAGGTTAAACCATATGGTAAAAAAATCTTTTTGATCAGTTCTGTTCATGGCAGCAACACGTTTTAGCGTGGTTAACGCTGCAGCTCCAAAGTACCCCCATTTGAATGCCTTACGTTAAGTATAATTTACCTCTCTATCACATTTAACTGTCAGACAGCCCCATGGGGATTTGGTGGCTGTTGTCTATCCACAGTGAGTATTTTCTGCTTTGCTTTCAGATTCTCGAGCTGGAGAAGGAGCACCCAGAACGGTGGACCATGCAGTGATTGGAGGGGTGGTGGCCGTGGTCGTTTTTGCCATGCTCTGTTTACTCATCGTCCTGGGGCGCTACTTCGCAAGACACAAAGGTAGTGGACCTGAAAATACAGCTTAAAGGTGCTGTATTTAAGTCTTTGCTATCGCTACACAGCCAACATTAGCATTAACAGCTGTTTACGTACCAGTCTAGAAGAAACATTGCAAGTTCAGCACCAAACTTCTTTACCTTACTCACCAAGAGCTGGAATTACAAGCTCGTCTCCTAATTCCACTGTGCGATAGCGAGCCACTGTAGCGTCCAGTCTGCCTTCAGTTCAGCGTGGGAGAACGAAGAAGTGGCGCTGACCAGAGGGCGGTTTCTAACCTCTTGTTTCGTAAACGAAACGATGGCTGAAGCGAGCGAACATTATCACCACCATAACCTGCCCCTGGCAAGAAACCACGTTCGGCAGGAGAATAAACTTAAGTTATGCATATCTATGTATATTAATAACTAATACTAACACAATTCATTTTTATTGACTAAACCTGTATCTGGCAAGATTATTATGTTCAGTAAACACTGTCTCACCTCTGACTGGACGAGACTCATGGGTATAGTAGTATTAAGAGATGTCAGCCATGCCAAGAAATAAACCTGAAATAGCTGAAACTTATGGCCACATAACATAAACCTTTAGCATTTCTCATTAAATTATCCAGAAGACTCCTGTGTTTCTGTGTTGAGGAATGGAGAGTACACAAACCCAGTGGTTCCTCCCAAATTGTAAATCCATTAGTTAGCAACTTTATTGTCCACAACATGGCAAACTGTCTTTGCCCCTCAGAACACAGCATACGCCAAAACACATAACAATAAATTGAGGATTAACATCAGGAACATTAACAAACAATATGGCTTTATAGATGTAACTATAAAAAAGAAAATAAAACAAAAAATTACAGCGAGAGCTGGGCGCAACACTCAGTTAGTGGAACAGACAGCTTACAGAAAACAGAAAGTTTAGACAGACTAAACTAAACACTAGCAAATACTCTCTACATACTTAAAAGAGTATTATAGGAAGGTCTTTAATAGTAAAGTCCAAATCTTGCTCTGCATATTTTAAAACCTATATTTTGTTTTTTAATTATTTATGCAATATCTGTCGATAGCATTTCCCAGCAGCTTACGGCTTTCCTCTAAAACTTAAACTGGACCAGCAGGCTATAAGGTTTATCAGGTGTAGCGTTTTTACTTTGTTACTTTAAAAAAAACCTCTTTTTACATCTGTGGATGGATGCAATCCAAATAATGGAAAGATGGCTATTAAGGCTACGGGTTACTGATGGTGAGTAAAATTAAATTTTTCATGCTGCCATGCTGAATAGTGTAACGCATCCCGTATGCTGCCCTCATAACAGAAATAATTATAATCTATAATGAATTTCACACTATGATATTTCTTATGCAGGAGGAAATGGAATTGGATACATTAACCACTTTAGAAAGGAAACTGTAAATGAGGCAATGTAAATGTCTAGAAGAGAAATTTTCTTATTTTATGGTGATACTGCACTCAGTGTTTCCCCTCAGATTTCCATTCAGAAGCTGAATGTTCAAGTAGACAGAGCTTGTAATCATAATAACAATAGGTCAGTTTTTATATGTAAATACACAGTTCTAATACAAACAGATGCTATTTTCTTCTTTTTTCTTCTATTCTCTTTTGTGTTCTCTCCTGTCCGTTACGGTGGCTGGTGGCTGGTTGGTTAAAGGCAGCCACCTGACCAGTTGCATGAGGACGATGCATTCTGCAGCCACCAAAAAAATTGCCATTGCCAACAATGGACTCGGGGTCAGGGGGGGGACAGCGCTGCAACGCAGAGTAAAGGGCAATGATGCGTCTGTTTTCTGCCCTGTAGTGAAGGAATTTTTGGTTTTTGGATTAAGGCAATGTCAGTGTTTACCCATACATAGGTTCAACGTGGGCAGCCCGCTCAGGTAGATTAAGACCCGCCCAGGCAGATCAACTCACTCAGTTTCAGTTTAGGTAAATCTTGCATTAGAACGCCTTATTTAACTCTTTCCAAGATAATTTTTGGCCAAACACCTCTCTGAGTTGTGTGAGCTGCAGTAACTGAGCGGGGACTAGAGGCTTCTCTGTTCGCAGCCGCCTAGCTAGCATCTACCGACATCCTGCGTGCGAGGTGTTTTTGTACCTTTGGTAAATTGTAGCGTCTACCGAAACCCTGCATGTGAGGCGTTTAGGGGACATCTGTAAATTGTAGCTACAGTAAAATAACCCGGGTTACACTTTCCACCTCTAAACTGCATGGGTCTCTGCATGCACATCGGTCACACGCCGCGCCAGCCACTGCCACAAGCAAATTCGCAACCTTTGGGAAACGCTGAATGTATCCATATGTTTGCCATATTACCACAGGTGAACCAGTGTTCTTGGTAGCCTACTGCCAACGTACTGAGAAAAACTGTACAGTAGAACACAAAGTAATCTAAGAAAAGGATGGCGAGAACATCAAATCAAAATCATTGCATTGCCTAAAGACTACCCCCCTAAAAAAAAAAACACACACAACATGGGAACAGGATGGGAAAGGAGTCTTTCTTCCGGGATTTGGATGGGTCCGGAATTTTTTTTTTTTTTTTATTGTCATGGGATTGGGATGGGACAGGAGTGTGTTTGTGGGAGTGGGATTTTACAGGACTGAAAATCCACTCCCTCTTATTGCCAGTAGTTTATATGATTGGTACACGGTTGATCCACGCAGTTCATTATTTGTAATCAACCTCACCTTCTCAGTCTTTTAACGCTGGCTCGGCTTGTAGCGCTGCTGTCTGTCAACAACTGTTTGGTCCTACCGATAAAGTTTAGCTGCACTGCCGTCAAACTAACGGCCTAGATCTTTTGTCTCCATTTTGTCTTTGGCAATGTGGATGTAGGCTTACCCCGTCCAGTGGTCTAAAAATGATCCACTCCACAGTCCGTTTTATGGTTAAAAACACACAAGCTATACAGTATTGATGCATGGTGATTCGCAGAAAACGGTAGCCACAAACCCAGATCTCGTAAAGTGGCAGTACTCAATGAAATTATTCTTCAGTTATGAATTCTAACAAAGAAAATAATATCTGCTGAAGTACTAATGTAAATCTCCTATTAAACCAAAAATCAATTCAGTAAATTTCAATAAACATAAATGGCCAGAATCAAATGTTAAATTTCAACATTTAAGTGTTTAACGAAGTAAAAAAGGTGCATACAGGCTCATACGGGCAACTGAAACTACAAGGTTAGCAAACAAAAGCACCCTTTGTTCTGTTGGCCGACTCTTACATCATTTATTAACACTTAAGGCCTAACACCACACCACCACATTGCAAGAGCAGCTAGGCAGATTCTGAAGGATAATTATGGTTTAAAACAACTTGGATCTTATTTTTGCGGCTTTGGCCATCATTTTGCATCAGCAGTCACAACATTTTTTCTCATTAACTGAACATTGAGATCTGGAAATGTGGCGACATTGCTAAAAGGAAGTCTGAGGGGGCAAGAAATGAGCTGTCAGATGAAGAGACAGGTTTAAAGCAGACCCAGGGGTCAGTCGAACTGATTTGGAAGAGAAAACGAAGGTGAATGGTAGAATTAATACCCACACTGTCCGCTGTAAACATCCATGACATTTTACAGACCGACTTTATGGTTCAACCTTGACCCACGGTACGTGGCATAGTTGTGCACGCACACAGTTTTTCCTGCTGGAGAGATGTCGCCATGTTCCGAGATCTCTGCAATTACTTTGGTCAGTGCAAAATGATTAAATCCGATAGAAATGATGGGCAAAACTATGTAAATAAAACACAAGCTGTAATAAACCAGAATTATCCTTTAACGCTCACTCCCGTTTAATTGTCACAATGCCATCGTTTCTGTCGGGCTGTTTATGTTATGTTTTCAATCTGGAACAGCAGTAACATGAAAGTAACGGAAGTCACTTTGACTAATGGCAAAGCGTATGGTGCGAGTTGTGATCTGTTTACAGGTTAAGGTGCAGTGGATGCCAGTTATGAATAATAGCGGAAGAATCATCGTGATCACAAGGAGGCATAAGAGAAATGTTGAGATGCGAGAAAAAATAACCTAAAATCGTTCAACTTTTAACTACGTCTGTCAGAAACCTTACACGATAATCACTCAACAAAACATTTAACTGAAACTGCCCACAGCCTTGAGAATGAGCGCAGGAGTGTGGTTGTATTACCTCACAACGGGGGCAGATTACTGCATCGTCTCTCCATTGTGATATGAGTGCTCAAACTGAGGTTGCGATTGCCAAAAGTCAGATACATTGAGTGTCACACATAGGAGAGTGGCTGCCCAAGTGGCAGTAAAAATGTCAGATTCAACATTTTTATTTTTTTGTTGTTAATATAAGGAGAGCAAGAAGAAAGAAGCCTTTTCTGACATGCAGTCTTTACATGTTACCATCCTTGTGTTACAGCACCACTGATTGCCTTGTTTCTATCTGCTCAGCCAGCATTTGTGCTTTTGTTTTTTTCCCACATGTGGAAGTGCCCTTCCCCATTCATTCTGGAATATTGCCTTTGTTATCAAACTCTACCGTCATAGGATATGAATAAATCTTCTAAATTAGGTTTGAAGTGGCTTGCTAGTTCCTTTTTTTTTTTTTCCCTTCTGAACTTGACAAGGTTAATTTAAAGGTGTGAACCATGATTTTCCTCACACTTGATATTATTTCAAAACCCTGAGTTTCATGTGCCAGTCTTGAATGAAAAAGAGGGAAAATGATGTATAATCTGAATATTACAGCCCGCTAGTGTTAGGTTTGTGTAAATGACCACATGGTGAAGGATTTGCATAATTAGGTGCTGCGGGATGTAGGGGCACATTTTAATCTTTTGTATCATCTAAGCAGCAGGCTATTATCCAGTCCGTGACACTGTCCTTCATCCCCTCCTCCTCAGGTACCTACTTCACACACGAAGCCAAAGGAGCAGATGATGCAGCGGACGCAGATACAGCCATCATCAACGCAGAGGGTGGCCACACCAATTCGGACGAAAAGAAAGAGTACTACATCTAATCAAAACAGGACCCCTCACTCTAGTGTCCTCTTTGGGACACCAAGCTGGTTTTGGGGCCGGGGAAGGGGTAGAGGGTTCGTTGGCGGAGGGATTGGAGTTGAATCAGGATCACTTTTAGTGAGAGTAGAGGGGTCAAGGAGTAGAAGAGAAATGGGTTTTTAAAGAAAGGCCTGGTTTTAAGCCGTTGTTTAGTCTAGTCTGCAGATGTAGATGGAATGTTTTGTGTGTTAAAAAACAAACAAAAAAAAATCAAAATCAAAAAAGGAGAAAAAAATGGGAGGATTTGGGTTTTCAGTAAACTGAGAAGGGGATGGGTTGGGGGTGGGAGGGTACGCCAGACGTTGCCAGAAATCACTGTAGAGAGCTTCACCATTCGACACCTCCCTTACTGCTGGTACGAATTTTATTTAGTTCAACCATTTGCAGAAAATTCTGTGCCTTGTTCTGAAATTTTTGGTTCTACCCATACTTCGGATTTGTGTTGATCCTCATTTGCATAACCGTGTTGCAACCCTTTTCCCGTTTCATCCTTCTCACTTGTAATTATCAGCGTGCTGTCGGCTTTTGTATGAGGGTAAAATTACACAGCCACTTTATTCATTCTCCTAAATGTACCTGCACACATGCATCCTCTCCCACGTAACAAAAAACTCTTTCCAGTATACTGTGATTCGTCTCAAGCCATTTCTCCCCTCCCTTTTTTTTCCCCTAAAGTTTTGACAGCTCCAAAAATGCATGGAATACTTTACATATCATTGTACAAAGGACATATATGAGAAACAGGTTGGATATCCTGTATATGCCCTCCCTGCCCCCACCTGAACAAAACCGCATTCAAAGCATAATCAAAATGAAGGCAAGTAAAGGATAATGTGGAATGAACTTCCCATATTTTTGGGCCAAGTCGGCTTTTAAATTCATTTTTAGAAACCTCATTTTGTTCTTCAGAGCAGATATACTGCCGCATCTTAAACAATTATTTTTTTTAGTAAAGAGAAGTAGTACATTACTTTTCCTCTCTGTGCTGCCATTTTATTATAGTAATTTCTTCCTCTGTATTATTTTTCTTCTGTTTGGCTGAATGGTTGCCCCATTCCCCCAGCGGCTTTTATTGATCTGCAATGATGAGATTCAATTGATTTCCATCTGTTCTCACTCTAGTATATATTTTCTTACAAAAGGGAAAGTAAGAAAATGCAAATTTTTTTCAAACATTTTTTGGCAGCCTCTGAGTTAAGATGCCTCAGTGATAAAAGGCTGTTGAAAAAATATTTGGTTTTAATATCGGCCAACCAGCAGCAAAAAATAAAAGATGCTGGTGTGTCGTACATAACTTTGCTGAAAAAAGAAAAACATCCTTAACCAAACTCCAAACTGAAACACATTCAAAATGATGTTACTTTTGGGAATACTTAAGCTGCACAAAACATGAAGGAGGTCAGGGCAGCCCAGGTCCACGCATCAGCGGCTTTCATGTTATTTCATAGACTCACAATCCAATGTAAATCAAGCCAATGGAATCACAGCTGTATTGTACACTAATCCTTACTAAGAAACATTTTTTACAACTTATAAGAATTACAATGGAGTACCTTTGTGGATTTTATTGTATCACGGTCATTGTTAGTTTTGTCAAATTGTAAAACAAGCAGATGTTTGGGAAAGTTAATGTCTTCAAACTGTAATGATCTGAGAGACAGGTCAGTCTTTCTGCTTTCATCACACCTTCTAAATATATAGCCTATGGTTTTGCTTTGATACAGCAGCTCGAGCGCTTAAAAAATTGATATTTTTTGCATGTCTGTACATGCGTAAACCCATTCTTTCTGCTCCTCTATCTTGCTTTATGTATTATCTGCCAAACTGAATGAGGATCTGTTTTGCTGTGCCAGCTGGGGAGCGCTGTGGAATGCCAAAATAATTAATTGTTTGTAACAGAACTTAATACACATGTTGTGCTCCGTGGCGTTAATCCATGGTTTGCATTAATGCCCTGGCTTCTTAACATGGCAATGAGGGTCTATTGATGGCATTATTTGTCATTATTATGTGTTCACACAGCAAGCAGCTCACTTAATGAGTCCTTACTCTATGTGATAGCTGTGGGCGGAGTGAGGTGGAGGTCTAGGATGCAGTGTGCACGTTCAACATTTGAACAGGCAAAGCGTGAATATTTCATAGCTTTGTGCAGCATATCACATCATTCTGAACATTTTATCAACACAAGTAATAAACCTATCATTAGCCCAAACACTGGATTCAACCAGGCCTCAAGTATTATTTTTTTAAGGCGCTTATTCCCGTGGTTTTCCAAATCAAAGTTACTCTTCAGTTGATAAGCTAGAATCAATGGGACAAACCAATTCATATGAGTAGAGGAAAAAAAGTGTTGATTAGTTGCCTGCTTAAGTCATTTAACTTGACCCTCCACATACTTCTGAGTGTAAAACTAGATGAGGTGAAATGATACACATTCCTTTAAATTCAAAACCTCCCATGTTTGCTTCTTTTTAACACAATATATCGTGATGTAACAACAGTGACTTTTTTGGGAAAAAGATGTAAGTGTCAGTAAACATTATGGAGAACTCAACAGCCAAACAAATACACCCCTCCCCTCAGTGCTCCTTTATAAGCCCCCCCCCAATTAATGGACGCGCATTGCCAAGGCAACGACACTAGCAGCTGGGCTAGGTGACCAAAAGAGAAATATGGCGGACTCCAGACCATCTGCTGCCGGAGGGAAAGTTAGCTTCAATAAGGAGAAGCAATTTTTATCACTATGAAAATACAGGTGGCATATGATTTTTTTGTAGCACTGTAGAAAATGTGTCAATAGGCCTGCCAACGTTTAAATAGGTGTCGAAGCCAAATACTTATCTAAGCCAAAGTATAATTTGAGGAGTAGCTTAGCCTATGTATCGGTAACATAATCACTAGTAACTTCAACAGTAAAAGTAACTTATACTCTACAGTCAGTGATGCATGGAGCAATGATGTTTTCTAGGAATTCTAAAAGAACAAGGATGAAAATAATAGGGCAGGTATGTATCTGTGACGTTATTTAGATTATCTTCTTACTATGGTGTAATTCCACAGGAGGAGCACATAGGCGGGATGAGTAACGTTACACAGGCGAAGACACGTAATTCCAAGGGTGATAGTGTGAGGTCTGCCGTAGCAAGTAAAATACTTTTATACCAAGTCAGCAAGTTAGCTAATAACTCCAATGTTATTTACATTTCGTTACTATCATGATGTAGCTCCGTTCCTCGAGGGCTAGGAAGTGGGAGAGGTCAAACTGCAGCTGGTTTCTGCTGGCTGCCATGTGCACGAACACAAACGCCCGCTGTGGCTGAAATAGTGTTTTGTGCCTCGGTCCAAGCCACTGTGTTTGTTTCCCATTTACAGAGCCAGGGTTGTGTAGTAACTCCAGATTTTTTCGTAGCGCACACACAAGGACGGACAGTTAGTGGACAGTGACCAGATATTTCCTGAATTTGACAAAAAGTGTATTGGATTAGAACCGCTGACTGTACCTTTAATTAGAAAGAAGGCATAAGTACCATGTTTTAGCTAAGTCATAGGAATTTAGGTGGTGCAAATAAAGAAAACATAGGCCGAATCCATCCACCAGTTTGACAGCAGATAATGTGGCAAAAGGAAACACCCTTTAAATATAGAAAACACAAGGAAATACAGAAATGCTGCAAGTTGTACTATAAACAAAAGACATTTGCAGGAAACTGCTAAGTATGTTGTCAGTGATTTTTGAGACTGAGCTAACAATATTTGTTATACTTTTAGCATTATGAACATGTGATGCAGATATTATTGGAAATATTGCTATAGACCCACTAGTGTAAGTCTACTACGTACGAGGATGTCAATCCATTTTCCTTACCCCGCGAAAACGTCTATTGTTTTGCAGTTTTGATGTTTTTGATTACTGTCAGCATTCCTGTATTTGCTTGTGTTTTCTGTATTTGCAGTACGTTTTTATGCCTCGTATGTGCTGTCAAATTGGGTTCTGTGTGTTTTCTATGAATGTGACCTTTGTGTTGTCACAGTGGCAAAGGTCTTTTCTTCATTTGCTTGTGTTTTGAATATTTGCTTGTGTTTCCTTAAGTTGGACTGCATTGCACTCTCCTCACCACTGTAACAGTAACAGATTCATCTGATTTCACGCAGGAAATTCCACTGAACACCACTTTTACACCCTTGTATTGGAAATTAATGGATTCTACGGAGTTGCTTGCCATGTGTACACTCACATCTAAGATTCAATACTTTATTGCCATGTTAAAGCATCTGATTGGATTTTGTGAATGTGCAACTCAGAGTGCAACACATTACCAATGTGATAGCTTTAATATATCATGGTCATGCATGAAGACAGAATTCACTCTTTCCATATTGAGATTGTGGGTTTCGGGTTGTCCAAGGCATTTGAGAAGGTTATTGTTAAATGGATTGTGCAAACATAACTTTTCAGAGCACAACACATTTGTGCGTTTTAAAGTCATGAAATATTTTCTCTGCAATTTTAGAAGGTAGCAGGTGGGCTTTGTGGAGCTGTGGACATATTTTTAGCTTTTCCTTTGGATGTGGCAGTTGTAGATGGCAGTTGCAGGAGGGATTTTGAAGACGAAGATCAAAGATGCTGTGTCCAATTCTCTCCAACTGTTTCCTCTTCTGTTAAAACTTGAGTTGATTAAAAGTTCTGTACTCAGAAAGGAATTACCACTAAGTTAACACTGTATGCTGATGACACTGTTTTGTGTTTGTTACGTGGATGGGTGGGGGTGGGTCAGGGTACTGATTAGGTTCGATGTTATATGGTCTGGTGTCTGATAAAACTATTAACTGACTTGTTATCGTTGCTTTATGAATCACAGAGCAGATGTCACTTCATCTGTAAGACTGAGATTGTGTGATTTGTATTTTACAGTGAGCACTATTTCGCTTCAGTGACATGTGGCAGCTTCCATTTAAATCAGATTTCAAAACATGTACTTGCCAATAAAGGAATAGAAGTGAAAATTGTCTTCTCCCTTAAGGCTGATGCATTAATATTTTATTTGTGAATATTAAACCTTTTGTGGGTTGGAGTGGCAGGAGTGTTTCTCTAAATGTTTTTCATACAATAAGATTTTCTGTTCTTCCAAAGTTCCAATTTAAAAAGTAACAAGAACAAATCATCATAAAAATTACATTTGAGTAGGTTTACTTATTCAGAAATGGTGAGGATTCAATTTGAAATACATAGCAGAATAATAGTTTTATTTTCTATTAAACACCCAGTAAAGTAAAAGCAAAAATGGATTTCGGTCTTACAGTGTAACTGATGTAATTTTCTCCACATTAAATTCTTTGGATAATGTCCTGTCTCAGGTTCATGCGTTGCTGACTGATGTGACTGCATCTCAGGTAGAATGCAAAGTTTAGGCCCCACCTATCAGTGACATAAAAGCAAGTACAATGCATCCTCATCAAATCAAGTGCAACACATAATTTTAGATCCAAGAGGCAAAATTGGTGAGATATTTTGCATATATGTTGTACATGTTTTCTGTGTTTTTCTTAATATTTGGTGCACTGTAAAAGATGTGTTAAATATTGCTTTGTGTTGGCATAGGTCATAAAGAGTACACTGTTTATTGGAATGAAGCAGGATCAGAAACTTGTTGTGGCTGTACTACTGTCACTTTCAACACACCACCGCCTATAGAAACTCGTTTGGTTCCCAGAAAGTTTTGATTGTTTCACCAGTCATTGTTTTAGATTGATTCTTTTTGTCTCTCTGCTGTTCTTGGGAAATGTTTATGTGTATTAATGGAGAAAAGGAGTTCCACATTCCCATACATATTTTGTATTGGTTCATAAATAGACATTTTTACAAAACAATGAAGAGTTCTTGTCTTAATAAAAAAGAAAAGATATTAATGTCCAAAATAATCAGTGTTGTTATTGTTTTTTTTTCACTTCAAATGTTAATATATTAAGGTGGTGCTCCACAGGTAAACATGGACACACAGCAGCACATATTGTTTTGTTTATTTTTCTTCTTCAGGTACATTTGGAGATGATGATGATGCCTGACTGCATTTACCCGTTTCAGCCTAAACAGTAGGTTCAGAGATGGACAAAATCCTTTTGAGGAACTATTTACAGAATATCCGGTCAAAAGGTTAATAATGTTGGCAGTTTCTGAAGTCAACACCCCAACATCCTCGTCGTATTTTTCCATGGCTTTATAAGAATATCACACTACTTTCTGCTTTGACATAAAATGCAGATGTCGGTCAAAAACCTCCAATGCATTCTGGAGAGTCTTCAGAGACCAGGAAAATGAGCTTTTTCACTAGAATGGAGTGCGACTTAAGAGATATTCATTTTTCTGAAGGACTTCAAAGTTTTACTTGGTGATATTTTAAATAACTTTTGTAATTGTTTTAATTAGGATTTCTGAGCCAACCCTGTCTCCTAAAAATTATGTTTCTATACAACTAAACTGCAACAGCAAATACGATTTGTTCAAAACATTATTGCGACCAGATTGCATTTTATATTAAAATAGTGAGGATATGTTGTTGATTTATATGTTTGGCAAGGCACAAATATGCTGATACTGAATGTGTCAGCAAAATGTTCACAGACAACATATTTGTTTTTCCACCAAAATGCCCAATCTCACATTACAATATCGATTTATAATGACTACAGCATTATCACAATATTTTATGGGTATGTTTAGGCACAGATGGGAACATGGATACAAATCCCGGTCCCTGGTGTGACAGTCATGTGCTTTGTACAGCGGATTCCCACCCCAACCACCTCCTGGCGACTCTGCTACCATTAAAAAAAATTTTGTGCTTCATTCATTCAATATGTTGCCTCTGAATATAACCCAGCCGTAATCCGACACAACGTATTTGCTGTTGCGGTTTAGCTGTATAGACATGTAATTTCAAGCCGACAGGGTTGTCCGAGCTTGTGTAGATCTCAGCCTCAAAATTAAATTTAAATAATTCATTAATTTTGGTCAGCCAGCTCACACATTGTATTATTACGGGAGCATTTTAAGAGTTGATATTTGTTGTCCAACTTTGACTTAATACTACTCCATGCAAAGAAAAGAAAAAACAAATCAACCCAGCAGGGATTGGGGACTAATGATGATAATTTCCTCTCCCCTGGGAACATAGACTTAGGGGTCCTTATGAAATGCTTTATGGGCAGCAGCAGCAATAGCAGCAAGTAATTGAGCCTCTTTCAGCATAGCTTTCAGGTGAGCAGTTAGGAACAGTCATGGCAGCAAAAGAGCAGAGCACTGACAGCCTAAGTTAACCACCATGATGCAAAGAGTGCATTGAATATATGTCGATGTGAGAGGAATAGTTATTAGAGAGCAGCAGCAGACTCGAGTTGAATGCCTGGAATGCCTCAGTTTGATGTATAATGAACATTACAGCCTTTTAGGGACCACATGAGTTGGTCTCTGTTTTGAAACGCCTCACAAATACACTATCATCTACAAAGGTTCAGCTGCAATTAACTTTGTGTAGCTGAATCCGTTGGTTTCAGACAGGGAGAAAGAGGAATGTAAGCAGAGGAGCGGGGTGGTATATACAGTTAGATGAAAATGTTTGGACACCCCTGGGCAAATTACATGTTTTGTTGATTTTTGAAGTGCAATGAACCAAATACAATCCCTGCAGCAAACAGACATTGAAAATGAGCTTTTTCTTCAAATGTTAATGCAATGTTATTTTTTTAAGTATATTTATATTTATATATATTTTTATCATGAACTTAAAAATAAGCAGTAATCGTGGCATGTGCAAAAGTTTTGGCACCCTTCTACTAGTAAAACATTCATCATTAACTTTGCGGGCCTTAATTGACTCGATATGATTTTTAAGGCAGGTCAAGATTTGTCCTGAGGACTCCTCAAACCTCAACAACCATGGGCTTTTCTAAGCAACCGGCTGAGGATCTGAAAATGAAGCTAACTGGTGCCCAGAAAGAAGGGGGGGCTATAAAAAGCTATCACACTGCTTCCGGATTGCAATTTCTACCGTCCAAAATGTCATTAAGAAATGGCAGGAAACGATACACAGACAGAGGGAAGAATGGATTCCAGTAAATATCAGCAAATTCTGTATGCAAAGGTCCTGCAGTCAGTCAAGAAACTGAAATCGAAAAAGAGCTGGATTCTACAACAGGTCAACGATCCAAGGCAGACCTCAAAATCCAGCATAAACTACTGAAGAAACACCACGAAGAAACACAGGCGGAAGCTTTTGGATGGCCCTCACAGTGCCCTTTGATCCGTGGGTAGATCTTAGATACGCTGTGCCTGCAAGACACAGCAAGACAACCTCAGAATATCTGTAACTTGAAGTGATCTATAAGTAAGAGTGGCTGAAAATTCTGAAATCAAGAACAGAGAGACTCTTATCTGCTACAAAAAGTGTTTGCAAGTTGTGATATCTGCTGAAGGGGGGGGGGGTTAGGACCTAGTAGGGTGCCCAAACTTTTGCGCATGCTACAATTACTGTTTAATTTGTTTCTATTGTTTTCAACTTCATCACTGCCTCAGGATAGTGTATGCACATCCAAACGCGTTTTCAGATGCCGTCCGCACACTGAAGACAGGCTCCCAATGAAGGCGGTTCATCGAATACAAACGTGAAGTTCTGACTGTACGTTTCCATCGGGTCATGTTCAGCATGTTCCCAAGAACGTCCACATACAGACTTCACCTAATTCAAGTCAGGTGCGAGTCCCGGGCGACCACAGCAATTGAAGCCACATTGAAGAAAGAAGGAGCATCTGGATATAACGATGTAGCTGGTATAACTTTTATAGTAGATAGCATTTTCTCAGACCATTAGGAGTGGAGCTATTTATACAAATAAAAAGGGGAGCTCCCTTTTCAGACCGATGTGAACCCTGGCAAGTGCTGATGTCATGAAATCTTTATCATATGCATGACCCAGTGTGAGCGTGCAGTATAAGGCAAGTGCCCTTAATTAACACAAATAAAGAGCAATACCGTGAGGAGCACCGTGAAAGCTTGAATACATTCGACAAGGTTTATACTCTGGAAATCAATCTCTTCTCCCCCGCTTGATGAGTGCAGTGAACCTTTTTAACTAACATCTTAAATAAATGGAGATAGTGTTATTGATTCCAACATAGTAGAAGGGATTGACGTGAGGTGAGCTATCCATCACAGAAAAATGTCTTTCTCCATTCATATTTAATGCTCATGAGTCAGGCTTTACTTTAGACATTAACACACCTATAATATTCAGTATTCAGTAGATGACTTGGGTAGGGGAAGATATTATCTTTTTAATTACATTTTCACCTCAGGCTCTCATTATACCTCAAGTGCTGTACATAATGAGCCAACATCTTAAATAAGTAAAGGTGATACTGCTATTGATTAGAAAGTAGGGACCTGAGGCAAGCTATCAGTCATAGAAAATGTACTTCTGAGTTCATGTTTTATGTGCGTGCCAGTTGGTCTCTCATAGACTCATTAGTCAATATCTTCAAAAAACTTAAACAGAATGAAACCATATTCATTACACTTTAACTGACTGTATAAGAGCAAATGGCTGCACTTAATAAGGCCAGAGTGTGTGTCCTTGGTGATGGTGTTTTGTCTGTGTAATGAAAAGGTCAGCGATGCATGCTTGTCTTGATGTGTTAACCTTGTGGGCTCCGAAGCTGCGACATGCCGAAATGAATAGTACATCATTTATCCATTACTTATGCGCAGATGCCACATTACTGTTTAACTCCAGTGTTTTTGATCCCGATCTAATGAACACTGTGAAAAAGAATCCTTGTTACCGACCCAGAGACCATGGAGAGGCTCTGCAAAGCGAAACCTTTACAGCCTGGCAGCAATAGGTGAACCAGAGGCCACCTGTAAGGACTCGCAACAATTCAGCTACTAGTCCTTAGTCTTCAATCACACCAGGTCCCCAGTATGCGGAGTAATACTTTAAGTACCATTTTTGCATACAATCATTAAACACAAACTAACTAATTCTGAATGATCTGTATTCAAGCCTTTCTCCGAGAACTAATATTTATATACTACTAATGTCTTGTTATTTTGTGAAGCATCATAACTAAAAAGCTCTCTTTTAAGTTGTTTTGCATCTAGTTTTCCTCATTTTGAGTCTCTTTGTGGTCGTTTGACTGACTTTCCAGCAAGAAATATGAACTTCATACAGAGGCTCTGGTCCAGGGGCCACCGACCCATCGGGTCCCTGGGCCTGTGCCCGGTAGACCTGTTCAGTAATCCATCCATGGGTCAGTGGTACGTTCAGGCTGTTGCTGTAAAAAAAATTTCCAGCCACTGTCAGGCTGGTTGCAAGGGATGTTAAGGTTGGAAGGAAATACCGCATCCCGCACCTCATTCACACCATGGCCACTTAACAACTCAGAAAAACTCACACACCTTACAGACCCTGTTTTTGTATTTAAATACCTCATCCCCCTCCCCCCCTGTCCTTCATTTATGTTCAAGAATTTTATTATTTCTGAGCAATAATCTTACCATTTCTTTATTTTTAAACCTAATATGTATATCTAGTATGTATTTGGTTTGTGCAATTATTTTATAATTTCTTTATTATTAAACTCAACATGTATATATAGTATGTACTTTTACAAAGATGACTCTGAGACATGCAAAAGAATTCCAATGTACCTGAACTGCCCTGTACCTGTGCGAGTGGCAATTAAATTTAATTAAATCTAATCTAATTTAAATTCAGTTCAGTGCAAAACTAGCCTATACAGGCACTGTACACATGGCTAATAACTTACAGCATGAGTATGACTGTTTCTGTGCCTTTTTTCTGTGTTTTAATAAGCTGTTTGACGAGGAAGTAACATGCTGTGTATCGCTACTGAGGTGACGATGGTGCTCTCAGTCAGCCCACCCAGTGTCAGCTGAGAAAATGCCTAAATCTGTGCTCCTGGTATACAAATCTTTGCCCACGGTTTTGCAATCCGCGCGCCCGGATTTGCAACCCAAGTGTACAGATTTACACATGGCTCTTTTTTTTTTTTTTCTTCCCAGCTGACCCAAGGGAGGCTGCGTACACTGGTGAGTGGAGCTCTCCCGCTTAAAGCTGCTGATTGGGTCAGTGGCTACGGTGATTCAGTGTAGTCGGATCAGTTTAAAGATCTGTTGATAAAGATTTGCTCACACATGTGCTGAACACCTCAAGTTGGGAAACACATTTGCCCACGTGGAGGATTAGATAAAAGATGCCTGTCAGCATTTGTTTGACTAGATGTAACAATTTCAGTCGAACCACTACCGCTACAGCGCTGTGCCGATAGTGGCTGCTACCAGCAGCAGAATGTTAAGCTGAAACAAACTGCTGGTGGCAGAATACGGTGACTTTCTACATGCTCAAGCCTACAGCAAAAGGAAAGATCGTATGAAGTTGTGCTTACAAAGCTGTTGCACTTTATTCTTGTGAGTAAGCAATTACAATGCCACCAACCACCCAGGTATTTTGAACATGTTTATTTACTGAAGTGATTACAGCAACCGAAAGGGTGTGCCTCATCAAAATTTCTCGGTGAGAAAAGATACACTGGTCCATCGCAACAACTAGTGAGATTGGTTTCGCTTTCCCCTCATCTAATCCAGGGTCAGGGTATCAAGCAGTGTTCATTTTGGTCACAGTCTTCTGATGAATATGTAAAGTTTTAGTCACTTTTATGCATTGAGAAATGAATTAGTGACTGCAAGTGCTGTAAACCCCCACAGTGGAACATGTGGCGATGTGGGCATTTGCGTGCGTTTGGCATAGTAGCCTAAAATCATTTCAAATTGACCCCATAACATTTATATCATGCAGATTATCTGAAAGTGAGCATTTGAGTACATGGCATGTTGTTTTCAGCACCACGTTGTGTACGCGTTGCGGGACCTCCGCCAGCTTCGCCACCGCTCTGCTTTCATGTGCGCTTTGCGATCTGGTGTTGTGTCGAAGTCTGCTCCCCCGTCAGATAGCGTTCCCTTCCGGTTACAGATGTGCTTCCCGTAGCGCCCCCCCCATCAGTGGTTAGGGTTAGGATAAGGTTAGGGTTCGGGTTAAGGTAAGGGGAAACTTTGACACATAACCGGTTTCCTTCTGATTTACAAACGAACCAGTGCATGGCACCCACCGATTTGAGTTGCTGTCATTGTTATTTGTGAAATCATAGCCAGAGCCACTTACCGGTTAAAATCAGCACCTAGACATTTTGTTTGTTTGACTCCAGCACAAAATTGCTCTATGCCATTGAGCATTTGTTATGATTGTTTTGTTTTCAACAAAAATTTGTGCTCGGTGAGTCATTTTGACTTTTTTTTTATCTTTATTTTATTTTGTATTATCGTTATTTACAACAAAAAACACTGAGTGGTGTTCTATGTTTGTGCTGGTTTCCTTGGGTTTTTTATATAAATATATCAGTCTGACTATGAATGAAAGGATGTTATGGTTATCTTGACCTTATTCTTGTCTTATCTAATTTGGCTTTACCTATTTCATTAACCTAGTTTATTAATATAGTAATGGGCTTCAAGGGTGGCATGGTTTGGTTTGGTTTTATTCTGTCAAAAACAAATTTACACATAACACACTTTTTCAAATATTCACAAAACATAAAAGAAGAAAACCACCACAGAGGACACAAGATGGGACCTGGACTTGCAAAAACAAACAATATAAAGTGAAATAAACATTACGCATCAAGCTGAGGAAGGAGGCAGGATATAAAAAATAAAAGTTAATATGACATATAAATGAGTCAGCCAATGTATCTCAACGAATTGACCTCCCACCCTCATCTGGTGATTTGGTCTTGTGAGATGTCACTTCCTCATTCCTCCAGTTGGCTCATTCCTGCAGTTGTGTTCACTGCAGGTTCACTGTCTCCGTGAGGCGCAACAGAGAGTTCGTCCTCCTCTCTCTTGATTAGGTAAGATCGTATGTGCAGGTTCGCTTGAGTGATGGCAACAGTTTTAAAGATACCGTTGAACATGTGGCAGTGGACAGCGGTTCCTGATTTTTGTGCTGACGGATAATTGTTGTCTGTTTGCGACCGTTAGGGTGTAACTCCCAACCCAACTTGGGTTGGGATAATTGTTGGGATCCGTTGTCCAACGACACATGTCCTACCAGTGCAGTGGGCTCAGCCGTGGCATTTTCCAACACTGACGTAACTGTTTAGACTTTTTTTCCCAAGCAGTACATTGCTTTTTGACTGCTTGAGATGACATGGTTCGAGCATCAAGTTTCGTAAAAAGCTTGCAAAAGTGACAGTAATTGTTGGAATGTGGGAACACGGTCGCCTTTCGACAATAAAATCCCACAGAGCAAGAAGCACAAGCTGTCAGACCATCAGATGGGTTATAAACAAGTCACCAGGTCTGCCAGATTATATCAACTGAAACTGGATGCACCCATACCTCAGGCCTGTTTCCCATTTCCTCTGGCCTAAGTATGCAGAACTCTGGCAAGTACAGGTAGGTCAAAGTTACCAGGAAGTCACTCTGTACACTCTGGTGGATGTTTATATTGGGTAGATGGGGTCTTAATTTAACTGTTCACCTTCATTTTGTCTTCCAAATTCATTTGTCTAACCTGGGGCTGTTTAAAACCCGCCTGACTCATCTGACTGCTCTTGCCACGTTGGACCTATTTTAAGCAATGATCACAACGGTTCCTTTACATAGGCTGCACCCCTCCCTTGGAGAGTAAATATTAGAGAGGAAATACCACTAAGGGGTGACAATGCAGGTGAGTATAACAGCCCTGCAGCAAATACTGCCTTTGTGAAGCTTAAAATTCAAAATTTGTTGACACTGTGTCAGAGAGGTGTCATTTTTGAGGCCAGAATTAGTGGTGGTGGTGGTGTTGTGTTGTACTGCGTGACGTTGCACGGTGCAGACAACGTCTTCTCCCCCTTTTTATATCAGGAAAGTGTGGGTGCAGTGACACGGACAAATCATTACGTACATCTGGCAGTTGAATGCAATTACATTGCATGTTGTGTGAGATTGTACATGTGCTCACCCACCGAAACTCTAAATAAAGCTAAAGGTGCTCGGTCACTGGTCAGGTCAGTGAGGTAGATGGAAGGCTATAGTTTAGTCATGAGTGAGTGGCATGACCGAGCCAACCTGTTGGTTAAGGGTATGGAGAGGAAGTCCAAGGCCATGCTTTTGATGCTGGAGTAAGAGACCCTTAAAATCTCAGCCACAAGTCGAAGGTAGGCTTTACTTCAAGAGCACGTTTGTTGTCGGCAAGTTGTCGTGGGGGTTGATAGCTGGGTGAAGGAAAGTCGGCTGCTGTATCTCAGCTGATCTGTATCCATATTAATTGAAGAGGAATCTTATTTTAGCAGATGGAATTAGCATGGGTAGCTAAATGGATCCTCGAACACAAATACAAGAGGGTCAACAACTCTAACTTTTACCCAAAGATTTATTACCACCCCTTTGTTGAACCATGTTCAACAGAAATGTTCTATAACGTGGATATGGATGGATAATATGGCTGTATGATGCTTTTCTCTTTTTTGTTTTTGTGCATTAGTACTTATTTCCAGCTTATCAGAATTCTCCCTGTTATTTAGGAGCAAATCTCATTTTCATCAATGTATCCCACTGTTCTTTTTATTTATTTATTTTTTTTGAATTCTTTTGTTGCCCCCCCAGAAATATTGGCACTGTGCCGACAGAAAGGTAATAATGTGCTGCAAATATAATATATATAATATTTTGTTTTGAGTCAAATCAAATGTTGAGGTGTTTATCCTCCTATCAGAGATTTTAAATAATGATAGTGGCTTTTTTTTTCTATTTCATACACACAAATCAGATTGTATGTGTGTTCTTCTAAAAAAAAGTGACATTCAGAATTGATTTACTTGAAATTATTGCTGTATTTCTTAGTCTATATAAGTATAAAACTGGTTTATACTTGCTCATATTGACCTTTTTATTAACAGGGCTGGATATTTTGAGTAACAACCTCAGGAGAATTGTGCTAACCAAGGGTGGTGTAAAGTACAACACGTCTGTGCATGACATCCCGTCTTTCTTCATTGTATTTTATCTGATCGAGGGGGGGGGGACAAAAGGGGTTGCAGATTTTGGAGACTTTATATAGAATTTGTCTTGTTTTGTACTGCAGTCTTATCTATGAGAAATGCAAATACTGTTCAGATGTTACAACCCAACTTCTGCCAATTAGACCTCCATCGAAAGTGCCTCCTCACCCTCTGTGGCTCACAACAGACTGGCCTTGAAACAGGGTGCTAGAGTGCCCTTCTGTGGCCCAATTAGGAAGTGCACAACAATGGCTAAGCAGCGGCAGCTCCTTTGCACAGAAAACGCTGTATTTTGAGGATCGCAGTGACAAAACCCTTGAATTGACATTGAAGACGTTGAATGTGGTGTGAGTGACAAATTGAAGGAGACTTATTTGGTCTGACTATACCGTCAGTTTCCGCTTTAAAATGCAGGGCTACTGACTTTAACAAAACCTCCAGCCACAAAGTAATGCATTGATTGTCATGTCAACTGCTCTGTTCAGCACTGAATGTTCTTTTGTTTATTCATTACGTGACTTATAGCTTTTACCAACGCCACTCAAAAAGCATAACCTCTGTGATATAATTACTCACTCTCTAAATGACTGTAATTTGAGTTGAACACTACTAATTAGTATCACTGAATTTAAATATTTTTATTAGCCTGGGTGTAATTAACCATTTTGAATGATTCAGCCTCTTTTTTTATTGACATTTAGCGCAGTACATGCGAATCCTGAATATCAACCTAATGGGTCTTATTAGCCATGTCCTCTAGATGAAGGTGATTTAATCAAAGCAGACTTGATTTATATACCCCGCCCCTTCCTTTCTTCTTCCACCTCGCTTCCTCTCTGTCTCTCTCTCCCTCTCTCTCTCTCTCTGTCTCTGTCTCTCTCCCTTTCCTGCGCTGTCTCACACCGAGGCAGCAGGGGATTCATTTGTCTTGCTGATTAATGATGAGAACCATATCCTCCACAACACCAGTAAATTAAAAGAGATTGGGGACAGAGTGAAAGAACATCAAGGTCCATTCATCCCAATCAAATTTCACAGTAGGTCCAATTCATCCTAAGCTTTATTTGTATTGTCTACTATACAAACACGAAAAGCACTAGTCATTCACTTTCTCCTCCCAGACCCTCTCTGGCAGTCTGGGGATTTCATCTGGCAACTTTCCAGGTGCAGGCTCATCTTTCCAGCCTTCAGGCTTACAACCATACCCACTGCCTTGCTGCTATGAGAGCAGCATTTCTGTTTCTGACTTTAATTGTTCATCAGCTGCAGTTACGTCTCACTGTTAGCAGTGTTGCCTCTGTGTGTGCAGTCTCTATGTTTTCCCTGTGTTTGTCTTGGGGTCCTCCCACACTCTAAAGAAAATAGAGTCACTGGCGATTCCAGATTCCAGTCTGTAATGGGATATGTTACTGTATCGTACACAGTGATGTGGTGTGGTGCGCGATATACCGTGTAAAGTCTTGTACACCAGAAGAAAGTGAATCCTTATACTGTATATGACCTAACAGACTTTTAAAAAAGAGTCTATAAAAGAGTCTTTAACAGTTACAATTAGATGATAGTAAAAAATGCACAATTAGGAGCTGAAAGGAGAAATACATTTAATAAAGCATGTCTACTGTAAATAAAAGAGAAATTGCTTGATATCATTTTGAATGATTTTTGTCTGGTAATATTTTAGGTATCGAACAAGGGCTTTTCCTCAAAGTCTTCAATAAAAAGACGTATTTGATATTAATGTAAACAGTTACAGATGTGCAGTATTAATCTTATCAGTCTCATTAAGAAGAACAGATTGGTACGTGTCAAACCTCTGCCATAACTTTGTAGTATTTGGACATGATTACATAACTGGGGCTCTCCCGGGTGACTGGTCAATTGGTTGGTCCATATGCTCTCGTCCGACCAAAATTCTCATTGGTCGGACAATCCCCAGTCTTACTTTCATAAAGAGAAAAGCGCTACATCAATAGCCTTCCATGATTCATTCATTATTTACTGCGGCGGTGGGAGGGCCGGACTACTAAACGTCGGTGGGTGGACGTTTGGGGGGTGTTTCCATAACCCAGATACTACCTTTTAATGTTTATTTATAATCCATTTAGGCTAATAAGGCTATCACGTAGAGTGCAGTCACTGGACTGTGGCAATGTAGTTAACCTAGAGATAACGTGCCGAATACTAACAGGATGATGTTTAGCAGGTAATGATTACCATGATCGCCATCTTAGTTAAGCGTGTTAGCATGCTGACATTTGCTACCAAAGTAGAGCTGAGGTTGATGGGAATGTCATTAGTTTTGCTGGTATTTAGTCATAACCCAAAGTATTTTTGACCTGATGATGGCACAAGATGAAAAGTTAAGGGATCAGTGAAGTTAGTACACTTCATCCCAAGAGGGGACGTGAGCGTCTGCATCACATTTTCTGGAAATCCATCCAATAGTTGTCAGACATTTCTCTAAAAACCAAAAGTGTCAACCGTTGATGGCCCTAGAGGTGCTAATTAAAAAGTCAGGGGAAGTCAGAGAGAAGATGAATTCAGAATCTGCCGAAGTGCTAGAACGACTCACTGGCGATGGCCCCCCTAGAGCCACGCTGCTAGCGCGGCTAAAAAGATGCATCATCAAGTGCAGCTTTGGATTGGCAAGTCAGACTCAGTGTCATAGGTGTTCAATGAATGGACCCGAAAAGGAGGAACATCATCAAAATCAAAATGTTTGCTATCCGGTTGTTGTTGGGTTTTTATTTCACTTCCATCCGATAGTCTTGTTGATGGTGCCCCACAAACCTGCCCTCGGTATACAGTATAAATTACAGCATTCTTCCACAACACACAAGATTAAACTCTGCTGTTATGAAAAAAAATCAAGAAACTCAGTCAGCCCTTCATCAGCTGAAAATCTCTATCTGCATTTTTATACATTCTTGCAATTTTGTATATTATACAGTATATGCTATTAAGCTATGACTCCATGCATTCACTCCATTTTATTCTAAAAAATATCATTTTTATGTTCCAAGTTACAGCTGCAGTTTATATACACAATCTATCAACTGTTTATAATCTGTTTTTGTGTTATTGTTCTTTTTAGTAGTGATGTTCGGAAGCAGCTTTTATATCATTTCCTTCCCTGCTGTATCGTCTTACTGTAGCTGCCGCAACAAACCATAAGGAATCAGTAGCTTTTCATCTTATTGCATTTGTTCGATGTACTGACTTCTCGGCTCTCAGCAGCACCATGCAGTGTTTGGACAGTGTTTGAGCATTGTTCAGGTAACTTAAACAGGCCCCTTATTCTTTCAACTATGCCCACAGTGTTTGGCAGCTTCCCAAAATGCAGAAAGACATCTCAAGTGACTATTGTCCAGAGGAAATAGCGAGTTCTGAGAAGCATTTAGGTCACATCTCCCCTAATTAATGCTGCTTCCCTCTGCTGTCCTAAAACCAACTGTAGATTCCAATCTTTTTTTTTACTGTGTGTTCGTTTCCTCCGTCTCTCTTACCCGCCACTGCCTTCAAAGTCACCAGAGCCTCATCTGGGTTCAAAGGACGAGGAGTTGACAGTTTGAAAATGGGCACCTCTGCGGAGGAAAGCAGCGGGAATGAGTATTAGACGGTCTCCGAGGTTTACAAGAGCAGTAATTAAAAAAGGCAAGGATGTGAAAAAATATAAAATCAGTAGCAAACGGACTGGAAGAGCCTTGTGGAAAAATATTTACGTGTACCTTGGGTGTGTCGGGTAAACGAAACAAGAATGAAGCTGACCGTTGCATTTCCTAACTCCGTCGGCAGGACGGGAAGTTCGATTTGGCACCACTGCCGCAGCTTCTGCTGACTGTGACAGATGCACTGATGCAAAACTTTGCTTCTGGTTCAAGTAAAAAAGTGATATTTTTCCAAAGCCAGGCAGCAAACATCACAGCAGACTGACGAGGACTGCAGTTCCTTAAACCAGTAATGTTGGGCTCTTTATGCCCGTTTGTCTCCATCTTTTTTTAAATTTTAATTGCTATTTATTTTGAAGGTTCTACTCACAAACAGTTTGTGCATCTCATTCTTTGACGAACATTTTCATCCATTCAGCCAGTAAGCAGCCTTTGAACTTAGCTGCTACCTTTTCAATTACCGAGCCAGTTTGTGTGTGGGGCGCACTCTTGAATAAAACTCTCATTGTTACTCCTCAGCAAAAAACACTTTTCAGTCATTTTCCTTTAGCTTTGGCTATTTCACCCTCTGCTCCTTTTGGACCTTTGCACACCCCACCCTTTCATTGTTTGGATGTTGGTTTGACCTGTTCCGGCCTCTATTTTATTTTTATGAAAATAACGTGCAGGGTGTCGAGGAGGAAGAAGAAAACATTTTATGTTAGAAGCTTTGAATAACAATGCCGCCCATTCAGTTGTAGCCCGAGGAAGTTCTTTTAGTATGAAGGTCATCTCTGCCGCAACTTCCTGCTAGCCCAGGGTCACTGCGAGAGGGCAACACAAAGTCAGCCCTCCCTGCATTTTGCGAACAGGCCAGTGATGAAATAGCACGCCCTGATGCTTCCATTGACAGCCAAAATGAGAACACCGCGCGCCGAGAAACAGTCACAACTTCTAACTCTAAGGAGGAAGCCACAGGCATCTTCACATGTTGAGGGAATATATATATATTTTTTTATTACCTTCGGAATGACAAAACTGTGTGGAAATCATCCATAGTTCAAGTTAAGATTTAAATTACAAGCACATCATTTAAATGTTTGTCAGCTGAAGCCAGTCAGATCACGGCCTGCTGTAACCATACACCCCCAGACTGGTCTGAACAGGTTTTACTTTAGAAAGTATAGCAAAATGTGACCACTCATGTGCACATGCGCACATATTCTGATACAGGAAGTGAAGCGAGCCATTGTGGGAGCAATGACTTATTATATCATACCACGTGTGACATACAATAGACGCACAGTGCAGTGCACAACCCGTTGTCCCTGAATGTGCCGCCCACCCCCAAAGCAACATCGAATTTGGCTCCATCCCTGAGTCAGTGTGACACGAGTCAGTGTGACATGAGTCAGTGTGACATGAGTCGGCGGTAACAGTGGCCTAGCCATGCTGAGTCAGCCCGAGCTGCTCTGGCGGATCGTTTCGCACAAATGTGTGTGACCAGCTGAATTTTGTGGAGCCGATAACTAGGTGTGCATTGGCATAAAGATCTGCGTGGTCTGCGGAGATCTCTCAAGTGCTGCATAGTAACAACTGTACAATCTGCAGTATATCTACATCTAAAAAAGTCATTGTAATATCTCTGTGCTTTCACATTTTTTTCTGGTAAAGTTACTTTCTGACTGGCCCCGACTTTAGCCAATACTCACTTTAGATTCACTTGAAGGTGACAGTAACACTAAAGCACCGATTAGCCACTCATTGAGCTGACGGGCTTGTCTCCCTGTCAATCATAACGCACGGAGTCAAGAAAGCTGCCGTACACGGATGGTGACGAATCAAAACGCACGCACATTTTGAAAGAGGTTACACGAGAGCCACGGCCACAAAACTACGGGCCAGGTTGTGATAAACCAAAGTTAACTTTAAGATAAAAGTGGCATTTACTTTCCACTGCCCTGCGGTATCCCCAGTGTCAGACTAACTCCTGTTTCTGGTCTCGTCTCCTTTGCTCCATCCTTTAAAAATGACATTATGCCCATTTCATTAAATTTTTTATGCCTCCGCACCAGCGGCAGCTCGGTCCGTCGGTCCGTCGGTCCCATTCTCGTGAGTGCGATTTATGAACTGATCTGAATTCGTTGGTTATTATGATAAAATACACTTAATACCTTTTATTAAATTCTTTATTAAATTCCCTCCAAATCTTATGGACATATATTATATGAGCCTGGACAGACATGGACGGAAATTGCAACTTGACTGGCTGGCGGAGGCGCACAAGCGCGAGGCGGTGATTCCAGCTGGACATAGTCTCACCTGAGCAACTGGTGTCTGGGTCATGTTGCCACAGCGATGTGCCGTCAATTCATACCGAGGGTAGAGACGCGGTGTGGGAATCTCTCATTATCAGATTTGTTCTCATTTGGTATCTGCTTCGAGCTTACTGTCACAGCCAGACACACTAATACCACAGATGATGGCACAGCACTCAAAGTTCAGCAGTACAACAACAGGGTGTCAGGGTTGCAAGCTCTACAAACATTGGCTTACTTCTACCCGAAGAACACAAGACACACACACACACACACACGCGCCCCCACCACCGCCGCCGTCACTGCTGCTTCTAGCATGTGCTATTTTGCCAACTGCAACCCTGGGCGAGATAATAAGATGGCTAGCAGACATTTTGTCAATATTTCTGTCTTGGCTCAGAGTGCGCCTGGCCGGCTGCTTACTGATAGATGTGTTGACTGAATTTTTTTTTTTTTTTTTTTTTTTTTTTTTCCCTTTTCCACAGGAGCTCTGCCCTGGTTTGCCAGACTGCATGAGAGCAAGTAGAGCCGAGTATACAGGGAGGAGAGAGGGGCTCACCAATGCAAAGTAGTTCATTAAAATCAAGCACAAATCACCTATCAGGGGGGGAGGGATGCTGCTAATCAGTGCCCGCGCTAAGTCCAGCAATATGTGAAAAGGAGACGGTACGCTCCTCAGCTGTGATCTTGTCTGGGGAGCAGCAGAGTTGGTTGGTGCTAAGGAGGCCATGCAGATGATTGATTTTCCAGAAGGATGCTTTGAAACTTTGCTCTTGGTCTGCCATCTGATTAACATACACAGCATTATTCATGTCATGAATATACAGGGAGGCAAGGAACAAATAAATACTGACATGCACTCAGGAGCTGATAAATATTAAATGGAGCACACATGGCTTCAGATTTTACCATATCATAATTTGAACATTCATGCTGTGAGGCCCCTAGCCAAGGTCTAATCTTGGGTTTAGACAGGTTGAGCAGCCAAGCGAGTAGATCAAAACTTCTTCACAAACATCATATTTGTGCTTTAGTTGGTTGGTGTCATGAATACTGGAATTCTGTCTCTGGAAGTTTGCAGTATTGTTCAGTTGATTCAGACAGCAGCTTCTTACTTGTTCCCATATGCATGACTCCTCTTTACATTTCAAACAGAAATTGTGATGCCTTAATGCTGAATTTTTTTTTTTTACACAAGCAAAAAAGATAATCTTACACTTTTTTTTTTCACCAGTCTAGCATCGGTTTCAATTTGGGTCATGAAATATTTTCCTTATTTAAATGGGAGTCTACAGCCACGCTACTGGCTCAGTGAGGCTGTACTCGCTGAATGCTAAAATTCTGATATTAAGCCCGTACAGCGTTTGCCATGTTCCCCGTCTTAGTTTAGCCTGATAGCATCCTAAAACTTGCTAATTAGCACTGAACACAAAGTCCTGACGGGAATGTCATTAGTTTAGCTGGTATTTGGTCACGGAGCGAAGTATTGAACAAATTGTAATTTTGACCCGATGATGGCGCGAAATGAAAATATAAAGGAACAGTTTGACATTTTGGGAAATACAATACTTATTCGCTCTCTGTAAGGTTGAAATTTCAGGGTGTGGGCAACTTCTACAACCTCCCCTGAACCCTCTTAAAAAAACGTGATTTAGCAAAGTAAAACAATAAAATAGTTCTGCACAAATTCATTAAAACTCCATACTGAAAAGCTTCGTTGATGACGAAGATCGCGTTTCTTGCACAGGTCTGTATGCTTGGAAGGTTGTTTATTATAGGGGACAACATTGCAGAGGCAAATGTTTCACATTCTGTTTTGTCACATAGGAGGACGTGAATTAAAACTAATAGCACCAACAGCGCTGTGTGCTCTCACTGTTTGGACATCACCTTATCCGCGTAAACACACACACTTTATGCAAACATACGCTACAGAGCGAGTTCAGAGGCCGGCGGCAGATGATCCAGCTGTGTCTTTGACGCTGATTCGGATAATGATGTTTCTTCATCAAATGTGTTTCCTTAAATCCTCCTTCCACGCATCACCTTTTTTTTTTTTCTTTTTCTTGCATCTCTTTTTGGTGTCCGCCCAAGTAAGACAAGAAAGACAAATGAGATGCCACCAATGTATCACAGTCTTACTTTAACAAGAATTTATATAAAATGAGTCCTACCAAATGTATATCGAATAAGACACAGAATTTTACATTACTATGTAGTTACAAGTCTGATCTTATAAGGCCAGAATCAGAGTATACATGCACCCGTTTCAAGTCAAGAAAAATTGCCAATGATGAATGGTATACATTAATTTTCAAGGGTAATAATTTAATAAATCTACGTCATATGAGATGAACCGAGATGCTGATCTTCCTCTGTGTGTTTAAACTTCCGATAAACTTTGCTGCATCCAGTTGTTGCTGACATTTGAGGAAAGTGCATTCACTGTGTCTTGTGCACTACACGTAATCGCACCAGCAGCATAAGACACACATCAAAAGGCCGCACGCACGCAGGGCATTGCGGCACGTGATCACATGTTGACGTACTGGATGTGAACGGACATCACCGATCCAGAAAATCGGCAATTTTATTACATTTGCTGCCTAGATTGGCACATCCTGGCCTCTGTACGAGAACTCCTACTTTTCTCTTTATGGTGCATCCACTGTGTGCTGTGGACGCCAAATAATTTATGTCATTCTTTTTGCGTGCCACACTTAATAACCAAACTGTCTGTGGTATGGAGAAAAATACTCTAAAAGGGAGAAAATGTATCATTTAAGCTGACTGGAGAGTAAGGAAAAGTTAAGTCAGCATTTAATTGAGCCCCAGACAAGTCTGAACCAAAACAGATTCGAAAAACACGAAAGTTCTGAGACCAGAAAAGTTGTATCTAAGACCAGAATCCCGCTCTGACTCAAACTCCAGAGAGAAACTAAAAGTAAAGTATTTCCTGCACTTGCCTAGGTGTCTTGTGTATGCATCACAGAGGTTATTAGCACAAAGTCTGGAGTTGTTGCCTTTGAATCATTTACGGGTGACTGTTTGAAGCTCCTTGATATAATGATCCTTGGCAACTCTGAGAGTTCAAAGTAAATTGGCAAGGTTAAAAAAGGCCTTTCTGCCACTGAACAAAATAGAGAAATCAGCCAGCTATGTTTAATAGAATTTTCATCAGTGCTCAACCAGTCTCTCAAATGGGTTATATAAGATAATGGCTGCACGGGTTCATTACCTCCTTGTCAAATTAAATTTCTTTCTCTCCTCCAGGCAGATTGGATAGTGATTACAGATCTAACCAAAAGAAGCCTCTAACTTTCACTCTGTAAAACTGGGAGAGGGCCACAATGACAGCAAAATTAGTCTATTTCATCTAAAGACCTTTGTTGAAAGCTGTGGCTTGTCTTTGTTTGCCTTTTTTTTTACTTTCTTTGTGTGACTCTTGTACCTCTTAAGTGAAGTGTCTCTTGTGAGAATGGAGTGATGCATGCACCAACACGTGGCATTTACTTAAATTAAACAAAATCAGCAGAGGAGTCATTGCAGCGGGGCTTAATGGAGTCTTCGTCATTGTTTTGTTTAAAGGAGAAGAAAATGTTAAATGGTGCGCTTAAAATGCAGACACTCTAAACTCAACTGACAATACATCCTGAAAATATAATTGTTATCGACCAAACTGGAACAACCGTAATTGTACATTAATTTAGAGTTACAATCCTTGAGGTTTCAGTCCCGGTGGGTTTGACGACACCCGTGGTTACTAGTGCGTTTGGACAATAAAGGCCCCAGACTTCAGCTGTAAAACACACACGCACTGACCGCAAAGGGCAGCAAACACGGCTTGAGCAACTACATCGCCAGAAATGCAGGGGATGATGAGAAACCAACAGGGCATCCGAGAGTCAATTTTACCTATATTGCCCAAAATCACAGATTTGTCTCAAACTGCTCATGCCACGGGCTGAGAGAGTCTTCATTCCACGCATATACCAGCTTTTCTCACCTGCATCACGTCCAGTATGTGCATGTATCGTTTCTCCCTAAGTGAGCTGTGGCTCAGGAGGCAGATGTGACCCATTAACGGCGAGGTTGCTGGTTCGATCCTCCGCCCCTCTTGTCCGCAGTCATGTACCGGAGTCAGAGAGTACACTCGGTGCTTGTTAACCTTTGGATATCACTCCTGACTCCTGGCTGCCTGTGGGCTCTGGAGAGACTCTCTGCTGCAGTTTGGTTAAGTCACGCGACTTTTAGCACCTGTTAATGACTGTCATACATTTTGATTTGGATATCGTCGTCTCCATTTCTTATATCTGCCTCTGTTGTTATACAACGTACAGCACATGCCACGTGTCGGTAGATCTTTGTCTATTTTCCGTAAGAAAAAATAAGACACACGTGGCATCAACACAATTATCACAGTAAGTTAAATAAAAGCACTGATTTCATCAGTTGTCCGCTTTATGTATCCAACAGCTCAATATTTTGGGAGGATAATGATGCATGTTGTTAAATTTCCACTATCCTGGCATGTTGTCACAATCTGCTTCCCAGGTCCCCTCGGCCCCTGTCTCTAGCCCCGGCTCACTTCTCCCAAACCGTGTTCTACCCTTCATCTCCTTCATCTCCCCTTGACCTGCCATTTTCCATCCGTCCACCAGATGCCCTCGGACTTTCCCCTCCTTCTCTTATCACCCCACTGCCCCACCCATCCCGAGTCTAATCAGCCCTGCAGTCACCTGAGCTCTCCCCACCTGCGCCTTCATTCATTACTCAATCCACTTTGCGCTAAATACAGCAATCAGGTCTGTTCCTTTGTTCCTCGCCAGAATGCTTTGTTGTGTTTGCTGTCTGCTTAGAGTCTTGGGTCTTTGTTTCTGCCTGCCTGCGTTTTGACCTTTTGCGTGTTTATTGGAGTTTGGATTCCTGCCTGTGTACTACTGGGTTTGTTTGCCTATTTGGCTTGCATTTTCTGCTTTCTGACCCTTGCCAGCCTCACCATCCTGTAAGCCTTTGTTCATTTTTGTAAATGAATTCACTGAACTTATTAGCTCTGCCTCTGGCATCTGCATTTGGGTCCTTTCCCCCTGTGTTTCTGCCATGGGCTGCGACGCATGTGATGTGTGCCCTGCGCTCTTGTGGCATGAAAGGTGTCCAGCACCCCACACTCAAAAACTCAAAAACTCAAAATATTTGAAATACTCAATACACTTAGAGGTCCTCACCTGGTATATATATATATATGGGGGGGGGGTAACACATGAACATCCCTGCACTGCACACATTCAGTGCATGAATGAATGAGAGGCGCTTTGGGTAGAAGAGCTACATAGATAGAGGCAACTTAACATATGCCTTACATGTGTGGTTACACAGGAGAGGTGGACCAGTACCAATGACCATGACTATGCTGAGAGGCAGGGGTGGAAGTAACAAGTTAGAATACTCTCATTACTTTTAACAAAGCCGTTGCTCTGTTTTGCACTTTATTATTTTTAAATATCAGTAATTTTACTCCTAAGTGTTTTGTTTTTTTTAAATCTCAGGTATTGTACTTCACAACATTTCACGTTGCGGTCGTTATAGAGTAAAAAGAAAAGTCACAGGATGAGGTCAACTGTGGAAAAAGTCAAGAGGCGAAGAGTAAATCGACCGGTGCACCAGAGAAGACGCTGCTGGTGTGTTTGTGGCCACTGGTGGGCAGAGCTCTCGGCTCACGGTCCAAATACATGTTCTAAATGTTTACATTCACTGACCGAGTGACGACACCCACTTTCTAATGTGTGAAACCTTTTATTCTATTTGTGAAAATGCAACAAAGGGGAGATTTCACTGCTTTTTTTTTTTTTTTTTCACATCCTGGCCACATTGGAGCAGGTCTAGATTATAAACCGCTATACCTAGACTTGTCAAATCTGGACTAGATTATCCCAGAGAATCCAGAGACTCTTTAAGTCACAGTTTCAAATTGACAGAAAGTAACGAAAGACAAAAAAAAAAGTACACGTCCAAAGGCATTGACGGACGATAAAGGTGAAACAACAACCGGCTCATGTCCAGCACCACAAGAACAAAAGGGACGCTGTCCACATCGGAGAAAAAAGAGAAACATAGGACAGCAAACAGTGTCCATGACAAACTCTTGTACAGGTGACAACCTCTTGTACACGCTGCATTTAGCAATTAAGAGGAGACCAGGCATTAAGAATGACTTAAGAGATAAATGCAAATCTTGACCCATGGATTTCTGCCTTGCATCGGGTCCATGAGCTTTTTGAGAAGAGGCGGTGGTCACAGGAGAGGTTGCCGTGGCTGAACACCACTGGAAGGTGTAAGGGACACTCATGGAACGCATTTAGCACTGAGGAAGATATGGTTGCTTATCAAATGGACCGAAATTGGGGGGGGGGGCTGAATGCAGCTTGCCCAATTGCGAAAAAGGTGGTACAACTCTGTTGATATTATGTCCGTATTTCCCTTTTTCTGTGTAATGAAAATGATTGCATGTACTTTGTAAACCAATTGAATGTGCTTGTAAGCCATAGTATCATTTATTCTACCAATGAGAACATCTCCTGATATAAGTAAACGATAATAGAAATCGGTCATATTTAAGTTCATTTACTTATATTTTTCAGTTTTCTTGTTTTGTTTTGTTTTTCTATTTCAAAATGTGCAGATTTCGGTAACATGCAGACTTATAGTGACAAGTGGGCCAATAAGTCGCTGAAAGTGGGTCCTTGCAAAAGGTAAGTCTACAGAATGTATATGTTTCAGATAATTCATTTTAGAGTGTAATCAGCAAATATTTCCACAGATCTGCAGTACATTGAGAATGAATTATCAAGGTTTGAAGAGCAACCATACCCTTCGTCGACATTGAAGAATCACTGGGATACGTGACCGGGCCTGGAGTAACGTAATATTAATTAGGCCTCTGCACAACATTTTAAATATTCCGGACCTAAGTCGTGGGAAGCCTTTACACAATTGTAAGCATCGGGACAATATCACCCGTGTTTTACAACTTGAATGAACCAATTCCAAGCATTATCCAGACAGGACATTTTAAAACACCTGCCTCGCCATCAAAGGTGATCAGGAGGGTTCCAGCGCTCTACAAGTCTGATAGTGTGGCTCACACGGCTGTCGGGCGAATCCCTTTGTGGCATGCCACAAACTGGGCATGGATTAAAGCGGGTCACAATGACGAGTGTTAGAGCCACACTTGTCCACTGTGGAGAGCAAGCCACAGTTGGGGGAACTCTGCTCTCTTACTGTCGCTGGAGCCTACGGAGTGGGCTGGCCGGGAGATAGGTATTTTAGAGACAAGGGCTGCGGTCAAATAATCCTTTTCCCGACTGAGTGCAAAGACCCGGAAGTGGCAGCCACGGTACGGAGCTGGCCAGATTCTCTAAATGCCAATGAAAGGTGCTTCAGTGCTTCGTTTCGTATCTCCTTTAGCATAGGGTACACTGGACCATCCTTCATGGAAGGACAGGAGATGATGTCGTCCCCCAGTTCCTTGCTGCAGCGACATTTAAAGTGAACAACGTCAATAACATCCGCCGTCGCATAATGATGTTGTCTAGTTTCAGTCTATCAGATTCTCTTAGTACCGCGATTGTCTTTTGCTGAGTCCTTTTGAATTCTATTTCACAACTTTCCTTGACTTCATGACGTTTTCCATTAAAGTCAAGGAAATGTAGTTAGGATAGAACTTTTTTTTTTTTCCCATCACTGTGGCCTTGTCCCAGAAAAGGAGGCAGGATTGCGTCATTATTAAGATTTGAGTTTATTCAGTTCAAGCTTTTCAGGCCATTGTCCCTGTTGAGTAGCAGCCCGGCTTTACTTTTGAGGAATGGTGGGTCCCAATCATCTTTGATGATAACAGCCAGTGGGACAGGAAAGTGCAATACCTGTCAGACTTCCTCGACAGCTGTGACACGCTCACTGCCAAAGTCTGCACCATGGTGTCGTCTGACAGGATCAAATACATCCTAAATGTAATGCTGTCAGAGGCAGGTCAACAGCAGTAAAAGGAAAAAAAAAAGCATAGCTCAAAAGCCCAATCGCAGGCAGGGGTGATGGAAATCTTGTGAGCTGATGGAAGGAGTTTGAGGAAGCACAGATGTCCTAAGCAGAAGGCGGTATTGAGGCTCGATCGAGGAGAACAGAGACGCCACACAACTACAAGGTAACACTGTGTAATGCCACACAGTTCTGAAGGTCGTCTTCCTCGCCGGGCATATTTAAACTAAACTAAACTCACATAACACTTACTGCATGTCAAAATAAGGATATTCTCCATGGGCCACATTACCTCTAGATACATGTGTGAAGATTCTATCGGGTCAGAAATCCTGAACAACGAATTACATTCACCTAAGTCACGTTGTATGAGGCTTCTCAAGGGAAGACAGTCTGTCCCTGAGCTGAAGGGCTCCTGTGTTATGACCACCCCCCCCCATAGACTGGAGTCTCGGTCCATGATAACTTTAAGACCTCGTTTGCTACGGCAACTGTCATTCTACCAGCGTCTTCACAGCTGATCAGCAAGAGATAGACAAGGAACTTGCATTAACTGACCTGTGGAAAAACCAAATGCTACCTAAAGACCTATAGGAGGAATGATCCCTTCACAGCAGGCAGATTCAGGCACAAGGGCTGCAACGCTCTGCCGCGATACACAGCGTGGCAAAGGACTCGGCTACTGTGCTGGTCTACGGTATCATTTTTCTGGATAGCAGGGTAATGAGGATCATTTCTGCTGGCAGGTGTGAGGTCACGTGACGGGGTAAAAGTTTTTTGACCGTTAATCCCCGTTTTGACTCCAGAGCTCGACGCCAGCGAGACCGGAGAGGCTCGGTGGACTGGCTGTGGGTGTCTTTCTTTTTTTGTTGTTGTTGTTGCCCTGAGAATGAAGGAGCAGAGAAGTTGAACCTAGAGCAGACTGTGCAGGACAAGACTCGCGGAAAAACGTTCAGACAGATGAGAACAGCAGCAAATCCACGACTGCTGTAGCAAACTGTGCTGAAGGAGAACGTCAACAACCGCGGTGTTGCTTAGCAACGCAGAGTTGTCTGCTTTAGTGATGCTTTATTCTGCCGTTAACGCTACAGGAAGTGACAGGCTGTTTGATTTCTGTAGTTTAATACTGCTACATAACGTCTAAGGAGCAGCACTCTTTCCACTCCTACTGAGAGGCAATTAAATTAAATGGCTATTTCTGGAAAAATATTAACAAGGCTATCCCTGTGTTTCAGTTCCATACTACATTAATTATATACGTGTGCTACATACTAATCTTTGTAGTTGACTGTTTTTTGCAGGAAGTATATAAGATATCAATGTGCATTAAAGTTTTATGCTTTTTTACACGAAGTCAGTCAAACTGCAGCTAAATTCACTGCCGATTAAATGTAATAAAGAGACAGCAAAACGGTTTTCAAAAAAATTTGATATTAATTTTTGATTTTCCCTGATGCTCTTTACCCACCCTTCAGAATTAGTTTGAATGTTTTCCCGACGTGAGGAGCTCCTCCATTTCCTGGTACTGTGGAAAAAACAGTTTGCACACTGGCTTTTGAGTTTTGAGCGTACTTGCTTTTGCCGCTTTTCCACTATGAACACACTACATACTGAAAACCTGTTTGGAAGTAGTGTATAGTGTGGATATGGGACACAGCAATCCAGTCTACAGCCTCAGTAGCAGCTTTGTGAGGCTGTTCTTAGGCACATTTAGTAGTGCTTTGAGCTCAACTCTAATGTAATCATACTAGCATTGCTTTTTTTCAAAAAAAAAAAAGATATATTGAAAACCAAGGGATTATAGCCTTATTACTTCCAGAGGCCTAGTTTTCAAATTAAATGCACATAGCAAACAAGTGTGAGAATTACTTTTGAGGACCCTGATCTTTGATAATATTCTGACTTTCTTTCCATTACAACCATAAGTAGAGGTTTTCATTTTGCAGAATTTATGGTAACATTGGTCTTTCAGGTACCTTTTTAATTTGAATTTGGCAGCACATCTAAAAAGCTATAAAAAAAAAAATACTGAAGTCCGAGGCACCTTTCCTGACAAAAGGGAAGAAAAAGCTCTTTATTGGCCACCTAGTTAAAAGTGGATTGAAAATAATAGCCAACATGTTTTGGCCATGAACTCACCTTCAATTCTGGGGGAGTACTTAACAAAGTGAGCGAAGCAGCTAAAAAGCATTTGCTTTCACCCCTCTGTGAGGAGGAATTATGTCCGACTGTACCTGTCGGGATGAGGAGGGACCTACAAAACGACGGCTTCAAAGAGATGCAGGCGCTACCTGGGCCATTAATGAACTTTAACCGTCAGAATGGAGTGGGTGGCGCCTTTGTGCGTAGAAGGCATTTTAATTTGTTTTAAGTTGTTTGATTCAACAGTTTGTGGATATTTTGATATTTTGACCAGCCAAAGTCTCATCGCTGCAAATAACGGTCCGCTGAGGAGGTCACTAACTCATGATAGTCCACAAAATATGCATATATGTAAATTTTCTGAGCTGACAAATTAATGTGTTTTTAAAAAATGGTGGGAGCCCATGAAAATGACTTAATAATTACTCTTCTGTGACACCTTTCCTATTCACTGGCATGACACTGAAATGCAAGAAAAACTCAAACCATTCACCATTTCTGAAAAGGGAACGATCCACTGTCCATCTTGATTGTCGTCAGTCACCTAGCAACGGTGATCTCGCAACTTACACTGCCTCAGTACCGAGCATATTGTGCTCTTGACTTCTCATGCTGAGAACACACAACCCCACAGGTTCCATTTGAAGGCAGCGTTAGTCGTCGAGGGTGCATGTTTCAGGAGGCAATACTGATTAAAAAAAAAAAAAAAATCCTGAAGTGTGGGCTTCTTCTCTTTATTAAAAGAATAAAAAAAGAAATATTTAGGGATCCCTCATGGATAAGTTGCCTTCTATCAGTTGCGTAACCACTGCAGTGGGGTCGGACACTTGAAAAGAGGCAGGAAGAGTTTCAGAGATGGGACAACGTTGCTGTTCTGCAAGTCGCAAGTTCCGGTGATGGAGTCAAGTTTCAAGTCCCCAAAGAAGTCATTGTGTGCCCTCCGGTTAGTATCGCACATTTAATGAGATAAAGAATGCTTTTAAAGTTTGTATTTATAATTTTCAAATGGGGGAAACTTTATGGCATTTAAAATCAAACTGAAGTCCCAGTGAAGCCACAAGTGTCAGTGAGGAGTTGCTTTTTTTTAATTTTGTCAATTCTGAAGTTGTTTGATTGACTGACTCAGTACTGACCTAAGCCCAAGCTAAAGCACCAGGGTCCGGTGTAGTGGCAGAAGTTACATAATTCTCCTTATTTTCCTTAAGTTTAGTTCAAACATTTGTTGTCACTATCTATGTATTTTTTATTTTTATTTTCTTTTTCAAGATATACTCTGATGTTACAGTGCTGCTTCCGACTGTCTTTAGTTAGGCAGTCAGGAAGCTCAGTTTGCTGCTGGTACAAATAGTTTCATACACTTCAATGCAAAACTAGGCCAATGCAAGCAGCGTTTATGGGGTTAAGAGCCCACAAACCACCCACCTACAGCAGGTTGTCTCTGTGGCTTTTGCAGTCTTTTTCAGCGACTTCTTTAAACAGGAAGTAACGTGCTCCGTGTTGCTTGCCAAACCTGACAATGGCGCTTTCGGTCACCGGTCAGCGGAGCTCGCGGTTCACAGGGCTACTGATTGCGTCAGTGACAATTATGCCTCAGCATACTCAGTTCATCTTGAAGATTCAGTTTTAAAGACTGGTCCGTTCTTCTGAATCTGCTGGATTGATAAGTGGGCTGTTGTTTTTCCAACGTGTCAGCCATAAGAACTAGAGAAGGGATCATAGAATATCAAGACTTGTTGCTCGCTGGGTTTTTATGACTATCATGAAGTGTTATCCGAACTTCTCGTGTGACAACAGAAAACAGGGACTCCGGCTTGTGCTTTTGTCACATAAATCCACCGATGGTAGAGGGAAACTGCGTTTGCAGTATTCACACGACATAACCTGCATGTCAGAATTAATTCTCATTTCATGAAATTTTATGAGGCCGTGTTATTTATGAGCAGATGCAGCCCCAGCGCCAAACAGACTAAACAGCAGCAGCTGTGACCGGCACCGTCCAAATCCACAGAGGAGGTGAAGTGGTTTTCGCGGCCGGTTCACTGGTTTATGTGCAGGACACTCAGACCCGACCGATCTCCCTGACCAGGATGACCGATCCTGCCTAATTTCGTCAGTGGATGCAGGATTATGTACCATCTTGTTTACAAGCCTTTGGTGGCAGGTCTTCCAATTTTTGTCAGCGAAGTGTGAGCGGTGTGATATGTGTGTGTCGGCCTGGATCTCGTACTCAGTGGTGTTGCTGAGAGTGTGAATGTGTCAGTATAGAATATGGGGATGTCAATTAGTTGAGGCATGTGCAACACTATCAACATGAAGCTGGGAGATGCTGAAACAGTCTGCTTAATTAAAATTACTTGTAATAATTTATTAATTCCTTCTTTTTTATAATTCATTTTAGATATTAACTTGGCGAGCACAATGTTTTTATTACCAATAGTAGTGATTACAATAATATAAATACCGAGTTGACACCGGAGAAGCGTGAATCAGAACGTTCACGTTCATCTCATTCGCATCAACCCGGTGACAGGATAATCTAATATATGACGGTTTAAGAAGTCGAACAGTCACTGTGTCAGTGGTCGCGGCAAGTTTCTCCACTTTTTGATTACATTTCCCAAAGTGACAAATCCTCTGTTGTCGCCTACCGAGGAGATGATGAGCAGCGGGTTATCCGGGGGCTCAGCGTGAGGGTTGCCTCTCTGCAGATATCCTGATTGGCTCATGTGTGTCTGCACACAGAGGGGAGATGCCTTCACAGCTTGTAAGGCAGCTCCGGCTCTATTCAGAACACCGACTTCCTTCCAGAGCAGAGACAGATCCAGTCAAGCTTGCGCAAAGAAATTCTCTGTTTAAAATAAATTAAAAAAAACACCAAAAAAATGGAGTTTCTTTAATCACACCTGCAGGATATTTAACATTTAGCATTCAACGCGGGAATAGAACAGTATTCTTAATATTGACCTTCTCTGCCCAAGCAGATGATGCCTATTGTAAAACTAATGCATCTTATTACGTATGGTTTCAACGCTGACTATTTTGCTTTACATAGGTTTTGAAAAATGCATTTCCTATTTATTAAGGTGGATTGAGTTTAGTTTGGAAGCATAATGAAACGGTTGCTTTATCCATTTGTGTTTTCTGCAGCACACGACAGACAATTTTCTCTTGTTTTTATGATTTCATTTGCGCGGAGAATAATCCATTCAAGTCATTTTTACACTTATGATCATTAAACCACTTTGAAAGTGTCCCATTAGGATACCAAATGTTAGGCATATAGCTTGAACAGAGGGGGTCGTATTAAGGATATGATTTACAGCTGTGTATCAATAAACACAAAAGTGTGGCCATCGTGCTGTCCTCCCGGCGCCGTGAGCGGAGCAGTCGAGAGGAGTATGACGCTAAAAGGGCAGCAGCCATGCTGTACGTCGTTTTAATGGAGGTAAATCTACAGCAAGCCAACACGGCTCAAAGTATGTGTGGGGGCATTTCACTTTGGTACCAATGCCCGCATGCCAGCACTACCCTGGCCTCAAAGCCATGGTAAAAACTCTCATTTAGTACAGCAATCGAGAAAAGTGGCCCATACCTCCATGTTGTGAAAGTCTCAGAAATGTTTTTGATGATGTGCTAAACTCCCTGTTTTTTTGTTTGGTTTTTTTGTTTTTTGCTTTGTTGCTACTGTACCTTTTGGTGACCCTAACCTTATTGTACCTTGTGTTTTCCACTAGCTAAAGTATCTAGATTTGAAGAAGCCTTGGAGACAGTGACCTCAGAAAAAAATTAATCTGTGAAAACCCCTATTCTGAGAAATATTAACAAAAATAAAACAGCAGCCCCCAAAACCATGGTTGTTACATTTATTTTCCTTATTATTATTGGTTTTGTGGACCGTGTGAACTCTCCAAACTCCACTCTGGCTGGCAGACTGTAGCTAGATGATGTGTAGTGTAATGTTTTGGAGCAGCCCTAACTAATCTGCTACTATGCTAACTAACCTCTCTCATGTCACTGGGGTGGCAGAACGACTTTCAAAGGTGGGTATCTCAAAACATCAGCGAATTAAAACAAAAGTATCCGCATGACTTCATACCTGCTTAAGACGATGCCCACCGACAATACCATGATTGTAGTTTTGGTGAATTGACCCTTTAAATGTTAGAGAGCAGCATTCAATGAATAAATATAAAAATCATTGAACTGAATCGAACCGCTGATAAAATAGCTTGAATAGTGCTGAATATTATGTTTATATGAAAAATCTTTTCATCTAATTATTTTTTGTTCTTGTAATTCTATTCTGTAAGATTGAAAATCATCAACAACAGTAAGGGCAGAGTATTATTCTCCACTTGCACTAGGTGACATATAGAGTTCTAAGGTGCTGCCTAAACGAATCTTTTACTGTCAGCCGAGAGCAAAACAGCTGGAAGTCTGTCTTTTGCAAGATTAGTTTTATTTACATGTGAATGACTTCCATCCAATAATGTCCAATCAACATAAAACTGCCCCGGTGTCTAAAGCTGCTTCTTGAAAATTGGGAATAAATGATGATAAGATGGCAATGGCTCCTGACATTCTTCGATCTTTTAGCTAGGACACAACTGTCTAAATAGAATAGGAGATCAAAACTTTTTATTTACAGGGCTTAAAGTTCATTGTTGCAATTTAAGGTCTGTGGATGGAAAAGAAGATTTCATTTAAAATGTTTGGTACACCCTGGTGGTAATATAAACATCATAATGAAAATTGATCAGAAAGAAAATTGGCAATGTCTTCTACTTAAACTGAAGAATGAAAAGAGAAAAAACAACTGAATAACGAAAGAAAAGGACAAGTGAAGAAAAACAGGAGCCATTCTTTTAACAATAACCAAATCAACTCCTACAGAAGGGCAAGACAAACTTAAGAGTTTCTTTTGGGGGCTTAAGAAATGCACTTCTGGGCAAAGCGGAGAGTATACGTTCTCTTAATAAACAAATAAAAGCAATGACTATCCTTATAATAGTACTGAGGAGAAGTGTCCTCTTCAAATCAACCAGTTATACTGCATGGACGGTTATAACCTTTCTTCATCTGTAATATTCCTGTAGCATAATATGCTCACATACATAAACATATATATATACACACACACATATATATATATATATATAAATCTCCCTCTCACCCCCCTCCCATGGGGGTGGTGGTCTGTCTTCCTCAAGCTCGGGTCCTCTACCAGAGGCCTGGGAGTTTGAGGGTTCTGCGCAGTATCTTAGCTGCTCTTCTGGACAGAGACCTCAGATGTTGTACCCGGAATCTGCTGGAGCCAATTTCCAGTTTGTGGGTCACAGCCCCCAGTGCTCCAATTACCACTGGCACCACTGTTGCCTTTACTCCCCACATCTTTTCTAGCTCCTCTCTCAGCCCTTGGTATTTTTCAGTCTTCTCGTGTTCCTTCTTCTTGATGTTGCAGTCGCTTGGGATCGCTACGTCTATCACTGCTGCCTTCTCCAGCTGTTTGTCGATCAACACGATGTCCGGTTGGTTGGCCATCACCAGCTTGTCAGTCTGGATCTGGAAGTCCCACAGGATCTTTGGCTTGGTCATTCTCAGCCACCTTAGGAGGTGTCTTCCAATGTGACCTTGGGACCTCCAACCCAAACTCAGTGCAGATGTTCCTGTACACTATACCAGCCACTTGGTTATGGCGTCCCATGTACGCTGTTCCTGCCTGCATCTTACACCCTGCTACTATGTGCTGAACTGTCTCAGGAGCATCTCTGCACAGCCTGCACCTGGGGTCCTGTCTGTTTTGGTAGATCCGTGCCTCTATTGATCTTGTACTGAGTGCCTGTTCTTGTGCTGCCATGATCAGTGCTTCTGTGCTGTCCTTCAGTCCAGCCTTTTCCAACCACTGGTAGGATTTCTTGATATCAGCCACTTCTTCTATCTGTCGGTGGTACATGCCGTGTAGGTTCCACTGGATGCTCACCAGTCCTCGGCCTCCCTCGTTCCGCTTAGCGTACAGTCTCCGGGTGCTGGACTTGGGGTGAAACCCTCCATGCATTGTGAGGAGCTTTTTATATATACATATATATATACGTGTGTGTGTGCGTGTGTGTATATTTATATATATATATATATATATATATATATATATACGTGTGTGTGTGTGTGTCTATGTGTGTATGTCTGTGTGTTTGTGTGTATATATATATATATATATATATATATATATATATATATATATATATATATATATGTGTGTATGTCTGTGTGTTTGTGTGTGTGTGTATATACATATATGCACCATATGTATGCATATGTAGTTAACCTATCTCCAGTAGTATCACCATAATATTCCTGTATATTCCTACAGTGCCTATTATCATCTGTCGGTGGATCAATGGCCGACGGCTACTCGTACCTTAGAGCAATGGCGACACCTTGTGGCTGGATGGGTGTCAGTTTCATAGCAGAATGGAAGAAATGTGTCATCTCTGACCAAAAGGTAAAATATTTTATTTTGAAAGTGCAACTAGAAAATAAAATATTCACTCAAGATTACTGGCAGTGAAACACTGGCAGGAGAAGAATGCATGCTGATCATAACAGTAGTAGTCAAACTACATGGGCGTCTGAAGTATGACTGTGAAGTGCTATTTCCAGTGTTGGAAGAAGTATTCGGATCCTTTACGTAAGTAAAAGTACTATCACAGCAATGTAAAAATACTTCATTACAAATAAAAGTCCCGCTTGCAAAAATCCTCCTAAAGTAAAAGTACATAAGTAGGAGCAGCAAAATGTAGTTAAAGTATGACAGTAAAAGCACTAGTTTGGTCATATGATTATATATGAGATCATTAGATGATTAATGCTGAAGCATCAGTGTGTAAGCGGCATGTCACTGTTGCAGCTGCCGGAGGAGGAGATAGTTTGAACTACTTTATATGCAGTTTTTATATTCAGGGACAGCAGATAAATCTGAGGTGTCATGAGACGATTAATGGGAGACGAAATAAGAAAAAACAAAGTTCTGATACTCAAATCTGGTTTTTCGGGCTTTTTCTCTCATCTATGATTTTTGCTGAGATATTGGATCAATTGAATTTACCGAAATGAGACAATGTGAGAAGTCCAGTTTATTTGCGGAAGCTGTTAACAGCTCATAGGCATCTGAGACCTAACTCCTGCTACACATTGCTTTTTGTTAGACGTCAGGAAAACCAAAAAGGTTGGGAACCACCGGTTTAATCTTTAAACAAACTCAATTTAAAAATCTTGCAATAATAAACTTGCCTCGCACATTTGCTAAAATACAGAACTCACACGACCCTTTTTCGATGAAGTGCTTTGCTCTGGCAAGTGCAGCATTTCAGCGTTCGACTATGAAAGGCTTGATTTCAAACAAGTTACGGTATGAAGCAAAGTCTAGTCTTCAAACTTACCAGAACCGGTACTGGGAGTACTGGTTTATTGAAACATTTAATATTTATATAATATACTGGAAGATGATTGGCTCCCAAAGCTTAGTTTTTTTTCTGCTTGGTCTATAAGTTCAGTTTGTTGGTTTGTGGAGGACGTTTGGTCTGATGGCGTTTATACAGGTGAGAACGGAGCGCACCTGGGCGGCACCTGGGCGGCACCGGGCAGGTAGACTTGCGGGACAGCTTCGAGGCGTCCCGCCTCCGGCCTCCAGCCGTGGCAGGAGGACCTTCGAGCGCGGCAGCGTTGCCTCTGTAACGCCATGACCAGATCCTCCCATTGGCCAATCGGAGACCATAACAGAACCTGCCGTGATGGGGAAACGGCGCGCTCATTGGGCGGCCCCTCGGTGACGTGCTGGGCAGGTCCTCCCTGATTCGTCGCTCGCCGAGCCTTTAGTTTCGCACACACGTCCCCTCCGCTGGTGTTCCGGAGCTGCAGCAGTCGACGCAAGGTACGGTGCCCTTCGAAATTCTCCTCCGTAACTTCGCGTGAACAATGCACCAGTGCGGCTCGCGTACTCGGTAACGTTACCCCCCGTAATGCAGCCTCCGGCGAAGTATCCAGCATTTCATAGAGTTCCGGTCAGGTGGTTACAGTGGCGTAAAGGTGACATCTGGATCACTTCTTTATTTGTCTCTTTTTTTTAAACAGAATTAAAGTACATGCGCGGTTTTGCGAGATTTCCAATCTCACCTCGTTTGGCGCTTTTTATTTTATTTAAACTGCAGAAATCAAATCCATTGCGGTGACTTGTGGTGGAGTAGTGGAGTCGGGGGTTTTAGCCTCCTTCCAGGGATCACAGATCACAGGTCCAGAGGCCCAGTCAGGGTCTATCAGCACAGTAACTAAGAGAGGCTCCAGCACATATAGCAAAGCATAAAATACACTGACCTCCACTCTTCTTCCCACCTCAGAAAACAAACTCCACAGTTTTTTATTTAAAGGAAGGTGTCGCAGCTCCTGTTGTTTCAGAATAATTCGTTTGATGAAGCGAGGCTTCAGCATCTGGAGCAATATGTGAATACTTTGTGTGTGCACCCGTACATGACATGTCTATCTATTGAACATTACCAGCAAACAAGCTGTGGAAGTGACATCGCTATTGAATTCAATCGCTGGGTTCTGATTCTTCTCGTCTTCGTGACCTGTATGACATTTGCCCTGAAACGAACACTTCGGGTTTATCGTTAATAAAGTGAAATTCAAAGTAAATGCAGTTTCATTTTATGTCGTCTGTCATCCACAAAAAAAAAAAAAGTCGGATTTTAAGGGAAAGCAGAAAAATACTTAATGAATCGCTTTGTGGCACAAAAAAAGATGGTGGAGAAAGTGAAAGGCGGATGAAAAACAACATTTATCGCAGGTTATTTCGATGGGACCTCATCACAGAAACACTGTAACACTTTACTTCACCTCTTTGGAAAGTCCTTGTAACTCTCCCGGCCTGCCTGGGCGAGTCCGGGTCACCCCCTGACACCATTACCCCCAAGGTGTCGTAAAAACGTTAATATTTCCAAACTGTGTATTATAGCAAGCAGTTTCTTAACTCAGACGAATCACGATACTTCGGTCACTCACTGCGAGCCCAATGACTGAGTCTGATTATCATCAAAATCAAAAATGTTAAAAGTAAAAATCGATGTTCAATACATTCTGGTTTATACTGTAACACAGAGAGTATACTCTTCACATACCTTGGCCCACAGAGTATATTTCTTGGGATTTTACTACTACATGTTATAAAACCAAACATGTCTTAACTGTTTATACAGTACACACCAACAAATCCTTCAAGGATGGATTGGATTTAAAAGTGTTTGTAGATGTGTTCAAAACTAATGAAGACTTGTTGAGCCTGAGAGCTCATTCTTGACATCAGAGCGAGGCGTTTTACCAGAGTTGGTTAACTCGAGGTCATCTTGCTTTTCCTCTGGCGCTTTCCTACTGCAGTCATCAGCAGGTGGTTGGCCGGGGTGTTTTACGCGTCTCTCCGCTCTTCACGCCGCAGATACGACCATGGATCTCGTGCTGAATGTTGCCGACGAGTACATCCTCACCCCGTACGTGTACCCCGCGTCATGGCCCGAGGACGGGGCCCTGCGGCAGATCATCAGCCTGCTGGTGCTGACGAACCTCGGGGCGGCCGTCCTGTACCTGGGCCTGGGGGCCATCAGCTACTACTTCATCTTCGACCACAATCTGAAGAAACACCCGCACTTTTTAGAGGTAAAGCCTGTGTCTCATTTGTGATTCTTGCGGTGATAGACTGAGTATTTTAGAGGTGTTTGGCATTAGTGCCCGACAGACAGTAATTGCACAAAGGGCTCCGCTCCCAATTAATGGCCTGAATGGCCACATTCACTGTCTCCCCAAATCTCTGGATAAGAGTTCTGTGTCTTTTGTGTGTCTTTGCTTTTCCTGGACGTGATGAATCGCACAAACGGGGACCACTGCGCGGTCACTTCAGGCGGAAAGTATTTGTGGGTTTTTTTGCGCTTGCTTGTACACACGGAAAACAAAAAGTGAAGGGAGTGGTGAACACAGAGATTTGGTTTTAGACATTATTAGGAAAACCGACGAGCACCTTCGTTGAGGCGAGCTGAGACCTCATTCTTACTGAACCTGTACATCTTTGACAGGTTTGTAGTAACGGTGCGATGTGCAGTGTCCACACAACTACCTACTATTAAGCTCCGATCTCACATTATTACATGTTGTGGTGTGGATGCCGGGGGTGTTAAATTTTTATCTTCCGTCTGTGTTTATTCTTTCTCTCTCTTAGAATCAGGTTCAGAGGGAGATCATATATGCTATGACCTCGCTTCCCTGGATCAGCATCCCCACGGTGGCTCTGTTTTTCGCTGAAGTCAGAGGATACAGCAAACTGTACGACAGTGTCAATGAATCTCCCCTGGGTGCGTTGAAGAACGCCTTTTTTGCTTGCTTGTTTGTTTTCAAATGTTCTGTAATCGCAATGTTTCCGACGCACTTGTCATCAGACACCATGTTCTTGACGGTGACGTGGTCTGTGTGCTCTCAGGTTGGCCCGGGCTCTTCCTGAGTATGATCTCCTTCCTGTTTTTCACTGACATGTGCATCTACTGGATTCATCGCTTCCTACATCATAAGCTTATTTACAAGGTGAGCAGCTGATTAAAGGGCTGTACAGTGTATTTTAATTCCAACGGAACCGTGATAACTGTGATTAATCTTGGTTTTATCTGTGCAGGTTTTCATTTCTGTGCTGAATTTCCTTGTCGCTCACTAGCCAACATATTCACAGATACCGATATACCTGAAATAAGATGATATCAGCCGATGTATCGTCTCCACTCTCCCCTGTTTAGCCCTTATGTTCTGATGACATTGGCTTTACCTCCTGAGACCCAACTGCTGTATTCAAAAAAAAAAAAGTAGCAAAAAGTCATCAAGAGCCGTTGAAGAGGGCCTTGGTCTCTGCCATGATCAAAATCTGGTATTTAAGATCAGATTGTTATAGATTTTCAAAGGGAGCAAGACCACTGAAATCACGGTTTTAAAAAAAAAAAAAAAAAATCTCTGCTCTTTGCTTTCTCATCCCCAACAGCTGTTTCACAAACCACACCATTTGTGGAAGATCCCCACTCCCTTTGCTAGCCACGCCTTTCATCCAGTAGACGGCTTCATGCAGGGACTCCCATACCACATCTACCCCTTCCTCTTCCCCCTCCACAAGGTGCTTTACCTGGCCCTCTACATCTTCGTCAACATCTGGACCATCTCCATCCACGACGGCGACTACCGTGTCCCCGGCGCTCTTACGAGCGTCATCAACGGCTCGGCTCACCACACGGACCACCACCTCTTCTTTGACTACAACTACGGCCAATACTTCACATTGTGGGACCGCCTGGGGGGCTCCTACAGGCACCCGTCGGCTCTGATGGGGAAAGGCCCCCACGATCTGATCCGGAAACTTCAAGCAGAGGGGGTGTTTGCAGATGAGGGAGTGAAGGCTAAAGGGCGAGTGAACCGACATCCTCAGAGGGGAGTGATGTGTAAGGAGGAGTAGCAGTAGGGGGAAACTACAGTTAATTGCTGAAAGTGATCACTATTTTTGTAAAGGCAAAATACGCCCAAACTCAACTGGAAAAACATAATGGGGAATAATTTGAGTGAGTGTACTTGCCAAATGAGCCATTGAGAGATTTTAAAACCTAGTGAAGCCTCTAGCCCAATGTCAGCTGGGATTGGCTCCATCCCCCCACCCCACCCCCACCCCCACCCCGCGACCCTCAAAGGATAAAGCCGTAATGCTAATGGTTGGATGGATGGATGGAAATTGTAGTGGATACGGTGACTCTAAGATGCCCCCCCGGGCTGACATCGGTAGAGGCAAGCTTTGGGACGCGACATTCTCCGACACACCAATCGTGCCGACAGGCGAGATCCGCAGCCGGCGAAATTATCTTGCAGTGCTTGTAATCGAAGGGGTCGATAAAGGGCTTTTTTTTGTATAAACCACACAGGAGTCCAGCGCAAAAAGCAACAGATGGGACGGACTTGAGAAGCATCAGAAGGCTGACGCTGCAGGAGCTGCCGCACTGTCAGTTGACAGACACTAACTGTGTATCTGAGTTTGGCCTCATGATCGAGGGTCGACTTTGACTAAAACTATGATTTAACAAGTTGTAACTCAAGACTCCGTCTAGAAACTGCGACAAACCAGCAACTGCTTTAAAGTAAAATTCTGGTATTTTCCCAAAATTCTCATAATTGTGGCTCTTCTGACTAACTGCTCATGCTCATTTTGCACAGGCCACCTCTGTTATGGGAAACGTGACCGGTGAGGCACGCAGCTTGAAAAGCACACGAAATAAACTTAACTCATAGAAATGAGCCTCCTGCATTAGCCATGGTGGCTCACTGCATAAAGATGTACTTGCTGAGCAACCAACTGACTAATACCCAGGTCGAAAAATAGTGGAATTTTGCTTTAAAGCTATCCTCCCTTGTGCAGAAATGCTATGTTTTCTGGTACAATTTAGCGATTTCAGGGCCAAAATTCTTTGTAGGAGTTTCAGAAAAAAATAGAAGAGAGAGGAAGAGAGATAGAGAAAGAGCAATGATTGTATATACTTTACAAAAGACACCAGGAACTGCGTTGAAGAAAGTCTCCTCTGTTTGGGGGTTAAAGGAAGTTGAGTTTATGGGATAAACTCTGGTGCCACAGTAATTGGCATCTTGGAAAAACACAGCTCTTCTGAGGTCACACTAGACAAAGGGTGGATAACGTATTGAGCTTAAAATGAACTTTGTCTGCTCTTAGGCCGTCTCGCTCTCATTAAAGTGAAAACCTTAGACTGGCCCGTCTCACCTTTGTGCAACCATCCTCTGCTGACACTAACTCGGTGTGATGGGACGCGCACGTCCGTTCTTTTTCTCAAGTTCTGTGGGGGGAGTTGATGCAGACAAGTACCGGGTACAAGGACAAGATCATCATTACAGCTGATCTTGGACATACGTGTTTTCACATTCTTATCAGTTTATTGTCAGTGACTGGTAGGACGTGCGTCCGTTAATTACATTAACTTCAGTTAGTTTACCGTAGTTTCAGTTCTAACACAGTTTTACACATTTATACGCTGGATGAACATGGATGCAAACAGTGTGAGATTACATTTTTTGGTTACATATTAATACCAGTTTTTGTCTTCGCTCTGTCTGTTGAATTGATTGCATCATCATTAGTGTGAAAATAAAGCACATTTCCCCATTTATTGTCGCTAAAAAACAAGGTGGAGATGGTTTGGGTTTTTTTGGGGGGGGGTTTTTTGGACTTTGTGTTTACAAACAAAAATATAATGAATAAATACAAAAATATAATTCATTCCAAAAGTTTTTTTCTGTGGTTTGGAAATAGTAGTTTGACAAAAAAAAATCTTAAGTCCATTTATTAACTTTTTCTGTAGTTTTCACCCCCATCGCATGGTCTTCATTAGCACGCGGAGTTTGCTCGGTTGTCATAGGGATGGATCTGCTGCTATGCAAACCTATGAGCTGTTTTGACCCAAGACATTTTATGATTTCACATATGTGTTTGTTTAAAACTCAACCCAAACTTTATTGTCGGCGCTGTAGTGCGACAAAGCAGTCCCAACTCAAGGTCCACTCACTAGGTTTTTCATAAACTTTCAAACATGTAGCACAGTCTTCCTCTGCAGACGGGGCTTGTTTTTATTTTTAAGCCGACACAAACAAGATGTCCCTAAAGTGCTATGGATGAAATCCCAATGGCACAGATCCATCTCTGTGACAACTGAGCCAGCTCCACGGGCTGCGGAGGCCAAGTGGTAGGGTTGAGAGCTCTGGAAAATGTTACTTAGTGGACCTTGAAATGAGATTGTTTTGTCAAACTAGAAAGATCTATTTCAAAATGGGAATTTATGACTTATTGTTATAAGCAACCAAACATGCAACACTTGCGATCGCCATTCCTAATTATATTTTCATGCATAAATTTACTTTTTTGCTAAAGGTTGCACACCTGATAAACTACAGTTTGTTAAGCCTGCAAAGTGTAAAATTCTGGCAGCAGATACAGGAACATTCAGATAAAAAAAACTGACTTCCTGTGTTGTTCACGAGCAAAAAGAACACGATGAAACAGGATCCTCTTCGGCATAAGTTTAATATCGGCAAAACTGCACATGAGAAAAAAACTGAATAACCGCATTTTACAGCAGATACAGTTTGATTTGAAAACAGATGATAGAAAAGATGAAAAAAAAAAAGCCTCACGACAGATGCTGATGTCAGGTTGCCTGTCCGTGGGGCCAGGGGCCGTGCCGGGTCGTCGTGTCGGTGATGGAGATCATCTCAGCAGAAAAAGAAGGGCATCCAGAGGAAGGATCGCATGGCTGCTCCCGCTGCCATGCCGGCCAGCAATCCCAGCGCTAGATGCTCTGCCACTCCGTCAAACGGGTCCCTCTGAACAACCAGCTGGTGGGTGCCTAAGAGAAAAGAGCGAGGGGAAAGCGTTATAACGTTTGTAGTCGAGCCGTGGGCTGAATTAGATTTAGAGGAATTCTGGCACAACTTCACCTGCTTCCAAGGTGCCTGGAGAAGGGAAAAAGCCTGAAGAGGTGAAAACTCCGGAAACACTTGTAGTACAAAGGACAACTTTATTGTCAGACCGATGCGCCTCAGCTGGTGGCCGTCCTCGGCAACACTTGTTCGTTATGCTACATGTGTTGCCGGAGTTTTTTTTTCACCTCTTCAAGTTGTCGGCTGATCCATGTTAGGAAATCAAAGTAAGGGAGGAGCTCGGAGTTGTGAATCCCAATAAAAGAGGGCAGAAAACAGATGCTCTGTTTGACCTCTACCACAAACAGTCTGGACCTTTGAGTCCTACATCAACATTGTGTGGTGCCTTGTACTGTACATGCACTTGCTGGAATGAAAAGATGGCTCTTGCATTTTTACCTCATCTTGTGTCTTTATAAAAAGGATCCTGTGTCAAAAAAATTAGGTTTAATACCGTAATTATCTCAGTTGATGTTACACCTACATGATACGTATTCCTAATACCTCAGACTAATTGACGCATAGCAAACCTGGGGCCGTTTAATGTTCCAGCATAAACTGCAAATTATCATCACGTTGTCCTGTGTAGTCGGCTATGTCCACCGATGCCGACAGAAACTTGAAGACAACAGGATACGTACACGACGCAAAGGAAGTGTCGCGAGGGCGCTGGAGCAAAGGTCCACTTCTCTGATTAATTCTAACACCACGGAGGAAGACAGCTGCTGTGTTCAGGACGTCTGTTGCTTGCATGAGCTTCCCGAAAAACGGGCCCCGATTTTTCATTCTTTATATGCTGCTCCAGGAACCCCAGACGGTTCAACAGGCCCTGCCACCGAATTCATTAGGCCCACTTCATATTTCTCTTGCAGTTGGCTACATCTGAATAAACATTTGTTTACAGCTGAATTCATAGATAAGGCGCTAAACCACAGTTGAAGAAATAGAAACCTCTGCGGCACACTGCGTCATGTTGCATAAAGTAAGTTGTGGGCAAAGATGTGCACACAGGCGTGTGTTTCTAAATGCCCGAGGGCAGATAAACTACACATCAGAGGCTTGTTAGAGTGGATATTTGGACCATCATCCCAGTTCCATTTCCACAGAGATTCCATGAAAACTTTTGTACATTTTGGGGGGTTTTTTTTGCCTTTATTAGACGGTGAAGTAGAGAGCTGAGACATGCAACAAAGGTCCCCAGCTGGACTGTGGGGATTGCATTTAGAGGTCAGGACCTTAACTCCCCAGGCAAACAGGACGACCCAAAAACTCAGCGGTGTCTCTGCTTACCACCGTTTCACGCAAAGAACGCACACTATGCACAATCAAAACGTCAAAGGCCAGTTTCCTAAATGCTCGCACATAGAAACGTGTTCATCTGTTCGCAACGACCCCGGTGTCCATATCAGACTACATTAGGCCTGCTGTGTTTTTATTGGACCGGAGCTGCCGAGTTTTGGCTCATTCGCCGAGCAGGTGTTATCTACCTGTTTCCTGTAACTTGTGAACCAGGTTTAGCGGTTCGCGTGTTAGTATTAGTGTCGTGCCTCGGCACAGGAGGAAAAGGTTGCCCAACATTTTCCACAGCGGACTCGACGCACCGCCCCCGTCGAGCACGCCCGGTGATCCAAATCGAATCGCTCCAACGATTTAATTGGGCCACGCTTTCCGGGGCAGGTGCGAGGAGGTAAGACTGTGAAAAGGAAGCCAAGTGTTTGTCGGAAGTGCCCGATCCGAGGTGCATTTTAAGAAGCATGGAGAAAAAAAAAAAAAGGCACACAGAAAAGGAAAATGAATGTTTCAGGTTTCCATAGCGTTTCACTGGATTCTCACGTTCTGCACCTGTAGGGGAAGATGGTCCAGAATCCACACACACACACTATTTGTGCAACCACCTTGGAAATCCCAGAAACAAATGCCGAGGACGTGACCTCAGTGTCCTCAATGGTAGCTACAGCCTTGCTTAATACTTAGTAATAATCCTACCTACTACCTTTACTCATTTCCATCTATAAGAATAATAATAATAATAATAATAACGCTAAAAGCAAATCAACACAGAATCGGTTTATGTTGAGGTTCCACACATCAGTCAAAGACCTTCTGGGTTTCCTGCTTCGCTGTGGTAACATACCTGGTCCTGCTCCTGGTGTGACGTAGATAGTGTGATAGCTGTTGAGGGGGACAGCCTCGTAGGAGTCGTCATACGGGTCATACGTGAACACCTACAGGACCGGACGAAGATGCAGGGTTATTTATTTATTTTTGGTTTCATTTTTTTTAATTTTAGCACTGGAAATGGAAAAGCCAAACACTGACTGAGAATGTACTGGCCACGTCCCTGCCCTTTACAGAGAACACGGACCACTCACCGGGTTCCTCCTGGTCTCGAGCAGAGTCAGTTTCCAGGCTCTGAAAAAAAGAAACGAACGGGAATGAAGACTTGATGGACGGCTGTGAAGGGAGGCCGGGCAGACGAGGGTGAAAGCGGGGGTACCTACATGGATTCATCCTCACTGTTGGCACACAGGCTGACCGTCGATCCGTCTCTGAGCTGAACCACGACGAGATTCTCCCTGGGGTTACTCTCTGGCGGAGTCACACCTGCAGCCAAGTCAAAGGATTTATTCACTCACAACTTAGGACACTGTCATCGCGCCCATCTCAGGCCAGTCTCTTCAACATACATTGTGTTAGCGTTTGGTACTTCGGACCAATAACAACTAACAAAAAATGAGAAACCGAGACCTCGCAGGACCCTCTTTCAGGTAAGGCGGTTGGTTTATTCTCATTTTCATGAAAATCCTTTTCATTTCGGTTTTAACCGCGTGCATTGTCATCCCGGCATGTAGTCAGTCGCGTGGTGACTGGGTTTTATGAGACTGGCCCCCCCCCGTGTTCCTGTGCTTTACCTCCGCATTCCAGGCCGGACCGCACGTCCACGCATGCCGTCTTGAGCCTGACGCGGTGCTCCAGCTCTCGCCTGCTGTCGGTCTTGTAGAAGCAAAGGCTGCCGTCAATCCAAAGGTCACACCAGTTTAGCTTCCAGCGTTTTAGGACAGAAGCTGGAGAGGAGACACGTGGCACGTGTAACGTTAGTGTTGGTCTTTGAGGGGCCTGTGAAGTAAGATAAGTTTATAAAAAAATAAAAAACAGAAACTCTAATGGACCGTCCATCGACCTCAGATTGAGGGTTGATGAAGTAACTGTTGAGTCAGTGCTCTGATCAATAACCTTAATAGGAATGTAAGACCTTTACTGATTGGTCAGATAAACTTTGATGGGGAAAAGGAAGTAACATTGCCTCATACTATAAGCTTGCGTTTTATCAGTTCACATTTTGTCTGTGTGTGTGTGTGTGTGTGTGTGTGTGTGTGTGTGTGTGTGCCCCCCAGTCTTTTTCCTGCAGATACATCCACATTGCCTAAACTGGGTAAGCCACTTAAAGACATGGCCAGGGACAAATAATGCGATTAGAGATGACAAAGGTCAGAGTTTCATAACACCTACGCTTTTCACTTTCCAGAAAAAGCTCCCGTATACCTGTTTTGAAATCCGACCACATTAGTCCTCAGAATTCATATCGAAGGAAGAACTTCAGGGGAGGATTTTTCGTAACGTAAAATACAATGTACAGCCGGTGCGAAAAATCCAAACCCCCACGGGAATAGTCGCGCATATGGGGAGTAAACTGGTCATTTCAACTGGGCAAAATTGCAGTACAGGAATGCCGATTATACGTTTTGAGCAAAAATAAAAACAGTGTCTCTGTTACGTAGTTGGTCCACCAGAGAGCGCTGACAAACTTAATTCTCAACAGTAAATTGTCCTGCTCAGTGCATATCGCAGTCACTATTCTTAAAGACATTTCAGAAATCCTTATTAAAATGTTTGTTGTTCATTAGTTTTAAGTGACTGTGAATATCAGCAGATATATTGTAAGCAGATTTTTTAAAAACCCTCAAATATCGACACTAGCCTCAAAAATCCAGTATCATTTCATCTATAGATGTAAAATTCATTTATAATAAGCTGTTGCTTGCTTAGTGGTTGGAGAGATTGTTGTATATCTGGAAGATGAAATGGTTGATCGCCGCAACATCCAGGTTGTCTGTTCACGGCCCTGACTGAGTCGAATTTTAAAAGTTTTAGGGAGTACTTTAAAAAAACAAAAACAAACAAGTGACAGAAAAAAAACTAGGCCGAGAACATAATCGTTCATCCAGCAGCTCCTCAGAGAGACGGTCTGCAAAAAATACAGTAGCAAACAGAGCGAGTTATATCGACGCGTTGCTATTAACTAGTTCTCAATTTTGATCCGTACTGTTAAAACTTTAAAAAATATTCTAGCAAATTAGGAGTAAAATTCCTTTTATTTATTTATAGTTAAGTTTATGAATATTGTTTTATGGTTTAGTTTAGAGGAAAAAATCCGCTTTCTGGTCACCAGTGTTGTATGAAATGTAATGTTTTGGTTTCAGTCGCTTCTCAGGCTTTTGTATCAGTTCAGATTAAAGCTGCAGCTAATGATGATTTTCATGCTCATTTAAAAGATATATATATATATATATATTTTGTCTATAAATTGTCAGAGAATGTGGCTCCTCGGTGGCCTGTAGAGGTTAAGGCACCAGCTCTTAAATACTGTGTCCTCGGTTCAAGTCTTGTCAGGAGCCTTTTTGTTGCATGTCATTCCCCATTTCTCTCTCTCTCTCTCTCTCTCTCTCTCCCCTCGTTTCCCGTCATCGCTGTCCTGTCTAGAAAAGCATAAAATGCCCCAAAATAAGGACAAATGTTATTTTGACTACACAACGTCTTGCTGAACAAAAGTTAGCGATAAAAAAAAAACCGAAGTTAATAATAGTTAATACTTGTTAATGAAAATTGTTGCCAGCATTGGTTTAAATTAATAGGATTCTGAGTTTGTACTCCCTGTCAAACCTGCACTTCCCCTTTGATAGCTGTCTTTTTTATTTATTTATTTTTAAAGAAGTGTCCTGTATCCACTCACTTTGTCTCCACAGCCAGCCTGACCTCAGGAGCGCCATTTTTAGCTGTTGTCCCGCTGATGATGATGCTGATGATGATGCTGATGATGATGATGATGACCCAGTGGAAGCCAAGGGAGAAATTTTAGATTTTGGGGTTTAGGAGACCGAATGATCCAGCTTCTGGTCTTGGACTCTCCTGCCTCTGTTTATATTCCCTCCGTCCCACAGGCAGCGAGGTACTGGTAGATTAGTCTGGCTTTGGCCAGGACAGAGGCTGACCCACAGGATCAATCTGGATTAGCACAGTGTTTGGCCACACCCCTCTCATCCCGTCTCATCTTCCTCACTCTTTCTGGACTGATTTTTTTTTTTTCCTCTCCTCCTGACCCTCACACCATGGGCCCGTACCTTGCTTATATAGTTGAATACTCTTCTTAGACGCTCATAAACTAAACTCATGTATGTCCTGTCCCATTCCTTTTATGCGAACATCTCTAGCGTGCAGTTACAAGTTAATCCCAGCACTGAAATAACAACGTGAGGATTAGCCTAATTGAAACAGAGTCCCCGGGTCACTTATGAGAGTCTTCCCGGGATTCCTGTAGAGCCGCCCGCCTGCGATACACTGGCGACATCGCTTCCCTTTTATAGCTTGCCGAGAAAAACGCTGGTCTCTTCTGTGTCGGCTGGGCTACTCAATTATGTATGCATTTCTTAATCGAGAAACCATGCAGCTCCCCGCGGACGTCTTCGGTTGCAGGTCAGACAAATTCCAGATAAATGTCCAGATAGTTCTAATGGCTTCATTGATTCATTTTAGTGTAACCCCATAGAGAGCACAAGGGGCAAGGAATGGGAAGACCACCTGTTTCCATGAAGGTATATTTAATGTTGGTCTCAATATAAAATTTCAATCGAAGTTGTTTTTTTGTTTTTTTCTTACAGCTGAAATGGCATCTCTGCTACCCTGGGTATCGCTCCTCTCCTCCGTGTTGTCATCTTTGTCTCTGCCTGTCGAGGAAAAAAACTGTTCAGGGACATCTATTTTTTTTAAACTATGACACTAAAGATTGTAACAGCCCAAAAACTTTCCTAATGCGTGTATTTATGTTGTACACATTCATGGCCTTTGTGCAGAAGTTACGCAAAAACTTTCCGTAATAAAATACAGTTTAAAATGACCAAAATTGTTGAACTCTCTCTCATATAGTTAGTAAAGAAGACTAAGAATCTGAGCGAGCATTCAATGCCAGCTTTGAGTGATGGACAGTTTTCAATACTCTTTGCTATGGAGATATTTTAGTTGGTAGTCAAGGTGATTTTTCTTTTCCAGGTTAAAAAAAAAAAAAGGCAATTATTGACTAATTATTTCCACATAAACAGAACATAAATGATAATGATTGAAGGTGCGTTTTTTGGGGGTTTATTTGGCCTCATCTCTATACAACAAAGTTATTTTAAAAAGTGCATTATGACCTAAAGATTAGTAAAGGCTGCAAACTAAAAATAAAGTTAAAACTCATAAAAGTTATTGACATATTTGTACTTCCATGATCACTGGACAAAGCCCGGAGCGAAGCAGGAGCTTCTCCGTGTCACGATCAGCACGACTACTGAAAAAGTGGTTCAGATCTTTGTACCTACTGTAAACAGTTTGTCAGTGGCGTCCAAAAGGCAGCTCTCCTGACTCTTTCCAAAATGTTTTGTGGTTAACGTACGGTTGAGTTTAGGCAACCACAACTGCTTGGTTTTGGTTAGGGAGAGAACATGGTCATGGTTAAATGAAACATTCACTGTCGGTTACTGGGATGAGGACCCCGGGGTTATGGTCTGAATGTAGCATCTGATGTGTCTAACTAAAGAAAACAGAGGGACACGATTTTTGTCATCTACTTTTTTTTTCTTTCTGTTTTAACTTTACTAGGTGTGTGTGTGTGTGTGTGTGTCTGTGTCTGTGTGTGTGTGTGTGTGTGTGTGTGTGTGTGTGTGTGTGTGTGTGTGTGTGTGTGTGTGTGTGTGTGTGTGTGTGTGTGTGTGTGTGTGTGTGTGTGTGTGTGTGTCTGCTCCAGGGTGGGACGCCGGACAGACGCATCCCCAACGACTACTGACAATCTGGAACGGAAGGCGAGCAAAGTAAAGAGCGCTGACAAAAAGTAAAACAAAGGTTAAAGTGAGACAAACCGTCATCCGTTTAGAGTGTTTGAGTTTGTGAGGATTAGATTTACCAGGTGATTCGGTTTGGAACATGCGCACGGTGATGTCGGACATAATAAAGGGAAAAAAATCAATTAAAACAGACACAGAAATCTACAGTCACATCAAAACTATGTCGGAATTTCTTTGTTTTGTCTGTTTTTGTACTGTCTCTCTAGTGACTGGCACAATAACACATTCATTGATATTTTCCCCCGGTAACATTTTTTGGAACTCCAGTGTCTCTTAACTGTGTAAATGAATTTTGACACAGCTAACTATCCAGAAAAAAAGTCAAATTTCTTAAGAGAGATGGAAATCTAATGGAGCCTGGTGAACCATAAACCCTCCAGGACGTAAAATAAATGTCACTGATCTTCATATATATCGAGACGCATAATAGATCGGCCTGGCTTCCCTCTCTCTCAAACTCGAGTGTGTGTGCATTGCTTACCTCGGGACAGCTCGCTCCGAAGCTGCCAAACTGTGGTGGGCTCCACGGCACATATCCACGTGCCACTGTGGAGGGGCGCACTCGGGGGTACCCAGAATAGGAAACAGTCAGAATGGGGCAGACAGAAAAAGCCAGAGATGGTCCAAAGTTTAAAATGAGGATGAAGAGATTAAGAAGCTTTTCTAAACGTTAAACTCTTTCTTTCAGAGATCTGGAGCAGATCTGGAGCAGCAGAGGCTAAAGATCGTACCTGAGAAGAGGCGATAATGTTCATTGCTTGCGAAGCAGCCACGGCTGAAGTCAAGCGGACGAACACACGGGACAAAAGGTCCCGTTTCTACTGGAATACTTTCCGGTTTGATGTCCCAACTTATTTCGGGTGAAGCTCTGTGTCTACTTCCACCAGCTGCTGCATTAAGGTTCTGACACAAAAAGACGAAAACAGATTAGTAAATGGACAGTGGAGGGACTCACAATATAAAGGGACCATCAGCTCCTAGAACTTTCCACTGAAACCAAACCGTTGAAATACTCATTATATTCACCCCATACACTCACAGAAACACACACAACTTCCAGCCGGTTACATTAGCCTCGCGCTCCTGCAGCGGGCCTCCGTTTTCCCTGAGGTGCTGCCTGAGGTCCACACAGGGGACTGGTCTAGCCGGAACCAGGACCAGCTGCTGGCTCCAGGTCATACCCGTCCAGCAGGCACGGGGGCCGCACAGCTCCCTGCTGACTCTGCTCCACCTGTTGCCTTTTAATAGGAGGGCCACCTCCAGAGAGTCGTCTTTTACCTCCCCGTTCATCTTTTCAAAGACCAAAAATGAGGGAGGGGAAGAAAATCGTCATGGATTTTCCTGCACGGGCTGAGCAGTGAAGCACGGATCATTAGGAAGGACACCAGAGACAGTATCTGAGGTAGGTGAAAGAAATGTTCAACAGATGTCAGTAACCAGGAGTTTGCGCTTCATAAGTTCTTCGGGAACGCGTTTGATCGCTACCTTTCAAGATGGAAACGCAAGCAGCTTTCTGAGGGTACAGTGAATGGTAACATGTGCGTGTGCGTGCAGGTCTTGCAGGTAACCCGTCCGACATCCGGAAGCCGGCAAGCACCCTCACCGTCTACCTCCAGCTCCTCATACTTGGTTTCAAAATCAGCTACAATGTCTGCAGATTGCTCTTATTCCCCAACTTCACGCCTAAAACGAATCCTAATTTTAACCTCACCCTCGAGGCCCAACCCTAATCTAATAATCCCTTGCAGAGGCGGATATATTTTCTGACATTTTCAGCAAGCGGCGTGGCTCCAGGGAGGGCACTGTTGGTCTGTCGTCCCACCGCAGTCCAGACCATTCGATGGATTTCCATGACTTTTTGTGCAGGCATTGGACGGCAACCATGGTATCTTTCCTCATGATGATGATGAGGTAAAGAGTAGAAATATGCCATTCGCGTTACAAAGTGATCCAGCAGGAACGTGCCCGGTTCAACTCTTCCGTGGAGGCTCGCTGCATCGGCGCCCCGCTGCACTGTCCGTTAAAATGACTGAGGCAGCTGCAGTCCTTCCCGCAAGGCCACCGTCGGTCTGAACATGGCCCCGTCTCGTTTTCACACTGTTAACTTACCGACGTGACGTGACATTTTCTGATGACGCCGCATCCCTCGGACAGGAACAGCTCCCATTTTTAGACGGACGGGGCCCCTGAGGCTTTGACTGATTTCCTGTGAGGGAGAAAGTTCGGTCTTATTTGACCTCTGACCTTCTGCAGAACTTTATGCTGCTGATGCTTCTCCTCTCCCTGGGTTCCTGTCTGTCTCACAGCTGCCCCCCCCCCCTTTGCTCCTCTTTGTCCTGGCATCACCCTGGGAGACGCTGCCAGGTTCTGCAGAGCTGTCGCCTACGGTTGAGAAAAACTGAACCACGAACCCGTCGAGAGCACGGTGTGCAGTTGCTCGGCTGCTATAAAAATCTTTTTAATATGACCTGTCACAGTAGGAAAATCACCTGAGTTCCATCACGCAAAGGCACGAGCGTGGCTGAATCGATCTGAATGTCGTTTTGTCGGGCCAGTCTTACAGCGTCACAGTTACAACCAGTTGACCATAAAGGAGAGAGCACTAATACAATTAATAAAGCAGCCAAATCATGTTATTTAGAAGCACACAGGTCGACTGTACATGAGACAACGCGGTTTTACTTTGACCGGTTTCTTTCTGATCACAAGTTTAGGGAAGGAGCATATCATATAAAAATATTGATAAAGGGATGTATTTAATATTGATGTTATATTCTTATTAGTCTCAGTACGAAGGCAGCATTGCATCATCATGGGGCACGCTTGCCTACTAGCTGATGGTGCATTTAAGTGCTCAAACGAGAGTTTCCTGAACCTGGATACTGAAGACCACAGGAATTTTTAATCATAACCAAAGGCTATTGATGCTATTGAAATAAACGCTAATAGAAATACTAGTAATGGAAGATTTAATCACAGCGTAGGAATATAACCAAGTAGATTCACTCAAGTACCGCACTTCCATGCCATTTTGAGGCACTTTTCACTTCAGACTTTCTACTTTACGCTACTTTATTAGATTTTTCTCTCCCTTACACGATTGTACATTAGCTGTTTTTAACAATTAGAAAGTATTTATCCGTATTACCATCAGTGATCCTGACCCTGGTGTTACTTGGTACTGGATCGAAACCAAATTTGGTGATATTGCACAGCCCTAGTTCAAGGGTGGTTTTTGCCCCCCCCCCCCATCAGGTGGCCCCTTTGAACCACTCGACTAAACTACCTAACTTGTCTACAGAGTTTGAGAAGCCTGGAGTCAAGAGGAGCACAAGATTCCTTTTAACCATAGCAGACACGTGGCTGCCACCTGGTGGCGGCGTGAGGTCCCCCCCCCCCATTAACACTACAATTCAAAATGAAGAGAGACCTGTGGACAAGTAGAGTAAAATGGATGGATTCAAATCATTGTAAGACAAACATATCTTTCTGATCAAATGACGGAAACTGATTATCCGGCTTCTTTTCACTTCTTAACTGCTTCTGTAACAATTTAAAGATGAGTTTTTACGACAGAAATGATTTTTTTTAATGGGTTGTAGTCACTGTAACTATTATATTCAAGTTACCTGTTTCATTTGCTACTTCTGTGAATAGGCCTCGTTCATATTTCACGCGAACACAGACATTGACACCACAGTGTTCCCATCTAAAAATTCAGATTTATGGTATTTAAAATTAGATTTTTAATTTTTTTTTTTAAGTGACTGGATTTGACTCGCTTGTATGAATTTGAGTTCCACACGAAAACTTCTTTCCAATGCGACTGTTACAATGAATTACCTCATTATAATGCACTTTTAACCCTGCTTTCAGACACATCACATCTCACCTCATAGTTAAACTCACGTATACCTCAACAGGGGCAGTTATCATAGCATTTACCATACATATACAAGTTATCTGGGTATATACTGCATCGGTTCCTAAAACATTCTGTCTCCCCCTCCTGTTATAGACTATTACCCATATTTAGGAAACTCGTCACAAAATGAGCCAAGCTGAATGTTATTTTATTGAAATGAAATGATCAAAAAGATGAACCTCACGGTGGCCCTCACCTTTTTTTTTTTTTACATGGGTTACCGTTGTTCAAATGTAAAAAAAAAAAATGCAAGACAAACTTTGCCCAGGCTGCTATAGTATAGACCTCCTGCTGTACTTACAGTGAACCAAGAGTTTTCGTTCAGACTTTTCGGAGGCACATGCTTCTTATTTCCATTACTTTTTTTTATTTTTTTATTTGTCTTTATTTGCAGAATTAAAACGTTACACGCCTGCAGCTAAAAGCGACACCGTGTCGCTTTTTAAAGAACAAAATTCTCTCTCACGAATCAAAGTCAGTTGCTCGCTGAGTTCAACACACACACACACACACACACACACACACACACACACACACACACACACACACACACACCAGGCTGTTTTGCCAGGCTGCCGCAGCTGCGCTTGATCTGGCGGGGGACGAGTCGCTCCAGGTGGCTGATGTTAACTTGGCGCAAACCTAAGCTGGATGTTGTTGTGCAGCATAAGTTACGTAACAGAGAGAGAGTTTGCTGACCAGACTTCTCTTTTAACAATATACTGTATCCAACTTATCCGACCTCTGAAATCATTTTTGAAGCCGCAGCTCCTGGGTTTAGTTTAAAAAAAAAAAAAAAAATTATTCAGCAAATTACTGAATTGTATATTTGGCATGTTATTTTCCGTTCCCCGTTTTGAAAGAGGTCATGTTAAGCAAGAAAAAGAAAAAAAAGAAAAAAAGGAAGACATTTAAATAACGTAACTTCCGGGGGGAGTGGGCGTGTCTTAAACTGTCAACTAACCGAAGAATAACAAAAACAAACACAACGCCGAGGGGGGTTCCGGGACCGGTGAGTGCCGCTGTTTCCAACACATACCCGACCGGTTACAAAACACACCGTGGGTAGTCGTGACAGCGACTCGATTCCGCCGCCGAAAGCTCGTCACCTTTACCGATCTTTGGAGGTAAAGTCCGCCGCACTGCCTCTCAACCTGGCGTCCCCGACGTGGTGCGCGCCGCTCGAGGTTGACGGTAGCGTCGTGAGCCTCCGCGGCGGTGACACGAACAAATGTACCCTCTCAGCTGCCGTCAAAAGTGTCGATTCTCGCTTTGTTGTTGTTGTTTTTTCCCCCTTTCCTTCATTCGTCTGTGCACCGGCGACATTACGCAGCCAGGCCTCGGCCATAAACAACCCCCCTCCTTCCCCGAACGAGCCGTGCTCTGCGGCTCGAAGAGTGTTTCGCCGAAACCCCAATGGGAGAAACCGCTTTATTTAAATTGGCTTTGCTTGTCGCCAAATGTGCGCGACAGGTGCAGTCAAACACTCCGCTTTTCCGAATCGCCTCGGGTCACCGTTCAATTCGGCATTAATATATCACTGTATCACTGTATGCTATTTGTTATTTCCTGGGGAAAAAAACCGTACCTCTTGAAATCAGTTTGGCATGTGTTGCCACTAGACCGCGGAGGGCAGTAGTGCACAGTTATAACATAAATATATAAATAAATAAAAGTGAACTTTTGTCAGGGACGATAACTAAGAACTAATAACGAAGGCCGGAGAGGAAACTTTTCGGAGCGTCTCTAAGAAAATGTCGTGAAAGTCGACGCATTTTCCGGGACTTGTGACTGTTGACCCAAGGGGTTGCCAGTGGTGACAGAGGGGAAGGTAAGATCATATGGTCGGGGTTTTAAATGGCGGAGGGGGGGGGGTTCTCTCCGTAAAGGTGAACATCACGCCAGTCGGGCATATGTTCATCAGCCCTCCTTGAAAGACTCGGAGATACTGTTGGGTGTCGGGAATTGAACCCCCGGCTCCCGAATCCGTATCGGTTGTTTTTGTCTTGTCCCCGTCGGGAACCCAGCCGTCGCTCTGTCCCCCCTTTCGCCGGCCTCATGATGCAGGTCTTCGCCGCCTTAGATGCTTTAAGGGTCGAGGCTGCCTTTCCTGTGCACCGGTGCACTTCTTCCTGCACCCACGCGCACCGTGAAGCTGTCGAAGGCGTTTTAAATGTACTTTTTTTTTTTTTTTGATGCTCTTCCGCCTGTTTCATCAAAGTTCCCATCGGCGTTTTCTCTCCTCAGGGGCGGCGGCATGTGATCTGACGTGGTGCCGAAAAACAGGCTCTCCTTTGGTCTCTGCCTACATCAGAGGTGAGGAAACGGGAGACCCCGCGAAGCGAGAGGCTGTCTGTGGCCGAAACATCAGACGGGGTCCGGACGCAACGCTCGGTCACCACCCCTCTGGTGGGCCGAGTCTGAGGTGGTCAGGCCGAAGCCTCTCTGTCTGAACCTGAGAGGGCTGGTTCGGGGTTGTGGGTCCTGGGGCACCCGGGTGCTTGTGTGTGTGTGTGTGTGTGTGTGTGTGTGTGTGTGTGCGTGTGTGCGAGAATAGCATGCATTGAAGCAGGGGACATGAGCTTGCAAGGGGATAGCTGCAAGCATTAGTGAGACTCTCATGCTGTTTCTTCTGCTGCTGGGCCGTAGCAGGTTTTCAGAAATAGTTGCCATGCTGGCAAGCGGCTGCTGGTTGCCAGAACTGAGTGACTGGTTTCTGTATTTTAATCATTTATTGTTAGAGTGATAATAGCCCTGTGGGTTGTTTTTTTTTTTTTTAATTTAATTTAATTTAATTTTAGGGCCCGTACTTCCTTAATGTAAAATTACACCCAAAAAATAGTTCCACATTTTACACCGCAGAAATTATAGTCAGGTTTTCTATGTCTGTAATGTTGCAGCAATTGCGTAGTTGATGCCGATGTCAGTAAGTGGATTAACTGTTAAAACGAAAAAGGAAAAAAAAAACACCCAAAAAAATCAACGCACATGACAACTTTCCGGAGCCCAAAGGTGACATCTTTAAAAAAAAAAAAAAATTGGTCCAAGCAACCGTACAAAACCCAAATATATTCATGTCGCTATGATACAGAATAGAAAAAAGCAGCAGATCCAGAAATTGGAAGAGCTACATTTTTTTTGGCCAAATTTGCTTTAAAGACTGATAGATTATTAGACTGTTGACGACTAATTTTGTCACCAGTTTGTCGGCTAATCGTTTCAACGCCACAGAAAATGACTCTCAGCAGGAACAGGTGGCTCAGCCTCACTGAGACGTGCGGTAGTGTCAGCTGTGCACCGGCTCCTGTCGGTGCTGCTTCGCCTCTCACGTTTCTGCCTCTGCGCCCTCCGGGGTTATTCTGTGACGCTGACCTGTTGTTATTTTTAATCCCTTTTAATCCAACACGTACACAGAATACATACACATACATACACGCGGAAGAAAACCGTCCATTGACAGTGCCATGCAAGTCCTGTGGAGTACATACACACACACACACACACATGTAGAAACCTGCATATAAACTCAAACAATCTGTTTAGCCTTGTAAGGTGTTTTTACTTTGAATCAGTTTTATGTCCCTTTTATTGGTATATCTGGGAAGAGGCTAATTTCTACAGTTATTAAACAGATACTACTGTTATTACTACTGCTATTATACAGTATTGTTCTAGGACTATACCTGCTATTACTATTGCTACCACTAGTGCTACCAGTCTCTGTTGGGGACACAAGGTCACTTGGTTAACAAAGAAAACATACGACTTTATTCCTCTTTAGAGAATATTGTTAACAACATTTCCTATATATAGAATTTGTTTAGGCAGCACACTCACATTGATGATGATTTGTCTTTTAAAGCTTGTTTAAATGCAAGTAAGGTCGGGCATTGTTTAGGAAAAGGACTGAGTTGCACTGGTTAAACTGGTTACGCTGCGTTCACTGTCCACTGTCCCCATACGAGTGGTTTTTCATGTTTTGGCCTTTTAAGCCAAGAATGTGTAACTACCATTTACAAAGTAGACGAATGAATTGTGAGGCGATGTATGACATCTACTCTGAAAATGGTAAATAACAACTTTCTCTGCGCTCCTTGTGGTTAAATGAGTAAACACAGGTATTTAGTTTTGTTTTTTTTAATTTTCCAAAGGCAAAATGAACAAACGTTTTTACGGTGGGTCACCGAGCTGCGCAGGAAGGTTATCTTTCGTGACCAAGGCTTAAGTCAGTTACGGTAAGTCACTTAACTGGGTGAAGCTGTGCGTTAAACGTTTAGACTGTCTCATTCTTTAGATCAGCAACTCCTCACACTGCAACAGTGGACATATTTAGTTTACTGATATCGTCCCGTGTGATTTCTGATTAGAAGTTACTTTGTGCTTCCATTTGGGGCTGGCAACATGCAGAGTTATTAATTGCAGCCTTAAATAATTAGCAAGTGATAACCTATTAACAAATAAAAGCTTTTATTCTCCTCCCACTTTGATGTTATCTAAATACCCTGTCAAGCCATTTAATACTGAATGATAAGTCTGGTGATAGTCTGTATTTTTCTTACGGTATTCAAACCCCCTGAAGAGGCCGAAACCAACAATGAAGTGATCGTACCTACAAATACTGTCTGTGTAGCCAAGGTTTGCTGTATCCAGCACCATTGTACCGGATATAACAGAAATGCTCACTAGCGTACCAAGTCCGCTGCTAAAAATAGTCCCCACAAAATACATTTTTTCCTGTTTGAGTTTTGTTTCCTAAAAACTACAGTGCCGGACTATTTTTAGAGCCAAAGCATATGTTTCTGACCTGTTTTTAAAGGTTTGTGTCTTCTACAGGAACAAATATGCTTCGGTATGAGGACCACGGACAGGATAGGAAAGTCAGAAAGTCAGTTTTGGTCTTGTCATTGGATTCGTCAACAGCAGAAACAATATACTGTGTATAATATCGGCAACCTTATCATCTAAAAAGTAAATCAGAGCAACACATAACTGGCCCAGAGCCTGGTGTAACTGTCGTAATGACTCCACAGTTTGTAAATCAAATCCAAGGGTTGCCAAGCAAAAAAAAAAAAAAAAAAGCCAAAAAAGAGAGAAAAACTGACTGTGTTGTCTCTTCCTTAGATTCCTCCTCAGGAACCATGGACACATCCTCTGATGAAGAGGAGGTGCGCACCTTCGTCCAAGTCCTCAGTGAGAAGTACAACCCAGAGAATTTCCCCTATGGCCAAGGCCTGGGAGTAGTGATTCTGCCCAGCCCTCCAGGATCCCCCGTCAAGGGTGAGAGATGACGCGGGGAACTATGTCAGGGTTATGACCCCCCCCGCTGCACTGATGAGCACTGACACCGCTTGTCAGAAATACCCAACGACATCATATTTTTATGTCTTTGACAAATTCACAGAGGATGAAAGCTCCTGAATGTCTTAAAGTCCGAGTGAAGAGGTTAACTGACATCCCTTTGCCTGTTTTGCAGATCGCCTGTTCTTGCCCAGTGTACTGGTTGTGAACGACTGTGGAATCAGTAAAGCTGGGGACAAGTCAGACATTGCAGCTTTCTGTGCCCATGTGGTAGAGCTGGACCTGTCCTACAATCAGCTTAATGACTGGGCAGAGGTGGGTGTCCTTCACATACAAGCTGCTTGGAAATGCAGAACATCCTGCAGTGTGGAGTCTGATTTTAAAAATGTATTTCATTCATCATTTGAACACCTGCTTTTATTTGAGAGGTTACTATTAGTTACGAACAGTACAATTCAAGAAGATTAAGTCGGCAACCCTCCGTTAGTAGTAGTATTTTATTATCAGCTCATATAGCAGAGACAGTGCGTGTCTCTTGAATCTCCTTTGCAAATGGGAGAGACAAGACAAATAAGCCGTGATGTGTAACTGCCAAAAAGCGCAACAGGAAATCTGAGCGAGGAGGCACGTTAGTTTTACCAAGAGGAATGCTGACGAGTTCGGTGTCTGGTATCTCTAGCTGCTGTGGCTAACATTCTCGGCCGGCAAAGATTTCAGGAACGGAACGGTCGCTCTGGAATGAATTATCACCGGATAATCAAATTTTGGTCAAGAAACCTGACTCTGATAACGTAAACGGGGCTCTGATCCACTGAAGGGGCCCCCGGTAACCAGCGCCAGTGAATCAGCATGCACAACATCGGGGCCTGGGAAATGGATTACGGCCAGTCATAACGTTATTAATTCCACGTGTGCTTTTTCTAGCAGGGAATGCCAAAAATGTCTGCAGTGAAAAAAAAAAAAGGCTTAAATGATGAATGATGTGGAACAGACCTTTTCCAGGGAAGACATCTTGACTTGTCATACCATGAAAAGCACAGGTGTTACTAGTAGCATTAACAGGGGCTCTGTTCTATTCAAGTGATCCTGTAATAAATGACAGCGTGGCAGTGAGCCAGCATGAACAATACCAGGACCCTGAACCTGAAGCAGCTAAATGGAATTGAGCTGTTATTAATTTTATTATTTACACCTGCGCTCTAACTGCTGTGACATGTCAAAGTGTTGTGCGGATGTAACTAGATAATTGTCTTTTTTCTTTTTTTCTTTTTTTTTTAATGGCATCCACATTAGAGCAGTTATATTGCGTGACCCCCCCCAACCAATCAAGCAAAACAAAAAACATCTGGGCTAAAGTTGCAGCGCAGCTCTTCTCATCTCGCTTTCACAATGCCCTTAGGCTCGAATTCAACAGAATTATGCCGTGATGATGTGATACAGCACATACGGTATATGTGACAGCCTTGTGGTGAGGCCAGGGTGATTTGAGTGCTGGCTGGAGGCAGGGTTCCCTCCTGCTGTGCCAGTTAACGTATCTGTTACCACTCTTATTTATCGAGAAGCAGGGTTGACTGATTATTTGATGTTTGGTCTTGCGGTAAAAGCTGTTATGTCGTTCGCTTGGGCTTTCCAGTGAGTTCTCATGTGTATTTATTTTCCATTCAGAAGCTTTTTTATCTAAAGGTGGGCTGCTGTTATTCAAATAAAAGCAAAACTATAACTTAAATCTTTTTTGAAACCAAGCTAAGCTGAATTTATAGTCCGACAATCTAAAGGTAAACCAGATACAACTGAAATGAACATGATTTGTTTTTTCTCACTTGTCGAGCACAGTATAAGAAACCTTTCAAAATGTGTGCATGTTTCACTCATAATTTAAAGGCCCTGTACACCCTATGGTAAGTCCATGCAGGTGGATTCACCTGCACGACCCTCCACTAATATCTATCACACACATTTGTAATCATTTTTATAAATGATTAACAACTCAAACTTCTACGTATTGTATATACTTAATGTTCTTTCTAAGGTTTTTTTTTTTGCTTGTTTTTTCTATTCGTGTGGGTTGCCAGATCTGCACTATTGTTTCCAACATCCCCCACCTGGACTTCCTCAATCTGAGCACGAACCCTCTGAGCGGCGTGGAGCTGGAGCCCAGCATGGCTGAGATTTTCTCCAGGGTCCGGCGACTTGTCCTGATCAACACACACATCAGTTGGGACACGGTGCACACACTCACACAACATACACCAGAGTAAGTGATGGAACATGTAAACTGCTTTAATGGTGCTGGTGTTGATGGAATCACCGTGTGGTGAAGCACGCAAAGACCAGTACACAGAGCAAATACGTTCTTTGTTTGGTCCCTTTTCACCACCGTGATCATGTCATTCATATACAGCAGATCTAGACTGTACTCTTTACGATACTATTTACAGAGACCCAACATACCCTCATGAGCAAGCACTTGGCAACAGTGGCAAATAAAACGTCCCTTTTTACAGCAACAGTAACGTTACAGCAATCTGCAATCATTTGATAGGAATATACAAGACAACGCATATCTGTGACGTAAGCAACATTTGGAAGATCCATCTTGATACATAGATAGTGGGTATTCCAGGCGTGCCGATTGTTTTATTCTTCCTGGAGGCGGGCATTGGTATGCGCGAGGGGCCACCGTGACGTGCGAAAGCCGTCAATCTCAAAGACAACTGACCGATTTCCTCACAGAGATATTAACCTTATATATTATGTAGATTGGAATACTTCAAAGAAACTTCATAAATTTAAGTTATCATTGCAGAAGTCATTATATTTAAGTGAATTAACACTGCTGACACAACAGTATAGGTCTTTGATAGATTTTATGTTCAATAATTTTTGCAAAGATTATACTTTTGTTAGGTTAAGTGGAAGTGTATTTTCCTAAGTCTTGAGACATTTCATTTGTAAGCCAGACAGACATTTCCCCTGCTCATTACTGTGCACAAATGTACTGCATGGACTCAGGCCTCAAAGCCCTTCTGGTGCCGGCAGATCCACTGAAATTTCCCAGCAGGACGCACTGTGCGAGCGCAAGCAAAAATATTTTCGCTTCGCCTCCACTGCTACAGCTCCATCCTAGGGAAAACGTTGAACACAAACCCTGAATGTAGGAACCTCAGGGTAAAGAGCCAGAAGAAGAAACATAAGCACAAAAAAACAGTACTACTAAAAAATGTTTTTTTCATACCTACTGTACATTTCTCAAACTTGACCAGTACCTCGTGCCTCATCTTCCAGGCTGGAGGAGCTTTTCCTTTGCCTGAATGGCTACAACACTGTGTCGGAATCCCAGACGTCCTGTCCGTCACTACGCCTGCTGCAGATTACAGACAACCAGCTGCAGGAATGGGCAGAAGTAAGGAAGTTTGGTTTGATGTATCCGTGTCTGAGTACACTGGTGCTGGCCAATAACAGTGTGGACTCTGTGGCAGACACCCCGGAAACACTGCAGCGCCTCTTCCCCAACCTGCGCGGCATCAACCTCAACAACTCAGGTCTGCGAGGGATAATGAAGACCGTGTACAGTTCAACCTGTCAATGTCCATAACTCAGTGCATGATATGAACAAATAGTCACCCTGCCCCTAAAAACTCTGTGATGTTTTGTTATTCAGGGCTTAGTAAATGGGAGGACATTGAGAGGCTGAATTTCTTCCCCAAGCTGGAGGAAGTCAAAGCAAAGGGGATTCCTTTATTGCAGCCTTACACCACCCAGGAGAGACGTAGCCTCCTTTTAGCACAGTGAGTCTAAAGCTATACACACACATCAAATCCCTATTTCCATATACATGCAGGAGAGCATGTCGACTTATTTTCTGTCTATTCATCATACTTTCAAATACATTTTCATGACGTTTTGGACTGCTGCTCCCGCCTGCAGGCTGCCATCTGTCGTGGTCTTGAATGGGAGTGCAGTGTCTAGTGGAGAGAGAGAGGATGCTGAGAGGTTCTTCATCAGGTACTACCAGGACTGCCCAGAACAGGAGCTTCCTGAGAGGTACTCAGACATGCAGTATTGCACACACATTTCTCACTGCACACCTAAATTTAAAGGAGGGTATCTTAAGTGATGGATCATGTGTTTTTTTTTTTTTTTAATGAGTTGTACACACTCGGAAAAACAACTGTAGAAGAAGAATATAGAGCAGGTGTGATCTGGTGAGGCTTTTTAGGATCAATACCAACCACCTAGGGTTGGGTATCAAGACGCACTTCTGAATTGGGACCAGCTCCGGATTTATAAGAATTGGGGTTTATAAAACATGGCTTCTCCATCAAGCTTATTGGGCCAACAAGATATGCCATTTTCTGTTCGATTAAAGAACTGAAATAGAAAGTTGTCAGAATAGTTACCGATTAATATTCTGTCACATTAATTAATCAACTAATCACTTCAGCACTAAAACGCACGGATTCTTCATCATTACTTCTTTCACAAGTGTAACAATAGCAACGATCTGCCCCTTGTCCTCAATACACTTACAGTACGTATGTGATATACTTTTTTGGGAAGCCTGCTCTCCTCAGGGCCCGACAGTGGTCGAATAATTGCCCACGCTCTCCACCGACTGCATTCCACTTAACCTCAGCAGAATGTTGGGGAGGGATTTGTGAAGGAAGGTGTAGTCCCCGACGGGGGGAAACTAACCTTTGGGAGACAATGCCACCAGTCTCTCCCTGCTCAATGAGTCCTTTGTGCTGGGAATTCTCTGATTGGAAAACTGATACACAAGGTAGCAGGTTGTTTTTTTTTTTTTTTTTTCTTCTTCTTTTAAACATATACACCTACTCTGTCACCCTCAAACCTTAAGTTGAGAGATTGATTTTTTTTTTTTTTCCTGATGTCACATGGAGCTGGCATAGTGCTCATGGCTATAAAACGTCTTACGAACTATGGTGAAGACGGAGTGTTCTTTTGCATGTGAAGATCCGAGGTGTATTTTGTAATTGCACAGTGTTTATTTTAAGCCACGTCACAGCTTCCTTTGTGTACATCAGACTTAACTGGACTATCCGAAGGCCTTCAGACATGTTCATTTTACTAATCTCCACGTTCAACTCCATGTTTAAATTTCTTTCCTTCCTAATGGTAAATGTCATATTTGTGGTCTTGGTTCGGAGCCAGATTCTCAGTGTAGGTCTGAGGTCAGACTGCGTGTGGGTGTTACGGGGGTGTCGGACACGCTCAGTAGGTAGCGGACACACAACTATCCGCTTTCCTCACAGATGGGGTTTTGGACGTGCTACCCTGAGAGATCAGAGCACTGCAGGGTAGGCCACAGCCTCAGGTGAACACCTCTGACACTGGTTTTGACTATAAACAGAGCTCAAACCATAAAACCTGTATCAGAGTAATGGAGACAGATATACCTCAACAGTTTTAAAAAAGATGTACAGGTAATTGTGGATTATCTGGGAAGGGGTAAGGGGTGTTTGCGGGACTAGGAAGCAGAAAAATAGAGAACGAAATGTGTTGGCTGCACAGGAAGGATTAGTGGCAAGGAAATAGTGAAAGAGAGGAGCAGTTTGAAAAGAAATTTGAGTAAGTGTATCCAGTAGAATAAGTAGAGAGGGACTGAAAAGGGACTGGGCCTGAAACAGGGGATAATGAGGACCTGTCTAGGAGGGAAGGTGGGAAATCAACATTTTAATTTTTTTTAACCAAGTCATCTTTCAACTGGAGAAATGAGAGAAAGAGGTAGGATGAAACATCAAAAGAGAAGTCAGCTAAGATCTGGGCTGGATAGTTTCTGAATTAGCTCCAAGACATGTTTTTTCCAAGAATGCTGGAAAAGACAAGTGGGATGCTGGCTTGTCATCACCTGCAGCATTATTTACCCCATTATACCATGCTTACCGCCTTAAATGAAGCCTTTTAGCTAAATGGCTTTTCCTAGAATGGCACTTTGTGCACTGTGGTTTCAGAGAATTCCCAGGGTGGACCACAAGTTTTGGCCAGAAACCCCAGGCCAGGGGGCTTTGTGGAGGAGTTTTGGGAGGGAAGGGAAATTGCTTTTGATTGGCCCAGCTGTTACAGTAGCTTTGAAAGCACAGGCCTTTTCTCCTGGACTTTATTTAAACGTTCCTGGGTCCTTATCTCGAACCTGCATTCCCTTGAGGTGGCTGAGAGCTTTCTCACGGCACGCAAGAGGCAGAGAACTCAGTGTTTCTCGGCCTCTTAAACACACACAAGGTACCCGCCGGTATTCACCTGTTTGTAAAAAAAAAACATGAGTAGGAACTCCAGAAATTTGAGGGAAAAACTGAAATATAACAAAAGAGAGTTTTTGGCCGAAGTTGAGGTTGGCATATCAATAAGAGAAGATGCAATAAACGAAGATTTTTCGATTAGACCTTGAAAATTTTTTCTGCTTCTTCTGTGGTAGACAGAACACGTCAAGCTTCGTTTCACTGTGTCCAGTCCACCAGAAGGAGCAAAAAAAAGAATAAAAGTGTTCAACCAAGACATCCCGCGGTTAATCCAGACAGGGGCCAATGTTGTATCACAAGGTACACATGGATCAAAGAGAAGATATGCTATCTTAGGGGGAAAGCATCACTGAAATGCCATGATGGTACCATTAGTAATAAGAAGGGTTCTCCATAGAATAAATAATTTTGTCAGGTCCTTTTGAATATATTCACAGAAATGTAAGTAATGGAAACACGCTCCCATTCACATCTTTTTTGGGGGGAAATTTCAAAAAGAATTGTACACAATTTTGGAAAAAAACTCCTATTGTAAAAACTGCAGGTAAAAATGAAAATTTGTGGTTTTATGGGGAGTTGCACACTAGAACTTGTTCTTGACATTTATCCATCGTCCCCGCGCTTCTGTGCAGTGTCTCCAGCTATAGCACATGTTGCCAGATATAGCTGTTGAGCACAGGTTTTGCATACTGTATGTCTTCGTACAGGCACGATGATAACAAATCTGGCAACCTCAAAGGGGATACAGCATGTTAATTAGTGAGCTTTAGAGGTTTTGCTGGGTGGACTGTCTGACCATAAACTTTGGAGAGAGCCAAGATAGCTGTTTCCGACCTTCTTCCAGTCCTCATGCTAAGCTAGGCTAATTGCCTACCAGGCTCAGGAGAGATTGATATCAATCTACTCATCTCACTCTTGGAGAACAAGTGAATAAGTGTATTCCCTAATTTTGAACTATTCCTTGTTAAACTATCCCTTCAAAACTTGGGCAAAATTTTAATAGAAACATAATTACAGTTGTACACTCAAATTAACTCCAGTGAACAGATACTGTTCTCTTTTTATGAGAATCTTTTACATCTCCACAGTATGCATCTCACCCACTTGTTGTCTGATGGTCTTAACGAGACAAATAGCAAACCCTTCAGTGATCTGACATGAGCCCCGCATTCTCCCAGGTACCACATCCTTGTATCCAAGTATGGTCACCTGGCCCCGCTGGCGGAGGTGGACCTGAGCCCCCGCTGCACCGTGGTGGATGTTCGCTGGGGGGAGAGGGTGGAGGCAGTCAGCCTCCGCCTGGAGCAGACAGTGGGCGACCTGAAGAAACACCTTAGAGCTTTGCTACAGCTGCCCACCAATGGAATCAGGCTTTTCTACATCAACCGGGAAATGTGTTCAGTCTTGGGGCCTGAGGAGTTGAGGTGCGGCTGCCGGGCCCTCCACTCCTACAGTATTCGAGATGGGGATGAGATTCTAGTGGTGCCCAAAGTCAAAAGCCGCTGCAGCTCCACAGGTCTTTGAATCTGATTTCAAACAAATGGAACTTCAGGGGTTTTAGATAATGGACACTTTCTGGATACTAAGCTTTGACTTTAGCCTTTATTTTTTATTTTATTTTTTTAGATTAAAAAAAGGGTGATATTTCTCAGCCTTGAATGTAAAGATGTTTGCTGTCCACCATATTGAACAAATTTATACCATAGTATATTTGCACATAGAAGCTCCATGTTCACAAAGTTTGTAACTTGAGTGCAAGTCACACATTTTTATCCTTAAAGTGCCTTGAGCTAAGATAACAGTTTACGTCTCATTATGAAAAATGTTAAGCAAATCCAGATATGGTGCAAGGCTGTTTATGAAAGAAAAAACAGCTGCCATAAATACAATTGAATGCACAAATTGCACATTGATTTTAAAACTAAAACCACTTTATAATTAGTGTTTGTCTGATTAGAAATGACCCCCCCCCCCGGCTTGCTTAACGTGCTGGTGACACTGCTGCACCATGCATGGCACTTATTAATATTTAATTGAGTAGTGAAAAATGTTATAATTGGGTTTTAAAACATAATTAATACTACACGTTAAGATGAAATTTGGATTTTAAAAATACCAGTTTCTGCATATCTGTTGTGTAGTTTCACTCTTCATCTTGTTTTTGTAGTGACTTGGCTGGCTTTTCTGCACCACAACTAGCAGCTCATGTCTTCTCTCCATTTTACTGTTGACTTTCTGTCGGTCGAAGATTAGGCCTGTTGACTGGCAGTAGTGAACAATGCAGCATTTTATACAGTTTTGGTGAAAAATCATGGTGAAAATCATTTGGTGAAAAATCATCAAAAGCCAACATAATGGCAAACAACGAACCTTTGATTGCCGCCAATCTAAATTCACTGAACACAAAGTCTTCACATGACTTTTCAATGTGTGGATATTGGTATTGCCAAGAGTTGGTGAATAATTTACAGTGTGCATTTGCAGTACATATAGATAACTATTATGTTATTTATATGTGAACTTGTCATGATCATGACAGGTTCGAAGAGGCTCTATTTTTCTAACCTTTATTCAAGCAGAGTAGGTCCACTGATGAGAATGGTGTTTTTGGGAAACACAATGGTGTGCATAAGTAAGACAAATCACTCCCTGCTTATTCCTGACCAGTCTACTTCACATGGCTCTGGTTAAATATCCTGAGATAACCCCGAGCTGATGCACAAGTACAGTGTGTTGGCGATAAAACAGAGCACATGGCTTCTGCTCAGTCAAGGTACTCTGGCAGAAAGACGAGACAAGTCTCGGGTGAGCTTGGGTCTGGGACAGAGAAAAGGCCTGTTGATGCTCAAGTTACTGCAGGTCTTCTGGCTGTCCAGCCCATGAATGGAGCAACTCTCTTTCCCTGCAGAGGCAGCTGAGAAATGTTGAGGGCCAGTCTATTTGATAACCACACACCAGCCATTGTGTCACGGACACTTCCGATGTATTTTGGATTTAGGTTTGAATGGGTTCACCCAGCGGAATCTTGCCCCTCACCCATTCACTTCAATCTGTCCTTTGAATCCGTCTCACAAACCTGACACTCCTGGTGTCTGCTGTTTCACAGGATGCAAGGTTGTGAATTTTTACATCGGTTCACATTGGCGACAGTTTTCAAAATCTGTCTTTCTGTCTTTATTGACTCAGGACCATGGTTATATGGTATGGAGTACAAAAAAAAACCCCAATATAATTGCAACAGAGCAATTTCACCCGGCAGGGGTAAAAAACAGTATAAGGTACTTAAACAAAGGTAGAACATTCTTCAGAAAGGCCCCCTAACGTACCAATAACACTAAAAACAAAGATAAAGTAGAAATAAAGATAAAGATAAAGATAGAAAAACACATGTCCACCTGCCCTGTTTGTTTGGCAGGTGAAGTAAAGCTAGTTATTATTATGGTTCTCTGAAGATGCATGTAATAATTTCTGTCTATATATCCAACACGCACACCTCCCAGATCTTAATGTGTGGAGCTGAGCTTAGCGTCAAGCAGGCTGTTTTTTTCAACACCCGTATGAAGGCAGGTTCAAAATCGAAAACAAAAATCACGAATGCATATTTTTTAGCACAAACTGTGCAATTTTGAGTATATAGTCGGGTCCAAAAGCTGGAAAGTGGTTGTAAAGGAAATCACCATGGGAAGTTTTCTCTACAAGCCCTGTGCAAGTTTGATTTTGTGCAATCCAGAGAAGCGTGTTCCAGCCATAATCAGTTGTGCAGTTGACAAGTTGGGGCTGATATTCTTGGTTTTTTGGGGTTTTTTTTGTTGGGGTTTTTGTTTAGTATAGTTTTTTTCACATTCACGTGAATATGAGATACAAGTTTATACACTGCCAGAGTGAGGAAGGATTTTTTTCCCCTACACTGTTTGGCTGTGTGTTGTATTCACATTTCTACCAGATGCCGAGATATCTAGTCCAACTCTTCATTTCTAATCGCTAAAACCTTTTACCTCTGAATGGTCTCCCCTCGTCAAATACTAAGGAGGGTCTGGACAGACAATAAATGTTCTCCAGTATTCTTTAAAGTATCGGTTGTCCTGGTCGATAGACGATAGTAAAATGGAGGTTACTGCTGTTGTGTTTGCTGTAGTTGCTGTAGCTGCTCGACTGCAGATGTGTCATCGTCTACAGCACTGCCGGCAACACCTGAAAGTTCCTGGAACTTGCTTTATTATCACCTTTTGAGATGTGTGGACCTTACAGTGGGGGGGGGCTGTGACCACAGCTACACTTGGAATAGGGAAGTTTCCAATTAACTGAACCTACACAAACATGGGGAGAGCTTGCAAACTCCACTCACAAACAGTGCCACTGGCCAGTGGGTTAGAATCCAGGATCTCCTTGCCGAGTAATGAAACATGTGTATGGTAGCCTCTCATATGACTGACAAACCCTGAGTGTTTTTGGAGAAGGTTGTATAACTTCATACAAAGAGAATCTCTGGTTTCCTCCCACAGTCCAAAGACAGGCAGGTCAGGCTGACCAGAGGCTCTACATGAAATATGTTATTGGTATTTCCCTACCTTTTGCTCAATGAATGCAGAGATGTCTTCTAGCAGTGTTCTGACTCCGAATAGCTCAAACATGTCTTCATATGAGCATTGCAACTCCAACATCAACTGTTTTTGTTAATGAAAAGTGAAAAGTATTTAAACTTGTTTCTCTGAGTACTTTTATACCAATTTTACCTTCAGATGAAGCGAATGAAGCTTACCCTTTCGTTACCAAAACCATGTGAAAATGTGTTGAGGTGCCGTCGTCTTGTGGCAGCCTTAAAGTGCTGTCCTGACCGCTCCTCTGACACAGACTTTCTTTTTGTAGTAGATAACTGGAGATCTCTTTTAGTATTTTTCTGTCTTGACTCACTTGCATTATACGATATTATGACTGAGTGGATAAATGGGAAGTAATGGGATGAACATGAAGCATCATGTTTCTATTTGTAAGTTGGTTGCTGTTTTCTGTTTGCATGTTCTGATATTTCTTGATATGTTTGATTTTAAAATGCGTATGAAATGTGTCATTTCAGGGAAACAAAGTTGTTTATGGGCATTTGTAATTTTCACTCTGCTCCAGTCACCCTCACCTTTATCCTTCAGTAATACCAAATACAAAAATTATTATTAATTAAATATCTATAAGGTAGATGTAATACAGTTTGCCTTGTGCTGTTTAGTATATGTTGTTTAATTTATATCATGTTTGCTCTCTGTAGTTTCTTATGTGTACCTTGATATTTTTAATGGTAAAGTCTTGTTTGCTTTCTTGAGATCATCATGCCAATCCTACACCTGTACTGTATAATGGTGCTTTCACTCCTCTTAAAATAAATAAATTATAATTATTCCAGCTTATTACAGTGTTGCATTTTTATGGTTCGGGCCGACAAATCGAGTCTGCAGCCATACTCAAATGATGTGAGTGTGAGGTATATCAAACGCCCCCTTTGCTATAGGACGTTCTATTTAGGTCCCTCAGTGCTCTTCTCACTTTTGTTGGTCTGCTTTGACCCATGCTGAAACTGGTACTTGTTCAACTTCACAAACAACCCTGCCTCTCGACAGTCTGATCATGGGACATCAGGACAGCTTTTTGCAAGAAATAACAGTGTTTGTGCCCCTGCTGCTGCTGCCAGCCATGTTCCGTAACTCTTAAGTTTGCATCACACTGGCCATTGCCCACAAAGGCACGCTTCAAAGGAGTTTTCCCGTCGGCGTTGTTTACAGGTTTATTCTTCACTCAGATGATGTTTTTGTTGATACACGGAGGTTTTTTTTTTTTTTTTGGCTTTGTTTGGTTGGTAGTTGTGTTTTAAGGCGCCATTTTGCCTCAACTGAAGTGCTTGTCAGATGGTCAAACAACACCTGAAACCCCTCCCACCACACCTTTCCAGCGGTGGAATTGGTGGGCTGCATCCGTCGATATTTGTCACTTTCCGAAAACCAGCTGTCTGACAAGCACAACCACTTTACGCAGCTTTTGGCCAGGTGTGTCGAGGTGAGGCCAGATTAGGACCTCTCTCTCTTCAGCCCTCTTTTTTTCATTCTTCACACAACAGCTTCTGTCACTTTTCATATGTACAAAGGAGTGCAATGCCCTGAATTCCTTCGAGGTAAGATTCTGTGTACCATCATAGCCATTTGAAGGATTATCATGTCTCACCCCCTTCTATGACAGCAGGCCTTTCGGAAATTGCCATAACACTTATTCCTTCAGATGTGGTAGAACAACGCATCATGTGAACTAGTTTTTTCTCTTTTCAGACTTGCCCTGGCCTTCAGCAATACTAGAAAGTAATGAGGCTGCCACTCAGCTAAACATTGAAGGAAATTACAATCCTAAGTGCTGAAGGTGTGTTTGCAGGTATGAAGTAGGGCAACTCGGTGACAAAATCACTCACGTCAAAGGCGGAATGTACACGTGACCAGCATGCACAGCTCTGTTTCACAGACTGAATACTTGGCCATGGAGAACATGGGACTCTACAGATCTCTTTTTGGGTCCATTCCATACATGTCAGGCGGTGTTCTGTTTCTGGGGCATTCCTTCTATTTTCCCCCTCCTCCTATCTCAACAGCATGGCTCTGATCCTGTGTGGTATATCTATGCCACCCACACCCCTCAACACACCGTCCCCAGCAGGACCCCCCTTGACATGGTATTGTAATGTCTTTGATGTTCCCTTGACTTTTCAGCTGACTGAAAGAGTATAATTATACGCACATGTATACGCATCACATATAAATGCAAGGCTATTTAAAAAGCAGCATTAATGATAAAAAATCATGCATACAGACTCCAAGCCACAAAATGTATTCAAAAAGACACCAGTAGGATGACAGGGTTTATGGTGACGGATGTGGTTAACAATCCGGCCCTCCAAGGGTAATAAAAATCTCAAAGTAATTAATTAAAAAAGGTGGATCTCAAAGATTTTTAAGCATTTTGACTGACAAAAATCAGACGGGGATCTACAATCATATGGATTTCCATCCGATTTGCTACAGATATTCATGTTCCCCAGAGAATGAACTTTTAATTAGCACCATCATCAAGTCAAAACTTTAATTGTCCAGTGCTTGGGTTTATTACCAAATACCTGCAAAATTAGTGACAATCTCATCAGCCTTGACTGTACTTTGTGTTTAGTGCTAATTTACAAATATTAGCATGCTGACATGCTAAAATAAGATGGTGAACATGCTAAACATTGTACCTACTAAACATCAGCACGTTAGTATTGTCTATGTATGTTAGAATGTTTACATGACCATTTAGGTCATTGCACAACTAGGCCTAAGTACATCCACATGGTTCCACATGGAAATCGACCCCAATGGATATTGAATTTCTCGAACGAGTTTAATATTGGCATTGTAAATAAATACTCTGCATTAGTCTTAACGTGTCAGTTTCTCGACCATAAAGGAGCATGGCACATAAAGGAGCCTTCCTTAAAAGTCACTGCACTTTCTGTGTGGACCCCAACCCGTTTCACAAACAATGCGTCATTCCAAGAACATGGCCATAACCCAACTGCTGTCACTGAGCTTGGATACATTCACTAATGCAAGGCCAGACTGAAACTGGAGGAAGGATGCGGTTGCATTGTATCGATCACACCTAGCACCTTGTTGCTTGAAGAGGACCTGGCTATGCAGTTGGTACTCTGATCTACCCCTGATGTGCCCCATTGCATTATGAAGTGGGATTTAGGGCAGGGGGGCTGAACAGGCCTATTATGTGGTGACGTGAAGGGATCATTGGGGCAAGAAGGTTTGGGTTACTGGAGGGAGGTTCACCATTGTGAATGGAAAAGAAGGAGAGGAAGGCAGGACAGAGCCAACCGCTGGGCATAAGGGTTGAATTAAAGTGGCCCACTTCGTGGATTAGGTGACTGCTGAACAGAGCTTAACAGGTATCCAGTCCAGAACCTTCTTTGTGAAGGTCAGGCTTGATGGATTCTCCAGAACTTGTGATGCTGGATACTTTGACCCTTTTCCCACAGAGTACTGCTGAGCTGCATAGAAACCTTTGATGCAATTTCTCTGTTCCTTGCAAACAATTTTTAAAGGTGGCTGAGGTGGCTCCCCATTGAATGGAGTTTCTTGATGTTGAACTTTGTGCTCAGACATTGCATTTATATAACCTGAGTGCAAGGTCTCAGGTCCTTTCCACTCACTTTTTCACATGGTATTAAACAACCCAACAAGCATTTGGGGCATTCTTGGATTTATTGAGCCTGCAGATACCATGATGTCTAACAATCACAGCTAAGCAGACAAACTGTAAGTGAGTGAGTCAATTTAATAAAATGTTAAACTGAGTATCAAATTTTAATCTATCAAATCTATCAAACATTTTGCCTTTTCATTGTTAAGTTTCCACAGTTAAAATTGGCTGTAGCTCTCCAATGTCCTGGTTTGACTGATGTCAATTAGTGCACAACATTTATCCTGTTAGTACAGTACATTCTTGTATACAAACTGGCAAAATAGTACGGTATGAAAATTAATATATATAATATAGGTGTGTTTGTATATATATATGTATGTATGTATGTATGTATGTATGTATATATATTATATATTATATATTTATATATATATATATATATGTATATATATATACTTATATATTATATATATTACTTCAAGTTGACCACCCAAGTTCAAGAAGAAAAAAGGGAGCGTTATCGTTACCTATCATATTTTATTTTCGTAATTAATGGTTTTGAGTCTCAGTGAATGGGAAAGCAAGAGTGCAAGTGCGAGAAATCAGGTGTATCTGCCCATCTGGGTCTTCCCCACTTCTCCAACCCCTGCACAACCCCAAAACACAACCCCTAGATCGGGAAGCTCCCCCGGACCAGTAGGTAACTGTTGATTTTTTTTTATTCTTTTTGTCCCTCTTTGTGTGACGCTGTCTTTCAGAGGTTGGTTAAGACTATGTGACCGTTTACAAAACAAGGCGTGGGAGGTATAACAGAAGCCTCCACAGAGAGCCTTGATGCTGCTTAATGGGAGCCCAGGGCCTGCCCTCAGTCCTGGAGTCTTTCACACATCTTGCCCCCTGCCTCTCCAATTACTTCCACTGTCCTACTGCAACAAAGATCCAACTGACTGGCCTCTCCTTCCCAGACCCAATAAGTGTGGATCCACCTGAGATTCCCACTCGTTATCTCTCCAGAATCTATGGAATTGAAGTGTCTTGTGTAACCTTATAAATGAGGCTGTTCCTAATTTTTTTAAAAAAGGGGGCACACAGAGTATCAAAAGTGACTCATTTTAATTCTGTAACTTTACCTGCTACAGAGGTTGAAAAGCAAGGTTTCAGACTTTGTGTGTGTTTCTGTTTTTTTTCCATAAAGGCCCCAGAGTGAGACTATACTACTTTGGTGAGTTTGGTGTGCTCCGGTGCCCTGAACTTTAAATGTACTGAGTGAACTCTGGCAAAGTTTATACCACAATTGAGGACTAAGTCAAAGTCAGTGTCTAAGTCAAACTTATTTTACACCAGCCAAGGTACAAATAATGCAACTGAAAAAAAAAATACATGGCCCATTTTTAAAGAAATTATCAACGAATATTTTCAAATGCTGTTTCGGAGGCTGAGTGACACATTAATAAGACCTTGGTATTCAAATGTCATTGTTCCAAAAAGATAAGAGCCGCAGTGTTTCCACCAAAGACCTATTTTATCATCATTTGGACCATGGCAGGTGTTAATGACAGATCCTGCCCAATAGGCTTGACATCATCCTGTATGAGAGCCTCTCTTTGTACAAAACATTCCTCTTCACCTACATTTAAAACGTGTTTCCTTCCTTTATTTCCTGATCTCCGATCTCCACTCTCCCCTTCTTACGTATTACTCTCTTTCCACCCCGCTCTCTTCCTCAGATTCCTACACTGTCCCTCCCCTCAACTTCCCTCTCCTCCCCACCTACCCCCTTCCCCAAACACTGATCTCAGATTAAGTTCACCACTATCCCAGGTAAAGTTTTCACCTGCTTCTTTAGTCAAAGCTCCTTCCACAGCTTCATCAGGAGCTTTTCAATCTCCACACTTTTCTAAGGACTTCACTATTTTAAACACCAGAAACAAACCTTAGGATTGTTGTTGCTGCTACTTGTAATCTTGTGGAGCTGGAATTGGAAAAAGAACAGCTCCAGAACAAGAAGAGCTCTTCTCTCTGGACATCCAACTTCTCTACGTACACCCATCTCTTCATCACTTCAGCAGCTATCACCTCCACTGCCTCCTTTTACTCCCGCCATCACCACCACCACCACCACTCTGTTGATGGTCCTCTGGTGGATGGGACACTGCTGTGAGAAGGTTGCCAGGTTAGACTTGTCAGGTGCTAGATGTCAGTTTTCTGAAGGCAGGTAAGTGCATCATTTCCTCCTCTACATGATTTCATCAATGGTGTCTTTATTTATATTATTGACTTGACCGTATGGAAAGAAGAAATCTGAACTTTCCTCATTTGGCACTTTTTAATGCTGCAAACATGGACTTTGCCTGTATGTCAAATATTGCGGGTCATTTGTTATGGTTTAGAAAATGTAAATCTGCATGGCAACATTATCATTAATTAGTAGAAGTTTTTCTGTTGCTAGTGATTCCATTATTGCATACAGGGGTACCTAACCTTTTATTCATGTTAAGGGGTCACAAACCCCTTAAATTAAAATGAATGTACTCATCACAGCTTGTGTTAAAAGTGTGAATAGCAACTATGAGCAGCTAAAACGAAGAGTGTCAGATTATTTAATTTTAAAGATTTTTGACAGTTTTTTTGACCAAAAAACTTAAGTTTATCTTCCAAAAGGAATACTGTATATATTATGAATAAGACATTACAGAGACATCAGTGCTCCTGGTAAATTATAAAAGGGCTGCTGGAATAAGCCTGTTCTCACAGGGACAACCATGGACACTGACTGGCTGGTAGCTAGCAGGCCAGCTAGCCACTCATCACATCCTCGAAATGTCAGATCAAACTTTCTAGTCGGCATTATTTTTGATAAATTGGCCAATATTTGAAACCCTGGCAGTTAATTTTATCACCTAAAAATCATTCGGCTAAATTTGGTGACAAACCAACAGTTGCACTAAATCAGTTACCACAGTTACAACAGTCCTCCGCCATTACCGGTGGATTATGAACAATGCATGTTGGGATAGTGATGAGGACTTCAAATTGTGACAGTTTCGGTCGAAAGTAACACTATAACAGATGACAAAGCAGATTGAGAAAGGCAGGATTTCTAACAAGATCCAGAAGGGTCCAGTTTTAACTTTTGTGTAGTTCCATTCCGTTTCATTAAACAATTATGTTTAAATTCTATATGGCTATATGACTCTAAAATCTGCCAACTTGGCTGTGCACTCTAATTTGCCAATGGGAAACTTGCCAAGCCAGGCACTGAACAGTCCCGAAGAGCTGCTGCAAAGACCTTGGCAATTCAAACCTACTCACTTAAAGCCATTAGTGTTTGCGCTCCTGTCCCTTTAGCCAACAAGGCATGGATGGCTCCCAAACAGAAGTGGTAGCGCGATCTTGAGCAGCCTGGCAGCTTCAGACACAGAGACACCGGAGCAGAGCTTGCCAGTTCGGTCATCTGCAAGGAAACCGAGGCACAGAGAGGCCTGTAGTTCACATGGGACTCGCTCCCATGGGACTGTAAGGCAAATGTGATCCTAGGACATTGTTCTGGCATGCATAAAAGGGCCTTTTCAGCGCTCCTCAGGAGAGACCTGGGAGCCTAATCTTAAAGAAGTAATGTGATGTTGGTTTGATGCCTCTCCCTCCTCTACTATTGTCTTACGGCTATGTTTGAGAAGTTCTCCTACGACTCACGTCTGCCCGCATTTCCATTAGCTTTAAAGAAAATGCAAGACAAATAAAGTAACATTCTTCAATATGATCATTCACTATTATCTCTCACCTTGTTCTCTCTGTATGTTTTTTTTTTTTTTTTTTTAAGAAATGGTCAGACCAGGCTGTCCAGTCATTCTGCTCCAGCTCTTCAGCATCTTTGCTCAGACAGGAGGTATGACATAAATATTGATATACCATTGATATAACATGTTGAAATCATACTCCACAGCCAGTTCTTCATCTTTTAGGTTTGAGAACAGTTAATTTAATGAGCTCTTATGCATTATTCTGTTTTTAGAAAGTACTCAGGATATTCTGTATCCGTATGGACCCGGCCATAGGGATCTAGAGACCCCCAAGATGGATGATGGGAGTTCTCCCGAAATTACTTTGCTCATTCCCTTTGTTTTCTTCAATATCCCCTACCGTTCCATCTATGTAAGCCTTGATCAAAATTCTCAAACTCTCTCTGGACAGAGAGCTATGATCCATCAGTGTTAAAATAATTTATTGCAATGAATAAAGTATACAGTATAGTTTGTGATGCTAAAACACAACCCTGTCGTTTCTGTCCATAGGTCAACAACAATGGTGTGATCTCCTTCAATGTGCAGGTTAGCCAGTTCACACCAGAGGCTTTTCCCCTGAGTGACAGCAGATCATTCATTGCTCCACTTTGGGCAGATGTGCACAACGGCATCCGCGGAGATGTCTACTACCGAGAGTCAACTGAACCTGAAATACTGGAAAGGGCAACACAGGATGTCCGGAAGTACTTAAAAAACATGCCCACCTTCACCGCCACCTGGGTCTTTATTGCAACATGGCACCAAGTCACCTTCTATGGAGGAAGCCAGACAACCCCGGTAAAGTCCAAATCCTGCCTAAGTTTAAAATATCTTGGTCACACATTCACTCATGGAGAAGAATGGGGACATTTAAAAAGGTTTTCAGTGTTAAAGCCTTAAACATAAGGCAATGCTACAATTCAGCAGAAGTAGCAAATGACAGTGTCATTTTAAGAAACATTCTTAACTCTTGAAGGAACAGTTTAACGTATTGGAAATACTCTTGTTTACCGTTTTACTCAGTGAAGAATGAGAACGTTAAAATCAATTACATCTCTGTGCATACAGTATGGAGATAGTTTTGGTGTGTTTAGCCTGTTAACCTAGCAATAAGTCTAAGCAGGGAGAAGCTGTTGGCCTAGCTAAGTCAAAAAGGAATAATATCCCTTCCAGTATTTCCAAAGCTGTCCTATTTCTGTCTAGATTGCTGAATGGAAACCTATGAAACAAAAGTACACATTCTCTTTAGCACAGAATTGAAAAATTGTACAACACCCCTAGAACCTGTGACAGTAACGGTTACTGCATTATCTAGGATTTTTTTCTATGTATAATTTAATCATTTTGATAATTCTCACATGCTAACATGCTAAGTAGCTAATACTCTTCACTTGTGCTCAGGAGGCCAGATACACACCCCAGTGTGATGCTGTGCACAGATGCTGGGTTGATGAATATACTTTATGGTAACCAATCAATTGCCTTGACAACCATGAGTTACATGGACAAGATACAATGTGTAAATAAGACAGATCTGGTGTTGCTGGGAGTTACATTTGTTCCACTTTCGCTAGATGCAAGCAATTTCCTCTTTCTTTTTTGCTAAGCTAGGCTAAAAACATCCCGAACCTACAGTACTATTGGACCAGTAAGCATGTTTTGGGTGATTTGCTTGTCAAAACAGTTAGATGTCAAACTTAAAGCTGGGATAAAATCTGGTAAAAAAAAATGATGTTTTTTAGACATCTAATTTGCTTATAACCATTGTTTTCATAACATTTCCATGAACGTATTTGATTGGAAATACAGTTATAGAAATGTTGTGGAATTAGTAGTTATATCTTAAAAGTAGCCTAGTTTTAACCTACGTAGACATTTATACATGTGTTGAGATGCAAAACACCAAAACCCTGTTGAGTGAGGGACGCAAAAGGGAACAAACTGACTCTTCTTATTTGAATGTGTTTGATGGCAAATTATTGTTAATTACTTTAAGGCAAATTATTATTATTAGCAGCAGTACATCTGCAAGGGAACATTTGTTTAATGGTTTAATGTTGAAAGGATTCTTCTCCATTATGGTGTTCTCTTTTGTTTATGTTTTATATATACCGTATGACTGTTTTTCTCTTTTTAAAACTACTTTAATCCTCTTGTTTGATTAAAAGGTGAACACATTCCAAACTGTACTAATCTCAGATGGCGTAGCGTTCTTCAGTATGTTCAACTATGGAGACATCACATGGAGCACAGGAACAGCCAGTGGTGGAGATCCTTTAACGGGACTGGGTGGGACAACAGCTCAGGTATTCTCACAGTGCCCCTGTTATCATTTCATGAATGATAATCCTTTTTTTGTTATAGATAAATGTGTAATAAATGTTTCACCTCATGTTCCTCACACCTTTCCCCTTTTCAGTCAGGTTTTAATGGTGGAGACATTGGTCACTTCTTCAACCTGCCGGGATCACGGTCAAATGACGTAGTGAACATTGAACAGTCAACCAATGTAAATATTCCTGGGCGCTGGTTCTTCCGCGTAGACAGTGAACTGATAGATCCTGCCAATGGCTGCAGCTACAATGGCAAGTTCAAACATCAAACACAGATTGTTCAGACAGGTTGTTCTTTTGCAAAGTAGATACAGCATCTTTGGTTCAGCTAATACTAAGAGCAGTCTATCAAATTTTGGAATGAAATTCCTCTATTTGTCTTTCCTACATCCTCTCCAGGGCGTTATTACAGAAGAGGGGAAATCTTCTGGTTGTCTGATCAGTGTTCACAGCGATGCCGCTGCCTTGACATCAACAACGAGGTTCAGTGCCAAGAAGCTCCATGCTGGCAGCTGGAGACCTGCGAGCAGCAGGAAGGGGCCTTTTACTGCCAGCCGACCCGCACCAGCACTTGTGTGGTATTTGGCGACCCTCATTACCACACCTTCGATGGCTTCCTCTATCACTTTCAGGGAACCTGCTCCTACCTGCTTGCTCGGCCCTGCTGGGAGGTGGAAGGGCTGCCTTTTTTCAGTGTGGAGGCCAAAAATGAGAACCGTGGGGTCGCATCTGTTTCCTGGCTAAGAGATGTCACAGTGGAGGTTTATGGTCACCGAGTCATGTTACCCAAAGGCAGTTTTGGAACAGTCCAGGTGAGAATCTGAGGAACCCTTAATATCAGGACTTACCACAAATATTTGCCTTGTGTGCTTCATTGTTGGGCTGATGCAAAAGTGTTGATTTGGGTTATGTTTCTGCACTTACACTCTGCGTTTGAAGTCCTTTGACCGTCTTGGAAGAGAGGTTTGCGCAGTAAACAGATCACTAATTACCTCTTGGATGCATCTACCTGGATTTTTAGTAATATCCGAGTCCAAGCTAATGATCAAGCACACATATTTTGACAGTTTTGTCATGATTGAAAGAAAGTAACAGTATTCTAAACGGGATTGATATTGAATGAAATATGTTTTCTACAATCATTCATTGTTCCCTTTCTGAATTTTCCTTTATTCCTCTCTCTAGGTGGATGGCTTGATGAAGACTTTACCAGTCCAACTCCAACTTGGTGCTGTCAGGGTGTATCAGTCTGGGGTTGCCGTTGCTTTAGAAACAGACTTTGGACTCTTGGTAACCTACGATGGCCAACACTATGCATCCGTCTCCCTACCCAGCTCCTACTTCAACAATACTTGTGGCCTATGTGGTAACTATAACGATGACCCTGCTGATGATCCTGTGCTACCTGATGGCTCTTTAGCAGAAAGCGTGGTGGAGTTGGGGGGCAGCTGGCGAGCAGAGGACACAGACTGGAGGTGTACAGATGGTTGTGCAAACTGCAGCATGTGTGACCCTCTCACAGAGGCCTTCTACTTTCGCTCAGACTATTGTGGGCTCATCAACAAAACTGATGGACCTTTTAGGGACTGCAGAGCTGTAGTGGACCCCACAGTCTTTGTTTATAGCTGTGTGTATGACATGTGCAGCAACAGGGATAACATCACCACACTCTGCCAGGCCATCCAGGCCTATGCTCTAGCCTGTCAGGCACTGGGTGTCACGATACGACCCTGGAGATCTCGCACTTTCTGTGGTGAGATTGTTTGATTAGGTTTACACAGATCCTTAATTTTACGTTAATTTATTTGTGTCATCTGACATAATTTCTTCCCTCCTATTCGCTCACAGCTTTGTCATGTCCCGAGTACAGCCATTACCAAGTGTGCACAAGTGCCTGTCCAGCCTCCTGCTCCGACCTCACCGCTCCCCTGTATTGTGCCCACCCTTGCACCGAGGGCTGCCAGTGTGACCCAGGCTATGTTCTCAGTGGCAGCCGTTGTGTACAGCGTGAAGACTGTGGCTGTGAGCATAACGGCCTCTATTACCCCCTTAATTACACTTTCTGGGCAGGCCCAAGCGGTGAAGAAGGTGAATGTACCCTCCACTGCACCTGCAGGCCTGCTGGGGAGGTCTCCTGCTTCAATGAGACCTGTAAGGAGGGTGAGGTGTGTGTGGCGGAGGTGGGCCTGCTGGGCTGCTACCCTCAGAGGGAGGGAGTGTGCTCAATGACTCAGAACTCAGTGACATCCTCCTTTGATGGCACCTTCCTGCTGTTCCCAGATGATAGCTCTTACTACCTGCTGAAGCTGTGTGGTGCAGTGCCAGCTAATGGCTCGATGGTTGAGGTGAAGATAGGCAGGCGGCTGGTCAACAAAGGCCCCGCTTGGAAAAGACCTGTTGTAGTTACAGTGGCTAACCTGGAAGCTCAGATGGGAGGGAAGGATTTTGACACAGTAAAGGTCAGTATTTTCTCTACAGAGCAAAAACCTTTTTGTTTTTTTTATTTTCAGCTGCTGAATGCCTATTCCTATGACTCCTCTTTGTGTTCCAGGTGAATGGGGAACAAGTGACGCTCCCATATGTTCATCCAATGGAGACAATAATGATCTACAGAGCGCCAGGCAATGCTACAGTGGTGGAGTCCCGCGGTCTGCTTCGGGTTCACTACACAAACCAGGGATTTCTCAACATCTCCCTATCCACCCTCTTTTACAATGTTACTTGTGGTCTATGTGGTGTCTTCAATGGCAATGCCACTGATGACCTTCGCCTCCCTAATGGACGCCTGGCAGAGTCTACTGAACAGTTCACAGATGGCTGGCGGGCAATTGCTGATGACCTCACCTGTAACGGTGACTGTGATGACCTGTATCGCATGTGCACAGACTTGCGTCTCTACAAGAGTCCTTGGATGTGTGGTAACATCAATGACCCAGGGAATAGTTCATTTCTGGCATGTCATGCAGTGGTCAATCCCTCACCATTCTTCAGGAACTGCTTGTATAACATGTGTGTGAAGGAAGGGAACCGTTCAGCTCTGTGTTCTTCACTGCAGGCTTATGCCACTGCCTGTCAGGATGCTCAAGTAGCCCTCACTCCCTGGAGGAGTGCCACCAACTGCCGTGAGTAGATATAGCTGTACTGTAATGGAACAGGCTGAAATTGTGGTTGTTTGGTTGGCGCTTCCAATTGATGAATATATGGAAGTGCCACTTGTTCACCATTCACCTGGAACAAACACAACAAGAAATAATATTTAGTCTGGCTCTCCCAAAATTAAAAAAAATATGCCTTCTACCATATACAAATCTGTCTTACTACATACATACATTACTGTATTTTGTTAGCAAGCAAGCTAGTCGACAAAACATAAGATAGTGAAAAAGAGAAAAAAACAAAAGATTATTTTCTACCCTGTGTAAACACTTACTTTCTGTGTGGTTTAGCATGTCTTGCTAGCATGCTAGCATCAGAGTACTCCTATTTCTTTGCTGTTTCCAAATGAATCAGATTCATAGACCTTTTCACAGTAGAGATATTGACTTGGCATAGCAGGAAAACCACAGGTGGAACTAATTATTATATTATTAATGATGGCTCTGTTCCAGCAATATTGCAGTGCATTGTTGCAGTTAATTATGTTATTAGTTACACCCGTGTTTGACAGGTGAAAATGTCCGGTATTTTTCTTTAGTTTCATTTCACCGCTGGTGATAGTGATGAACTGATATTTACCTCTTCTTTAAAGGTGTACTCCACCAAACACCTGTCTTATCAAACAATCACCCTTGAGGGCTGGAAAGGTTGTTCTGAAAGCTTGCAGACTGCACCTGTAGTCAGATTAGATTCACAACAGTTACTCGGTTTCCAACGGTAACCCAGTTTTAAAATGTCCACTGAAACTTTTCAAACCCCAACTTCAGCATAATCCACTTCTCACCTGCCTGTTCAAATGCTCAAAATACACTCCCAATAATCATATTTTTGCCGAAATATGGCGTAATTCACTGCTTCCGTTTGTCGCTAGCACAGTTAACTCCTTATATTTCTCCTTAGCAACGTTAAAAGAAAACTTAATTTTTGTCCGACAAACTAACACAGCTAACGTCAAACAAAAGCTTTGTATTTTAGCTATATTTCCACAACAATTGGATGATACCGAGCATATACACGAAGGGTGGCGTTGTGGATAAGGCTGAAGGTGTGGTTTGAGAACACGGACAGTTTTATACTTCTTTTGCCATAAACTAGATCACATCCATTGTAACTGTGGTGTGTCCAAATTGACTGCAGCTGCTGCCAAGGAGCAAGCTAAAAACTTTTAAACCCTACAGGAGGGTGAGTATTTGATACTCAAAACAAAGCTTTTAATTGGATTATTCTTCTAATATGGATTTGGCATTTGTCGTGCCTTCTTTATTCCTTTCTCTTACCTGGCTCTTCTGTCTCAGCTCTTCCCTGTCCGGAGAACAGTCATTTTGATGAGTGCACCAGTACCTGCCCTCTGACCTGCGCCAACTTGGATGAACCTGAAGAGCCGTGTCCTCTGCCATGCCAAGAGGGGTGTCAGTGTGAGGAAGGCTTTGCGTTGCGGGATGGCCTGTGTGTGGCACGCAGCGACTGTGGCTGCATGAGCCACGGGCACCAGCTGGCCACTAATCAAACTTTCTGGACAGACTGGGAATGCCAGGAGCGCTGCTACTGCAATGGCTCTGACAACAATGTGTACTGTCAGCTCGCACCCTGTCACCCTGAGGAGTACTGCCAGGAGAATAATGGCCTGTATATCTGCCAACCGCGTACTGAGGCCCTGTGTGTGGCAGCTGGTTATGGACATTTTCTGCCATTCGGTGGCGTTCCATTTGAGCTGCAGAGCTCTTGTACTCTTGGGATGGCCACCACCAACTGTGGGAGAGAGAGCAGGGACCATGCAGCCGTCACTGGGACTTTTCCTCAATTCAAATTGGCAGTTCGTAACGAGGAAAGGGACACAGGCCAGGCAATTTGGGTGAGGGGCTTTGTACTGGAGGTCTACGAGTATGAGATTGAAGTCTCACGAACCTACAAAAACACTGTTACGGTAAGTGCATGAACAGGAATAACAGTAAATGAATCATTGGCCATGATTACAAATTGTATTCATATTCGAGAATACCTGTAATAGGGAATGAGCCAAACGACCATATGCTGTGACCACCAGGCCCTTATTATTAATATTTATATTTTAACACAGATTTTTTTGGAAGACCTATGAAGGTCGTAGTTTGTTTTTTTTTTAATATATGTTAGGAGATTATATTTCTAATCAAGGCGATAGAATAACCAGGCAGAGGTGAATTCCTCTTTGATTGGCTTTAGGTGGATCTAATTTCAATAGGCATCTTTTATCAGGCTGGATTGGGCTCAGACAAAACCCCGACCCTGAGCGACATTTGGACCCAGTTCACAAACCAACTAAAAGATCTGAGCAGGAACAGAAATGACACACATAACTCAACACATCCACACACATGCGCACACACATTTTTTCTCATTCTCTCCTCTGTTTCTTTCTCTTGCTTAGAATTAGATAATACTGTATGAGAAACATGTTGGAACTCTTTCACTTAATGTTATCCAGTGGTACCCTGGGTTTCCCCACATACTTTGAAAATATGCAGGTCAGTTGGATTAGAGACAATGCACTTGTGCAAAAAATGCTTCCGTAGGAATATGTGCGTGTCAGCTAATGGGCAATCCTGGAGTAAGAGTTAAACCTGTTCAAACTAGAGCCAGTTTCATTGAATCTCCCTTCACTCAGGTGAATAAGGAGCGTTTGTACCTTCCTCTGAAGCTGGGCCCAGGGAAGGTCAACATCTTCACCTTGGGCATGCAGCTCATTCTGGAGACAGATTTTGGCCTGAAGGTGGCCTTTGACTGGAACACTCTCCTCCTGTTGACTTTGCCCCGCGACCTCTACAACAGCTCCTGTGGCCTCTGCCAGGGCGTACCCTTATCTCCACCCACCCTCACCACCACTGACTGGGGCATGGCCTGGGCAGAGAGGGACACCTTCTGCCAGGTGGGCTGTGGAGACTCCTGCCCACGCTGCGGCCTGGGAGAGAAAAGCGTGAAAAACGACGTCCCTCTCATGGTGGCTGATGCCAACATGAACGTGGGCACTGACAGTGGGGCAAATGAAGTCACACGAGGCATACGTTTCCACATCGGAGATGGACTGTATGTGTTTGTTGAGCCTGAGGCAGTAAGGCTTTGTGGGCTAATTGTGGATAGAGGAGGTGTGTTTGCACGCTGTCACAGCAAAGTGGCGCCAGACTTCTTCTACCAAAGCTGCCTGCAGGACACCTGTTTGGATCAGGGAGCTCAGGATGCAATCTGCAACTGGCTGCAGATCTATGCCAGCACCTGTCAGACCCAAGGAGTGCCTGTTACCAGCTGGAGGAGTGAAACTCCATGTGGTGAGTCTCTCCTCACTTTCATTTTACGATGTGCTTTGCTTGTGTGTGCAGTGGTCCAATGGTCTCCCCTTGTAACACAAAAACATATATTTTCTCATTTACCTTTAGAGGTATCTACCCATGTAGATAGTTTTAGTTTTATCTGCTGAGGTTTCAGATATATGTCTCAGAGATTCCTACATCTACCACAATACGACGGATGTGAATGGAATTGCATTTGTGGTGCTCACAGTGTATGTCAAAACTACGTTAATATGTCTTTCCAGAATTATTTTCCTTAGGTGCTGTGAATAATCCACAGAACACAGTTTTTAAAGGGACTATTTCTTCTTGCGGTACTTCCATTAAAAACTGTTGACAGTGAGGTCTATGGATTATCCAAAGTAATGGGAACACTGTTTCTGGTATGACACAATAGTTGCTTTGTAGTCTTTATACTAAGCTAGGCTAACCAGGATCCAAGTCCAGCACCTCACAGATATAAGACTTACATTAATCTCTCATCTTACTCTCGGAGAGAAAGCTGTTCCCCAAAATGTTGAACTCTTCCTTGAAACCGCTGCCGTAGAGTTACATGAGCTCTCGATGTGGACAAATGACTCTCCCTTCAGCACTTCTCCACAAATGTTTACCTCTGAAAAATCAACACTAATTAACATTGGACCACATTTCCTTTGTGCACACTGTAGTCAGTACAATCATTAGCTAATATCTTTGCCAACCTGCCTGCTCCCAGTCCAGAGCTGTCCACCCAACAGCCATTACTCCAGTTGCATGTCGGTTTGCCCGCCCCAGTGTGCCCCAGCCCGTGGTCAGAGGGACTGCAGCCAGGACTGTGTGGAGGGCTGCCAGTGTGACCAGGGCTACGTGCTGAATGGCAGGAGTTGCATCCTGCCTCAAAACTGTGGCTGCTACACTGATGGCAAGTACTACGAGGTCAGTCTCACATCCAGCACTACATGGAGTAAACTCAAAGACATGTGCAGCCAAAACAGGCTTTTTATTAAAGGTCTTCGTTGGTCAATCAGTGTCAGTACATCTGACAGTTACTCCAAAACTACTAAATCAGGCTGTATTACAAACCTGCAATGAAACTTACCTCAGCCTGAGCAAGTCGGAGGTTAATTTTCTTTCAGTTCAACATTAATTGGACACATTTTGCAAGAATATGTCATGACTGTAAAGCTTTTAAATCGGTTTTAACATTTGCCATTTAATTCCATTGAAGTAAAGAAATGGTATCGAAGAAGATCGTACTTTGCAAAGTTGCATCAGAAAAGTAGCAGTAGGCAGTAAATATATGTTTTTAATAGTGCTGCAACTAGAGATTATTTTCATTATAGATCAGTCTGTTCTTTTGGGTTTTTTTGTTTGTTTGTTTTTTATTTGTTTTGTTTTATTAAGTGATTCATTTTAGAATATGCTATAAAACGTAAGAATATATATAAAAATACCTACCAGAATTTCTTAAAGCCCAAGGTAATGGCATCTATTGTTTGTTCTCCCCAACCAATACTCCCAAATCTTAAAATAGTTCAGTTTGCAGTTTTTCAAAATGAAATACTTTTCTGTCAGTCAACTAATCAATCAGTTGGCTGTTTCAGCTCTAATTTTAACAGGAAGCGTTCTTTGTTTCAGCCCAAACAGCTGTTCTGGAACAGCGACTGCACCAAACGCTGCCAATGCATTGGACGGAACCTGATCCAGTGCGACCCAAGGCGCTGTAAGGCAGAGGAAGAGTGCACCCTGCGGTATGGAGTACGGGGCTGTTTCGCACGACGCTCCCAGCACTGTGTGGCCTCGGGTGGTGGGGTCTTCAGGACCTTCGACGGGGCATCACTCCGGCTCCCGGCCTCTTGCTCCTTTGTCTTGTCTACCAACTGTCACAAGCTGCCTGACCTCTCCTTCCAGCTCATCGCTAACTTTGATAAATGGAGCACACCCAACCTCACCACCATCTCTCATGTCTACCTTTACATCAATGAGGAAAATATACTCATCTCTGGCAGCACTATCAAGGTGAGAGAAGTAATGGACCATCACCAGTTAGTTATTATGTCAGCCAAATATTGGAAATTACTGATTACCCTCGGTGTGATATCTCTTATGCAGTCAGATTAAGTTGCATTGATTCTGAAATGGATGAGCTCTACGGTGGATGTTAATGGCTAACCCCTAACCTGACTTCACAAACAGCAAACTTTAACCTAAAAAAATTTTCACCATTAGAGATGAGACAACTTGGTAATCATCTGGTTTATCACCTGCTAACAGTTTATCCAGCAGCTTTAACTGTTTAATTGCACCTGTAGTATTATTTTAGTCCCTTATACAGTTTTCTTCCATTCTCATTTAAATTCTTGTATGATATAGTTTGTTCCTCCAAAGCTAAGCTGTATTTCACACCGTATTCCTGCCAAAACTTTAAAGCTGCACTCATCAATATTTTATATTAACAACGCATCAATGAACTATATGACATTTGAAAATGTTGCTCGTAGTGACAGGCACAAAGAGAATTATCAACTCTGCAGTTCCCAAGAAACCAACTACAGCATTTAACAGATGGAGTAATGTATTATTTTCTTCTTTCAAACATCATCCATCTAGCTTTAATAGAGCTATTATCTCTATTATGGTTTTTTTTTTTTTTGTCCATATAACCACCTGATTTTCTTCTGGCTATGTGCTGTCAGCCGTCAAAGACGCCTTTATCAAACCTCTATTCAAGAAACTAAACAAACAGATCCAATTCAAATCTCCTTTTTCTTTCATGAATACTTGAAAGAGTTCCCGCAGTCCAATCTAAATTTACCCTTGCACCAATAACCTGTTATATCTCCTCCAGTTTTGACTTTAGGCCATATCATCATACTGAAATTACACTCACAGAGGTGAGTAGCCTGATAATGATCTGCTGATTGCCTCCAACTGTGGCTTCCAGTGAGTCTTAAACCGGCTTGATTTTACAATTATTGATATGATTTTTACACAAACAGCAGTGGGATCTGTATAACACTAATTATGTTCTCATTTCACTAACTCCTGCGGTCAAAAAAGGAAGAAATCCCACAGTGGTCAAATTTTAGGTGAGAGCTGAGAAGGTCTGAGTTTAGCATGTTAAAGTTGGTCACTTAAAATTAATGAAATTAAATTGTTTTTTGACTGTGTGTCCTGTCTTAAATATCTATCTTCCCAGGTCAATGGTACACCAGTATCACTACCATTTCAAACGGGGCTGATGACACGTCTGTCCACGTCCGAAGGTTTCATTGTAATCGACACACCCCAGGACATCCAGGTCCGATACAACCGCTTCAACACCCTCAGCATCACAATGGGCCAGCGGCTTCAGAACAAGGTGTGTGGCCTTTGTGGGAATTTCAACGGAGACCCCAGTGACGACTACATCACCTCAAGAGGCAAGCCGGCTGTCAGTGCCCTGGAGCTGGCCCAGAGCTGGAAGACCAACGGTATGCAGAACAGGTGGGTGAGGCTTGGCACAGACAGTGTTTACTGTACAGGTATACAAATGTACAATTCTGGTGAAACCTTCTGGAGGTCACCCCCAAAAAACAACATTAAAGCTGACGAATGCACAGAGATTCGTCACCCAGCTTTGCAGTTCTTTTACCCTCTTTTAGCTCATTTTGCTTATTGTTTTGGTTTTGTAGCATCCACTCTCTTCAACCCCGTTTCCAGCAGTAGCAGGTAACTACTCTCTGAAAAAGTGCTCTGATAAACTATACACTTCCTGGCCTGCACCATATGACAAAGGTAACAACTGGCTGGTGATAGTGGATCATCTGGCAAATAAAGTACCAGATATTTCCCTCAGGAGATGGTGGAGGAAAAACAATGCTAGAATCTCTCTGAATTAATGCTAATGTTGCTCCATTGACCTTGGTCTGGGTTGACAGGCTCGCATATTTACCAGCAAGACTCTGGCACAATGGCACTGGGAACTTGGGATACCAGGTGAGCCGGCCATAGTGTGCTGTGTGTGGGGGATAATAACTTTGACAGTCTGATATCCGCCTTTTCCCTCTAGCTGTGATGAGACCCAGTACGTGGCTCTGGCCCAGTCTTGCGACAACACAGCGGTGCTGGCCCTGCAAGGTGAAGATGCCTGTCAGAAGCTCACCCAGCTGAAGGGCTTCTTCCAGCCGTGTCACGGCCTGCTGGATCCCCGGCCCTTCTACCAGTCCTGCTACTTGGACGGCTGCTATAATCACCGCAAGGCTCAGGTCTGTGGCTCGCTTGCAGCCTACGCCGAGGCTTGCCGCTCCCTGGGCACGCTCACCACCAAGTGGATCACCCAAGAGAACTGCTGTAAGGGCGCCGCGAGACGCCGGACACATTTTTAAAGCTACAATTTTTAAAAAAAATCCTGATTTAGAATGTAGCACTGCAATGTGAGTGTGTAATGTAGTTAAAACTTACTTCAAGGTGCACTGCAATGCAGTTGGTGGAGACAAAAACAGAGCTAAAAGGAGAGTGAATACTGGACTTACATGTGTCCAGAAAAACAAATTCAAATGAATGAAGTTCACCATAACACCTTAATTTGTTAGTGTTGCTTTTACACCTTGTTTTAGCTGCCTGCAAGTGGTAAAAAAAAAGAAAACAGCTATTGCAATATGACAGTAAAGTGAATATTATAAATTATTATTATTCAGCTAATTTAGATTTGTGAAAATGTAGTTTACAATGTGTGACTATTCCAGTCTACTGATGTTCCCACATTTCTTTCAGTTTTATTGTAAATACAGAAATTCAGAGCAGAAACAGATCTACTGTAGGTGAAATGACTGGATTTAAGTAAAATTAATTCATAATCGATGTGTTATAAATTCATGGCTGACGGGTTGACCTATACTATGGCCACTATATTGCGCGTTCCCTCACCAGAGCTGCCAAACATTGTTGTTATTTTAACTCTTCCCAAGCGTCACTTAAACGAAAGCGGGACCAGAAAGTTCACTCAGTGCTTTTTTTTCTTTAGCCGCAGTTCATCTGATCAGTCAGCACACCTGTACATGCATGTTTTAAAAAAAGCCCTCTGTGTGTGACAGTTAACACTGTGTGTGGACCTGTCTTTAGCAGAATGGATTTTCGACCCCTGTGCAGGAGAGATCTGCACGAACTTCACCTGTGAGCTGGAGAACGGAGGGGACCTGTGCGGCTGTCCAGAGTTGCCCACCAGCACGGGAGGTGAGCGCTTCATAGGACAACGACGTGAGGTCGTCCACATCCAGCTTTTTGCTTTCTTGTAACGTTTTGAACTGTTAAAATATTTTGAGTCTCACTCATGCTGGATTTCTGAGGCAAACACTATCGATATTTGAGAGCTAAAGAAACCTGATAACCATATATCGATTCATATTCATCCTTTAACGTACACCCATGACACAAACCAATATTTTTGATAAAAATCCCATAAATTTGATTATTAAAGAATTAGTACCTAGATATGTACTAGAAGGACATTTTACAGTTGAAAAAACAATAATCTGTACTACGGTTACTTGTTGTAACCAGCAGACACGTACGCCAATAACGATATATCACTAATAAGGTGAAATTGACTGATTATATCAGCCATGTCAATGTTATAGTGGGGCTCTGTTGTTAAAATTATACTGCTGTCCTTACTTTAAATCATATGTTGTCATTTACGATGTCCAAAAAACTTTTAAACCACATAATTGAGACCCAGCACTTTCCACTGACAATTAGAAATAACTTGTAATGAAATAATGTTGTTCTCAACCTGCAGCATACGTGGAATGATTGTGATGTTTGCCTGTGGCAGGTGACGATGACATTATACAGGCAGAGGTGACCTGTAAGCATGCTCAGATGGAGGTTTCCATCTCCAAGTGCAAGCTCTTCCAGCTGGGCTTTGAACGAGAGGACGTCAGGATCAACGATGAGCACTGCGGCGGCATCGAGGGAGAGGACTTCATCTCCTTCCACATCAACAACACCAAGGGACACTGCGGCTCCATCGTACAGGTCAGTGAACTAACGTTAATTCTTATTCTTGCCTGCCTCGTGAGTGTTAACTGTGCTGTGTTCACTAGTTTGCTTTCTAATGCGCTTCTTTGCACAGCTTTCTTGGTCTCTAAAATTTATACCACCTTTTAAAGACGCGCTCTCAACTTTTACTTGTTTTTAAAGGTGCTGCATTATGTATATTATTTTGACATCGGCACATTTTTGCTGCATTACTTCTGAGACATTCGTAGAATTAATCTGATGCCATTGCTCAGAAAACTGTCCGCCTTTTTTTTTTTCTCTTTTCTCTCCTCACAGCAGTTTCCATTGTCTGCAACTCTGACTTTGGCATATAACCTGCCTCTATCCTTTTTACTCTGCTTCCAAAATATGTCCCAAGTTTGTGCCGGATGCTCATTACAGTCACAGCCGGGCGCAGTGACTGTGTGCAGCCTCCTTCACTGAGTGCAGGGCGGACGGATAAACTATTATTTGTCGAGAAATAGTTCCAGCACGTACCTCCCCTTAAATCACAAATTGCTTTGTCTACATTTCTGTTTGTGTGCAGAGTAAACAAAGGACGTACAACATGTTAATGAGTGAGTTTTAGAAGTTTTAGTGGGCATGTTTTCTAAGCTGTTTCCCCCTGCTTCCAGTCTGTATGCTAAGCTAAGCTAACCAGGCCCTGACTCCAGCTCTGCGTTCAATGCACAGAAATGAGACTGATAATGATCTTCTCATCTCACTCTCAGAAAGAAAGGGGCATAAGCATATTTCCTAAAATAACAGGCTGTTCATTTAACTATAGCAGTGTAATATGAAATTATAATTAGGTATGTGATGTCTCGACTGTATGTCTACGATTAGAGCATCTTTTTTTTCTCTGCTTTGTGACGGGGAACGTTCCAAATATCCCTCTGACAGTCGAACGGCACACACATCATGTACAAAAACACAGTCTGGATAGAGAGTGTGAACAACACCGGGAACGTCATCACCAGGGACAAGACCATCAACGTGGAGTTCTCCTGCGCCTACGAACTGGACCTGAAGATCTCGCTGGAGACTGTCCTCAAACCCATGCTCAGGTCAGACAGAGCACATAATAATATGATATAAATAATGACGATGATAATGGTAATAATGCTAACAACAACAACAACAACAACAACATAATAATAGTAATAATAATGATGATAATAATTATAATAATAAACGTGGCTCGACGTAACAACAGGCCACTCTTTCTCATCCTCTTTTTTTCCCTCCGTGCTGCAGTGTGATTAACCTCACCTTACCAACCCAGGAAGGAAACTTCATCACCAAGATGGCTCTGTATAAGAACTCCTCCTACCGGCAGCCGTACAGGGAGGGGGAGGTGGTGCTCAGCACGCGGGACGTCCTCTTCGTGGGCGTCTTTGTGGAAGGGGCGGATGAGAATCAGCTCGTCCTCATAGTGAACATGTGCTGGGCCACGCCGTCCCGCCACAGCGGTGACCGCCTCCGCTATATCATCATAGAGAGGGGGTAGGCTGGGGGAGTATTTCACTCTGGCACCCACACCCGCACATGTATACACAAACTAGGGCTTAGAGCAAACATCAACCACACAGTGCAACTAAGGATTCTTTTTTGATTATTCTATTCTATTTTTTTATTGATTGTCTCAGAAAATAGTGAAAACTGCACATCAAAAAATTGCAACGCCGGAGATGATGTCTTGAAATTGCTTTTCTTTGTTCAACAAACAGTCAAAAAAGTAAAGATATTTGATTTACAATAATCTACTTCACAGAAAGTAGGAAATCCTCACATTTAAGAATCTAGAACGAGCGTGTTTTTGCCTGATAAATTACCTAAACAATGAATTGCTAATCAATAATAATTGTTGCCCCTTAACATTGACCAATCAATTAACGGACTCATTGCTCAGCACTAAACTTCTCCTAAACTTGATGGACTCATGAGGACATGAGACACCCCGTGCACCTCACGGACACTGTTAACTACGCCGAGACTGCATTTCACTGTTTTGATTAACTTGTGTATTCTTTGTTTGCACATTACAAGGACCTGCAACATAAAAGGAACTTAATGTCGGTGTAGTATTCGACCCAGTTTTGTTTTTATATTAAATCCTATGTATTTTAATGTACAGTTGCATCACAAATCACGCCCTTTCTTCTCGCAGTCAGGTGTAGCCCAGAGCTAACTCATTAGCTGTGTCTGAAATCACTCCCCTCTTTACTCCTTCACTGTTCCCTGCACAAGAAACACTCAATAGTTCAACAAAATAACTTAACTACAGTCCTCTTTCTAGCTGTTTTTCTGGCAGTTTAAACTGCTTCCCCTAGTCTTCATTAGCAAATCGATTTTCAAGAATGAACTTTCACGATTAAACTTGACTAGCGAGAGGTGAATTGGGATTTCAGGCACCTCGACGTTTTGTGCCGTAACTGGCAGATACAGTGTCTGGTAAATGCACGTTACACATCTATGAAACACAAAGAATTGGGCTGTGGTTTTGTGGGATGTTCTAGCAAAACAGTAGTGTGGACGGCGTGGACACTTTTGATGCTCCATTGTGGGAATCCTTTTTGAGGCCACCGCACACATCCCTGGAACACTGTCACTCTCCTCTACCCGTCCATGTACAGATATTTACTGTGCCATGAAAACCTGTGCACATGCAGGCAGAAAAATAAACACGTAAATGTAAATAATGAGAGTTAAAACGGCCAAGGGGTTTGAGGGGTTAAAGGAAAAACACCAATTTTGTGGGTTTTAGTTGACGAACGAGGTGATGAGAATATAGGCGGTTTACCGATGTATCTGCTGATAAATAGCAGGCCAGCGGCACTGCCACCATGTTGGCGGCTGCCAAACAGAGACAGTGTGCTGCCTAAAAACCACCATACGTAGGAAAAAGACCTAACAGGACAGTCTCCCACAAACGGTGTGTTCCCCCTTTAATGTCTGGCTCTCACTAGGTGTCCAAACATTAAGGACAACACCATCGGCATTGCGGAGAACGGCGTATCACTGACCTGTCGCTTCCACGTCACCGTCTTCAAGTTCATCGGGGACTACGATGAGGTGCACCTCCACTGCGACGTTTCCCTGTGTGACTCGGAAAGAAGCGCCTGCAAAGTGGTGAGAAACTCGGGGGGAAAAAAAACACACTCTTAAATCGTAGCGACGATGAAGCGATGCCCGCCGTGTTAATGTGCGTGTGCTGTGAATGCAGAACTGCCCACGCAAGAGAAGAATGTACTCGGAGGACAGGGACCTTAGAGAGCAAATACTGTCCGTGGGACCCATAAGGAGGAGAGGTAAGTACGGTCTCACTTTATGTGTCCAGTCCTGGTTTAAAGAGCCGTCCAGGTTTTACCTCCAGACAGGAAAGTGGGTTTCTACTGGCTTGGAAATGTGCCGGGGATTCAGAGCAAAACAAGTCACAATTCAAGTTGTAATATTAGAAAGAATTCTGGTCAGAAATGTGTAAAAACACAGTCTCCCCCTGGTTGATTGATCCCAGAATGATGGGGCTGTCCAAGTTCACCGTAAACTTCACAGAAATTCTTATCATAAACTAGAATCCAAAGTCTTGTCCGTCACTTTCGCAAAGCTATTGAGTCAAACTCCAAAGCTTCTCCAGGACCTGCATGACACACATCTGTCGTGTCCTCTCAGAATCAGACTGGTGCGAGGACGACAATGGAGGCTGCGAGCAGATCTGCACCAGCAGGGGAACTGGGCCAGTCTGCAGCTGCGTGACTGGGATGCTGCAACGAGACGGGAAAAGCTGCCGGAGTAAGGACCACACACACACATCTACACACAACACACACACACACACACACACACACACGGAGGTGCACACACAGGGGATTATAAGGTTCGGTGTGAAGTATTTCTGCTTTACTCAATCATAGTATGACTAGGAAATATCAGCAGTGAATCAGTCTTATTTTGTAAAAGAAGGAATTTTAAATAACTCTGACCAAACCATAGAAAACCATAGAAACTTATCCCACCAGATTACAGTGGCACCGGTCAGGCTAGTTTTCCGGTTTATCTTCACCAGTTTAAACCCGTGTGACACTTGACTAGCCACACTGAACGCACAAGGTCGTCACCACAGTTCTGCACAGTACCCAGTATCCAGTACTCAGTAAACATACTGTATGTACTTCTAAAATCGAGTTAAGTTTCTGCTTTAGGCGATAAATTGAGTACTTTGAATAAAACTTGTGCATAATTTCGACCCCTTTTCACCATTTGCAGCCACCCAAAAGGACATACAATTTTATTGAAAGACAGGCAACCGGAAGGGCATTCTTGCAGTATTGCCGCCATTGGCAGGCTAATATGCTAACTGTACAAACCAAGTGGAACAATCCGATACCTTACGTGGCACGAGCCCTCGGCTACTTCGAAGTCGGGTACCGTCATGTTGCATCTTAGCGCTTATAATACCGAGTTCAAATTCACGATCCTAGTGGCCTTGAAACCCCCAAGGCGGCACGATAACAAGCAGACAGCTGCAAGAAACTGCTGTAATATATCATTCTTCACATACGTTTGATTTGTACCCCACTGTGCCCGTGAACATCGCCGTTTTCTTTACTTGTTCCTCTTCGTCTCAGCCCCTCTATGAAACACCCCTCTGTTCTTGAGACTCCACAGGAGCAGGCTGCACGACGTTCCCCCACGTTTGCTGGATAAAAAGTAACACAAGCCGGATATTTGATGCATGGAGGGAAGGCATTCAGAGCTCCTCCACCTGCGTGACTGCACGCTAGCTGGATAGCTAACGTAACACTACTTTGATAGAGATACGATAAACAAATGAACTAAATAGCCTTTGTTGTCTGTCCCATTTATCTCAGCACTTTTCCATTGCCATTGTGTACAGGGCCTCATGCGCTGGCCGTTTGCCACCTAAAGTGCCGCCCGGTTTGGGTTTGGTTGCATTATGGCGAGTCTTTAATCAGGTCTGAATGAGCCACTGACGCTGCCAGAGCCCAGTTTAAAATTAAACCCTGAGAACCATATTCTGCACAGGGAACCGTGTGACCACACTACCGGCTACTGGTTTACAATGAGTGAGTTGGGACGATGCTCGATAGTGGCGGTAGAAACCCTCTTTGCACGTTGTCATTGTCATGCATATGAATGTAAATATCCTTATTTTTCCAACTTACCGCGTGAATCCCTTGGAAAGTGGCATAAAGGCATTTAACAAACAGACTGGTCTATTCAGGAGGGCCGCCATAAGTGATGGATCAGCCGGCATTGTCACCTGCAAGTCAACATGCGGGGCACCGAGTTCCCAGAGCAGATTAGATAAGGGTCAAAAGCTGCTTCAGGCGGCAAAGGTGTGGACACCCGCAGTTATCAAACGGTAGTTCAATTTAAAAAGGGAATAAATAGAATAAAAACCAATCATAGTATTAAACCGTAGGTTTAGGACAATGAAAATGCTCCAGTGAGCGATCTCTTCAGGAGGCCTAGCGGCATAACCCGCCCGCCCATGCCAAGCCTGGCGTTGATTATTCTGCCTTTTATCAAAGCCGCAAAAAACAAATACAGGCTTAAAACCATGTGAATTCAAAACTAAGGGCTGCAGAAAAAATAGACTGAAAAATAAACACTGATGTAAATATACAGAACAGATAAATGCACAAAAGACATTCACAAATGAATATATACAGACAAAAATGCATTAAACATAATTGAGCATTACATTATCTCTGTTTTTAATCTCTGCCAAACTTTTATGATTTGTTTTCACATGTGTACGTCTCATTGCAAAGGGAAAACTGTGGGTATTCATGAATTACTATTATTATCATGTCCTGTGTTTTCTATCCAAATGTGATTCCGTCATAAATGTATCCGGTATTTCTTCGGTTTGTGCTTTCCTTAAATTTTAGACACATCAAAAAATAAAACAAAAAAAATCAAATGAGTGTATTACAGATTTAGAACACACACACACACACATATATATTATACATCAGCAAAAATACACAGAGAAAGAAATTTGAACAAAATAAACTGATTGTAACATAAATTCAACCCAAAGCAAATATAAATGTATATTTATTGAATTTTGAAGAAAAATGAGCAAAGGCGCATCCTCTACAGTTCACGTTGTCTTCTTTTCCCAGCTGTGAGCTCGAGCTGCGACGTTACGCCTGTGGCTCCTCTGCCGATTGTCAGCGCTGTCGCCACCCTGCTCCTGGCTCGTGTTCACCCTCCCCTCTTCTCCTAGCAGACCCCGGGAGCGAAGGGCGGCAGCAAATGAAGCAGATCAGACGCATAACGAGACTCGACCGTGCACCAAGTATCGGCATTGATTAGCCAAGTAGATCGGCCGCGTGCCTTGTGAGAAAAATCTAGACAGAGTACACCGTACATTCACGAATCTTCGAATCCAGATATAACATCGGTGCAGCTGAGGGTTAGGTCAGCTTTCTAGACATGGGGGGCGACCAGTCCTGCCGAAACTCGCAGTTTTTCCCCTCCACTTTACATCGTGGTGTTCCCCGTCTCCTCTCCCTCCGTCATTTACGTACAAGACTACACGCATTTCCCCGCATACTGTCAGTCGCTTAGAGCCACTATGTGTAGAATTTAGAATTTGTGTGATTAGAACATCTTTCAGAATATTCTGATGGTTTGGATTGTTTGTAGAGAAAATGAGTGCATTGATGCATACAAAAGTGTCTTTTTTTTTTTTAATGATCCCACTTGAGGAAGCCAGAGAAAAAATTTTCTACACGTTTTAAAAAACGCAGAGGGTTTAATGTATATTTAATGTAAAGCAACTAAAACCACATGGTTATGTTTGGGGAAAGAGGATGGTCAACTAACAAGAAAGTCAGTTATTATGTAAGAAAAATTGGGGACGTGAACCCAGAACACTGGTGTGGAAGACAAACCCTTTGATGCCTGTCCCACTTTCCAACCTCCACACTGGGGAGGAAACGCTTTGCTTTCTGCGTCAGACCTGAACATTGCCGCTGAATGCAAATCACTAATACAGAGTAGCAGCAATGATGAACGTAGCTGCAAGGAGACAGGGTGGCGATTGTCTGGATGATGATGCCTGACCCCCGGGTCTGCGCGTTCACAACCTGGAATTAACAAGCGTTTCTCTTTATCTTGATCGCGCCGGCATTGTGAGTGGCTCTCAGTATGCAAATATTAGTTAGGCGGGGCGACAAATATGCGAACAAACAGAATGTGTGTCAGGTGGAAGGGCGGCCTCGCGGAATACGGTGGAGGAGCCGCTGTCACGCACAAGGGGGGATTGTCACGTGACAGCGACGGCCGCCTTGTGAAAGCCCACGGATGCCTTCGGACATCCGAGGGCAAACAGGTAGGCAACCTCTTCTGAGTCCAGATGTCTGGACCTCTTCACGCTCCAAGAGATGTCCAGGGCTGTCCAAGCGGACAACATTCGTCAAGTCTCACATGAGGCCTCAAGTGGACCTTCTGCAGACTTCCTGACGGTTTACCTCTGTTATCATATTACCGAAGCAGCTAGAGCTGATTACTCATTTGATCTATTTAGTTGATTGACAGACAATTCATCGAGAACTACACCGATAATTCTCCAGGCATTTTTCAGATTTTCTGCTTTAGTTTTTAATCTGATGTGATAGTAAACTGAATAATCTTTGAAATTTTGGTCTGTTAGACAAAATAAGAAATTTGAAGATGTCACACTGAGCCTCAGGAAATTACGATTTTTTTTTTTTTTTTTTGCTTCATTTTCATTGGGAGCAAGAGAAAAATGAAGTGGGCAGGTAGCTTGAGAGAGCAGGGGGAGGCATAGTCGGTTGACCTTTACACATACTTGCCATGTCCAGTACGTACTCTAAAGAATTTGGCCAGACGTACAGATGCCCTTTACATCTGGCTGAGATCCAATCACAATGCAACCCAGACCAGATCCAGATATGGTCCTGTCGGTGTGATAGCGTTCCAACTGCACTGCACTCAGTGTGCATTTACACCTGATTTAACCTGTTTATCCTTACGCAGATAGATTATTACCAGGTGCCCATCTCCTCTAAACGTTCTGCTCTGATAGTGTCTGGGATTCCAGTGTGTGAACATAAACCTCCCTGGCTCTCTGTTGGACAGTAGCTCTACTGGCTACCTTTAGCCAGAGCGAGGGCTGATCTGTTTGCTTCCTCTTTGACCTAAAGACCAACCACTGCACGGTCCTGGTGGAAATCATTGGCCACCCTGAACCTAAAGTACAGAATTATCCTCAGAAATAAATGCAAATTAACCACTTTGGTATAATCAGAAACATTTAACAAAACGTCCAAAGTTACTGAACAACAACACAAAAAAAATACAGGTACCAGATGTACGCTTGACACGATTATTAGCAACCTTTTGATGGATTTAACTTAGTCCTGTACTCAAAATTCAGGCCAATCATTTCAACCAGGACTGGAGTTACAGTGTTCACCATTTTAAACCAACAAAATCTACATCGGCTTGTGGCTGGAAAGAGGCCATGGATCACGTAAAGCTCTGTGACAGGATATTTCATAATGCAGACAGATGGCAGACGCATAGTTAATGGATGGTCTGCATTTATCTTGGATGTCAAAGTGGAGTTTACAGGCGAAGGGAGTATTCACACGTGTGAGGGGGGCGCCCTGTGAAATGAATACGCTTTTACTTTAAACTCAGATTTCAGGGTCACAGGTTCAGCGCCCAGGGCTTGTTGTGGCCGTAAGATATGCATCAAAACATTTCATTTCCATCTTAATCAGATACAGTTTTCTCATGTCATCGCTTGTGTCCTCTGACGCTACTCCCACACACGCCGACTGTTGGCTCTGGCTGATCCCGAGCACCGGTTGGCCTTGCAGGAAGAACACGTGAGGACCTAATGCTGTAATACCGTCAACGGAGCAGGTGTCGGATTCTCTAAGTACAGTCCCCGGTCAGTCGCTTTGCCCGCGGCACCTTACGTGTTAGAAATGTCAATGTGTAACCACATATCTTATGCAAACCTTCAGTGTTCAGCACTGAAGTCGGTCGAAAATTCTCAGTTTTGGTTTAGTTAGTCATTAGGCCTGTTTTGCTGCCCTCCGTGTACAAATGTACAGTCCCTGTCAGTTCGGTGGTGTATGTCTTGACCGTCTTTAATAATCAGTGTCCTTTTTTTTTGTGTGTGTTTGACCAAAAGACGTTTTATCCTGTGAGAGCAGCATCGCCATACCATGAATAAATGAAGAACTTCTCAAAAGTCAGTGTGAGTCAAGTTTATTGGATGCACCGCGTGCGGCTCCCATGCGGGGGCTACGAGGCGGGGCTCTAAATCCACCACGCCCGCTGCCGTTTGCAGTCTTCTTCCCACAGGAAACGTCCTTTCTTGCCACGAATAATCAGAAAGACTGTGATGTTCCGTTATATTACAGTACACCAACACTGAGCACCTTTTTTTTTGTTGAGGAGCTGAAGTATCTTACAGGAATGAAAAATGCATCGCTCCAGCTGTCTCCTAGCAACGCAGCTCCAATGATAAGATCTTTTCTCCTTCGGTCCACACCTTGTGATTGCGTCTGTTTATCTGAAAGTTGCAAAACTGATTTGAGTAAATTCTTTAGAAAGTTTTCTACGAGGTGTGCCGCGCCCTCGGGGCCTTTGTGTGCAACGTTGTTGTCCATGAGCTATCATCGGCATTTGACAGTTGCAAAATTAACGATAGGTACTATGTAATAAATGCCTTTGTTTGTTGCGTAGATGTTACGCTTCCTACACAATTCTTCAGTCCTCACTATGTGTGTGGGTGCAGAGCCGTGCAGTGAGCTAACTAAAGGCTGGTCGGAGGCCTCTGAGGTTTTCAGTGGAGAAAAAAAAATTGGGAAAACTGTGTAAACGGTTTTGATGCTGAATACAAACCTAATTTCAATAGCAACGGGGTAAGTCCAGGAGAAGACAGTGATGTGAGTCCTACTGACAAGAAAACAAAACCGAAGTTATTTGCACAGAATTAAAAGGTTCAGTTTCTTTTCCTAAGATTTAAGCATCAAAAATTTAAAGGGAAACCAACTAGAACTACAAACAAATTAGAAATAACAATTGAATTAATAACCGTGAATTTGAGGAACGACCGACAAAACCTGAAGGGCTTCCACCGGCTTTTTACCCACTTCACACTGTTTTAGCACAAGACAAATCAAGGGCATAGGTTTGGTTTCAGATGCTGGGGGGCTACAATGAAGTCAGAGGTTCTTCAGCAACAACAACAAATTATATAATTTATATCTCATCCCAAATAACAAATTGAATCTATGATTCAATATATGTTAAATTATGTCTTTTACTGCATTATACTGTATTTGACAGATTATCAGTTCTAGCATCTATTTCAGAGATTATCTCTAAATAAAAACAGCCGCATGATTTGTTTTGAAATAAAAATGTCGAGGAGGAACTACTTTTTCAGCCCTGAGCAGTATTTGCAGGTCTTCCTGCAACTCGGCCTCAACAAACATCACCAAAAAGAGAGGGCAGCGTGAGAGGCAAAATCCAGGGGAAGAAAATGTCCTCAGATCTCTCGCTCCTGCCGGTAGTTCTGTAATGCTGCAGGCGCAGGGTAACTGGGGGGGCCACTCCGGTGAAGACTTTAACGTTTTGATCGACTCAGAGCTTCTCCCGTCCGGATTTCGGCCGTTGGTCGTTCTGGACTTCTGCAACATGGCGGATTTCCGTGGAAGAGGACCCGCTCCCTATGTAGATATGAAGGGCTCATTCTAAGCTTATGAAAAACACACAAATTCTTGGTTTCGGGTGATTATGCACGAATGAAAACATAATTATCAACATGATATTCCATTTCTGACCCCCCCCCCCCCAAAATCCGACACACTGGTCCTTTAAGGCGAATGCATGTAAAAAGGGGAGAGGATGCAGCTGCAGCCGCTCACTGCGAGGGGATTACAATTTTTTTGTTGGAGGCAACAATGTTCTCACACATGCCGCTAGCATTACTGTAATCCACACAGATAGGAATCAGTTTAGGGGCCCTCCAAAAGCTGTTATTACACCTGCATCCAATCAGAAAGGCTCATCTTCAACGGCGATACACTGTGAAAACGTCTTCCGTTTTCCTCAGGTTTTAGTGCTTTAGTTCCACTTCTGTCTAAACACGCACAATATAAAGTGCCCGAAGTGGGCAGGTTGACCTAGCAAACACTGAAAGTAAACCCTCTTACAGATAAGACCTCGCAGTACAATGAATGCTAAATATTTGAATGTCTTCTCAAGCCAAGTTGGATTCAGCAACTTTCTTAATGCGGCATTGTTCCTTTACAAAAGCAGCCGACACACCCGCAAGCTGGGGCACATAATTGGCAAATGCGGTGAAAAAAACATCTCGGCCCATGCGGTCATATGGGCAGTCGAGGCCGCTGGTTCTTTTAAAGCCTTTCAAATGTATCCTGTTGGCACGTTGGTGCCCAAAGCACTTTTCGAGCGCGCGGCTGCCCGCTGATCTCATTTGCCTCCCTTTGTGGTGAATGTTTGGCCAGTTGCATATCTGTGGTTACAGAGATATGCACACACTTCACTTAAGTTTAGTAGGTGTGTGTTTATGAGAGTGTGTGCATGTTCATGTGTGCGTATCAGAGTCTTTCAAATCAGCTGGTCAGTGTCACCAAGTACAAATCATTAACATTTGTTGCACTGCAATTTTTTTTTTTTCCCCTGCTGCTGTTGTTTCTGCACAATGAAGTTATTACTTGAGACAATCACACAACTTGATTTAAACCGGCAGTATTTTTCCATATTCGTGTTTTTGCGCTATTTCCATTTATCAGCCTCTCAGAGCCTCTCATTAGCTTCTAATATGTATGTATTGCACGTTTTTTCTTTTTCAGAACGATCGGGACTCTTCGGAAATGAAGACGGATTTGAGGTGAATAGTCGCACCGAAGATTTCAGATTTGACAGGTCATTACAAAGCAGTGATCCAACCTCAGAGTGACATCGGTGAAGGTTCTGGGGAAAACCTACTGCGGCCACTACCTTACCGCAGCCTCGTAACCAAAAAAAACCAGTGAACCAACCGAGATTTACCCGAAGTAGCTCTTGCTCAGGTTTTACTCAAATCAAACCATGTCACTAGCCTTTCAGGCTTCACAGGGGTCAGGGGTCAACTACTGGGATGTGAGACAATTTCGCAACAGCGCCATAACCATTAAATAACACATGCAACTATTCAGTGAGCTCCGCGAGGTTTTTTGACGGAACCCATTCCATCTCGGCGTCCCGGTCTACCTACTGGCGTGTCCGCCGGTTCGATGCCCACACCCCGATCGGGTCGTCCCAGTAAGACACAAAGAGCGGCCACAAGCAAGCGTGGTGGCTCACTTTCGCTTATAACGACCAGGTCTGTCGATATGTTGATTGACGGCGAGATTAACCAATCGGTTCCTTCACAAGACTCACACCAAGAGACCATCCGTAAATAGGTTTGCAAGCAAATCTATTGCTAATGTAAAAAGGAGTGGGGAAAGACGGAAGAGTGTATTGTGCTCCTCTCCAAAATCTATTCCCCAGGTAGCACAATATTAGTATAAATGTTACCTGCAGAGACTTTGTATTCAGGCCGTCTTTTGTAGTCGCCGACTGGCCTAATCGAATATGTACCAAAGCATGATTTCACAACAGAACTGCAAAAAGGCAGCATTATCATGGAATGTATTACTTTCGTCAGCCGGTTTTTCTGTGCGTACGTCACAGGCTCCGTCATGTTGCTGGCATTTGACCGTGCCTGACTCACTGCTCTTTACGAAGTCAGCTTTAGTGAGTGACTCGCTGTGAAGTTCAGGCAACGACAAAGAGAGGGGTCCCCGGAGGCGAGTACTATTCGAGGTGCGGCGTACAGGACGTGGGCCTCGCCTAGGGGGGCCGGATGGGGGCCGAGTGGATGCACTGTGCAGGTTTGCGTGCGTTTGCATGAAGGGGCCGGCTTGGTTGCCATGGGCGGAGCGTGTTTGAAGTCGCAATTAATGTAGTTATTTGGGAGAGGGGGCGTTCGCAGGGACTTTCTCTCACACCCGAAGCAGTAGAAACCCCAAACCGGTTTCTCTGTGAGATCATTAATTTTTATTGCCCGCACGCGCTCTTGCCTTGTTGCATAACCCGGCGCACAGAGGTGATTATGACAACAGTGGATATCAGGGGCCGCACAGTTCATGGCTGTTACCTTGATCCTATCTCTCTCATTAAGTCTATAAATTTCTGAAGTACATGCGGGCGAATGTTATGGACATCAGCTAATAAAGATTAAATCAGGTTTGCCGTCGGAGCGGTTTGAGAAACAAAAGGCCGTGAAGGTCATTTAAAAATCAAATGGGTTCATCAAAAATTGTAAAGGGGTTCAGTCTCTGGGAAGAGTGAGTTTGTTAACTAAATTTTATTCAAATCTGCCCAGGTTAAAGCCACATGAGCTGAATTGGTACTGTGCGTGTGTATAATTGGAGCATTTTTCAAACTATTCTTACGACGTAAGTCTTTATTTTTGCTGCTTTTGCTTTCCCCTTCGTTCTCAGCGGGGAGTGGCAGTCTGCATGGCTGCCTGCCACTGTGTTTTGTTTTTGTTGTTTTTTTGTATTTCTTTTAACGTATTTAGCCACGCTAGCAGACCAATGGCTAAAATGTCAGCAGGGTTAAAGAAAGTCCAATATCTTACAGGTTATGCCTTCAGCCTTCCTCAGTGCAATCACAGGTTGCTCTTTAAAAGGTTTCTTCCTGGCATGATAACCCTGGAATTTGGCCTCATTAAAAAGCCATTCTCGTTTAATCTGCAGTGAGAACCAGCCGTGAGCAGAATGTGCCAAGGTTCCAGGGTCACATTCTTCTTCTGTGCATGTTGGTGGTTAACTGGGAGGTTTGTAGAAAGGGACTCCCTCACTCACTGTTCCTGTTGGGTTTGCTTGGATACAAGTACTGCTTGAGGTGTTCCCTCACTGACGTACTGTTTGCACATTAATTGTTTCCGTGGTGTGGTAGGCGTGAAAGGAATTTGCACGTTTTCACTTAGTCGCTGGTCAAATTGCTGTGAAATTTGCCGTTAATACTCGCGGCCTCCGGAAGGGATAGATCCAAATATTGCTTCTCACCACCTGACCTTCCTCTTAGCACCATAATCAAGCCGAAATTTCCCCTTGTACACAAGAAACGTGTGTGCATTCATGCTCCCAGGGGAATAAACCCTGCTGATTTACGGCTGAGGTTCATCACTATGCCGTTCCCTCCATCCAACGGGTTCTAGGGCCTCTGGTTTTGTTCAAGTAAGTGACACACTGTGTGTTTATATTTCACCTCTCCCAACACACGACGCTAAGCATAGGTTCAAAACCCGATCGGCCAAGCGCGGTGTGTTACGTGTCTCTGAGAGCACCAGACTTTGCTCACTGGTTTGAGTTACTCTCTGAGTTACAGCCAGACGATGAAACTGAATGCGGAGCTTGGGAGGACCTGTAAAGGTTTTTACAAGGCAGCTATCAAGCTTCTTATCAGACTCAGAGCTGTTTCTGTATCAAGTCAGAAACCACAGTCCAAAGATCTAAGTAAAGGTCAGCAAGACTCTCTGCAAGGCACTAAAGTTTTGGACGGTGGAATAAAGCTGAGGAGAGCTTTTTAATTTCCGATTCTCTTTACTTGATAGTTTTTTTCTACCTTTTTTAGCGACACAGGTCTCGATATCAGAAAACAACGGAGGAAAAATAACTACAGGTGAAAAATTTCTTCTGCTATAGTAGCACAAACCACAAAGGTTGGCTTACTGTACAAAAACAAAAAAAACCAACTGTGAACTGTGATACATTCATTTCTCCTCATTTCAGGGCTTTTTCTATCCTCAGACACAGCAATGATTATGCTCATGTGGTCCCTCAGCCAAAGTGCTTCCTATGCCGTCTCTGCATTATCAACACTGATATGCTGACTGAAGTAGTGAGTAAACCCAGGCCCTAAATTGCCTCCTTGATACTAAACCACAGAACAGAGATAAGGTCTGTAGTTGTCTTTCTTTCTGTGTAACTGTCAAGTTCATCACTCTACACGATGTACCCGCTCAATTGTGAGGAATACCGCTTTAAAAAAACAAAAACAAAAAACGCTCTAAACTCTTCCACTGGAGACAACTAGAGACCCAGCTGGATGGACAGACCGATCTCAAGAGAAAAAAACCGAAACCAAACACTTTTGCTTACGAGAAGGGAAACAAAACATAACGGGTCCTGTAACAGTCCATCTGCAGCCGTGGAGTGGCCCCCCTGTGGAAAAACGAACATGAAGCGAGTTTCTTCACTGTCTGTTCAGTCCAGCAAATTTCTGGAGCTATTGCCCTTTTTTTTTTTTTTTTTTTTTTGCCAATCAGGCAACTATATATCGGTGCTGGAAGATGGGCATCAAAATATACTTAGAGTACCAAGTGTAAAAGTACTCAAAGTAAAATATTTTATCAGATTATTATTATTTATGTACTAATGTATAAGCACCGCTTTAATGTTCCAGCAGGTAAAGGTCTGGTTAATTTAAACAATTTAATATACTTCTGGCAATCTTAGTCCTTAATAAAAAATAAAAAAAATCTGCATTAATTTGCTTTTTACATTTTGCATTAATTATCCGAATCTGCCAGGTAACGAGTAACTGGGCTTTCGAATAAATGCAGCGCAGCAGAGAGTATAGTATTCCCCCCCCTTGAAGGTGCTGGAGCAGAGGTTTAAAGAGCAACAACACTGAAACCCTGAAGTGAAGCACGGTGAGTTCAAAGCTGCGCCTCAGTGCAGCCACTGGGTGAACGCACTTCATGACTTCTCACCACCGGCTGACCTGACATGTGACCACCGAGTGCCGGCTGAGTACAACGCCTTATCAAGCGTATAAACGACAACTTCTGTGCCCAAGAAAAACTTCATCTCCTCAGCTAGCGTCGGTGGCTTTCTAGTATTGTTTATCTCAGTCTGCACAAGGCCTATAATTCGGATCTCTGTATATTCTAAGAGACCTGAATTGCGATCAATTGGCCGGTAAGTCCGATGCATTTGCTTTGTCCCCGCAGTTTAGCCAAAAAAAACAAAACAAAACAAGTGCAGCCATCCGAGTAATCCAACCAAGCCCACCACATTTATTTCACATATATAAGTTACTAATTGCTTTACAGATGCAGGTTTTACATATTTAAAACCCTTATGAAACTTGTTAAAGATTAAACCAGTGGTTCCTAACCATTGGGCTCGTGGCCCCTTACAGTGCCTGCCTGGGGCCCGTTGTTGTGTTTGACATTTCCCGTCTAAACTTCTCAGATGTTTTCATGTTTGAGGCCCGAAGAGCTAAAATTATCCAATATTTCCTTCCAAAAAAAACAAACAGATTTTCGTATCAGAAAATTTGATTTTCTTCTTTCCTCGCCCATTAGTCGTCTCACGATCCCTCAGATTTTTCTCCTCACCCCTTCGGAGGGGGCCCAGCCCCTTGGGTTTGGGACCACTGGACTAAACGACGTAACTGTATAAAAAGTAGTTAAAACCAGCTCCACCTCGAGCAGCTACAACGGCGAAATACACCTTACAAACCGATGCATCACTGGTAATCGAACAATGTCCTGTATTATAATAAGAATAATGAATCTCGGGGACAATTCGCTGCTGAACTAGACCTTTACTGATACTTTAGTTACAGGTACATGCTGCTGATAATACCACTGCACCTTTGCGTAAGTACAATTTGAATGCAGGGCTTTAACTTGTAATGGAGTACTTTTATTTAATTGCTGATTTATTTACATTTTTGTATTTATGCCTTTATTTAAGTCGTGAATCTGAGCTTCTCCCTCCGCCACGGCTCTTTGGTTTTTTTAATTAACGGCTTTTCCGTCGCTGTCAACGCACCAGGAGGCGGAGCTGCGACGGTTCTGGTATTTCCCACGGCACCTAGAGGCAGCACGGGTCTCCTCTCTGTGGGCGGGAACGCGAGCGGCACGCGGCAGGGGGAAAACTCCCGGCGCGCGCCGGCCCCGCGTCACTGTGCAACACGGCGAGGTTGAGCCGCGCGAGGTGCCGGACAGCGAACAGCAGCGAACAGCAGCGAACAGCAGCGACCCCGCGCAACACCGCAGCCACAGCAGGACGTCGAGCGTCCTCCACCCGTCGTCGATTCACCCTCACTCGGCCACTGAGAGCTCGGCTCGGCAGGGAGCCCCGTCCGCGAGGGACTTCAACGCGACCAGGGAGAGGGGGGGGGGAGCCACTGAGCCGACGCTCAGCGGCGCCACCATGCCGTCTCTGCGGCACTCCTACACGGTGACGGTGCCGGGGGACCCGGCCGCTTTCCCCTTGGACAAACACGACCTGCGCCGCAAGAGCCCTTCGCTGTCCCGGTCCGTGCTGGTGTCCACGTTCATGGGTCTGATCATCAACCAGGCCAAGGTGAGTCCACCCGGCGCCGCGGCTCTGCCTCTGCCTCACCTCCTCCTCCTCCTCCTCCCGGTCTCTGTCTCTCTCTAATAAATGAGAAAACTGCTGCTCGGAGACTTTTTAAAAGTTCTCATGGACCGGCTTGGACAAAGGCGGGGGGGGCGGCGCCCCTGGGGGGTCCCTAGGGGCGCCGCAGCCCGATAAATCAACTTATTTAGCTCCACTGACCTGCTGAGAGGTATGGACAGAAAGTTTGGTCTTTTTAACCGGATTTGATTAAATAAAAACAGGAAACAAAATATATTTGACTCTAAATATACAATAAATCCGGGGGAAGGTTTTTTCGCCTGTTTTTATTTTTTAATATATAGAAACAAGGACACACGACTGATGGATTTTTGCACTGGAGGCTTGCTCGGCGTTGATTTGAGCGTTTTCGGTCACTCATAAGGCATCGAGATATTTCTTTGCAAGTATCAGGTCGCCGTAAAAAAAACAGTGATCCGGATCCATGGATGTGCCAACGAAAGAGAAACAGACCGCACGAAACGCAGCAGGGCCGGTTTGGGGGTCACCCACGGCTTGAGGGGGGGGGGACTAGTTGAATTCGTGTGTATGTCTGCACCAAAGTGTCACTGTGTGCAGCCTCTTTAAAAAACATAAGAAAGAAGAAATGAAAAGAAAAACAAAAGAAAAAGAAAAGAAAGAGAAAAGGGAGAAATTGTAAAATCTCGTCGTCTTAGTCAACTTTGTCATGACGTGGAAAGCCAACGAAAGGTCAGATCTGGAGATCCAGATCTGACCTTTAGGAGGAGGACTGGGCTGTAAGTGCACACACACACACACACACACACACACACAAACAGGCTGGAGCACAATGGGGGGGGTGACATTTGTTGCGTAATAGGAAGGAGCTCTGCTGATAAGGAATGTGTCCAGACTTATCATCTGTACAGCACATTTTGTTATCACACACACACACACACACACAGACACACACACACACGCACGCACGCGGGGCGCTGCACATACGTGTCCACGGTGGTTTGGAGGTGTTTACGCCAGCGTGAAGGCGTTCGCCTGCCTGTCCTCCTCGTCCTGTCCTGACTCTCCAGGTGATGTTGACCGGTGTCCCCCGGACGGCCCGCGCCCTCCCGCGGCTCGCACGGCTGCGTTCACACTGGGGTCCACGCGGCCTCTACCGGCGCAAACTGTTTCTCGGTCCGGTCGAGTAGTTGCTTGTGATGTGGTTGTTTTTTTTTTTTTTTTAAGCTCTTAGGCGACCAGAAAATCTTGCACACACCTTCGCCTTCGAGATAAAGGAACCGGGGAATTTGGCATTTTATCGCTCCGGTCAACCGGAAGACAACCGTGGAAATCCATAACTCCGTGACCTCATTCCTGACGCATTTTAAAGACTTTATTTTCCTAATGAAGGAGATATTTTTATTTATTACTATTATTTTCTCCTTTTTAGCGCAGCTTCAGGAGAAAAAATAAAGGTACCTCTACTTGTTTATGGTGTTTTGCACCTTTCCCGGCCTGTCACGTCGCAGAGATTTATGCTTATACTGTTTCCAAGGGAGCGGCGCGGCTGGCACCGCGAGCTTCGCGGGAATGCTTCTTCTCCGGTCACGTGTTCGACCAGGCACGCCAAAGCCGGTCGGGTACATCGCGTTCCCCAGCGGCCTCCCTCTCTCAGAAGTCCCGCCAATGCCGGCGCCGGAGAGCGCGTCTTGTTCACAACACAAACGCATGGTGCCCTCAGGGTTTTTTTTTTTTTTTTTGGACGGGTCCTTTTAAACGACAGGCCGCCGCCCGCCGAGTGTGCCCGCATTCACTGGGAGCAGCGCGGCAGAGACCGGGACGCGCACCATATGGTCACCTTGAAACGCCGCCGGGGCGGAGGCAGAGAGAGGGGGGGGGGGCGGGGAATAAGTCCAGCCAAGCAGGCTGCTAGTAGCTTATATCGCCACAGTTCCACTTGGACGACTTAACGGGACAATAAAATCGGAACCCGCACCTTTTTTTTTTTTTTTTTTTTTTTTTTTTTGGGAGGTACGTGTGTTTCGTTCCCTAGCAACAGCAAATTGACCAAAACCGACAGTGAAAACTCGGTGTCCCGTTAAGAATAAACTCCCGTCACCTTCAGGCGACTCACGAGCGGCTGGTGCCGACGCTCGGTTTGCGCATGTGCGGCTGCGCCTACACCCACGCCCTCCGGCCGTCAGCAGAGGTCGCAGACGCGCGACCTGTTGCCCCAGGTTACCGTGTTTCCTCGTTCGGGGGGGGGGTGGTTGAGCTGCAGGTCACGGGTCAATGTGTCACCTGTTAACGCTCCGAGGCTGTGGCTGCGCACGGAGCGCGCGTCTGGGTGGCACAGAGAGCGCGCGTCCAGCCTGCTCATGTGACCAACGCAGTTATCGTCACTACGTGTTCAGGGAGAACCGTATCTAGGCCGGTGGCATTTAGATGGACTCCCCACTGCAATAAAATGTCTCTGGAACAGATAACCGGACTGACCGGGCGCTGATCACGGGACAGTTCTTGCTGCAAATCAAACACATTTAAATGAGTGTTCTATTAGCAGTAGGAAGATTAAAAGTGTGTGACTGTTGTTTTTTAAATACTCATTTTATCGATATTTTCGATTGGCTCCACTCGGCCCCTGCTAGAGTTCGGCATGAGCCTAAAACACAGACCCACACCCGGCCCGTAAGTCCCGACCTTAACTCGACTGATACAGCCCAGATCTGAAGCTATATTTTATAGCTATTTATTTATATATACAATCTGTTTTCTTACAGAATCGGATGTGAAAATGATCGATCCTACGCATGACTGAGCTGCAGGCTTCAGGCGACAAAACTGCCCAAACCTGACCTGAAACTTGATGCTTTTTTTTTTTTTTTTTGGTGGGTTTGGGTCGGATACCAAGAACTCTAGTCTGCTAGATCGCTACTTTTAAATAGAAGCAAAGAATTTTATTTGAGCACTATACCGTCTGTATGGCTGATTTGATTCGCCCTAATTTACGAACTCGATTTGTCCAGCTAAGTTTTTGATAATAGGCAGTTGGCAGCTCAGTGAGCAATGACCCGGTGGTCCGCGGGTCAAAAGACATCTGGAGGTCTACGTTAAAAACCCGACCAAATTTGGCTTTAAAGTGAAAAGATCCTGGACCGTCTTGGCTACAACAGCATGCGAGTGACTATATTTCAGTGTGAAGCAGTCCCAGCTGCTGTACACATTTCACCAAGTTTAGTTCGATTTGACCTGGATGTCCTGACCTCTTGATCTGCAAAGTCACCACAGATCATCGCTGACTGGGAGCGGCTGTCACAAAGGATACGGGCAACTGGGGGCCCGATCGCCCAGCCCGCAGGGGCCTGATACACACTGCTCCATTGTCATCGGGCTTATTTGTGCCACCGCGGTCCAAACGTTGTGTGTCGGAGCGTTTCCAGCCCGGCAAGAACGAGATATGGGGGGGAATGCCGGCCGCTCGTGATCGCTCTGGAGTTTCTTGGTGGGACACACACCAGCGGTCAAAGTTTTAAAAGTGACACAATCAGTAGTTGTGCAGTGGCTTTCAGAACGCTGCGTCAGTCTCAGCCCGACGGGCGATTAACACTTCGCTACCAGTGGCACCGGACAAGTCAACAAGCTAATCCTCGAATCCTGCAATGATGTGAAACGCACACACACAAGTAAAACAAAAAAAAAAAAACAACTCGACACCACCTTTTTTTTCCTCCGGTCCGCATGGCACGCTCGCGTGACGTCACCGTGGCGCGAGTGGTCGGGCTCGTCGGTGCAGAGAGAGGGGTCAGGACACACTGGCCTTTCATCGGAGCACGTGGGGGAACAGTAGCTGCTCTCCACAGCGCGGTGCGCTGCCAAGCCGTCGGCAACGTGGCCATTATATGGTTCGCTTTGAGCGAATGGTGCCAAGTCCCTCCGTGGCTTATCGACACTTGAGGGAATGTGAATGGGGTTGCTATCATGCGATTGGCGTCATTAAGAATAACTATCTGAAGCCCTGTGTACTTTAATTTACATGGACACTTTGAGCATCAACACATCTTACCACATTCATCTGACATGTTAAGATCATTGAGGTAACACAAAAGGCAATAGTTCGGAGGACTGTCAGCCTTATGGTAATTAAACATATCCCCTTTAGGGCCCAGTTTTACACACGAGGACCCCACTTCTAGCCCCTCTGGGCCTTGATCATCAGCCAGAACATTGTGATTGGAACAAAAGGAGGGGGGGGGACCTAGACTCGGGTCTAAAACGAACAAACAACAATCAAGCAAACAACAGTCAAAAACACAATTGGCCCCACTAATGACCCACATTGGCACATACAGAGCCCATACGGAGCCAATTGAGATTTTCATGTGATTCAGTCCCATCTGGGGTCCCCAAGTTTTACCAGCAACCCATTTGTGCCCATGTGAAAATCTTTTCGTAGTAGTTTTTTCGCTGGATTTTTCGGGACTGTGGTCGATGCAGTGGTAAAAAAAAAATGGCTCGAACGTTGTGTTTGTCAGTTTAAAGTCAACGAAAAGGGAGCATCTGCACATGGAGCTTGAGGGTTTGGCGTCTCCTCGCATACTGTCCGAAAGCCTGCAGAATTTTGATTACTGAACAAATTAATTACACGTCTGTGCTTCTCTGTCTGGCTGCCTGTCGAGTGTTTCCCACGCTGTGTTATACCTTTCCCCAACGTGTACGTGGGTAAACGAGAACCTCTTCTCTTTTTCTTTGCACAGAACAAGAGCCCTCAAGGCCTGGTGGGGCTGAGGAACCTGGGCAACACGGTAAGTGCTCCTACTTCACTTTGGGGCCTAATATACTTTACATCACGCTGCACTTTGAGCTGGTGACACCACCAACTGAGTCTCGATCTTCATTTAATGAATTCTTGTGGGTTTATCTATTTATTTATTCATTAATTTGTTTATTTTGCTGTTTTGTAATTTGCAGTGTTTCATGAACTCCATCCTACAATGTCTGAGTAACACGCCGGAGCTGAGAGATTACTGCCTGAGAAACATCCATCGCACAGACCTCAACAGCAACTGTACGACTAGCACTGCCCTCATGGAAGGTAGGACGAGACTCTGAGCCATTAAACCGCATGTTATCAGCATCACGGGGAACTCGAGTCACTTTATGGCTCGGCACTAGGTCACGGATTTTTAGCTTATGGGCACTTTATTACTCTCTAGTCTTAAACTAAATACATATATTGCTATGCTGCACTAACTCACTGCTAAGGATCTTTAGACAACTTTATACACCGATCACTAAAAGGCTCACTTTCACTGAGGGGGGGGGGGTGAACCGAATCTAAATGGTCAAGCTGCGCTCGGGTCAGATACCTAACTAAACCCACCTAACCGCGGTCGGATCACATAATACTCCAGTCGTGATTTTGAGCAAAGGGAAATATGCGCTTGCATAAAGCGAAAAGGAATTTCACCCCTGCGGGGCTTTTTAGCGGTGGTGTTTGCACAGCAAATTCTCAGAGGTCACTCACTCCAATGTGAGCATGTTTTAATAAAAACACTTGCTTTCCCATTGTTTACTTCAAAAAGCCCCAATTTTTTTTTGGACCACAACTTTGTAAAATGTCTCTGTAATTAGTACAAAAAAAGTTGCCTCGCCTAGTTCTTTGTTCAGATGTGGTTTCGTTTTTCGATTAATTTATGTGACAAAAGAAACTCAGCTCAAGGTCGACTTAGTAGCTGCTGAACAGCTTTCAACAGCGTCTCACTTTTCGCATGGATACTGGTTCAGTTCCGTTCACCGAGCCACGCGACTCCGCTGCAACGCCCGGAAAACGTCAGCACACCGCCATCAGCGGCACACGAGGACACCGGTCCCAGTTCCACTCCCCGGTGAGGACCGGGAGATACAGGTGTTAGTGAGTGGACTCTGGGCTGAGAGTATTTCGTCACACGTGTTAATCCCAGAGTCAAGAATGACTTGCCGTGGCCAAGAATAACACGTGACGGTGAGGTTAGGCTGAGATTTTCATTATGGGTTTTCTTACATAGAAATCAACCCTGGTGGAGTCCACGCACTTTTCTTGTCTTCATGCACATCGGGTTTAAAATACAATATTTATCTTCTTACAAATAGATACAAATCTCCCTCGGGTTTGCGACATAGCTTGATATACAGAAGTTTCTTACACAAGGTTAGAAATCCGCAACCTAACTCAGGCATGCCGGGAAGTTTAGGAAAGCCGATTGCTTTCAAAATGCAGTATCAGTGAATTTGTGGCAAAATGCAGTACATTTAGTTTAGAGGAGATCCAATCGGTATCACCGTTTTATCAACAACAGGTTTAGAGTTACGGAGTTCCCTTTAAAATAGCACACATATTGAATTTTGTGGTATTGTGTTATTCTGCGAAGGATGGCGTCGCTCACAGATTGCACACGTGTGAACCAAAGGAACGTCTTTTTTCACGATTATGCCCCCTTTCCGTTTCGCCTCCTGTCTCAGAGTTTGCTAAGCTGACTCAAAGCCTGTGGTCGTCTGTGAACAACGAGGTCATCAGTCCGTCTGATTTCAGGAACCAGATCCAGAGATACGCTCCCAAATTTGTGGGTTGCAAGTAAGTCTTCCCTCGTCCTGCCCGTCAGCCTTTTCACTGAAAGTCACTTCATGCAGTTCAAAAAGAATTCAGTGAGATGAGTAAAGGGGCCCATTGAAATCTTTCTCCCTACAGTCAGCAGGACGCCCAGGAATTTCTGCGTTCGTTACTGGATGGTCTCCACAGTGAAGTGAACCGAGTGACAGTCCGCCCTAAAGTGTCGGTCGAAGACTTTGACCACCTCTCGTAAGTCTGCATGCAGGCCACCTCTGCCCCTCCGCTCCCAATAAGTCACTCATAACTGCCCATGTCACTGACACCTTTCACGGCCGTTCACATTTCTGCTGCATGCCCGATCGGGCTGCGGTACTTCTGGTTTCGCAGTCACTCGGCCATTTCTGAACTTTTATGTCACTCCCCAAATATGTGAAACGACTTTCCTTCACAGGGATGATGAAAAAGGCCAGCGGATGTGGAACATGTACTTGGAGAGAGAGGACAGCAAAGTAGTGGGTAATTAATTTTTGAGCCACGGCTGCACGATTACCTGGATGCGTTCTTGAATTTATACACATAATAAATCTGACCCTCCGGCTTTTGTTTCTGCCTTTAGATATCTTCGTTGGACAGCTGAGAAGCTCCCTGACCTGCACCGTCTGCAGCTTCCGCTCCACTGTGTTTGAGCCATTCTGGGACCTATCAGTGCCGGTTGCGCAGGTAAGCGCACAGGCACACGCACACACACACACACACACACACACACACACACACACTGTTTTCACAGGTTTTTCACATATTGGCTAACCAACAGTATTTTGTAAGATAGTATTGACTGGGCTATAAAGTCTTATAGTTTACTTTTTATTGACCGGACACGCTCTGTGTCTCCGCAGAAGAGCTCCGGCGAAGTGACTCTCAAAGACTGTTTGAGACTCTTCACCAAAGAGGATGTGCTGGATGGGGACGAGAGACCGGTAAGAGGCCCCACACAACACACCACCCACTCCAGATTCCTCTGTAAAGATGACACGTGGATTATACGGCGGCGGCAGCAGCATCTCACTGCCTCCCCGTGTTTGTCTCCCCTCTCTCAGACATGCAACAGGTGCAAAGCCAGGAGGAAATGCACGAAAAGATTCAGCATCCAGAAGTTCCCTCAGATCCTCGTGCTTCGTATCCTTGTCCTCACATCTTTGCACCATTTGCTTAACACTTACAAAATGCAGATGCATTTGAATGAGAGCAGTCTTCCTGATAACATATTAAATAAATATATATTAAATAAATATACGCTACATTTCGATATTTTACTTGAGTAATAGCACAGAAGCATTATAGTCAAAACTTAAAGCTGCACTAGTCTGTGTTCTTTCCATTAACAATGGATCACATGACTATGTTTAATGTCAAAAGTGTCGCTCATATGATGAACCCACAGAAAATTATCAGCAAACCTTGCAGATCTCTTCAGGCTTTTCAGCCTCTTTTAGCTCGTGGTTTTGTTTTCCCGGCGCGGTAACGTCTGCTTTCACAACCCTTGATTCAAGCAGCCGCACGCAGCTGTTTTCAGCCCAAAAAAAAAAAAAAAAAAAAAAAGGGTCTGAAAGACCCCACCGTACACTGGCTGCTCAGCGCCAAAGAGCCGACAGACTGGTTAGCAACTGGCTAGTGAAGATAGTGGAGCGCGTATCAGCTAAAGGAGTTGGCGGAGACCAACAACAGAGCTAAAATAAGACCGGACACTGCCTCCAAGTGGCCAAAACAAAATCAAGCAGTGCAGTTTATGAAAAGTGAAAGTACTAATTATGAAAAGTAGAACTCCCATGGGGCCTCAGAGCACCGAGTTTCTTAATGTTTAAGGTGGTCCAAGTGGCGCTAAGTCTGACTAGTCTGTGAAACGCCGAACTTGTCGGTGCACCATATTTCATGAGCTGTTAAAGTTCACCTGTTACAGAACTAGCCAAACAGACGCTGTGGAGGAAAGTGGAGTTAAATACGAAGTATTTAAACTATTATTTTATGAATTTACTATATTTGAAATGTAGTGGAGCAGAGGTACATTTGAAATACTGCTGTGAAGGCCGAGCGCCTTAGAATTGCCCTTAAAGTACAATAAGTGCAGTTATAAGTTATTTTAAATCGGGTTCTGTTCCTTGACTCAGTGTTCCTCTCAGACCTGAAGCGCTTCTCAGACTCTAACGTCCGAGCGAACAAACTCTCCACTTACGTCAACTTTCCCCTCAGAGAGCTGGACCTGCGGGAGTTTGCCTCCGAGAGCAGCGGTAAGTGTCTGCCCGAGACAGACCTACTTTTCCGAGGTGGGCTGGATTTGATGGGTACTGCCTGCGCTGGCGTTGGGTGACAGTGTTGTCTCTCCCCCCTTCCCCCCGCAGAGCGCGCCGTGTATAACCTGTACGCAGTATCCAACCACTCCGGAAATGCTGTGGGAGGCCATTACACGGCTTACTGCAGGAACCCAGCACTGGGGGAGTGGTACAGCTACAACGACTCCAGGTATCAGCTCACGTCTGCTCACGCCTCGTCATATCACCTCACTTTTTCATCTTATCAGATTAGCGGAAAGCTGTGTAGTCTAATTCAAGTGTCCCCTATTCACCCGCTGTCACAGAAATGACCCCATTCTAGCTTTGTAAAGGTGTTTCTGCTTGATGCCAAATGAAATGTGCAGATTTAGTGCAAAGCATGCGTGTGTACATTGCCTGTGTGAGCCTGTGCTTGGTAGTGGGATCTGTGTGGTTTTGACAAAATGTTGTAAGGATAGTTTTGCGGCCATATTTAATTCAGGAGGTTTGTGGACATATTTAACGAAAGAAATATGTTAATACTTTTTTTTAAAAAGCCTTAATTCAAGCATTTGTTCTCTGAGAAACGATGCTCTGGGGCTTTCAGTGTCATAACTACGGTGCGTATCGTGTGTTCCTTGCAGGGTGAGCCCAATGTCTTCCAGCCAGGTTCGCAGCAGCAACGCCTACGTCCTCTTCTACGAGCTCACCGCTTCCCCGCACAGCAAATATCAGACGTGTCGGCTTTAGACGCTGTGGAGGAGTGACAAGCTGCACCACACCAAAAAAAAAAAAAAAAAAAAATGGAGTCAGACACTGCCTGTTAGGAGAGAGCTCCACCTAGTGGAGGAAGTCCTGCCTTTACAGACTGTGTATATGGAGCACAAACACATGCTGAGAAAAAAGAAAAAAAACAAAACACCCTTTAACCTTCATCTCAATGGTTGTTTTTTTTTTCTTGAGAGAAATAAAAAAAGGGTGGATGTGAAGGGTGTTTGCACGGAAGCAACACAAGATGAGCGGCAGCTCATGTGTCGGGAGGAGCTGAAATGACACCGGGAAAATGCTGCTTTCATTGTCAAAAAAAAAATTCAGCTCCATGCACAGCTGTCAGTTAAAACCTAAAATGTCTGTTCGGAGCACAACACTTTCTTCGGCGTGCACATGCAGCAGTGGACTCAGAAAACGAGGTTTTTCTAGTTTGTTTTCATTCCAAAAAAAAAAAAGAAGGATCTTACAACAACTGTTCGTGGACCTGAATTTATTCCTTTTCTTGTCAATTGAGTGGATTTTTATTCTTTTTTTTTTTGCACTTTGAACATGGACTATCAGCCTTAAGGACATTATTGCGTGAGGACATTACAGAGACTGCGAGATATAATTTATTCTATTTAATGTGATGACAGTAATTTAAAGTGCATACTCGTGTCACTTAACAGAGGGGATGTGGTTCTCCTCTTAGAACAGTGGAAATCCGCTAACGGAGAGGGGATGTTTGATGTCAAAGTACATTTTATTTTTGTATAGTATTTATGGGCAGCACAGTGAATGTAACTGTACTGTGGATAAGCCAGACATACCAAAGCAGCTGTGTAAATATGCATCAGTAATACTTCTTCCACAAATAAAGTTGCTTACTTTACACCCGAGCCAGTTCAGAGTCTCAAAATTATTGAAATTCGGCGTCACCTCGCACGGCGTGATGCGTTGATTTTTATTTTGCTCTTATTTATCCAGCCGGCCACACGGAAGCCGGGGAAGGGTTCACGAGCGTAACGGCAACGATAAAAACTTTATGTTCTATCCATCGCTCAACATTCAGCTAATCAATTGACAATTTGTTTCTACACTTTCAAACAGATATCGGGGCCCACATTTAATAGATTGGACACAGGCTATAGGTCGTTGCCAAACTAAGTCAGGCAGTATATAAAAAATAAATATCCGGCTGTTCATTTGTCAAATGTCAGGCTACTTTCAACAGCCAGTCCCTAACTTTAGAAAAAGCCGATCTCTGCAGCTGGAAACAAAGTCGGCTATATTAAAGATCCGGGACCATAAAATCGGAACAATGAAACGATATACTGGAAAGCTCTGTCAGGCTGAGGGGAACTCCAGAAGGGGGGATAATTCTCTGTGAGTCCATCATTACTACTGATACCTCGCACATATCACACCGTCATTTCATCCCGCATCAATGTTTAACATATCGATTAGTGCAGCTTTAAGCTGCAGAGTGTGTGAGGCTTAACCAGGAATGTAGCAAGTCATAAGATATCAGACAGAGAGACAGACAGACAGACAGACAGACAGACAGACAGACAGACAGACAGACAGACAGACAGAGAGACAGACAGACAGACAGACAGAGAGACAGACAGACAGACAGACAGAGAGAGACAGACAGACAGACAGACAGATAGACTGACAGACAGATAGAGACAGACAGACAGACAGACAGACAGACAGACAGACAGACAGAGAGACTGACAGACAGACAGACAGACAGACAGATAGATAGATAGACAGACAGACAGACAGACAGACAGACAGACAGACAGACAGACAGAGACAGACACATAGATAGACAGACAGAGAGACTGACAGACAGATAGAGAGACAGAGAGACAGACAGACAGACAGACAGACAGACAGACAGACAGAGAGACAGACACATAGACAGACAGACAGAGAGACTGACAGACAGATAGAGAGACTGACAGACAGACAGACAGAGAGACAGACACATAGATAGACAGACAGATAGACTGACAGACAGATAGAGAGACTGACAGACAGACAGATAGACTGACAGACAGAGAGACAGATAGACAGATAGATTGACAGATAGATAGACAGACAGACAGATAGAGATAGACAGAGAGACAGATAGACAGGCAGAGAGACAGACAGATAGATAGACGGACAGATAGAAAGATAGACAGATAGATTGACAGATAGATAGACAGACAGACAGATAGAGATAGACAGAGAGACAGATAGACAGGCAGAGAGACAGACAGATAGATAGACGGACAGATAGAAAGATAGACAGATAGATAGATAGATAGAGAGAAAGATAGAGAGACAGACAGACAGACAGACAGACAGATGGATAGATAGAGAGACAGATAGAGAGACGGATAGAGAGACGGATAGAGAGATAGATATTGCAAGTATTGCGTACAGGTAATTCCGCCACTACATGACTCCAAACTGGAACCAAAGGTTTACCGTGGTCACCTCCGCCATGTTTCCTCTTTCTTCTCTCTGAGTTAACTCTTATCCTTGAGCCACTGAGCTTGTTAGCGTCTGAGGGAAAACTAATGAGCACTGTTGTGTGTGTCTGTGTGTGTGTGTGTTTATGTGATAAGGTGTCTGGGGCTGAGAGAGATGATCTGTTTGTGATGAGGCCAATTCGCGAGGAGAATTGATACAGTTATCGGGGTAGAGGCCGAGCTTTGTTGCAGCTGTAACACTATCTGGGCCTCTCCCGCAACACTGGGATAGTTTAGATACACACAGTCAAAGCCATGTTAGCCTGGCATACAAGAGTTGTGAGTATATGGGGTTTGCAGTTTGATTGATCCATTGATTGACTGTGGAACTGTCTGCAGGTGCGCCAGGTTTAAAATTTCGTTGGAGCTGTCGTCGGAGCAAAGCCTTCAGCTCAACCTTGCTAATGCCCAGGCTTACTCGAAGTTAGCTGGATGATGACCAAGCCTTTTTCGGGTTTACCCCCAGCCCCACTGTGACCCCAGCACTCCGTATGCCACTCCGTGACTCGGTCACATAGCGTTCCCTAAACAAACCTTAGGGGAAAAAAAATTCAAAACATTATTTTTAGCCGCGCCGCCAAGGATGGCAATGTTGGTCCGTTGGCCCACAACAATATCTCAACAGTATCTCAACAATTTAGAAGATCAGATCACGTTTTATGACCAGTTAATGCAGAAAACAATTTAACTCCAAAGGGTTCACACACTTTTTCTTGCCACCGTACTCTCTTGTGACTGATTACTTGGGGAGGCAAGAAAAGAGAGAAATTTGTATAAACACCAGCGTATACAAGGAGAATTGATCATTTCTTATCTTGGTTGTGTGGACACAAGCTGTGCACAAGGACAAATACAAACACGCTCACTCATAAACTCTTATGAGAAAACGTTACCCTTCAAAAATGAGTAGGGTTCCTTAAAGAACCTGCACTATAATTTGGAATTATATGACTAATTCAATAAAAACATTTCATTTTCATCTTTGCAAATACACACAGGCAGGACACTCCCCTCCCCCAACGTGTGCGCACACACACACACACACACACACACACACACACACGAACACACTCCCTCTGGCCCCCCATGCGCACCATATGGGCTGATCACACAGCTCAGGGATTTAACAGTAATTCGCCTGCATGGGAACAGCGCTGTTTTCAATGGTCTTGCCAAGCAATGCCAGTGTTGACACTTCCATGGCAGATGACCATACCATAAAAACCGTGATGGCCTCCTGCGGACCAAAGTCCACTTTAATGTGCAGCCCGGACACCACGAGAGTTTGGCCCAGTCGTCACCTCGCTTGAAGAAAAATGGCACCGAGATCGGATGTTATGTAATAACAATAGTATGTTTTTTGTCACATGTTATTTATCTTCATGTCACAGAACAATCACCAGTACCAACTTTAGAGTAGCAATGGTTTATTTACCAGGAAATACTATAACTCTGTCAGTGAGTTTCCTCTGATCACCAAAAACTTTACCGCTTTATTAATCTTTTTTTTTTTTTTTACAAATGTTACGCCCAAAATGTCTGACAAATGGATTCTCTATTGCAAGTTGTATTTCACTTATTTCACACTTTAAAAAAAATACCCTGCCCATGGTTTATATCAGCTGCCACAGACTATATTACACCCCAGTCTGTAACAAACTCTTATTTCAACTTCCCCCTAAAAAAGCCACACGGCATGTTGAAGATTAACTCACCATCCACTATTAGAGGTGGCTACTAAATGTTTTTCTCACTCTAATGCTAGTTCAGAATTACTTTAAGCTCCACTAATCAATTTGTTACGTGATGAATGAACCACAGCCTCTGTGCTGGTGATGTGACTCAGTTCAGGGGAACGGCGGGGGAATCGAAGCACAGAGCCGACGTCAGGTTGTGTAAAATTACATGGAAAGTTTCTTTATAACATAACCTTGTTTCCTTGTTTTGACTTATGCACACACACATTATACTGTTACCTCATTGCACTCATAAAATGAGCAAAGAACTCAGGTTAGCCCGGAAGTACTTATATAATCAACGCCTGGGCGTTACTCAGAGATCTTGAGCTATTGTTATTTTACAAAGATGTAATAGCATTTCACAGAAGTCAATTAATAGAAAGGGGGAAAACAGTTATTTATTAAATGTATAGGTTGGTTTCAAGGCTTTGTCTCCATAGAAATACAGAATTTGGGTTCAGAAGCCCAGTTAATAATAAGAAAACAACTTCACCATCATTCAGCTATCAAATTACTCAGCTTGTATACCCTAAAAAATATATATTTTTTTAAGAAGGCTAAGAAAGTGCAGCTTATGTATTTTTATCTACTGGCACACAGTAACTAAATTATTTTTCTTTGAAATATATCAAAGATTTCAGAGAAAAATAAACAATATGCTCCAAACAATATGACCAGCAGTTAAAAATATGTTTTTTTTAATTTAAAAAAAAATATAAAAAATCTGGCTTATTGTTGTTAAATAGAATCCACTGTATAGAAATCCAAAAGACCAAACATATCACATGTGAAAAACATTCAGATAATTATTATTTTTTTTTTTCAAAAAATAAAACCTGGAATTTGCTTTTAATCCATCAGACAAGGAGTTTCGATTCGTTTCAAAATAAAAGTAATAAAAGTTTTTTGATTAACTAAGGATTATTTCCTAACCTAAAGCCAGTCAATCAAAACAGCTAAGTGGTCACATTTAATTTTGTCTTCCTCTTGGCCCTTTCTATCCTAGTCAAGGATATAGGCATATATATTGTTTTAATGGGCCTCTCAGACAATAGGATCCTTTCATGATCCAGTTAACCAGGGTCAGAAATTAATCTGTTTGACCATAAGATGGTACATGTTGTGGCTTGCAGTCCATAACCATTTAGATCATTGTTTGGCAAAGAACTGGTCTCAGAGCCTCCCGGTGTACTTCAGCGCGCCAAAGATACCGCCACCTGAAAAAAAACGATAGATGCTTTTCAGTGTTCATCGTCTTCAACAGGAGTTTGAAGCAGTTACAGTATGGACTGCTAAGTCCTTTACTTTTGACAGAGAAATAAAAGCGCTGTTTCTATGTCAAAATTAAGAAATACTGAACCAAACATTTGACTTACGTGGTCAAAATGATCAGATACCAAGTCTGAGTGTTTGACGTACTATGTCCAATTTCTGTGGTAGCCAAAAAATGATGAGCTTTACTAAGTTATAATTATGAATAAATATGTAAACATTTGACAGTAGGAAGTCAAAATTTTGACTGACTATGTCAAAATTATGATTTAGCATCTTATGACTTTGACTTGGAAAGTCAAATTTTTGATTTAGTACTGCATAATCCAACTGTCCCTAAATAATCTTTTTTGTGCTTGTAAGTTTGACTCGAGTCTGATTTCATCATTTTGACTTTAAAACATCATGATTCTGCGTATTTTATTTTTACCATTTTTAACTTTCCATCGGTTTTTTTTTTTTTTCTTGTCCTGGTGAGAATGTGCCTCCATAGCTTTGAAACATTAAGAGATCTTCTTGTACACTCTTGCTCTCCCACTACTCAGGCTACAACCCCAGTTACTGGTATCAACCTATCTCTTGATCGGTTGATTTGATTAGTGAGATTTGCATTGATTCAGGTTGCGCGGGATCAACAAGGGGGCAGCAGTGCCATGAAAAAGATTTCTTGTCCCGATGTTGTCCAGTTTCAAATCTTTAGTGTATTCTTGTTAATGGACAACAGGATGATATGTTATTGAGGAAGCAGAAATTAAGTGGCTGTGCTAGTGTATTGTACTCACCAACTGCAGCCACCCCAGCGACAGAGCCGATGGTAATACCAGCTATAGCGCCAGGTGAAAGCGTTTCCGATGAACCTACAGCAACAGCCTCGGTGGCTGTGGCTGAAGAGGTTTCTGTAGTAGCGTTGCTGGGTGCTACAGTGGTGGATGGACCAGTTGTGGCAGTTGTGGCAGTTGTGGCAGTGGCGGGTGAATCAGTTGTGGCAGTGTTGGCAGTGGTGGATGGACCAGTTGTGGCAGCGGTGGGTGGAAAAGTTGTGGAAGTCTTGGCAGTGGTCGATGGACCAGTTGTGGCAGTTGTGGCAATGTTGGGATTGGTGGTTGGATTAACTGGACGAGCTGTGGTGGGGCTGGACTGAGTAGCTGGAGGAGCTTTGGAGGTCATGTGTGAATGAGCATTTTGATAAGGTGTGCTCCCAACTCCACATAAAACTAGTGTGTCAGTAAAAGCAAAAAGACAGAAAAGGGTTGAAGAAGAATCATTAAAGATTTCCACATATTATAACACGTTAAAAATTTGCTTTAAACTTTTAAAATACTGAGATCTACAGGACATTCTACAAATGCAGGTAGCAGCTATACACAAGGGCTGACTTCATCTCAAGTTTTATTTTGTAAACTCTTTCCATTGAGGTTCAGAGCTGCTTCACACCATTTTATGAACATCAATGAAATGTCAAAATGTTTGCTAAAATTTTGGACCAAGTGCTGACACAAGTCTTTTAGTTGATCATAATCCAACAGCAATTTACTGAAGAGAAAAGATGGTCCCAAATGTACGTGTAAGAACTACATGTTCTATATTACAACTATATTAATAATGGGCACAGTGTCAAAGCTAATAAACCTAATCTTTGACCCAACAGCTCCATTGAAACATTTTGACGATGACTATGACTAACCCTTAAAATAAACACTATCAACATTTATGACTGAAACTATGACCTTACATCAATCTTCTGCTGCCAAATTAAATGAGAGGTTGAAAAGGTTAGCTGAGTATAACTGTTAGCTGAGTAGCTAAGTAAAATAATTATGGGTAAGGTTGGGATTAGGGTTTGGTAGTGCTTAAGCCAATAAAAAGTTAAGGGCAAGGTTTCAACTTTTCATTGATATAACATAGGAATTCCATTTCTTCCTCTCAGTTTATGGAATAAAACATATTTTCACTTCAGGGCGTCGTGCGTTTTTTTTATGATACTTGAGGGCAACATTACTCCAAAACCTCAAAAGATGTTGTCACTATGAACCCTCTGCTGATAAACCCGTGTGCTTCCTTAAATGACCAGTTTTTTGTTTTCTAAACCCACTGGTGTGATTTCCAATCTTAGACGCCCCCTTTGTTATGGAATCCCACTGTAAAAAAGAATCTGGCACGACTTCCTCTAATCACACCATTTATAAAAGGGCAATTTGTTGTAATAATGGCTTTTAAAAAAAAAGAAAAAAAAAGCTCAATAAATGCTTTGGTAATGCTTTGTAAATCAGTCGTAAGCAAGAAAAACGTTTGGGTTTAAAAATGTCCATGGCTGGTTTGACTGTTTGACCACTTAGCCTCTACAAATCCAGACCAAAATCCATTCCACTTTTTAATATTTACAAATGCAGATCTGATGATAAACATCCCTTATTAATGACTTATTAACATTTTATACCTGTGTTGTGAAAATATTGAGAAACCAATTAACATAATCCATTTATTAATGGATTGCTCAAATTTATAGCTGTATCCTTACCAGACAGAAAACAGAAAGCCAGTAGGAATTTTAACAACCTGGCAACAACTCTGTTCTTAATTGAAACTGATCTATAAGGCTTTAGTAAAGGATTTATTAATCCTTTGCCTAGGCCATTAGTTACATTATAACTAATGGCTAATTATAAATCATTTGTTAAGGGAATCTTATTGGAAAGCAGTACCCAGATTTTTTTTATTTAAGTATGTACAGTAAATATGAATATTATTTTTTACCTGCGCCGAGAAGGCAAAGAGTCAGTACTGAAAGATTGAATTGCATTGTCCCAGAGTTTCGTGGCACAAAAATGGGGAATAAATCAGTGTCTGAAAGCTGCTCTCTGAATCGTGAGCTGTGCTGAAACACAAAAGCACAAACATACAGACAGACAGAATTCATTTCAGCGCAAGTACACACTCAACCTTATCTAATGTTCATCAGTCACAACCCGGAAATGTATTCTTAGCTTGCATACCACGTCAACTCACTCGCTTCTACGATGTCGTGTCTGAATAAAGAAACTTAGTACCAGGTAAAGTCCCTTTGTCCAGCTTTTTACTTGATGAATAGAGTGTACAACCCCTTTTTTTTTTTTTAATCATTTATGTGGAAGATACAGTACACATCGGAGTATGTAGTATCAAATTAACAGAAATGATATGTGGGAATAATCTTTTTAGAGAAAAATTAATGGTGTTTTGAAAATAGACGCAAATTTTGGTCATATTAATGATTATTTTGTCCTTGCTATTTACCACCATATTACTTTTCATAACTGATTTATATATATACTTTTTTAACATACGATTTTTAACATACAGAATTAATAAAAAACTGGTACAAATGAACCAAAACTGTTGAAACTGGTACAAATTTTCAGGTAATGATTTATCTGTGCTGCATGCAAATTTTTATGTAGAACTACAGATTTTTCTTGTATACTGATCTAAGAAAAACCATATGCGGAAAGCTGTGTCACTCACCTCAGAGGCTGTGAATAATGACTTTCTTTTCCTGAAAGACCAGAGGATATGCTCCGACGCCTTCTTTTATGACCCCTTTATTATACCACCATATCATCTCTAGCCCTCCCATCCGAATGTGTGTGTGTGTGTGTGTTAGCTGTGATACCTTACCGCCGTTCAGCCAGGAGGACAATGCGTGTATTGATTTAATAAGTTTATCAATGCTTACCACAAGGCTATATATGTTTTTTTATGGCTCACCTACTGCTGCGTATTCGATAGACATTGGTTGGTACATTTCGTCTCTCTTTTTTGTGCATAAAAATAAGTGGAGCTGAAAGTGTGGCGGGGACAAAGCAGTAGTAAATTTGTGTCGTATGAAGGATTCAACAGCATGTCTTTAACACGAAATCGATCTTGGTGGCTGCCACTCCTGAACATGCCAGATATTCCATAAGGTGATGTAGGACACGCAAACATCAAAACTCAGACTGTCCCTGCGGGAAGAACGACAGCATCTGTCATTTGCCTGAAACAACTGTGTTTATATTCACCCGACAAAGTAAAAACAAAAACCTCGGTCACCAGATCTGGATCTTCTTCAGTTCAGTTTTAAAAACCACTGCATGATGATCTGCCATGATTGGATTGTATTATAGTTGGTGAGCAGGTCAGAAATGCACTTAGAAGCGAAACCATTATGCTTTACACACTATTGGTACAATTTTTTTTACTGTTTCTTTTTTTTGCATTGGGAGCCACCGATGTTATTTAAGCACTGGGGTAATACAGTGTGTTTGACCTGGGCTGAAGCTTTGTGATTGTTTTCTCCAGCAAACCACCGAGCAGAAAGAGGGATGCGGTGGTCTAACCTGTTTGTGATAAATACTGCGCACCAACAACTTTTTCAGAATCACTTTGAATAAAAATCTTCTTAAATGTATTTTTCAAATGATAAAACAGTGTCCTAGTAATAAAATTCAGGTCGTTGGAGTTTACGAGCCGGTTTGTAGGACTGAGACAACCTGAGGACAAGGAAATGTGTGTGTCATCTGTGTGTCCTCAAACTGTAAATGATAAGCGGTGCTATCTCTGCTGATAGGGCTGCGGATCGGAAGCAAGCAAACATCCAAGGAGCGACCCTTTGGGGAACCCCTGAGGAACATGTAGTTTCGGCGGATTTTAAAGCTACTGGTGGAAATGTGTCTCACACGGGAAGAAAAACCTGTTACAAATAGCCTGAGCCCTCGGAGTCAAAATGCCGCCATCAGCTGTGTCAAGCGGAGCAGTGAGGCCGAGAAAAACTAAACCGGAAAATCTCTGTACATCAGTGTCGATGTCAACCCCTTTATATGCCACCAATTTTTTTTGACAGATATTTTTTGAAGGGAAACGTAATTGTTGCCTGGATTACGTTTAGTGGGAGATGGTGAGAGTTGATGTTGGGCGTAGATATTACACACAAAGCGTGGGGTCAGTTTATAAAATATGATGCATTACTATAGATTAAACCACCCAACGGTATATGAAGTAGTAAAACTGGCCCGACCACAACCAACTGCAACATTACAGTACCACTTACATATTAATAGATCCTTAAATAATTATCGATAATTTGCCTTGATTATCCACAATGCAACTGAACCGCGGACGGTGTGTTATGCTAGTAGATAGTAAAAAATTGACTGCAAGACATTTACTTCTAATGGAGTATTTTTATAGTGTGGTGTAAGTGCTGTTACTTAGGCAATTATTATTTGAACAATATCCTCATTTCGGCGGTGAAATTTCCGAGAATTTCTCGGTTGATATAGGGGTAAATGTTCACTTGGATAAGGGGTTTTATTGCTACGGTTAGCTCAAAGCCCGACTAGTACACATCATACTGACTTTGTGCTACAGGGAGTGTGTATGACATGTAGTGAGGACACCTTCCCTTTTCTGAATTCCACTAAGAGATAACGGCGCGTTTGATAAACTATCTTTAGAAACTCTCAGGATCTGCCAAACGGCCTTTCATTTCCCCCAGTAAAAGTGTCTGAATCAGTACTGGCAGGACAAGGGGACCACCCTTCCCCGACCCAAAAATGGCACGATGGCAAAAGTGACAGCAGGAAGTGAACTCACTTTATGAAGTTTTGGAGTCATCCTGGCTGTTAACCTCAAGGAAAGGGAGAAACGAAACTAAGTGTCCATGGAACAAAGACTTCATTCTAAACAGGAAATGATCACTATTTAAACATATAATGATCTGCAGTCTCTCTCTCTCTCTCCCTTTTTCTCTCTGTCTTAAACACACACACACACACACACACACACACACACACACACACACACACACACACACACACACACACACACACACACACACACACACACACACACACAACCACCCCTATATTCTCTCTCTCCTCTAGACCCTGGGTGGCCTTTGAGATAAGAGGCTGCCACCATCTTGTCATGCTGTAAATTGTAGATGAATTCCTGAAGTGACGTGACACTGACATTCCTCTTTGGTTGAGCACATGTCTCAATCAGCACAAATTAGCCGTCCAACTATTCCCTAATCCAGTTACTATCACTAAGCAAATTTTTTTTTTTAAGAAAACCGGTCACTGGTAACTCAACTCTCGAGTTACGAAATGCAGAATTTAACGCTCTGTTTGCCGCGGGAATCCCACTGCGACCTAGCGACCCTCTTGCTTGGCAAATCGCCGCAACCCAGGGAGCGCCACCTCAGTGGGAGACCCACGAGCGAAGTCAGCGCCGGAACTCCAGGTCCAACTGAAAGAGGTTCAGAGCTGTTCCTTCTGCTGTCCCCGATAAGAGCTGATATTGGAGTAGTGCTCTGAAGTTCATTATTCCCCCTAGTGTTTCGCCGTCCTCTGGTCACCCTGATCCGTATACTTCAGTTCACTGTTGCCAAACTAAGTGACCTTTTCACTTTGTTATTCAAAAATCAACTTTATTCATTTGTTTGATTCTGACCTCTTTGCTATGTCTTCATTATTAATGTCTAATTATTCAGTCACTTATAGACAATTAGCTATAAATAAGTCCCCATTCGTGGTCTTGTGTAGTCGTGGTCTTGTGTATTCCAATATGTATTTTAATGTATTTTAATATCAGTGTGAATAGGTGAAGATAACACCTCACATTCTGAGATAAGACAGGATTGAGAGAGAATTGTTGTTGCCACACCTTCAAAACCTATAAAAGTAGTGATGCCAATTAGGCAACAAGAAATTGAACTCTGACTCACTCAGGTAATTGAAACTTTGCAGTCATCCCAAATGGTTCCACGATTCTTTACTTTTTAAATGTTTTTTAAAATTTTCGAAATGATCTTTGGCCTCTGGATTTTCCTTCTCAGCTATTAGCGTGCAAACAGATACGCGACTACCTACCACTGCACTATACAGTACGTAAAGGATTGTGTTTCTTATTCCAGTCGCAAAGGACTGGCAGCTGAGGTGGCCACTGCGAGAACCAAAAAGTTACCTACGTCTCTGGTGAACTAAGGTCATACCTTTACAATTTTAACCAGCCAAAACTTTTACGACACCTTGAAAAACTTCATAAGAATGTGGCGGTCTCTGTGACGGCCCTGGATTCACGCATCATCCACTGGTTTTACATTTAAAAAGAAAAATCAAACTAATCGCACCTCTGTGATGGTCATAGTGGCAATAAAACAATGAATATACACATAGTAAATGCCACAGATATGTGGATGCTGGCACTGGTCCCGTTAATTACGGCTTATCTGGAGCAACAGAAGCAATGGGCCTTCTACAGTATTGACTGTTATCTCTGAGTCATGGAGAATTCGGGAGCTTCAAACTCTGTTGTGAAACTTTTTCAGTGACTATTACTATTATTACTATGTAAAGTAGTTTTGTTTTTAAAAAAAAAAAATAATATGATTGCACAATTTAGTCGCTGGGGATACTTTTAGTTTGTTTCCACTTTACAATTTAATGTTTCACTCTCGGTAAATGTACTTTGTATGGGTTAAGAATATGACAATAGAGTTCCAGTAACAAGAAACATGTGTATGTGTTCAAATCCACCGTGACTAGTGCCTTGTCATTAATGTCAGCGACTTGAAAGGCTTGTGTTATGCCTTGAAGTATATGAAGACCCTCCTCAAAAGACTTAAAAATAGCACTCGTAGCATACTTCACAGTCATTGTTGCATATGGTGGATCAATACTGGCCATCAAAGATATGGGATCTTCCCTTATTCTACAAACTCATACCTAAATGTGCCGGTGTTTTTTTTTTTTTACTAACAAACGATTAGTCAATTAATCAGTCATTTGAGCAGCAATTTTGATAGCCAGTTAAGTTATTTGTCAAGCAAGGATGCCAAACACGCCCTGGTTCCAGTTACTAAATCATGAAAATTAGCATTTTTTTTTTTTTTTTTCAACAGTGAATGAAATACTCAGCCTGGCGCCCGGCTCACAGTGCGCCCCAACCCGATACCTACCCATGGAGGTGGTGAGCCCCACAGGGTGGGTGCTCCGACCCAGATATAAAGGTGGCTGAGCTGGAAAGGCAAAGCTTTCGATTTAGCAGCTCCGACCCTCACCTATAGTCATTAGCTTTGGGTTGTGACTAAAAGAATGAGATCGAGCTGCTGAAATTAGTTTCTTCCGCAGGGTGAGGAGCTCTGACATCTGCGGGGAGCTCAGAGTAGAGCCGGTGCTCCTCCGCATCGAACAGAGCCAGTTGAGGTGGTTCGGGCATCTAATTAGGATGCCTCCCCGGCGCCTTCCATTGGAGGTTTTCCCATTACATACAACCGGTAGGAGACCCCGGGGTAGACCCAGAACACGCTGGAGAGATTATATATCTCACCTGGCCCGGGAACGCCCCGGGATCCCCCAGGAGGAGCTGGACATCGTTGTTGGGGAAGGGACGTCTGGACTACCTTGCTTAACACCGTGACCCGACTTTGGATAAGCAGCAGAAAATGGACGGATGGATGGATGGATAAACTGAATATCTTTGTTTTTTTGAATGTTGGTCAGATAAAACAAGCTATTTGACAATGTCCCCTGGGGCTTTAGGAAATTGTGATGGCCATTTTTCTGACATTTCATACACAAGAGACAACATCAGTTAATTGGTTACCAGTGAAAATAATTGTCAGATTAATCAGTACTGAAAGTTAGTTGAAGCCTTGAAACAACAACTTGACAAATGGATGACAATGCTGCTGTGTGTCTGCTCGCTGTAAGTAGGTAATTGTTCGCTGTGTCTGGCAGCTCGTTTTTGAGTTCTTCTGTCCCCAAGTAGCGAAAGAAGATTATTGCACCTATAAAGGGGTCCATCAAAACGAAGCTTTGAGGTCTTTAAAGCTCATTTCAGTCTTAATTGTGCTTACAGTTGTACAGTCAATTTGAACATTTAGCAACTCGGAAATCTTGACAAACGATGACCTGCATATTTATTGTGAGACGTGTTGTGGCACCAAGTCATGTTTTGACTGTGAGAGGAGGGGGTTTTTTTTTTTTTTTTTTAACATAGTAACTGCCATCACGATTCATATTTCTTTGTATTTTGTTATGGAAGGTGGGCAAGATTATTCAAGATCATTTTTCAGAAGCAGCGTTGCACATTTTAACATTCAGGGTCAATGTAATCGTCTACACTTCAACATTTTTAATTTTTAAATCCACATTCTCCCTCATTATTATTATTATTGTTACGTATAATTTATTATTGCACCAGGAAATGTTGTAATTGGTGATTTACTGAAAAAGGAAGGATTATTGGTCACTAAACTGTCTTGTTGTAAAATCTCTATTTAACTTATTTTGATCAGTTGTCTTGTTCGTCTTTCCTGACTTGGATCACATGTACACTCAAATCTAAACCAGGGGTGTTTTAGGTATAAATGCATATAAACCATGTTTTGGGGAGATTTACACACGAGTCTGTCAACATGTTTAGTAATTAGAAGACAGAGCACATGTTTACAGAAACATATTAACATACGTACCGTAGCTCTTTAAATTGCTGTTAAACATGAAAGCAATATGACTTCAGCAATGACATTACTAGACTTGGGATTGTCCATGACACGACATTCACCATAAACGATTCATTTTTTTATTAGAACACATTGTAAGGCTACATTCCTCATGAAATGTAATGAAATCTATGCTCAAAGCTTTTTATTATGAGTTTTGAACAGTCTTTCCCCACATTGTTGGAGAGTTGTCCTACTCGGCATTCTGTTTTCATGCAGATTGTGTCACTGTAGAAAGCGGTGGTGGAAAGTAACTAAGTACATTTAATCAAATACTGTACTTAAGTACAATTTTGAGGTACTTGTAGTTTGCTTGAATACATAGAATTATCACCCAGCTCTGCAGCTCCCCTCAGCTCTATAAAGCCTTTGAACATCTTTCACCTCATTGTTTTGATTTTATGGCTCAAACTTTACTGTTTAGGTTCAATCTCACTGCCCTGATCCAGCAGCATCGAGCTGCAATGATCAATATGTTGTACATCAACCGTGGATGAAATGACTGAGCGTTATGTGTAAGGAGCCACTTGTAATGATGGATTCACAGAGAATTATCACAAACTGTGCAGTTCCCCTCAGCTTTACAGAGCTTTTTAGTCAATCTTAGCTCGTTGTTTTGGTTTTACGGCCTAAAACTTTAATCTAGTCAACCTCATTTCCAGCTGCAGAGAGCAGCTGTTTTCAGCAGAAAGCTCTGATAAACCCACTGTACGCTACCTTCACGCCAGCAAAAGGAAGGCAGAGAAAGTGAGCTGTTAAGTGGTGAACATAGTGAAGCATTCAGCAGCTAAAGAGCCACATTTACCTTTAGGAGTAAGTGAAGACCGAAAACAGAGCTAAAGGGAGCACGGATACTGGTCCGGAACATGGCTCAAAGTAAATGATAATGTTTTCTCCATGTCTACTGGACAGGCAACTGTTTGCTAACACTTTATTGATAGGATGATAGTATGTCAGTATTGTGTTTGCAGCTTGTTGCACTGACCCGAAATGGCCAAAAAAACAAACCAAATTACTGCAGGTTATGTTTTGAATGCAGGACTTGGTATTGCTACTTTTCTTCCACTACTGTTGGAAAGCAGTGTTGGAAGAAGTACACAGATGTTTTACTCAAGTAAAAGTACTACACCCTGAAAAAATACTCCATTGCAGGTAAAAGTTTATACCATTAGATTATTATTACTTATGCTTTAGTGTGTAAGGTGCATTTTAGTCTTACTGGTTGAGCTGAGGAAATTTTTTAAATTTTACACAGGCCTTCAACTAATCACTATTTTTTTTTAAATTATGGATAAATCTTCTAATTATTACCTTGATTAATCAATGATTTGATTGTTTTATAGTTGTTTTTTTCCAACCACCAGTCCGAACCTCAAAATTATCTAAAGGAAGGAAAATCGGCAAAATATCTCGTTTGAAAAGCTGGAACCATCGAATTTTTGGCATTTTTATATGAAAACTGACTTAAAGGATTATCATAATAACCAATTAATTTTCTGTCATTCAACTGATCGATTCAGCTCTACTTATTTATACAGTATGGTTAGGGTTTCATCTATTAAAGCATCATACTTTAACAAATCATTTTTTGAAAAACAATTTTTTTTTTTAAAGTATAGTAACTATGGCTGTTAGATAAATGTAGTTGAGTAAAAGGTACAATATTTCCCTTTTTAAATGAAGTGGAGTAGAAGTACGAAGTGTCATAAAATGGAAATACTCAGGTAAAGTATTTAAAGTTATGACAGTACTTGAGTAAATGTACTTAGTTACTTTCCTCCATTGTCAGCGACACTATCGAAAAAAAAACCTATTACTGTAAAACTGATTATTGGTTAATTAATTGACTATTAATGTTTATATTCAGAAGTCGGTTCACCGTAAAATAAAGCAACAAACAATTCGTTTTTAAATTGTCAATCACCGGGGTAATTGATCTGAGTAAAGTTTTTGCCCCCTCAAAATAAAAGCATTGAATCCGTGTTATCTTCCCTGCTCTGCCGCATTCGCCGCGGCGCCGGGTCAGGGACCTTTATTGTGGCAGTCGCCAAAGGAAGTTCCGTGTGTTACCCCCCCCCCCCCCGACTGCGGGTCGACAGTGGTGCTGCCGCAGCTGCTGCTGCCGAGCCCCGGCAGAGCGTGTGTGTGCGTGAGTGTGCTCGGATGGTGGACCGTTCCCGGCGAGAGGCACCGAACTCCGGCCGCATGAAAATGCCTCACCGCCGCGTGTAGACGCTAGCGAGGCGCGCTCAGGGGGGGGGGCCCGGTGGAGAGAGAGTCCAGATCTCCGGGCAGCTTTTAGAGGAAAAAAAAAAAAAAAAAAGAAAAAAATTAAGGCAGGATGTTGCAAGTTTTAGCTTGCGGCGCCGTAGTTTTCCCCGGTCTGTTCTTCGCCTTCAGGAGGATCCTGCCGTGTGTGTTCAGGCACTGGAGCGATGCCGACGTGGTGCTGGTCAGCGAGAGGTAAACCGGCTTCATTCATCGCTTCATTCAACATTAACCGGACAAAATAACCCCGCATATTGAGCTAATCTGTAGCATTTGAGCTAGTACATACTCGTAACATTGCCGCTCATTCAGTTAGCTTCTTAGTGTGCTCTTGTTGTTTTTTTTTTTAAATGTATATTGAATTGCCGGTATTTCTATTTTTCCTCTACTTGATATTTTATCACATTCGATTTTCGTTTTATTTATTGATTTAATTTTTTTTTGGGGAGTGCTCACCGACTTATTTTATTTGTCAAAAAACAGACACAGATGCCCCACAAAGAATCTTTACGGGGATGATTTGCAAATATCACCGCTATGGGTCCCTGTAAGAATATGGGACTTCAACGGCGATACCACAGAAGACTAAAAAAAATAAATAAAATAAAATAAAATAAAATAAAACCCACAGCAGCCACCACACTGAGCCCTGACAGACCTGTTTTTCTTTACGCGTGAGAAACCGATTTCGTCTTCGGAGGGACACGTATGGCATCTGCGAGGACTAGAAAGTTCGTGCACGTTTGCAGGACTCCCGTGCTGTAAAGTGTGAGACTCAGTCTGGCAGCATTAAAACCTCGCATCCACCGGGGGGGGGTGGGGGTCGGGGGGGGCGGCCGGCCTGGGGACAACGACGACGACGACGACCCTTCGCATGCTCCGCATAGGAAGTGACATTTTTTTGTTAGAGGTGAACAAACTTGGACTTGAGCCACGGCTCATTATGAGTCGGTGAGCGAAACGCAGCGAATCCGTATGAACGAAAAAACGAAGTAAAACTCAATTCGCATGCGGCTTCTTCAGTAACTTTATATGTCAAGGATATTGAGCTGGACAGTGGTGATAAATAATATAGTGTGTGTGTGTGTGTGTGTGTGTCAGTGTGACTATCTCACATGTGCACAGCTCAGTTCAATGCTCATTTGTACGCTGTCACTCTTGCTAATCCTCCCCTGAGCTCCGGCCGGAGCCGACTGCTGAGTTAGCTGTGCGCTGAAAAACACCGAACCCGGCTCCCGAACAACGCTCCTACCCACTTACCAACGCTCGTGTGATGGAAAATGTTGTCCTCACAAAGCGTCTCCGCCTCGGGGGACGCCGTACCGCTTGCCCTCCGCCGCTAGACCAGCCCCCCTGGTATCTACCCTATCCGCTCTGCCTCTGCCGCACAGATCCCGAGCTCGGGGTCGCGCTGGTGTCTCTGATTTTGGTGGGGACAGTTTCAGCCAAGGTGTGAAGTCACTGTGTGTGTAGTTTTATCTTCTCATGCAGATTATCAGCTAATATATATATATATATATTTTCCATCTGGCCTCTACTGCCTTGCTTGTTATACCCGCTTGTTAATTAGGTGTGTTTGTGACCTAATGAATACTATATCAATATTAATACATGAAAACCCTTTTTGGCCGATGATGATGATCAGTTTCCCCCGTGATGACCCTCCGCCTTCCAGCTGAACGAAAGGGATAACCCACAACAGGCAATGCATGTCAGTTGGTGACTTGAAGCGAGTGAGTGTAAATGTAATAACGTAATGACATTTGATAACGATACACGCCGGTGTTTGAAGTAATAAGTTGGGCTAATGTGGTTGTCCATGGGTTGTCCATCCAGTCACCCTGTTTTACCGCGGCACCCGTCCCTACCGCTTAGCTCAGAAGCAGAAGCCTGCCTTATTTGTTTTTTCTGAGTGACATGGGGGAATGCACATCACAGACAAATTTAGTGTTACACGTCCATAATGATTGATGAGAGACAGAACAAATAAAGAATGGTCACAGAGAATCGGCAGAGGCAGAGATGGCCTAACTTTTAGTCCCCTAGAATGGGTCATGCTCTTAAAAAAAAAAAATAAATAAATTTAAAAAATGGGTCGTACAATTCCCACAATGCAATGTGGGAATTATTAAACCCTCTTTGCATGGTAACTGTCCGTGTTTTAACTCCACTCCTCTGGTTTGTTTATTTGCTGAAAAATTAAGCGCCTGTGCATTTGTGTTCACGTCAGCCTCCGACTGATCTCAGGGCTCAACAGAAAGATCTGGAATTCCTGCTGTTTCCATCCAGTCTCTCTCCCTTTCCTCTTCTCTCCGTTCGGCTCTGAAACAGATTCATAAAGCTCCGGGATAAGTGCAGAAACGTTTTTCAGCTCGCACGGGCGGGGTGCTCCGGGTGAATTCACCTATAAAATTTGATTCGTGTTTTTTTTTCCGAACACGCTGTTCAAACTTGGAAAGATCCCGCCAGGACCACTGTTTTTTTTTTCACTGAGTAAACTGCTGCAAGTGTAAAACTGGGAGAAATACCCCTTTAATTTTCGTGGCTTAGTTTGCATCGGTAATGATAAAGAAAAGTCATGTTTGTCATATATTACTGATTAAACAGGATACACGCCACACATTACTTTGTCATTAAGATGTTGTCGTTCCATTCAACTCCCAGTCCACCGAGATGTGTAACTGCCCTGCACATTGAGACTAAAGTCACTGATGTTGATCAGCCTCCATTTTCTCTTCTCATCTGCTTCCCACTTTTTAAACAAAAAACCAAAAAACAATGAGTTCTCATCATATTGGATTTACTGTGATGAGGTGCATCCTTTCTTTTTGTTCAAAGGCTCCTATAGTTTCAGCTTGGAGTTTATCAGCCATGAAGGTTTTGCTGATATGCAGCATCATGGTGGGCTGCGTCGGGGGAATTGAAGCTGTGGTTTTTCATCGGTATTACAATTTTTAAACAACACAGATATAGATGGACATACACAGAGAGAGAATCCACACACAAACTGCTGTTGAGACGCAGCAAAGAGCCTTTTCCCTTATTTGTGACTGTTTATTTACATCAATAAAAAAATGAGGTGAACCGTGAGACTGTAATGGTCAAAACAAACTTGTTGAAGGGGTGAAAATAGGGAGACAACTTTGCTTTTCTAACCACTTACGGGGCAAAAAAAAATTAAAATGTTTGAGTTAGGATGGCGCCATAAGAAAGACCATGATGCCAGGGTTTATCATCTGTAGGACTGCTACTAGGTATTATTTGCATTGTCAGTTAATCTGCCTGGTACTTTTTTAAGTTTGTCAGTCCTATATTGATATCAAATAAAATAATGAAAATTAGCATAGTTCTCTAAATTGAGAAGGGACTAGGTAACAGTTGGCATTTGCGCTTGAAAGGTTTACTTAAATTATTAATCGAATGTCAAAATAGATGCAGATTAATTTTTGACCAATGGATTATTTGACTCTTCGTTTCAGCTCTCATCATCTAGTGTTGTTAGAGGACGTCTCAGACTTTCCTCATCCCAAGCTGTACTTTGTCAGACTCAAGTGCACTTTGCCGTTAACTTTGTGTTAGCATGTTAGCGTACCTAGGGTTGGCAGTTAGCGTGCTTTGCCACTCTGTATCGCTGTTTGTTAATACACACAGGTGATCGGGTCTTTGCAAATGACGCACTGTTGTTGGGGCCCCGGGTTTTTTTTTTGGTTTTTTTTTCGCAAAAAGACAGCCCTTCATATCAACTGGGTCTGTCACACAGGGTGAACTTCCTGATACTGTATGTGTCCAGTTTGTTTGGAAAAGGGGAGAAGTGGATGATGTGTATCGGCATTGATAGCCATCATGACTGAACTAAGAAAAAGAGGTCAAGTGCTGGCCACGTTACTCGTTTGACATGTGATGTTGATCACTGGTTAACGCCAATACAACATCAACTAAAAGGATCTCGTATAGTACCAGGTGCAACCTTAGCCTACTTTAAAAAACAACACTTGACTTCAGAAGGGATTATAATGCTCAACATCACCGGCACACTCTTAGCTTAAGAGGCTCATGGCCACATTTACTATGTGCCTTTTCTAAATGCCTTTCTGAGCGTGTGGCCTCCAATCCATATTTTATTCATACAGTGAGCCTTAAACAAGCACTTTAAATTGATATAAATCTTTATTACTTCACAGTAAAATAACTGTTAACTCGTACAAATATACATGATCTGTACGTAACGTTTTGCCCTCCCCATACATAAAATGGGACGGACAGATGGACATTAGGTACACCGGACAATATGGTGCAGTCCAATTTAACACCACCACATCTAGCCATAAAAATTACTACAGAGTTGAGTCAACACCTCTTACTTTTCTCAAAGTTAATATTTATCATAGGGCAATTAAGTTACATGACATTGTAGTGCTGTAAGATATATGAGGACAGCAGGAAGGAAAGACCTTTTAATAGATTTAACTAGAGCTGCAGCGATTATTTGGGTAGTTTTGATAACCGAATAATCTGAGTAATTTCTAGATTTAAAAATCCAAAAACCTTTGCTCGTTCCAGTTTCTCAGATGTGAAAATGTTATGCTTTTCGTTTGTCATACATGATAGTGAACTAAATATCTTTGGGTTTTGGACTGTTGGTCAGACAAAACAAGACATTTGAAGATGGACGAAAATGAAGGAGATGAAGAAAATAACCAGCATATGAACTGATAATGAAAATAGCTGCCCTAGATTTAACAGAATTGATCATTTTCTTCATATTGTCGGTTTTTTGCCTTATGATGACCACTTACTGGAGACAATACTTTACTCACCTACTGGGCTTCAACTAGTTATTCGTTAGTCTATTGAATTTTGATTCATTGTTTAGTCTGTAAAATGACAGGAAATTGTGAGAAATACAGATCGCAGTTTCCCAGAGCCTATATAAAGAAATAAAGCAAAATTTAGAAAGTTGTCACATTTGGGAAGCGGGAGCCAGTTGGTATTTAAACAGTGAATTGATAAGCAAATTATTAAGATCACTTTCTGTTGATTGTCCAATTACCTCCATCAAGGAGTTTATATTTTCACCCATGTCTGTTGTTTGGTTTGTTTGTTTGTTGATTTATTAATTTGTCAGGATTACGCAAAAAGTACTGAACCGATTTGCACCAAACGTGGTGGAGGGATGGGGCATTGGACAAGGAAGAACGCATTACATTTTGGTGCGACTCTGGTTAAAGGGGCATATCCAGGAATTATTTTATCGCTTTCCTTAACATTGCGAGGCAGGGCCTTATTCGCCTTGGCAGAGGTACAGTATGTCCTTTACTGAGTGCCAGTCTAGTTGATTAACTGTTTATTAGCTCCTACCAAACTGGTTAAGGAACAATGGATCCATTTGAAGGGTTGTGATAGGGAGAGAGAGTTCTTTCTTACCATGAAATGCACTTTACCCTGTTTGCCTTTTTTTCCTCCGCTGTCACTTTTTCTTTCACTCTGCTGCAGCGCCGGTGGAACTACAGATTACGTAGCCCAATTTACTGGAGGACCCAAAAACCACCACTCCTGACTGTCAGACACTGTGTGTGACAGAACATGAAAGAGCAAGCGGTCCGTGTTTAACGAAACAGTCGGTAGGAAGACTTGGTTGTAGTGAAAGGGAAGCTGAGGTTGTTCACTGGCCTGACACAGCAGGATAGAAAAGTCAACATTGCCGAACAAGGCAGCAAGGCATTCTTCCCTTTTTCCCCTCTGCACGCTCCTCACCCCGTCAACCTCAACCTTTCACCAGCAGAGAGAGAGGGGGTTATTGGCGGACACACAATGAATGGGCTGTGTAAAATCTGGGTCTTGTGACAGAGTATGCGACCATACAGCCCTAGCAGGCAGTGAAGCGTGGGGGTAAAATGTGTGTGTGTGTGTGTGTCTGTGTGTGTCTGTGTGTGTCTGTGTGTGTGTGTGTGTGTGTGTGTGTGTGTGTGTCTGTGTGTGTGTATTTATGTATGTGTGTGTGTTTGGGGCAGGGTTAGAGTTTGTAGGGGAAGGAGAGAGAGAGGCCAGTTAGCATTTTCCAGCTTAGGCCTGAGGTTTTCTAGTCGCTGGTCATGTGGCCTTTGTTGCCTTGCCGATGCTGGTGTCATGGCTGCATTCCCATGGATATTGGTGTGAGGTGACCCCAGGTTAAAGGAAGAAACAACACAAATACACGCTTTGTTTCTCAAGATTGCCATTTGCAGCACACTATAATTAGTTACAAAGAGAAAGAAAGCAGTCTTTATTGGCCTTGTAAAACTAGTCATTATTTATAGCAGGACTTAAAGTCTAAAGCTTTGCTTGCCCTAGAGGGATTCACTGGTCCTTTTGATTTCTAGTAACTGAGACTTGACCCAGGACCTGAATCAGACTGGGTCCAAATGATATTCACTTTACTCAGACCTCTGTAGCATCTAGTTGTATTTGCTAGGTTCTTTGTAACATTATGTCTTAATACCTGAGTGGATACTTGGGGACTCCCCAATCACAGCCTCAATCACATAGTGCGTTATCATCAAACAGTGAAAATTTTATTTCGGGGGCAGAAAAAAGATTGTAAACTGTTCAGTGCAGGAAAAAAATGTCTTTTTGACTTAAGTATCATGCTGTGGCTGCCAGTTTTGGTGTTCTCTAGCTCTATATGGGTCTGTTTGGGTCGACTGCAATTTGGATCAGGTGTAATTATCCATGGGTCTATTTGGAATTGAGTCCTCGGGTCGCTTTCTGATCCGGTCTCTGTTTTTGAAAGTTAATTTATGCACGTCATATTCGTCTGTTTTGGAATAGGTCTAAAATTTTGGATCCACGGCGACCTCTAGCTTGCACTTCACCCCACAATGAACAAGACGAGGTGAAAACCTAGTATGTGGCTGGACCGCCCTGTTTGTTTCTCTCCCACACTCTGTGCTCACATATACAGCATTTTAATATAGCCAAATTCCCAATAAAGCTGTTCTCATTTACATGTTTTTGTGTTTCTGTTGCCAGACAATAGAACTAGTATGAAATAGTGACTGAAACGCAGCCTATTAAGACCACATGTTAACTAGCAGTCACTTCCAAGCCATTTCCAAGCTGCTGCTCTCCTAAAAAACCTGATTTTATAACCACGACGTCGTCTGACAAAATCACCACACACAAAAGTTAAAGACAACAGCTGTGCTGTGATTTTTCGCTATATTTACTTGTAAAATTATCACTCAGAGAGAAAGTTAGAGGCTCATTCACATCTGTTGTCAGCTGCTGTGCATTCAGTTGCATGAGACACACAGCGAGGTGTGTCCACAGAGGGAGAGCATGATCTAATGCTTGCGAGGCAATACTTGGCGACTCTCCTCTACGGAAAGTAGCTAAGGTTCGTCCAAAAAGTCACTACATTTGTCGCTAGGTGTTTCTGTGAAGGAAAGTTGCTGAAAGGGTGTGAAAAGTCTGTAAATATAGCGACAACGGCGGTAAGTTGACAACACTGCCTGTAAACATCCCGCTGATGATGTAATAGAAAACTGTTTGCGCCAGTTCTTTTTGAAACGGCAAGGACCAACGGTGTAACTTCAGCACTAAGTCACGCAGCATTCAGCTTACCAATGGTGTAACTTTATCACTCAGTCAGTCATTCAGTCAGTCATGGAAATTTGTGTTTGTAGGGCTGACCTTGCTGTTGCTGTCCAGCCAAAAATTATTGGATTGACAAACAGCATACTGACAGTGTTGCTTTATTCAGATCCTTACGGTAGTGAAACAAGAAATGTAAACTTTGTAGTTATGTTGGTTGCAGAAGAATGTTACGTAAATTTTATGGTTTTATCCATTTGCGGGCATGAATGTGCTGAGTGAATTTAATTTAAATCTATTACGTTATAAGATATCGTGTGGAGTTTGAGCAACTAAAGGAAAGTTTGTGGAGACCGAAAAATAGAAAGGATTCCTCCTCTAGGGAGCACAAAGCGTCCCATAAATTTAGCCAATATGACCTTGGAGGAAAGAGGTCATGAAAAGCATTAGGTTTAAATCTCTGGGGACAATCCAAAGCAATTCAGTCATTTGTTTTTTAAATAGTGTTGGTCAAAGGCATATCCCAACCTAATGATGACCGTAGCTGAGAAGTCAGGGGTCCCCAAATTTATTAGGAATCATCCTCTGAGGACCACGAATGTCTAACCCAAGTTTCATAGTTTTGGGGATATCATCAAGCTGGATGAACAGACCAGCTGACTGACATCACCTTACTAGCCAGGCAGAATATTAGTAAATAAATACTTTACATGATTATATTTCTGACATTTGGCCTTTTGACTCAATCTAGACGTTCCGTCCCCATGATTCCTTCCATGTTCGATGTGGAAGAGTGTAGTTCCAAGAGTACAGTGCTAAATAATAAAACATAGGTTATTTATACAGATAGAATTCATTTATAGTGGTAAAATAAATTATTAATCCTCAAACCAAATTTGTGCAGTACTGTCCTAGTACGGTGCTAATCCCACACCAGACCTGCAAATCCAAGAAAATGTGTAAATTGGAAATTAGTTTTCTTTCTTGAGTAATTATCCCACCAGATGCAATTTCACAAGGTAACCTGTGTTTGCCTCCAGTCATTGCTGTAGGTGGTGATGTAAATCAGAAAAATTGAAACATTTAGTTTTAAATCATACCAACAGTGGTGTGTTTAAGGGGCAACTGTGTATTATGGCTGCAGTGAGTGCTGGGGGAATATATTACATGTTTTCTGATTTCAAAGCAGCTTACTGTCATTGCTGCCAAGTTGTAGAGCAGCCAAGGAGAGAGCTTGTCTGAGAAAAAGCAGCCATTCATAGTTTCAACCAATTGGTGACATAATCCAGTATCCTGTTTATAATGGAGAAAAAAAAAAAAAAACCTCTGTTGAACTGTTAAATCAGCATCTGTCTGTAGAGTGAACATTCATCAAGTTTTAATACCGCCACTGACCATCACAGCCAGTAAGGTTTTTTTCAACATTCAAATTGTAGTGCTTAATGTAAAGTTACTTTTGACCAGATCTCATAAGTTCATAGCTTTTGAGTATACTCTTAAAAACGATATGAGGCCTGTGAATGTCATCTATGCCTTATGTCACCTTACACAGTGACACCTCAAATAGAGACGTACCAAGTTCTCCTATGTCACAGATCTGTTTATAGACGAGGAAAGTTGAGGTCAAGCACTGCTAATCCCATGATAGTACACTGAACTGGTAGATCTGACTGCTTGATTAGCTCACCTGAAGGGACACTTTTTAAAACTTGACCTAGATTCATCATGTTGTACCCTTCTCATAGAGCTGCCAATCAATAGGCCTACATTTCAAATATAATTTCTTGGGTTAGACCAGTGGGCCAGTCTGCCTTTCATCTAATATCAGATATCAGATATCAGTTAGTTAGTAGGTGTTGTTGTATCCCAGAGTTACCCTACCACCAAATGTCACCCCGTTTTAAATGTTGTTAACCCTAAAGAAAGTTTGATCAATCTGGGTTTAATTGGGAGGTTTCAGCATCCCATGACACAATAATCTCCAATAAGAGTCATAATCATAATTTATAGTTTATGGCATTATTAATGCTCAATTATATACCCAACATTGCTAGACAGAAAACTAAGGAAATATCCAGCATTCTGTACCTGGAGGTCGATCATATTTGTGTCAGGAAGATCAGATGGGGTTCACTATAAAAGCAATGGGAACAAGTGGAGTCTTGCGTAACACTGGTGTTAAACATTGTGCTTGAAAGGGTAGGCCTGTGTAGACCTACAGTATGTTACAGAACAAACAACAGAACGACTAAAGGTGGTGGACTGACAGGCATTGTTATCCCTCAAGCCACACTGCTAGCATGGTTAAAAACATACAACATAAATACTCTAATTTTGTATCGCACTGTAGCCGTCCAGAGTGTGATTAACGGATGTTCACGAAAGTACCGGCCCAGTCCCTTTACACGACCTTTTCCTCTCTCTCAATCTTTTTATGTGTGTGTCTCTTTTTCAGACTGGTGTCCTCCATCCATGCCGTCATGGCAACCACAGCTGGAGTCATCATTGTGTCGTCGTGCCGGGGCAACGTCATTAATGACAGGTAAGACTGCTTGTCATCAGTCCCCCTTCGTGAAACTGTGGTCAGTAGTGGTAACTGATATCCCACTCAATCATTTAACTCTCTTAGCTTCATCAGTGCCCAGGAGGGCCATGATAAAAATTTGTCAGGTTTATGGTGGGATGCATAAGATAGATCAAAGGCTTGCGCCCCATTTTGACAAATGGATTCAGACGCTGGAGCCATGACAGGATGTAATTCGTTGCCATGGTGAGGTTGAGAAAGGTTGAACTTAATGCATGCTGTATATCCTCTGATGCCTCGCAGATACAGCCAGGTGACACGGTTGTTGTTTTCATTATTGTTTTCTACTCCACTACACTATGTAAAAGTACTTTAAAAAAAAAAAAGCTGGTTCTCTATTCTTTAGCATTCACAAGCTCCTGGGACTTTAATTTAAAATTAATGCATGGAAGCACATCACCCTGAAAAAGAACTACTTTTCCTGTGCACCAAAATAGTGTGAAAATAACCCAATCTATGTGTGAAAATGATGTGCTCAGCCCTAAGCCTGTGAACAGGCGAGTGTGTGAATGGTTAGCTTTGTGCTGCATCTTCTCACCTTGCTTCATTGCAGTTAAGCGCGTCATTCACAAAACATGATACATTTCTTTTAACAAGTTATCTGCTGGCTTTTTTCTCTTAGAGAACCACTTGGAGATGGCGAAGTACACATGTTTCCGCCCACCCACATTACATAAGTTTATTACTGTATATGCCACTGCACTTTCTGGTGGGAAATGGAATAAAAAAAGATTAAAAAAAAAAAAGATGATACATGCACTGGTTTCCTTCTGTATTTGCAACAGTGTTTCTAGCCATTTTGTCTCTACAGTATAATGGCTGCATTAAGGAGGGGAAACAAGGGTTATTTGTGTACTTACACTAGGATGTTCCAGGGTTTAGGCTGCCCCCAATATCCTGGAAGAAAAACCAGTTTCACCATCCTGCTGTATTTGTACTGGAAGGTTTGCCGGTACAGTTGTTTCCTAGGAAGTAAGCTTTAAAATGTAATGCCATCAAGGTGGCAAGTGTGGGTGTCTTCAGATATGTGTATGCTGCTTTATGTCCAAGATATGTCGGACGTTTAACCCAGACTGCAGTGATTTCCACTGAGAAGGTGCAACACAGTGGTTCCTGTTGTGTCATATGCAGTTCACATTTTCCTTTATTTCCACTTTTTTTTTTCCCCTGTATGTTTTTGAGGGCAGCCCACCCACTTCCCTGATTCAATTAGCTTCTTTGATCCAAGCCCTGCTGGCCCTCCAGATCAGCCACCTGGCAGCAAGTTAATGTTAGCATAGCATTAGCCTCCCTATGCAGTTTAGGAAAGTGTGACGCTAAGCTAATGCTAGCGTGTTAATCCCACTGAGTCAGCAGCCAGACCTGGGCAGGCCCAGTTTCAGGCTGCTAATCTCCGCTGCCGCTCCCCTTCACCCACAGGGCTTAAATCCTCCACAACACTGCTCAGTTCTGCTGTCCTGTGACGTGCACACGGCCTGGAGCTTATCAGACACATGCTCCAGAGTCCGACCATGAATACTCTAATACTCCATCACAATCTGTCACTTCTTTTAGCTTTCATTGCCTCAGATGCAGTAACTCTCCAAAGGTTTTTGCAGTAGAAAAACCTCTAATACTGAGGAAACAGTAGTGGAGTTTTATATAGCTGAAAGTGTAGGCTCCATCCTGACACTTTAGCATGCAATGTGTCGAAGGTGTTGAAGGTTGATTACGATGTCTGTGTTTTCATCACTGAACAGCTGAAGTGACCATTACCCGGTGTCACAAAAAGTTGGTATAACTTGCCTTTTTTGCCTAGTTTTGGCCGTTATTCCAATCAGTTATATGAACATTGTAACCACCAAGGTAATTAGTGAGATCTGGGAATGCAGCAACATCAAAACAAAGAAATGAGATGGGGCAAGACACAAGAGCAGACAGATTTTAAAAAACAGCACAGTTTACAGACTGACTCCCTGATACAAAGCTGACCCACCGTACCTTCTGTAGATGCGAATGCTCAGTTTTCCTGTGCAATAATGGATTTCATTTTGGATGAATCAGAGCCCAACTGTTTTTTTTTTTTTTTTTGTTTTCATTTTCATTTTAAGCTGTTACCGATATCGGTATTTGAGAGTTAAGTAAAATGTGATAGGCCATATATCGGCTCATAGTCATGTTTTAACATAAACATTGTTTAAAGGAGTTCTTACATTAATTTTTTTTAAAAGTGTGACCAAGATATGTACTGAGCAGGATGTTAGCATGTCTATACTGCAATTTCTTTTTCTTACCAGACAATAAATAGGCTGATACTGATATATCAATGAAAACCTGGGCAATCAGGTTTGGTTTTACCTCCAAACAAAGTGGTTTTCATAATCTGGCTAAACTGTTGTCTTACTCACAATCTGTCTGATCGTTTCACCGCTCATAATTCTTGCCCCATTTACTTTGATTTAGTGATGTCACTGTGTACCTAGTTCTCAGAAATTACTTCGGTGAGTACAATGTCATTGTAACCAATGGACACGATGTCCAAAGCTACAAATAAACCAAGGCTAAAGTTTAATAAAGCAGAAGTATCCATAAATTTTGCATAAATATCTCTGCCATACGCACACAGTAATGCTCTACAGTACTGCTTGATAGCAAGAAACAGACAAACAAAACTACACATGCTGTATCCTATACAATAAAATGCAATACACTAATGCAAAACTATCTAGCAAAAATGAACCGGTAGTTTGTATATCACTCCTGCGTTGCTCAATGGCTCCTTGGGACTTAAATGTACCATGATCTTATCCCAAAACAGTAGTCTGATCAGTTGGAAGGTGCTCCAAAGAACACAGAGGAAGTGTAGGATGTGGATTGTTATGTGTAATTTGTACAGGAAGGAGTGTATCTCTTTGTATACTTCCAAAAACAGTCCATCTGTATTTTCCATTGCCCTCAATACAGCAAGTACATACACTACAGAACTGAGTCATGTACCCTTTATTCCTCCCTGAGCTGTTTGTTGTACCTTACTGATCTTAATCTCCATCCACTGACCTTAAGAATCCAGTGAGAGGTGAGAGGTCAGTAGCACAGCTCTGCCCTGCAGCTTCACTCCATTCTGTCCACATAATTAACCATCACGGTAATCGGTGCTCATTAGTGTGCTGCGGCCATCCAAGCTGTTTATTATACTGTACTTACATAAGCTTGCCTTTGCCTTATGGGCTTGCATGCTTGTGTGAGAGAGAGAAGACATATAGGTTAAACGAGTGTCTGTATGTGTTTACTTCTGCTGAAACTAAAGGTCATTCGGTTTACCATCTACCGGATAGCCTACTTGTAAAAAGTAATTGTAAATGTAATGGTAATGTTTAAACCTTAACCGTACCTCATCATTTGATGTGAGATGGTATATTTAGTCTGCTTAGAAGGATCTTAACTATGCTCGTGACATGTAGTGGCAAGGATATTGGGAAACAGCATTGATGAAAAGGCATTTTAGTAAAATGTTTTGATAATAAACAAACTTGTTAATTTGCATTTATTTCTGAAGATGCTCTAATTTCTGTACTTAAAACTCAGGGCTGCAAATAATTTCAACCAGGACTACATGTATGTTAATCCTCGAGACGCTGCACATCTGTCAACAAAAAGCTTTATCAAAATCTAAGTTCTTAAGAAATGTTTTACTTCATACTCTGGAATCAGACCTTGGTGTCAAAATCGTGTAGAGATGTAAAGACTCTCCCTTTGGAGAAAAAGGGATTAATGTTCCCTCCTTTTCTTGGGGATCTAACGTGCTTGATGCCCATGTAACTTAGGCAGAACTCCAGACGTCTTGGTACTCTGAAAAACTCTGCAACCAGGCGACATTTGTCCAAGGAGTGAATACAGCTTCTCTGTTCACGTAACTCACAAATCTTTTGGGTACATTTGATATGTTTGAGATATTTTTGATGAATCCAGCGTTGTTTTGTCCCTGAACTCCCACTTTGGTATTGATGTACTGTTGCTTGAGTTTTCATTGTACATTTGTATGTTTTGCCACCCAGGGTGAGTAGGATGGTTGGATTGTTGGATTGGGTTGCAGTGTATGTTGGTGGGTCAGTCAGTTGGTCAGTTCACCATTTTGGTCCAGACTGAAATATCTCAACAACTATTTGATGGATTTTCATGAAATTATGTACAGACATTCATAGTCCCTGATCCCATGATCCCCTGACGTTTCCTTTTGCGCCACCACGAGGGTGGCATTTGTGATATTTAGTGAAATGTCTTAGCAACTTTGGGATTTATTGAATGAAATCTGGTACAGATATTCATGTTCCCTTCGGATGAATTTGTAATAACTTTGGTTTGACTGTTTCTCTAATGCCTTCATCAGGTCAGATTTGAAATTTGTCCAACACTTTGGAATTTATGACCAAATTTACGCAAAACTAATGACATCCCTAATAGCCACTGCTGCCCTCTGTCTAGTGCTAATTATCAAATGTTAGCATGATAGCAAGCTTAACTGAGGTGGTTCAAAGTAAATATTTTACCAGTGAAACATCAGCACGTTAACATGGCCAGTGCAAGCATGTTAGCATACTGGCATTCCTCACAGAGGCACTAGCACGGCTGTAGACCCTTAGTCTTCTTTCATGGCTAGTGGAATATATATTTACATCATCATCTCTGGTTTTGCTATATCGATGTTATGTTCGTGTAATCAGCATTTGTTTTGCATTAGGATTATCTTTTTAAGCATTTTCACCTGATGAAGATCCAACTGGGTCCAGACCATTCTAAATAAATGTGTAGTTCAGAGCCATCTTGCATGCTTTACCCATATATCCTGCTTACCTTGCATAAAATACATAAATGTACAGATGTAGAGTATTTACATATATTTTGTTTTTTCTTCTCCAGGCACTGGCTGGCCACCTACTTTGTCATCTGGTACGGTGTGCCCTACATGACATACGACATCTTCGCCATGTACCTCAGTCACTACTATCGCTTCCGCGTCAAAGGGCACGAGGACTACAAGCAGCATTCATTGAGGACCGCGAACTCCTTCGTCCGCAGAGAGTTCCTGCTGGTGCTGCATCACATCGCCCTGCTCACCATCCTGCTGCCTGTCACACTGGTGAGTGACAATGAAGATGAGAACTAAATAAATGTAGGCAGTACTGGTAATGATGGATCACTAGCTTGCTGAATCAGCTGGTGGCAGGAATCCCTCTCATGCAGTACTGGAGCTAAAATGATTAGCATCACATATCACAATCTTCGTCAACAATTTGGGATTTCTGGCTGTTTACCACAACTGTCATGGATCTCAGGGGGTTGTTCAAGTGTTTGACAGTGTCACCAGTTTACCATTTTTGTGAATATAATTTATTTAAGGGGTTATTTTATCTGTTATGGGTTTACCTATCAAGTCATTTTCATGTCTCTGCAAGTCAGGTTTCAGCCTATATTGAAATAGGTTTAGATATCTGGAGGTTGCCTGGAATGTAGGGAAATGCACTATATCTAAATTATATGACTGTTATGCTTTGGAAAATGGTTTGCAGTAATGTCAAATATACATAAAATGAAGTGCATTACTATATTAATCCACCGGTCCCCAAAACATCTGTCATCTCACTGCAGTGTTATGTATACAATAATTTAGGATTGCTATACACAACCAAATGATCTCAACAAGACTGAGTACACATGGTTTGAAGATGCTATTGGGTTATAGATGTTACTAATTAGAGGTGTCCAGTACATGTACAAACAAATCTTTAACACAAAATATTCAATAATCAAACTGAACTGACTATACTGAATCATCATTGACTTTGTACCACAAGGACGGTGCTTGGTCATATAAGAGTTGGATGACACTGATGAGCTATTGCACATTTTTCGACTGAATCCTAGCACTCGAAAACTGAACTCTTGGTCAAACTCAAAGTGATCATTTTTAAGCAATAAAAATGACTACTTCGCTGATTTACTGTGTGGTCCATGGGAGGAAATGATACAGTCCAACACTGGCAGTTCAGAGGACTAACAAGTGTTCAGGCCTCGAAGGAGTAAATAGCAGGAAAGGAAAGAGAATGGTAAGCTAGTAATTTTGATTTCTGTCTTTGAACAAATAGCAACAAATTATTCTTTGTTTTCTTTTACATCCTTGTATTGTAAGTGTTGTAAAGGGACTTGTGCAAAAAGAATGTACAGGAAGAGAGAATGAAAGGTGCAGGTTCTTTTCTGCGGAGATACAAGTGTTAGTGGAATGTCAAGAAGCTCTCAATGTACATGGAAGCATTAAAGCTCAGAAAAAATGATTTGAAAGGATGAATAAGCAGTTAGTTGTTAAGTGAGGGCAAAGGAGGAAGCACGTAACAAAAGAAGACAGAGGTACTGTGGACTATGAAAACTTTTAGTGCAGGAATGACTGGCAAATTGGAGGCCTACTGAACTCTTAAACCAGATTTCACTGTCACACATTTCAAACAGCAAAGGGAATTCCTGTAAAAGCATGTGAGGAAGTTTGTACAAGGGCTCCATGGTCTGATTAATTACTTTCTTTGATGTCCTGTACAGAAATTTACTCGGAACCTTCGGTTTTCTCTAGAATATATATGAGTATTTTTATCATCATCAGGTTATTCATGAGCTTGTTTCAGACCGCCTTCAACCCGTTCATTATAGTATTTATATCCTGTGAAGTTTACAGAAACATGTAAAATAGCCACTCTTCTTTGCAAGTAGTATCCCAGGTTAGCAGGCCAGGTGCAGTGGAAACCCGGCCCTTTGTTTGTAGTGGCAGTCAGCGGCAATATGAGATAACATTACCCTGCATTATTCAGCTCCAGCTGCAGTCATCCTGTCTTTTCTCTAAGCTCACCACCCCTCCCTCTGTTTCTCCTCCTGTTCCCTCACTCATCAGCTTCATGCCACTCTGACTTGCCTGGGTAATGCATGAGCTGGTCCAGACTTATCCAGCAAACTGGTAAAGGACAGTGATGTGCAGGGGGAGGTAAAGACTGAACCTTTAGGAGTAGATGATGTCGATTATTTGATTACTGTTAACAGTTGGCTTTGTTCACTGTAGTTCCTTGGGCATGTCATTGTGGGAAAACAGCTGTAATTAATAACATTAATTGATATCCAAATTCCATTTAGATATGCCAATTTAATGGTCCGGGTATTGTGCATGCTCATCCACTTACCGGACTCACTGGGATACCTAAAGTGAGCCATTGGTAACAATATAACTTCCACTTGTACTTTTCCTGTTATTAAAAGTCACATTTTCTGCTGTAAAGAAGGCCTATTGTGTCAGCATAAAAAGGTAGGTTAATGATAATCATACAGTAAGTTGGCAAATGAGTCTGAGGATTAAGCTATTGATAAACTAGTTAGTTAACCTGTCTACCCAACCCTAAATTATGGTCACAAGAAGGGATCCACCGATTGAATCCGTCAGATCGGGTATTACATCAGGATCCCTTTTGGTGGCCGCCTTGTGCAAGGTATTGTGGGCAAGTACAGCCAGTGGGATGACTCAAGGGCAGACCTAGAACACCTGAGGGATGACATGTCGCATCTGAACTGGGAATACTTCAGGATACACCAAGGGGAGCTGGGGGAGAAGTGGGATGTGGCTGGCGAGAAGCATGTCTGGACTATTGTAATTAGTCTGCTCTCACCACCTGCTCATTATATTCTAGCTCTATATACAGGTTTTTATTGATGGTGCAAGGTGTTGCATCAACATCTACCCAAGATTGCTGGGTGTTTACAGATGGACAGTGTGTAGTGATACATGACATTGGTGTGAAGTTTAATTTCAACCTTTTAGCTGGTGGCCAACCATGATTCTTTTCTGTTAAATTAATCTAATTTGTACACGTGCTACTTTTTGTTGTAGAAAATTCAAATAAATACTTCAACAGATGATAGACATCAGACACAAGCAACCACAAATACACCTATCGTTCTCAGTGGCTGCAGGAAAACTGAGGTTTGCATGAGAATAGTGTGTTGTGGCTCACAACTCAGGTCAATTTTTTACTCTTTATATCAGATATATATATCAGATATGTCTCACATTGCAGTTATGGGATTCAGGTTGAAAACTGCGGAGGCAGACAGAGGCAAGAGTTTTTTAGTATTGTATGTTGATGATTGATATCTGTTTGAGATGAAAATATGGGCAGGGTAAAGTTTAAATTATGTCTTGTACAGCATCTCAAACAGATATACACATACATTACTATAAAGGTAACACACACACACACACACACACACACACACACACACACACACACACACACACACACACTCACACAAACTGTGGCAGGTGGGAGTGGGGTGAAGTAGCCAGGTAGTTTGTTAGGCGTGGTGTAAGGTTCCCCTCTGTGGTCTCAGTCATTCTGTCGTGGGCAGATGGGAAGGCCACGTCTGGAGCCGGTCATGCTTTATTCATCATCCGCACAGAGCAAGCTAGGCTACCAGACAGTGCTTGCCTTTTGTCTGAGTCTCTTTATCCATCTAGGCTGACTCACCTATTCTAGGATGGCCTCTCTAACCAGACAGCCCTGTGCCACAAGTCAATATTTGAAAGCTTCATTCATTACTTATGTACAGGACATCACTCTCTCCTCTGCCCTAGCCAGCCTCTCCCTGCCTTTTTTTGCCATCTTGAAGTTGGGATACAGCAAGATATCTGCCTCTGTGGTTGTGTCCCTGTACAAAAAACATAGAGATTATCTTAAAAATATCAGCTAAAGCATTTTACTCAACAGTCTCTGGGTGCCAGTCTTAAATTTAATCCATCTAAATCTAATTTACGATTGAAACATGTTAAGTGCATCACTGCATGTGGACAGGTGGTTGCTGTCCACAACCGCTAAAGTAGAGTACAGTACATATTGGCACTTTCATCCTTGCTAGAGGGATTACCAAACGTCGGTTGAATCTTGAGGGTATTCATTTAAAAATGCATACTTACAAAGAGTCTCTAGCATGGAGCTCTGTTTTAATGTTAGACAAGGATGGTCTGAGCCGAACAGCAAGGATTGGTGTTGATGCAGCAAGATCGCCGTCGTGGATCTTGATACTCCCAACTCTGTATGTCTGGACCACATAATCGTAACAGACCCGAACAAAGGCTCTCCCTAATGCAGCATTCTTTTCCCCCAAATTGTGAGGACAAAACTGAGGTATTCTTCGTAGCCTTCAATATCCGAATCACGTGTTTGTTTTGTTCAGAGAGTCCTCCTCAACTCATAAAGTTGGTATATATCACATGACCACATCAGGTCTACCAGGTCACTGTATTTTTGTCGTTATCATCATAAATATATCACTTGAATTGGACCAGTAACAAAGCCACTGCAGACTGTAAAGGGCGTTATTCCAGCATAAACACTACCGTTTGTTCTTGTTAGCAGACTGGATAAAAAAGAAAAAAAAATCTGCAAAGTTCCTTTTGGATTAAATTTTGGATAAAGCACTCTATCTAATCTATATCCATCCATCCATCCATCCATCCATTGTGAGTAACCAGGACTTAGAAATAAATGTAACATTGATGAATATATTAATCTTTAACCTAGCATACTATTTGTTAGTTGTCCATCATGTGTTCAAGTGAAACATTAGACCTCAAACCACAAACTGTGTTGTCGTTTAAATTTCCCAAGCTTATCACTGGTGTTTACACTGACAGTTTGAGGGAAACCTCCTGGTGATAAATTTGCTCAGAACAGCCCAAAAAGCACCTTTAGTTTTGGTCTCTTTGAGACTAGATCATGTCATTTTGGGAGGAGGAGCAGTTTCAGCCTGGCTTTCACAGCTGTACACTGCTGGCGGGAGAAGTCAAACAATTTTTGTGCCCATCCACCACCCTTGGCTTACACGACCCATGTTTTTTCTGTGCTGCTTTTTTTTTTTTTTTTTTACCAAACCTGTACATCGATCAGAAGTTGTTTTTGCAGTTTTGATTAAAGAAACCCACACTAACACAGAATGCAAGAGCAAAAAAAAAAACATAAAATAAAACATTTATAGGACACTATAGAAGATACTACACAGAGCTATTGAAGGAAAGCTTTAATTCAGGTTATGCTTTTTTTTTTTTTTTTTTTTTAATAAAACTATCTCAAATTGGCTACACAAAGGACTAACAGCCATGTGAAGCATATAGCAGCCTGATGTCTGGGTTTCAGTGGAGAGTTTGAGTAAGACATGGTGGACGAAGGACCGTTTCACAGGTTTTTTTTCCCCCTGAAGTGTTTGATGTATGGAATAAAATATTTAGTATTTTGCTCAAATTTAAAGATAAAAATGTATATAATGAGTTGGCTTAATCAGAATTAACGTTTAGAAGCACGTGTTTAAAACCTGATGTTTTTCCATGTCTTTCGAAGCCTCATTTACTGTTCCAGGTCCAGACTGTTCCAGAAGTTGTCCTTGAATGTCAGCTGTGTTTGTTTCCATGCTTATGTTTGTTTGCTCACCCTGTGTGCGCTCTGTTTGTCTGTTCTTCAGTTCTTCAGAAAGGACCAGGGGGACTTCTTCATTGGCTGCTTGTTCCTAACAGAGCTCAGCACTCCCTTTGTCTCACTGGGGAAGATACTCATCCAGGTGAGACAGCAAATACGCGTGTGCCTTCACCAGACTCAAACTGCAAAGTCATGCATCGGTCTCTAATTCAGTGCCTCTTTATTTAAAATATTCCAAGCTAAAGGTTTTGAGAATGTGTAGAGTAAACAATATGAGATTATAATGACAGTAGAAATACCATGAAACCTTGTCGGATGGGTCAGGTACCACAAAAACAAGTTGTGTAATAATTTACTAAACGAGCAGTGATTTTCCTATCATAGCCTAGCGACCATAACCAGGCACAGCGGACCTGTTGAGCTTTGAATGTTTCCGCATGACGAAGCAGTGTGCATGGGGCTGTAATAAGAGTGATACTTAAAGAGCTGTATAAAGACTTTAGAAGAAATCGTCTTTCCATAGCCAAAAATCAAAATCAAAAACGCAAGAGCCAAAGCGTAAGGAATAGATTTCACTGTGTGTACTGGTCTGCCCTAATGTAAGCTGGAAACTTAAGCATGTTTGGCTTACTAGCTTGCTACCTACAGTAGTCACCGAACTTTACCACCAAGCCCAATGAGCATACGCTATCATTAGCTACATTGGTTTGTGGGATAAAGGGTTCCACTAAAAAATACCCTTTTCATGGCTAGCACATTTACTGAATGGTATTTCCCCACCGTGCAAAGGCCTAGTAGGCTAGCTCTATTCTGCTGCATTTGGGGAAATTTACATCACACAGCAACCCCAGCCAAACTTGTTATCCTTGATAGCATTAGATTCTCCAAACACATTGGTTAGTCCTCATTCTAAAAGACTTTGCAAAGGGATACACTGTAATGTTTAATGTTCAGAAATATGTCCTGTTAGCTACAGCCTCGGTCTTTCAGCACAATACCATCCATGTAGCCATCACACTCAAGGCCATTTTCAACCAAATCATGGAGTTAACATTGGCTCGATTAGCTAGCTAGCTACAGCTATTTAAATTTGTTGCAGTTGTCATTTCAGTCGACAAAAATAACAGTCGCAGGCCAGAAATGAGAAGCTGCTTTTGTCTACTTCTTTCTGAAACAAAGGAATTACTAAGAATTTTGAGCGTTAAATCTGCCACGTGCCATTCACGTGTCCCTGGTTCCTGTGCTCCATGCTAACTCTTACTCCTATGCGACATCCGTTGCAAGAAAGCGTCAGACTGAACCCGTGCTGTGACAGCACAGTGTTTTTGAATCACAAGGTGTCCACAGTTTAGTACAGTTGGGGAACGCTTAAAAGTGTTCACTTGCTCTCCGTGCATGCTGGCAGCGCTGTTATTCAAGCAATGCAGAAAAACGTGTACCGGAGTGGGCCTACTGTATATGTTGTTGCCATGAAAATGGAAACTTTCACCGGAAAAAAACAAACACCTCTAATAATGTGCTATAAGTAGAATAACCTGCGCAAAATATACCGCGGTCAAAAACACATCAAATAGGGTATATATGCAAAATGGCTCTGTGATTACATGAGTGCCATATGCAAAGCAAGTGCTTCCCTTGATTAATTAATCTACCACTCTACTACTTCTACTAAAAATTTTTCAATTAAATGGGTTGAACCACTTATGGGGATAATTAATACCGTTCATGGTATAAATAAAGGCCTCAGTTTTGAATGTATGTATAACTTAAGCCATCTTCGATCAGGGTTATAACTCTTGCCCCCGGCACCAAAAAAAATCATTCATCCTTGTTGTTTTACAGTTTGTGCTCAGGTGATAAAAGCGGTGCCTTTCATGATCAAAAACCTGAGTATCGCCCTTTCATTTGAGAGCTTGCTTGTCACTGTACCATCAATAATTAAGGTGCATGGCTCACCCCAGGAGAAAAAAAAAAGAAATAAAAAAAAAAAAAGAAACAAGAGCAAACATTAGTCAGTAGCATTCAGCTAAGAAGCAGTGTTCCCTCTCCCTGGCTCTTAACCCATCCACTAGATTTAATGCCTTCATTACAGTGGGCATTACATCTTACACTTAAGACAAGCTCATATGTGTTGTATAGTCAAAGGCAATGTGTCTTAAAAAAGCAGTAATCTAAGAATAGAAGAGCCTTACCGTGTATCCCAGTGAAATCAGCAGACCGTGGGCTTCAAGGTCTTTGCTGACATCTGGTGTCGGCAGAGGAAAAAAGAGCAAAGCAAAGCCTCATTCCTCTCCTCTGTCTTTAAAAACACTGCCCTCCTCTGGACTCGATCAGCACTAACAGAAACTCTGTCCGACATTTTCACTGCCCCCAACAGCAGTTTTGATTCCTATTGATTTCTGTTGTGTAGAAAGGGGTCCTCCCAGTCTTTCGCGTCAGAGATAAGAAGATGGTCTGTTGTAATGAATGGCGAAGAGGTACAAACAACATTCAAACCCCAGAAATTTCACAATTTACTTTTCATTACAATTTTACAATTCATTAAAAAAAAAATAAAAGAAAACAATAGGAAAATATTAAAATGTGATTTTTAAATGATATCACGAGGCTGTACCTTGAATCAGGTTTAGCTGACTAACATATACTTAACTTTTATCATGTTAGCAGGTTTTAGCATGTTAGCATGCAAATGTTAGCATGTAGGGTTTAGTGTGTACAGTAAACAAAAAAGCCCAGTCACCCCAGGAAGTGACACAGTGAAACGAATCTGTCGAGACTCCTTTGGTCATTGGTCAAAGGTGTATATTTGCATGTCAGAGTTGGCTAAAGTTGTCTTGTCAGGTATATGAAGAGTTAGAGTTAGGTGGATATTTTGACCTGTTGGTGGTGGCAGATGAAAAGTCGGGTGATCCTCCGGGGAACATCAGTGTCTGTACCAGGTTTCCATGGGCCGATATTATTTCACCACGGACCAAGTGACCAACAGCCTGTCCAACTGACAGTAGCATCCCAAGAGGCAGGCAATTAGCACTCTTGTAAGAGACTCCTGGTGGGATGTCAGCAGGGAGAGCTAAGGTGTGGAATACCCGGAGTCCAACCCTAATCTCTGACTTGCAGTTTTTTAACAAGCACATTTTAAATAACAACTGTTACAAACTGAATCACTACTTGGGAGCTCTTGAAGCTATCCCAAGGACCCTTGGCAGTCTCTTCTTTGGAAACCACTGGTGTGGATTTTATGATAAATGAAAGCTACTTTTATAGATAAAAATCACAGTGAAACTGCAGTTAGGGCATCTTTTTCTGCTGTAATGTGATCTATTTTGTATAATTATAAAATGGATTTGAAATCAAATCCATCAGATTTTATGGGGGGTAGTTTAGTAAATATGGAGTGATCTGGAGCTGTAGTGGAATTTCGGCCTCCACCCACACCTCCTCACCCCTGTTTTAGAGGGAGGATGATAGAGGAATTAATATATTAGAGCACCGCCACGCTCTTCTTGTAAAAGAGTTTTTGCTGACTAAGATCCAAACACACACAACTCTGACCCGTGAAAAAACCAAAAACGGTTTTATAGGATGGGCAGCATTAGCTAGATTGGATACATTTATGTATACGCATCAGGCCAGGATTAGAAATAGAAAAAATTTTAATTCCCCGAAAGCGAAAAGAGAGGAATATTTGGATTTTTTTGGGGGGGATTTTTTTTTTTTTTTTTTATACATATATGTAACAAAAACCAAGCGATGACGGAACATTTAACACTAGGAAACAGGATTAGAACTTGGAAAATTGTATTTCATTGTGTCATCTATTGCTACTTTAAAAAGTTTTCTTCATCCATCCTCTCTCCGTCCCTCCCTCTTATTTTTTTTTCTCCTCTACCAGCTCGGCCTCCAAGACTGCTGGCTACACAAGGCCAATGGCGGTATGGTACTGTTCACCTTCTTTATGTGCCGCATCGCCCTCTTCCCCTACATGTACTGGACGTACGGCCGCCACTACAGCATCCCGCTCTACAGCGTGCCCTTCTACCTGCCGCTGTCCGCCAACCTGGGTAACTCATGCATCCTGGCACCGCAGGTGTACTGGTTCGTCCTGCTTTGCCGAAAGGGCTACCGTCTGTACAAGCGTAGCCGTAGGCCCGACTCGTCTCCTGCGGCCGATGTCACTGACAATTCTAAGGATGATTGATGTCCAGTTCACGATTGCTCGCTCAAGCCGCGCACTCAGCTACTAACACAACTACTTCTGCAAAGGCACTAGTGACTTAACACATTTCAAACCCTACCATTGTACTGTAGTTCACCAGGACTGCCTGCTCTGTCCCACAACTCCTGGGCATTTTCCGCACACTTTAATTCCTCTGTTACAAATCTGCTGCCTATGTGGACCTCTCCACCGATCTAATTCTACTACTGAAGTTTGATGATTTTGGTGTTTTTGGATTTGACTCTAGCCTGGATCTTGCTACCCTGCATCTGTCTACATTTTCAACACTGAAGAAAGGTCATGCTTGCTTCACTGAGAATAAAACGTGGAGTAAAAGCACCAGAAACCGAAGAGGAGATTCTAGACATTATCTTATCTCTTAATCCTACTGTGTTTACAGCCTCTGCTGATTTGGAAGGTCTGTTACAGTGTGTGTGTAAGTGTGTGGCTGTTACAACAGGTTGTATTTATTTTTATGGTTTTTCTGTAATGTGTCTCATAGTTGCATTTCTTCTCCCATCCATTCACTAATCGGACTGACAAGAAGGATTAGGAATATTGCTGGGTGCAAATTCAGGCAGTTTTAGCAGGAAAAAAAATGTGAGTAGTACATGTCAACTCATCCACATTTGAGAGCTAAAAACAGCTACATTTGTTAATACCCGTTAATGTGATGTAATGTTAAGTGCTGACTTTTCCGCCCTGTTCATTTTGTTTGTAGTTACCCATACAGCATGCCACCGTGGCATCAGTGTGCAAAGCTGCAGCAACAATCCCACATTCCTCACTGTAACATCCAGCACAGATTTATGGTCCTGGTTCCTTTATGTCCAGTAGCCATCCCCTTCCCTTCAGCAGGGGAGCTAGCTCTGTATGTGTAGTGTATCCCTATGAATTAATGCTGCGCCCGTGTCCATTCAAGGTTTAACTTTTTTCAGGAATTCAGTTTTGGCAGTGTCCTCCGGTGTCGCAGCTGGAGAATGGTGGCACCAACAAGAGATTGTCTTTGGTGAGGGACCCATTCCTCATTTTCATAAAATTAAGTCGTTTTTCAAGAAGTTCTTGGCGTAAAACACATCCATGCTGGCCACTGAGCTGTCTCCCTCAAGACCTCAAAGGAAACAACTTGAGAGAAATACAGACCAGGCACCACATAACTCGTCGATAGGATAAGATATGGCCCTCTGTTACCAAATATCGTGTATTTATACCAACCTACAACCGAGTACAAGGATTGGTGAAGTTCAGCTTTTGAATCTCTGCTGCGTTATACTGTATCGTGTGTGTATATGAGGGTTTTTACCCAGTTCTGCTGAGCAGAAGAGTCTTGATACTGAGAGATTCTTTTTTTGAATCCGCAGTCTTTGTCTAGATGACACGGGAGCATTGCAGCTGCCATAGGAACGCTGCTATGCTGACAGCCAGAGTCAACGTAGGGCAGCCTGGGACGGTCACTTCCAGTCAAATGTCACGGCTATTGAAGATTTGTTTTCTCCCATGAAAAGTCAGTCAGATCTGCCTGTCGGACCACGGCGGGGGCGGATGGGGACATGGCAATGTCAAATGTGGGATGAGGTCGGGGGCCAAGGCCAGAGCAATAAGGCGAGCAGTGGCCCGAGGGCAATTTGATTTAACACATGGGGGACTGAAATTTCTGAGCGGTTAGCCACAAAAAAAATCGAGGTTATCAGGAGTGATTGTTTCTGAAACTGATCTGGAACAAGGCGACATCGATTAACTGTCCAGAGATTTATATGCACTCGTGTATCAGGTGTTGCATTTAGCACTTCACACAGGGCTGTATATACTCAACGTTTTTTAGATATTTCCATCATGATTTAATGCCATCACAAAAAATACTTTTAGAACTTAAACCTATATCTAGATATCGTAACTAGACCCGAGAGGATCATTTTTTATCATGCAAAGCTATTTTTTTGTTGGATTCACAGTTGCATAAAGACATTCATCATAAAGGAATTCACTTTTGATCTTTTCATCTTGAGAATATTATTTCTTCAAATTATGTAATAAATAGAAGATATTATTTTCAAAAGAATTCTGCAGGGTTTGTTTCTTACACAATCAAGACCCTAGGAGTTAATTTAACTCCTTGGATAATATTCTCGGTCATTCAAGCTTTATACTGAACCAACTGAGTAAGAATGCCTTAATGGCCATGTTTTTTATGTCCAGCCAATGCCATCTATGCAAACGAGGCTGCAATGCATCTATACAACACTAATGTCAAGCCATATCAAATTGATTCACGCCTCAGTATGTTACTGTATGTTCTTTTTAAATTTTTTTTGACCCTCCCTTTATTTTCACTATAGATTTATACCGGGACTCCACACCACAAATGTTGCATTGCATGGAACAATTTTTTTTTTTTTTGCCTGTCTTTCAAATTTACCTCACCTGTGCTTTTATTAATTCAAGTTCATGTCATACTGAAAAATGAGAAGTATATATTGATGATGATTATCAGTTTTTGTAGTTTACGCCGACACCTTTACAACTTCAGCTCAGTTGACAAATCGGAAGTAGTTTTGCTGTTTGGATGCTGACTTTGGTAGGGCTGTCACTTTTTCAAAAAATTAAGATTGGGCGCAGCTAACATTTAAAATCGTTTTGAATCCGTTTTAGCGCAACCCTCCAAGACCAGTCCTACACGTCACCCTAGAACTGACGTGGCGTTAAAACGACCCAATGTAACTTTTGCTGAACAGCGGCCAGTCTGAGTTTAAAAAACAAAACAATTGTGGGCTCACTGTGAATGCTAAAACAGTGTCACAGTAGTAGTAGTAGTAGAGAGAGGTCATAAAGTTAGCAGCTAACAGGTGACGCCATAAACTACTGGTCATACCAGACCAAGTAAGGCTGTAGAAGCAAATACTGAGACCGTGTTGAATTGAGCGAGGATGCGGTTTTTATTGCTTATGAATTCAGCTCTTCATTTGTATGAGGAAGCTTGTGTTGTTTCTTCTTTCCTAAGTTACTTAGTTTTGCTTCAACCAGGACAAAAACTGCTGATGAGGTCAAAGTGACAGTTTTAGGAGCACCCCTGATGATGGCCTGTTGACCTTACTTTTTATTCTGTGAATTTCAGATTCTGACAGATCATTACAGATTAAATATTTACCGCTTTTTTTTTTTTTTTGCCTGTCTTTCAAATTTACCTCACCTGTGCTTTTATTAATTCAAGTTCATGTCATACTGAAAAATGAGAAGTATATATTGATGATGATTATCAGTTTTTGTAGTTTACGCCGACACCTTTACAACTTCAGCTCAGTTGACAAATCGGAAGTAGTTTTGCTGTTTGGATGCTGACTTTGGTAGGGCTGTCACTTTTTCAAAAAATTAGGATTGGGCGCAGCTAACATTTAAAATCGTTTTGAATCAGTTTTAGCGCAACCCTCCAAGACCAGTCCTACACGTCACCCTAGAACTGACGTGGCGTTAAAACGACCCAATGTAACTTTTGCTGAACAGCGGCCAGTCTGAGTTTAAAAAACAAAACAATTGTGGGCTCACTGTGAATGCTAAAACAGTGTCACAGTAGTAGTAGTAGAGAAAGGTCATAAAGTTAGCAGCTAACAGGTGACGCCATAAACTACTGGTCATACCAGACCAAGTAAGGCTGTAGAAGCAAATACTGAGAGCGTGTTGAATTGAGCGAGGATGCGGTTTTTATTGCTTATGAATTCAGCTCTTCATTTGTATGAGGAAGCTTGTGTTGTTTCTTCTTTCCTAAGTTACTTAGTTTTGCTTCAACCAGGACAAAAACTGCTGATGAGGTCAAAGTGACAGTTTTAGGAGCACCCCTGATGATGGCCTGTTGACCTTACTTTTTATTCTGTGAATTTCAGATTCTGACAGATCATTACAGATTAAATATTTACCGTTTTTTTTTTTTTTTTTTCCCATTTTCAAAGCTACACAGCTTGTGTTTCTGATAAAAAGTGACAGCCCTGTAACTTGAGGGCTCTTTTGAGTTTCAAAGGAAAATTTTCCCCTTAAAGAGGTCAAATGTTTCAGCTTTCAAGCATCAAGACTGCTGACAGGACCAGCAGTCTTGATGTAGCATGTAGCATATAGCCTACATGCTGCATGCTGTTGCACCATGGGTCCTGTAGTTTTATTGGCCCTGTGTGGGGTTCTTGTTGTTAGTTTCTGCACCCCTCTATGGCAGACACATTTGCATCCACGTCTGGTGGGAACCGCATTAGATGGAAAAGGTGACGAGTCTCCTTGTTGGTAGACTGACTGTCTGTTTGCTGACCAACAGCTTGAGGATGAGAGCGCAGGGAGAGACGAGCTGCTGAATGATGAGCTTGTTTGTCTGGTTTGGCTGGAGCCCTGGAGAGTGCCGGCCTCTTTTGTCCCTTGTTGACAAGGCCACTGTTATTGGAAACATCCCAGGCTCTTTGTTCTGCCCTCAGCTGAGCTCCCCCACTCTGTTTCTTACTGTCCTCAGCCTCTTACATCCACTTGTCTCCAGATATGTATTGGTATAAATAAAACCATAGGGCAAAAACAGCCACCAAGAAAAACGTCGTGTTTTCAAAATAGCGTTAGTTTGTACATTCATTAGTTTATACATTATACATTCAGCATTAGTTTATACATTCAGAAAATGCTGTGTTGATCAATTTTTATTCTTACACTTAAGTTTATAATGTATCTAACAGCTTGTCAAAAGTCTCCACTTTCCCTGTTGTCATGTAAGTCAACCGTTTTTTTAATTTTTTATTTAAAGATTAAAAGATGCACTTCCTTCCTTTTAATCGTGCCACCTATCGGCATCTTACCACCTGCTTCCCCCCTTCTAGCCTGCATCCTCTTTCCTTTCATCCATACTCCTCGGCCCTCCTCTGCAGTCACGGCAAGTTGCTGAGAGCGTAAGCGGAGTAGAGTGAGCCCTCCCTCCTCTCTGCCGCCATCTGTCGTCAGGATTATCTGCGTGTCCACTCAGCGGTTCGCAGGCAGGGCCAGCTGGGATTCCTAGGGCTATGTGGGCATTTCCTATTAAAACTGTGCACGTCTCTCATTTAGTCTGCCGCCTGCAGATATATATATACATATATATCTCAGTTTTCAGCCACCATGACCTCACCCTCCACTGAATACACTGTAAAAACTGACATATGACTTTGTTTTCAGGCCTTGGGGTAGGTTTTGACTGGTGTGATAGTTAATAGACTCATGGCTGATATTCAGGATTATTTAAATTTCACGATTTTACTACCTAAAATAGTTTGGTACAACAGTGTTTCCATCGGGCTTTCCTTCTTGTTTTATCATGGGTGGAAAAGCCCTGAAACAGCATTTATACCATCATGGCACAAAACTTTTTTTAGCTGTAGGAGTCTTTTGTGGCAGTTTGAGCTTTGCAGAAAATGTCCCCCCTTGACTCCTCCTAGAATAGATTTTTAGGCTTTCCGAGGGGTCAGTTTAAACTCAATTCTGCCCGGGACAGTTATTTTGACAGGTCCATTTCACAGTTAAGAAAAAAACTGTCAAATGTGGCCGACAGTTATGCAGATGTCTGTCATAGAGTGCGATCTGTCAGGAGATTAAATCTCTGAAGTTCAGTGAGCTGGACCATTAAGATTTAAAAAGCAGTCTCTAGGCTTAGCTTTGAGATCACGGAATAAATATAGAAGATAGAACATTCCACTATTTTTCTGTAATATTTTCCTATATTTAATGATCAAAATTATTTTATTTAAGAAGTTTATTCTTTCTTTTCAAACAAACTTATATATTTGTAAGAGCACTGTGTCCAAAATTCAAAAGGAATTTCTATACTTGCAACTTAATTCTCAAATCGACCGATTATATTGACTGGCCAACACCTGATTTTTAACTTAAAAACAAAAAAAACAACCGAAAACTATACCCGATGAATTAATCTGACCTGACATAAGCCGAAACTTTGCTCGGTTGACCCGACTACAGTGTGTAGTTGGTGTAAGTTCCATAGCCACGCGATGACAAAGCCACATCACTTCAGTTGCCAGGAGTCTGGATCACGGCCACATAAAATCACGTTGCGCGTAAACAGCGTCTGATCTTAAACCAGAGAATCCCTCAGAAAGAATGAGTGCACATATCTTAACAGGCATTACTTGACAGTCAATAGATTCTTAATATAGAAAGTCCTCTTTGCTCAGGGTTTGATGAAGTTTGATAAAGTTGTTGACGTGTGTAGGTTTTATTGTAAGATGATGAACTGTGAGACGGACTCTGAAGATGATCACATCTAGAATCATATGATGATTCTTTCCTATATATGTTTTTAAAGCATTTGTTTTTCCTCATAGGTTTTTCCTCTAATTTATGCTTTCTGACATGGCTTGTGATACTTCAACTCCTAAGGGTTGGTAAACCAAAGACTGTCAGGCACTTTAGTTAGTCATAGTAACTGTAGTGACAGGAAGAGAGATCCATTTGATTTTCCAGTAGTTTAGACATGACGTAGGTGATTTGTCTTAATCGCGAAGTGACCCACTTCTCACTTAAAAACACAACTACCCTCCGGTCTTATCCTCTTTCTTTGGATCCCACAGAGTGACCGGCACGGTGGGCTTGTGATGGATGTTTTCTCTGAGGATGTAGTGGAGCCAATACAGACTAATCAGGTGTTCGGATATGAAAAAGATATGATTCCTATTCCTTTTGCTTTGTATGAAAGGATATAATTTAACGGTGTGACACCTGCTGAATGAGAACATAGACACCACAATTAACCCGTGTGCGACACTGGCTCTGTTGCACCATGCTAACGCCATTTAGCATAAGCCTACACTATGTTGAGCAGTAGTCGGCTTCTTGCTAACATTATTTTGAGTGAGGGTTCACGCCATGCTAAGACTTAAGCATGTAGCACTATTAAGTGGATATAGCCTACAAGCTAATATTTTATCTTTCGATTGATAGCCAGCACCGAGCTAACACTTTATATATGCTGAGTGGTGGTTGACTCAAGGCCAGCACACTATGTTGAGTGAGAGTTGCTAACCATGCTAACACTTAAGCATAGGCTTACATTACATTAGGGTCATTAAAATCACTCGGGCTAGCTTGTGTTGCTCGCTAAGTTTTCCCACACAGGGTTCCTTTTAATCAGTGTTTTAAAAAGCTTGAACACGTTCCTCTGGTTTTCTGTTCATATTCTAAGCTTAATGGGCATCTGCCGGAAAAATCTGTGCAAAGATTGGATGAAACAAAGTTTAATTTGTCAGCTTCCATCAAGCTCAGCTCCCATTTAGGTTTTGACAGCCCTCCTGTGTGTAAGACGGATGGGAGACGTTGTTGGATGCTAACACCTTGGCAGGAATTCAGACAGAAGAAACTTTCTATGAGAAGAAACATTTAGGAACAGAAGAAAACTATAAATGGGGCACGGCTTTATGTGGTTTGGCGTTGTAGCCAATAATGCTGCACTGTGGAAATGTGAAACTCCCTTTCAGTGCAAAACATTACTTTTATCACAATTTTTATTTTCGTTCTTGTCTAAAAATACATGAGACTTGGCCCCATCTTATCTGAGGGGTAAATGGTATATATCTTTAAGAGGTGCTGTAAAAAGCACAATTATCAGTAACCAGGGAAACAGCAGTGGCTAATTTTGGTGTCTATTTTTCCCATCATTTAAAGGCGCCTTTTGACAAAGGCGCATGTTAATTCCCTCGTCACTTTTACATCCAAAAATAACAAACCAGTATGCTAAACAGTGGGGCGCTAATGCATATTTCTATCATGTGTGGAGTTACTGTGGATTGTTAAGATGTGAATGGTAATAATAACAGCGTGTGGCGTCTCTCCTGCCACCACGACACTTTTCGTGTAATTTTGCTGCTTTGTATTGTCACATATCCATGCAGGGTTGGTCCGTTCTTTCTGGGCAGTGCAGGATTTGGGCTGGAGTGGGTTTGATATGGGTTTTAAACATAGAAAGGTTAAAAATATTGTGGTTTAATGCCATGTTCATGTCATGTTGGATCTAAATGTGAGCTGCTGGTTGGAGAGTTTCTTGTGCTGGGATCAGACTACATGATATTAGCATGATAATGGCGTAATCATGGGAACAAATTGAGAAAATTTCTGCGTTATGTTGATTTTAAACATGTAGCAACGATATTCTGTCGTTAGGTTTCTTCTGATATGATGTGAATGTGACATTAGACTGATGAAATGCACAAAAATGACTTAAGCGCTGCAGAAACTGTGTTGCTGGGACTGATTTTGATCTGTGGACAGTGAACCAAATTTGGTCTCCAGTGCCTTGTGAAAAAATCTATTTGTGATACCCACAAATCTCAGTATGAAAGAGCTAAGTTGGCAGGCAGTGTTTACAGGTTGTGGCTGTATTGTGTTTATTATTATTATCATCATCATCATCATCATGTCCTTAAGGAAAATTACACTTTCAGCCATTTTATTGTTCACAGCATTGACCAACAAAAGTCTCAATGTTTGCTTTAAAAATAATACTGCTCATACTTTAACTGGTTGAAACTATTTGAAACACATTGCTATGCATTTACTGCTAGAAATGAAAATAAAACATGTCCTTAAATTCCGTTGAAATGAAAGTCTTTGTATTGATATTTTTGTAGTGTTTCGCATTTTGTAGCATTTAATCTATATTTTCAAATTATTGAGCAAATCCCGCAATGTTGGTTCTCTACATGGATATTCCGTTGTTTTAGACCTTTCATCTGTCAGTTTGGTGGATGTGTATGTTTTGGAGATTTGGAGTCCAGTCTTGACCTGCTGTTCGTATCAGTCACCTTTTTGCTATGGGTGTGTAACAGACGTAAATGCAGCACCTGCACAACCTTTAACACTTCCTGCCCCACATTATTTTTGATAGCATTCTAATTTTTCATACATATATATCAGATTTGATGCATCTGTCCTTTTTTTGTAGCGTGACCTTTTTAGAGGAACTTTCCTATCTGAAAAGAGACTGGACTGTTTTTTGAAATAACTTAAAACTATTGATGTAAGAGGAGTAATGTACTGTAGCTGCAACTTGTGAATTCAGAGCACCCCTTTAAAATTCAATAAATTTGATTTGATAGACTGTTTTGAACAAGTCTGTTTTATTTTCCTTTTCTTGTTATGTCTGCATGCCTTCAGTTTTTGTACAGATTAAACAAAACACGAGATGCTGGTAGGTGGGTTTGGTATCCTTTGGACAGAGCCAGCCTAGCCGTTTCCTTGTGTTTCCAGTCTCCGACATCTTATTCAACTGACAGACATAGGAGTGGTATCGATTTTCACGTCCAGCTCTTGGCAAGAAAGCGAATGAGCGTATTTCCCAAACTACCTCTTTTACGTTTTTCATACCAATTGAAAACATATGCCAATTCAAGAGTTGTTTGCGTAGGTCGACTGACAACAACCTGTGTAGTTGTGTCTTTCTCATCATGTCTTTATCTCTCCTATATTTCTGAAGCTATTTTCATGACTAATTAGGCAGCTAGCTACCCATGAAGGAAGATCACATCTGCATTTTGGATCCCTCCTTCAAAGTTCTGATTAGTTAACTGTTCTTCAGACTGGCCAACACCTGATTTTTAATGAGGTCTAGTTAGGTGGTTTTTTTTGTTTTGTTTTGTTTTGTTTTTTTGACCAAAATACTGATAATTATAACCTCAGATGCAAGATCATGCAGACCCCTTATTACCTCCACCAAGGAGGTAGTGTGATGACCCATGTTTGTTGGTTGGTTTGTTTTTTTTTTTGTCAGCAGGATTACCCAAAAAGTACCGAACCGATTTGCACTGAACGTGGTGGAGGGAGTGGGCATGGGCCAGGGAAGAACCCAGTAAAGTTTGGGCCTGATCCGGAACATTTACTATGAATTTGAATTTTTTTTCATCTGAAATCTGGTGTATGGTGTTAACATCGGCCTTGGCAGAGGTCTGAGCTCTACTGAGTGCATTTTCTAGTTCTTATTTATGCAGTGATGAGAGACTATCACTGAATACATGCTCTTCAGAAAAGTGTCACGGCATGGGCAAATCTAGATTTTAAATTCTGATGGCGTATTTACAGTGTATTCACCCTCTCATTCAGTGTGGAAGCAATCACCTGGACTGGTAAGACAGTATACATTATATGTGGTGTTACAAGATGTCAAAAGCTACAGTATTTTTAGAGACAGATCAAGATGAGAGAGGATAAAATCCAGATGGCCATCATGAAGGAATTACCCCCATAGAAAAATAAGCCTGAGGCCACTGTCACCATTTATCTCTGCTCTAAATAAAAAATTTCTCTTCTTTTCCTCTCACGTGTTTTACATTTGTTCAGTGTCTGTGTCTGGTCACGGTGCCCATAGGTCTTCGTTCGGTTGTAATGTGAAGACATGGTCACCCAGAGGCACTGCTGGCTCAAGCTGACATCCGAGGCTAAGCTGCTAGAGGGAAGGCGATCCGCTACACACAGACATGGACAGCGGTGTAGACAGTCATTCCGCCTCTCTATTTCTGCTGTTGTCATACACACTTTAACGGAGGGACAGCGGAACCGTTTGACATGTTTATCTGCCACGCGCTAAAAAACCCCACTAATGACGCAAGTGTAAAATGAATCATTATGCAAACATCTTTGGATAGAATAAACCAGACCATGCTCTTCTATCATGTTTAAGAGCAGAATATTTCTTTACATGTAAAATTTTGCCTAAATAGTAACTTAGAAAACATGACTTTAACTTGTAACACACAATGCAGTTGTAAGCAGATCTATTATTATTTATTAATTGTTTATTAATGTATTTTTCAACAACTGTAACTCCTCCAGTGGGCACAAATAAGCGGAGGCTGGTGATGAATCACAATATAGTAAAACAGTATAATTCATGGGGAGAGGTTATAATTATTGACAAATACCGCACATTAATTAACTCAATGCTTAGAACTACATTATAGTTGTAAACTAGTTATTTAATGTTTATATAGTGCTCATAAATGCAATTTGATACATGATTCCAATACATTTTTCCATTGACCACATCGGCGAAGTTAGTCGCTGTTCAGTGGCAAAACACCTATTTTCACGCATTTTGGTGAAATGCACAGTGGCGAACCCAAGGCTCTGCAACTTAAGAAAACATGAAAATGGACAAGACACAAAAAAATGAAGACATGTCATAGTTAACTTGGTACAAACTTAATTATATAATTTTCCCCATACGCTGGTTGTGTGTAGGTCCTCAAAAAAAGTCTTCAAATTGTAAAATCCAAAATCTTCAAATTGCAGTATTTAAAAACACAGCCTTTTACATGTCTTTAATCTAGAAAAAACAGTTTCTTTTTTAAACTGGGGTCAGTTTAAATACTGCCTTTCCTGGTGCACCTTTTAAAGTAAGAAACCGCTCCTGTTGCTCAGGCTATTCTGTATTACTGATTTTGTCTTTCTCTTACTTAAGTTCTGAATATCAGCAGCATGAGAGACAAAAATATCTGAATAATCCTGGCTCCTCCTCCCCATTCGATCTTTTCACGCCCCCTTTCTGTCCCAGAATACAGAGGCGAACCTGTTACTCCCAAAGCACAGGAGACACAGATAGCTTAGACAACACACTGAGCAGGAGCAGCAGGGTTAAACTTCTAGGAAACGCATCGCGGATGCACTACCAACCAGGACGTCTGCCAATTAAACTAGATCCCTTCGAAAGGTTAGTTTGAACATTCCTCAGCTCCTGCATGCACTGAGAACCTGATCTGCCCGTGCAGTACGTAATCTCTTTTCCCAAGATGACACTCTGCATGGGTTTGTCATGGCTTATAAATAACAACCGCTCTTGCTTTGACCAGATGAGAGGAGAGAGTAAGAGAATACGCACGTTGAGAGAAGTCCTCCATGGAGCTTGATGGGACTTCAGTGTGTTGCTGCCAAGGAATCTTACGACCCCAGTCATCATTTAAAAACCATTTGCATCGTCAATCTTACTGGAAAACTGGCGTGGACCACCACAGACATCTTTGAAACATTTTTAGGAGCGAGTAGAGTACATAATTATTCGGTCAAAAACCTGAACATATTATTTTAGGGACGTGAACCAGAGAACAAACTGAAGAGGTGAAAGGCCAAGAAAAGTAGAAAGGTTTGGTTTCTGTGCTCCACACCGACCACGCCGTTACTCATTTGACTTGAAACTTAAAGGTGGTGAGGGTCGCGAAAAAAGCCATGGATACAACTACAGAGGGTGTTCAGGAGGCAATGGTAAGTGAGGCTCTTGTTCAGTTAGAGGCCACCATGCAAGCTGCCGTAAGGGAGGTACACGTGGACGTAAGTGCTTTCAAGCAGCGCATAGAGCAGAGGATGGAGGAGCTGTGCGTTTCCAACGGACCCTTGACTGAGGCGGTGACCAGGCTGCAGGAGGAGAACCTGCAGCTCAGGGCAAAGCTGGAGGCCCTCAGCCACCTGGTGGAGGGTTTTGCTGGTGTAAAGGTCGAGAAGAGTCCTGCTGAAGTGAAGGGATGGCACGGGGAGGAAAGTATCGAGAACGGACATGCACAGATACAGTCCAAGACCCAGGAAGACAAGAGGGGTTTTCTTAACTCTGGAAGATCAGAGGGCAGCCTGTCAAGTCAGTCCATATCTACATACTCTGAACCATCTGGGTCAGGTGGAGGATCAAGCCATGCTTCTGCTGCTGCTGCTGCTGCTGCTGCTGCTGCTCCTAGCAAGACCCGTCCCCCATGGAGAGCAAAGAGACATGTTGACATTAATGTGAGTATTCTTAGTGTTTTTCTACGGATGATAAAGTCTACGGAATAAAGAATGTTAGAACCTGCCTCTGGATTGCAGAACCAGAGGTAGACCAACATGATCAACATTACTGGATATGCATGTCTATAATATCACTACTAAAATGAATGTATGGATGGGTGAACAAGATGTACATGGTGTGGTAAAGCTGGCAAACATAGAATCATCAGCTTATATGCACCTGGTCTCAGCTCACCTTTAACTGCCACCTACCAGGCTGCCACTTGGGTTGGGTGATGCTCTACCTTGATTGAGAGGATACAAAAATGTAGATAATGGCTGGGTGATCATGCATTAGTGCTGCTCATAGTAACAAATCAGTATGATGCACCACTTTACTCAAAGAGGCACAAAAATGGTAACTACTACTACTAATAATAAAATGGTAACTGTTTGCTATTTATTGATTGGGTCGTTTCTGAATGGATCCTCATAGAGACTGCAAACAGCACGGTGTACCTGTGCTGTTTGTGACCAGACACAGACACTGAACAAGTTTGAAGGCTTATCAGACGCCAACACGCTGCACTGTGGTTTATAGTACTGTGAGGAGAGAGATTTCAAAACCCTGTAAAGCTCTCACAGTGACAATCATTTTATCCTCCATCACAACATTTGTGGGATAAATATTATTCACATCACAATTTAATTTACCAGGAATGTACTTTACACTTCCATGGCTAGCGCAGGGCATTGCCCTATGATGCCGAATTGCTTTGTTTTCAATTTTGTTTTTTTGCCTGACCACTTTTTTTTTTTACACTGTGCTAACGTCTTTTTGAACATAGCCTGTTACCCCTTCTAGAGTACACTACCATACCAAGAAACCTAAGCTACTACGTCTTTATGTTTTTAGGGGTGCACTTTTTTACATGTAAGCGTTTGTGGCTCATAACCGGCACACCTGACTCTATAGGTCTTCCTTTCCTGGGCACGTTGCCTTTAGCCTGGCAAACTCGCACTTTGCACTCACTTTGTGTCCCGGTCAGGTGTTCAAACAATGTGTGAATGCACCGTATGATCCTTCCAAATGTCACAACGGATCCCTGCATCATCCATGCAGAAGCCACCCTGTTCATTGGAACGCGGTGGTGCATTCTTCGACCTAAGCGGCACGACTGTATAGGTATATGTCCCTAAAGTGCAAGGAAAGCTGCTATTTTCTGTGCATGTGAAAAGTAACCCTTGAAAAGATCAGACATGCTTATGAACTAAGCCTACCCGATCTATAAAAACCTCTGTGTGAGAAAGTAGATGAGAATCAGGATTTGAATTTGTGGCGAGGGCCCCAACTGGAATCTGAGCTCCGAAGTATCTTTGTCTAATTTATATTTAACCTCTGACATCACACATTTATATGGGGATCAGCGGTATAAGCACTGCCTTATAGGCTCTGCATCACCTGCCATTAGTATTATCAGATATTATCATGGAATTGTTTTCAATTGGAGAGAACATCTGGCATTATTAACCTTGAAAATTATACCATTACCATTATATATCCTAACATTAATGATTTTAAAAACTACCCCACCACAAACACATGTATTCACACACTTAATGCCCTTCCCTACCCCCCACCGCAGCCCTCTTCATCTCATGACCCGCACTTATAACAGCAGGTCCTCCAAAGGGCACATGTATTTTTGGGTCTGTGATTTGGGACTGAGCTGCAGCACTTCGGAGCTCCTGCACGCTCTACACCGGCCCCAGCCTTCTCCCTCACCTTAAAAACACGCTGTTTGCGCACGTGAATGGAGACGGGGACCGATCCGAGGACTGCAAGTCTAAGTTATCGATTCATAATCAATATCTGCTCAGTAAATCAAGTCTTCAAACTTTGGAACTTAACTCTAGAGTCACAGCCAGGAATGCAGCAGACTGCCTGACAAACAGTGCCAGTATACTACTCTGCATTCTTGTTACAGTGCCTGCAGTACGCGACTTGTTTTGCCTTTTTATGATGTAACTTATACGCAAACACTGAAGACGGGTACGTAAACAAATCTCTGTCCCTTAATCACTCAGAAATCTTGCTTCCCAGTCAATCCAACTCTCAAATCTCTTAATGGAAAGTTGAATTGTGTCTACACCCCTGTCAATAATACCCCCCCCCCCCACCCCACACCCTGTGAGGGACAACCAGCTGTCCTGTCGAAACACACACCCCGCCAGCATTCCTCTCCACTGAAATCACCTGGTCTTTTCCCAACCGTCGGCCCCCCCACTCTGAGCTACAACAGTTCGACCCCCACTGCACTAAGATAGCCCCCTGATTCACCATCAGTTGATACCACGCTCCATCATTTTCAAATTTACATTATACTACCTCAGTATTTATTTTTTTAAATCTGTTGAGTTCATGCTTTTCTTTACAGTTAGCAATAGCAGGCCTGGAAGGATTTTTGTAACTTTCCGAAACAAACAATCAGACAAGAAAAAAAACACATCAAGCAGCAAGTGAAAAAGAAGGCTAAATCTTTTCCCCACTCTTTTTTGTACACACAACTACTTGAGTCATTTTTTAGTATGTGCAATTGAGTGCAACACCATTAATGTGTTTGACAAAAGATTGTCCAAAAACTGTGCACCCTTATTCCAATTTGAACAGTTTTCTTGTATCATGTTTCCGCCAAGCTGAACCCTGTGCCATTTTTGTTAAGATGTAGTATCACTAATGTCCATTAGATACTAGATCCAGGAAATCTAGTTCAATAGCTGAAGTCCTAATCAATCTAACCATTTAAAGTCGATGATGCGGATGTGTTAGCAAAGAGTTACCTGTTAACTATTTACGGATATAGCAGATATAAAGCAGCGTCAGCATTTATTTGGAGTTGTGTTTCTGTGTCCACCTGAAGAATCAAAGTCCAAAATACGCTCTCCTTTTAGTTCTCCCTTGGTCTTGTCCAAATCCTGAGGGAAATATGTGGTTCTTCATCTGTTAAATGCTCCACTACATTCACCAGCTAGTCGCTAACTCTGTCTCTCTGCCATTTGGTGCTGGACGGGGGAGCGTTCAGTGGCTTCTGAGCTTTTTCGTTGTAAACAGCTCGAAATTAGGCATGTGAGAGCTGCGAGACTCGACTTAACGGTAAAGTTTTGGCCTCACAAGAAAAACGCACAGAGCTGAGAGATGGTAAAAGATACTCAAATGCTCTCTATAGCTGAGGGAAATTGCAGTGTTGTGTTCTCTGTGGGTTTGTTGCCTCAAGCCACCCCTTTTTCCTTACACAAGGCCACTTGATGTATTGTTAATATAAAAGTATTGATTAGTGCAGCTCTAAAGAGAGGCACCAAGCATCTTTGCTTGATTGACGGGTGTTTTTTAAAGTATGTGGTTGGGCTATGCATGCATCTACTCGCTGGCCATGAAGTTAATTTAGTGGGATTTTCAAACCTGAAAAATAAAAGGTAAAATCTTTAAAATTTGCAAAAAGGGTGAAAATCTATTGGGTTTTTTTTGTTTGTTTATTTGTTTTTTATCATTGGGACTTTAACAGTCAGGATAATTTCTCATTGGTGATAAATAAAAAGAAAAAACATTTTGCCAAATGTCTTTTTGTCACTTCTGAAGTGACTTACATGCCCTTTGTTTGTGTGTTTGTCAGTATCCAACCAAAGTGTGTTTGCATGTTTCTAAGGAGCTAAAGTGACATGGAGGTAAACCCAGCCAGAGGTTGAAAGGATTAACAGGGTCAGCCTGTGATATCCCACAGCAGCTCCTGTGGAGCCCACAGATCACTGCGGTGCTAATCTCCCTCCTGATGACGCGTTGACGGACTGGCTGCAATGGCTTTATTGTGAGGCTGCCAGACCACTGCATGTCTCTGGAAAGCAAAAAAGATGAGGGGCTGGGAGAGGGGGGCAAATACAGGCCAAAGCTTCAGACTGATATACTTAGGCACTGTTTTAACGGCACAGGCTAAATCCAATGATTTCCAAAGCATCCATTTGGGGCTATACTGGGATGTAAGAAGAGTTGAGCGGAAACTCTTGCAAAGGGGTTGATTGAAAAATCCAAAATAGCCTCTCAGTGGGAACATGGGTTTGTTGGCCACAGCTGTCATTAAAGGAGAAGCTTTCAGCTGTCAACAGCTGAGGATCACACATGCAGAGAAGTTAACACACACACACACACACACACACACACACGCACACACACAGATTTACCATGGATGATAAAAATTTTTAATTTATTTTTAGCTCCACAGCAGGCAACAGTCTGAAAGACAAAAGAACCGTCTTTGTTTGTTGTGAACAGATCATTGTTGGAGACGGAAAACCCCAGTGAGCGATATTGCTAAGGCAAATGTACAAATAGACACGGACACACTCAGCTGTATTTACCTTCCTGGGCTGAAGGCTAGCAAAAGAAACGTGGTTCCTTACACATTTCTTCATTCAGTTTTATAGTGTTTGACTATTCCTTTTCAAACTAAGACACCAAGTTATGGTTCGACATAAATAATAGTATTGCGTATTTTGAACCTCTTGTCTTTACAAAGCAGGGCACTGATGCAAAAGAAGAGAAAAATGTTGCCACAGCTGCAAAAGAGAATGGCAAGCAAGGTAGGCAGACCACCTGAAAAGTTTCATTCAGGTGACATGACAAGATGATCTCACCTTTGGCCGTGTTTTCACAGAAAGCTCTTCAGTGGACTCTGATGCAGCCCAAACCGCCCGGGACGTTGCCCAGTCCCACCAGCCTCACACCGCCATCACAAAACCAAGCCCGGAGCCTTCTGCCATAGCTAATTCTCTTCAGTCTACAGTGGAAACCCCCAAAATGCCTGGTCAGTTCATTGCTGTTCACATACAGTGTACTCGACGCTACGCCGAATGTTTTCATAAAAACGTATTTGTCGGGTGGATTCTTCGTTTATTTATGTGGCACAAAACCAGGGTGCAAAGTGCTTTACAAAGACAAAATGACAAAAAAAAATATATCAGAAAAAGATACAACATATGAATTTGACACATAAAAAAACCTGTATACACACAACTACAGACAACTTTACAAAAACATAATAGGTAAACTAGGTAAAAGATACTTGTGTATCACGAAATCTGATCAATAAAATATCAAGTATTCAATCTTTTCTTTAGAATGATATGTCTGGTAGGATGTAAAAGTCTGAATAAAACTGTGTACAATATTGTATAATATTCACAAAAAGGGCAATTCAAAATCAACCCTGAAAGGCCAGTGTTAATCAGCTCTACTATAAGTTTGTTGCTGAATAAACCTGAGGGTATAAGTCATGTTGTCCACCATCAGCCATGGACATCATGATTTAGGTTAGTAGTTAGTAGTGGTCTGCCCATATCATACAATATCAAAAACACAACTTTAAAATAAGTAACCTCTAATTTGTATATGTCCTGTTAAATGAACACTAATATGTTAAAAATAATGATTGTTGAACGGTGATCTCTGCTTCCATCGCTGTTACTGATCATTTGATGAACAAGTGCGTGAAGAACTCAATCCAACTCTTCTCTTTCAGACCAGGAAGAATCGGGTCCTCTGACCAAACCCCATCTTCCCCTCACTGCAATGACGAAAGCCAGCGCCGAAGCTCCATCTGTTCCTCAGTCTCCTGCCTCAGTGGCCAAAGCAGCCAAAGAAACCCCGGTAAAATCAGTGGACTCTTCTGCTAAATGTGGTGAGTGAAAAATGTATTTCTCCTGTGTAATCAATGTGTCTCTCCATTTATTTGACACCACTGAAGCACAGAGTCTGCTTTGCCTGTGTAACCAAATTCCGTTCTCAAAATTTCAATTGCCCCCGAATGCAGCTGTTTTCTGTTATGTGTCATCCAAGGTGGGGACTCTCCATGGAGATGAATAATCAGACATTATTGGACGATATTCTCAATGTCTGAGTGCTATTAACCTACCGTTCCATGTTGTCTCCATTCTTTATTCCGATTCTCCTTTTTTCAGACGCCGATGAGCCCCAGCCCCATCTTCCCGTCACTGCCATGACAACCAAAACCAATCCTGAGGGTCTGCTCGCCACCAAATCTGCTCAGTCTCTAGCATCAGTGCCTAAAGCAGCCGGCCATTCTACAACAGAGGCTCCGACTGGGGAAGCAGGGGAATATCCTTTTATAAGAGGTCAGTTAGTGGGCCCTTTCCTTTATGATACTGTGTACCAACACTACAGACTATTGAGATTCGCTCATTGGATTTGATCCCTGGAACTCCACTGAAAACCTGTTTGTTTTGTTCATATATAACTGGACCATGTAACTGTCTGGCATTAGTACATAATAGAGAGTGGAGATGTTTCTTTCAGTGGTGTGTGTGTGTGTGTGTGTGTGTGTGTGTGTGTGTGTGTGTGTGTGTGTGTGTGTGTGTGTGTGTGTGTGTGTGTGTGTGTGTTTTTCTGAGGCAGGCAACAGTCTCAATTACCACACCATAAATATCACAGCATACCGTAATTACAAGCCTTATTAATATAACACATGAGCAACGATTGCTTATCACCCTAGCAACCACCTAGCCACTCCAGGGACCACTTATCAACCAACTAGTAACACCCTTTAACCGCTCAACCATAGCAACCCTGCTAGTAGGCAACTAGTGATGCCCTAGCAACTATCCTAAAAATTCAAGCAGTTACTAAGCAACATCATGGGAACAACCAATCAGAAGCGCCTACCGCCCAGCAGCAACCACTATCAAACACTATCAAACAACAGGAACAACCAAGGAACCACCAGGAATTCCTTATCACCTGAGCTAGCTTTGGCTCAGAGGGCAGCCAACCATTTTAAAATTATTTTAGCCTTTTCTAGTTTTTCATTTTAGGTTTTTCTTTTTACCCCTTTTGTTCAGAGCTTCCTCCTCAGGTGACAGTTCAACTGCTTTCAGTACATACACTTCCGCTTCAAACCCTTTCAGGTCTCAGGTTTACACCTTTTAAATAAACAAAAGAAAAACAAAACATGACATTAACATCACATCCTTTTATGATTTTCTTTTCACTCCATTTAGATCCCGATTTTTCCCAGTTATTATTGTATTTTATCTCCACTTGTGCAGGTACAGCCGGAGCAAGTGAGCCGAGATCCCAGGTATCCCAGGAGCAGTCTGGCTCTGGATCTCAGGCTTTGCCCCATTTTCCCCTCACGGCTGTAACCAAAAGCAGCTCTGAGACTTCTGCTCCATCTAAATCTGATCAGAGTTCTGCTTCTGCGCTGAATCCTTCAATACCAGAATCCCCCACGATAAAGCGAGGCGAATATCCATTTAGACGTGGTTAGTACATGGCTACAATATTGGCGATATTGTTTTGTTTTGAGATGTTATTTGTGCTCGTTTTTCTGGTTAGTTGTCTTGAAATATGGAAAATGAACATCAAAGTTCTAAATACTTTTTTCCTGTGTGCACAGTAAGTTTTTTCCACTGAGTAGAAGTGCTGGGAAATGGAGATTCACATGCTTTATTTCTCTTTCCGTTAGACGTCAGTGAACCCAAGCCACACTTGCCTCTCTCCGCCCTGACCAAACCCAACACGGAGTCTTCATCATCAGCTACACCAGCTCAGTCTCCAAGTCTTTCAGCCTCAAAGGAACCTACGGTGAAACCTGGGGAATATCCCTTTAAACGGGGTGAGTTTAAATACCAGCGGTGCAATGATATGACTCTAAAGTAAAGGTCATGGGTAGTTTTCGGTTTCTTTATAAATTTGTATATATTTTATATGTTTTTTTTCTTTATTTTTCTCCACTTTGATGCCTGTTTTTTTGTCTCATCTCATCAATTCAGTACCAGTTCTCAAGACAACCAGTCCCAGTCTGAAGAGAAGTGTGAGCTTTCCTCAGTCTGCTGGTAAAATATAGTAAAACCTCCAGTAGACCCGTTTATAACAGTTCGAAAAGGCATTAAACTTTCCAAATCTGCAAGTAGAGGCTTTAGTTTTTTTGTGATTTGTGAATGTGGATGTATATTTTATTTTTGTTTGTTTCTCTCTAAATGCAGAAAAATTACTTCCCTCCAAATCAATTATAAAATCTGGTTTCTCACCTAACTTGGACAAGTAAGTGACCACGAATCCTGTTTTAAAACATTAAATTAACTGTCTGTTTACTATGGTCTGACTGATGCCGTTTTTCTGTCACTTTGCCGCCAACTGGCAACTTCTGTCCAAACGTATTTTGTATCCGTTGTCCGCTGTTTCTCCACAGGAAAGCGAACAAGCCAGGCGGGGTCGAGTTTAAGCAGGATGTAGTGAAATCACAAACACTTCCACGCTCCAATGGGGCTCAGGCCAAACGGGCTCTCTTTGAACGGATGAACTCGGAGCCTACCAAGTACGTGTAGCTGAAATATTTTCCATTTCCTCTGGATCCATATCTTCCGTCCCAGATATGAATGACATTTGTGTGGTACAGTGAGTTGTGTTTCTCCTGAACAGGCCAAAGGACTCCAAGCCGAAACTGAAGCGCTCTCAGAGTTTTGGAGTGTCCAGTGCCAGTGGTATAAAACAGATTCTCTTGGAGTGGTGCCGCTCAAAAACCATCGGCTACCAGGTGTGACAATGGGATAGATATTCCTCTATATTCTGCCATATCTCACCTTATAATTAAAATGTTCTTGAATCAGTTATATTGTAATGTATACTCACCAACCCATTTTCTTTGGAGCCCTTTTTTCTTAAAGATGTGTTCTTTCAGAATAATTCCTAAAAGTTGAGAAAACCAGTCTCACCTCGCATACCAAATGATCTTCTTCAGCAGTTGGAGTTACCCGCTCGTTACGGACTTGTAGACGTTCACATTTTTTTTTTCAGTTTTTTTTTTTGTGGGAGCACTTCCCCGTCCCGTCAAGTCCGTACTGGCTGCACAAAAAAAACCCATCAGAAGTCACCCGTTGACATCTTATGCAGCTTTCCATCTGACTTCATTTGCTACAGCTCATCACTCGGCGGGCTGCTACGCTGTGTAACAGGAAGTACTGTGATCATTCGCCTGCACTTGGGAGTCGACTGACTAAATGAATGAGAAGAAAAAGCATGAAAGTGGTACCATGTTGTTGTTACGCTTGTGCTAAAGGTGATGCCCTTATCATGCTTTTCTCAGAACATCGACATCCAGAACTTCTCATCCAGTTGGAGTGATGGGATGGCCTTCTGTGCTCTGGTTCACTCTTTCTTCCCCCTGGAGTTCGAGTTCAACACGCTGGACCCTGCGAACCGCAAACACAACTTAGCGCTGGCTTTCACCACTGCAGAGTAAGCAGGTCTAGAATGAGTGTGGGTGAGGCAGTGAGGGAGTGTGTGTGTGTGTGTGTGTGTGTGTGCTCTGATTACACTGAAGTGATGAATATTTCCAAAGGGTACCACAGTTCAGTCGACTGGTGGAAGAGAGATATTGCCATATCGTACTTTTATGTTTCAGGGAGCAGGCTGACTGTCTGCGTCTGATCGAGGTGGAGGACATGATGGAGATGGGGGACAAGCCAGACCCCATGTGCGTGTTCACATACGTCCAGTCCCTCTACAGCCACCTGAAGAAGTTTGAATAACTCTGTATCAGAGTAGATCACAAAATCTAGATGTTTTTAACCACTTTGAATGAGGGGCCGAGTTGATGTGGAGCCCAAAACCAGCCTCCGACGAGCAGACTAACAGGAAAACCGCTGCTGTGCACATCACTTGAACAATGACACTAGTGTTTGACGGATATTTTTCACTGCCAAGTCACATTTGATCAGTTGTATACTGTATGTGTGTGCTCACCAGTTTCCCCCATTTCCTGTAGCATTGATAGTGGACTACAGATTCTTAAAATGCAGTGCCTTATGACATGTATTGTGATGTGTGTGACTCTAATGTTGCTGTATAATCATCAAATCGATAACAAAGCTGTAATAAAAGGAAACAAATTTAAGAGATGATAGTAGTTTGCTACGGCTGCTGTTGATCCATCGTTATTTGGGAACATGAGCGATGTTACAAATCGCAGGGTCAGGAACCAGTGTAGAGATGCTCCAGTTACAATAAATTCAAATCTTGCCCGTTGAATCTTGTAATATGGCGCAATAAAGCTATTTTCTAATATCTGTTTGTTTTTTGTTTTTTTATCATTGTGTCAGACAAATATGTTCAGGATGTGGAGTGCAAGTGTAATACTAACAACAATGTGTGTGAGGGGAGAGTCATCTTTTCCTCTGGCACCAGGTTACAACCTCCAGGAGCCAAATTCAGGTCAGCCAGTCAGACGGATATGAAATTTATTAGGGTTGGCTGCTGCCGGGGACAGCGCTGGGCACGACACTGACAGGGACTGCTTGTATTCTTACACCACAAATGTTTACACGCCGACAAGATTTAGTGATAGGGACAAGAAAACACGGAGCTCCTAGTTGTCACCACATCAGCGGAGTGCCCTACATCGGTCACGAGACGACATCTGAGCCGACTCCCATCTGCTGAGGAGGACCGTGCGGTGCGGTTGAAGGCGCTGAAAAATCTCCGAGGTGCACCTTCAGTTCATGATTTTCACCGTCAAACTACTCTCCCCGGGGTCGACAACGACGCTGCGTGCGCAACGTCTGTGGCGTTCCTCCCCAGACACCCATGTTGACGCTGATATCTGAATCTGCTGGAGATTTCTCCCTTCGTGTGTGAGCGTTCCACGTGAGCAAAAATTAGAGATATTGACATTAGAGCTGCATCAATTATCGATTAGTCGATCGAGCAAAAAAAAAGAACCGGGAAATATTTTCATAACTGATTCATTATTTGTCATTTTTCAAGAAGTTGTGCCAAAAATGTTGTTTTCAGTCTCTCAAATATGAGGATTTCCGGCTTTTCTCCATTTCATAATCTATTCGGTTGAAAATTTGGGGTTTTTTTTGACTGTTGATCAGATAAAACAAGACATCTGACGACGTGACCTTGGACCCTGAGCAAACTTGAATGTGTATTTTTTTTCCCCCACAAATTTCTGACATTTTACAGACTAAACAGTTAATCTATTAACTGAGGCAATAATCAGCAGATTAATCGATAACATAAATGATTGTTAGCTGCAGCCCTAGTGGACATGCTTCTGCAGGGATATGATTCCAATCACGTGTTTTTAAATATGAAGGCAAAAGAGTGTGGCATGGGAAACAAGGCCAGCTTGTCATCCACCATCAACCCCCATTACCTGTCAGCCAAGTTCACATCACTGTCCAGGGGGTCCACATTAATTACACGCTCGGCTGGGAAACCCATGATGGAAATTCTTATTTGTGTAGGTTTTGGTCCCAACGGTGGATGAAACTTTCTGGAAAAAAAAAAAGAAGAAGAAGAAAAAAAAATTAAGTTTCTCCTATAAACAGTGTCAGGAACAGATTCATCAAATGGAGCTTCACGATGCATAACGAGTGTACATTGCCATCTGCTGGCAGAATCTATTTAGTGCAAAAGACCATTGACCAAAAATACCATTTTTTAATTATTTCTTTCTCACGTGTGTATTACTACATAGTGGTTACTGTTAACACTCACATCAGTTGTAAACACTGTCTTACACCAAACTGAGGGGCTGGCTATCTCCAAATTCATTTTTGAGATCACAATTTATTGTATGTTTGCTTTGTGTTTTGACGTTGTTTATTGTAAAGAAAAGAAAAACAAAACAAAAATCTCCGTGTTTATACCCCCGCCGGAAAAAAAATGCATGTTTCTGAACTGAAAAAGCTGAACCGAAATCTGCAGAAAAGTTTAATTGTGGTGCGTTTACGGCCTCAACCTAGTTAGAACACACTGTGAGCACTCGGCTGCTTTAAGCTATCGCGCTGTTCTGAGCAATTCTTTTGGGTTCAGGTGTTCGCAGTCGGTAAACGGGAGGATGAAAGGCGTGCTCCGTAGACAATGGAGGCAGCGGTGCAAAGTGTTGTCATTTTGAAAAAGAAATACGAGAGACTTACTCTCGTATCTTTCAGTGTTTTTTAAGGAGCGTGAACGCAGCGCTTCCCATTGACCAGGCATCCCTTCCGGTAGATGAGGTCAACATTTCCCTAGATCCGCCATTTCAGTCCCGGAGTTTCTTGTTGCACATTAGTTTTGAATATTTGTTGTAATTTTAACGTTGAAGCGGTAGGGAATTTGGGGTTTGTGGTGCAACGTTAACCCAGTCAACTCAAACGCCTTTACATTTTTTTAGTGGAAGTTGGTAAAGTCTTGGTATTATAGCGGGTTTTTTTGTTTTTTCTCAGCGGCGGCGTTAGTCAACCAAAGTTTTTGTATGAGTTGCGGATAGGGAGAGGCGAAGGGGAAAGGCCTCAAGCCTCGGACAGGATTTCACAGCCATGGCCGGTAATTTTGATGCCGAAGACCGTGCTAGCTGGTACTGGGGAAGGCTAAGTCGCCAGGAAGCGGTTTCTCTCTTGCAGGGACAGAGACATGGCGTTTTCCTGGTGAGGGACTCAATAACCAGCCCCGGTGACTACGTGCTGTCCGTCTCAGAGAACTCCAAAGTGTCCCATTATATAATCAACAGCATCAGTAACAACCGGCAATCTGGCTCAGGTAACGTTGAATTATTTGTCACATAGCTTGCTGCTTCACTGAACTTGCCATACATGTCCATCTCACACTAAAGTTACATTCGGTATTTTAATTTTAAGTCAGGAATACTAGGATTTAGCGCCGTTACGTCCCACTCGCTCGCCAAGCCACGCCAAACTCCCTTTACGAAACGGCCAATTTAAATTGATCTTAGTAAATCTACAAATATGCATAGCCATTATCGCATAGTTAAAGCATTTTCTGTGTCACCGGATCGTACTCTCAAAGTCAGAATATATATAACATAATAATCTATTCTAACTTGAACAAAAATGAAAACTTTAGCATGTGCTTTGTACTGCTCGCTACTATCCACCGCGGTTTATTTTGGATGGCGTTGCTAACTGCCTAGCTACTGTGAGCAAAACAGAAGTCGGAAATTACACTCTTCACTTAAATTATTTGTGGGTTGCTTAAGAGACTAAACATCTTGTATCGGATATATCAGTTGAGCCTGACAATGTAAAGGTCATGGGTTATGTTGTACAAAGTGTGTACTAGCTAGGCAGAGTTAAGTGGAGTACTTTTTAAATGGAGTTTGGTTAAACTTTACCGTTTGGCTACATAGCTATCAACAACCAATAAGACTTATTTTATTCAACCACCATACTCGAGACCATTACTTTATTTTTCCCGACTGAGGGTTGAGGCGGTGTTTTGTCCAAGTTTAGGCAGCAGGACGGTAGCTCAGCGACCACTGGTAGTGAGGTGGGCTGGGCTCCTCCTGCTGCTGCTGCTGCTGCTGCTGCTGCTGCTACAGCTGCAGGGATTGAATGGAACTGGGCTGGCTGGGCTGTCACAACTGGAGGATGACTGGTCAGATTGGCGTCTCTGGAATGTCTGTGATCCTGCCCCGTTGCACATACATAGCCCTGCTCACAGGTCTGCTGCTGGGCTTGTAGCTCCTTATGGCTGTTGAGCAATTCCTGTCATTTCTGGGCTTCCTAAGCATTGGGTAATTTTTATTTTTTTTCTCCCTATTGTAAACAAGCAACTGTGGACAGTGATGGCAATAACATTGTGGTAGTATGAAAAAGGATTTATGTAACAATAAGTTACATAAAATAGGTAAGTAAGTAAACTATCTGTGGGAACAGTAACAAAGTAAGATCCTTTTTTTTTTTAGGAATAAAATCTGGGACCAAATTTTAGCCAAACCAAGCAGAGACGTGTGCATGCCAGTGACAATTAAGTCCCTTTTTGCCGAGGCCAAGAGTATAACAGCTTTTCTCTACTTCAATAAGGACAGCCACTCAAATGGACACAAATCAAATCTGACTCATTACAGGAACACGATGGCTAAAAAAGTCCAGTCTTTACACTATAAAAGTGTGAAATGCCGCTCAAAACAAAATGGACTAATGGCAGTGCATTTTGTTGTACATTTTGATAGGATCGGGTGATACTGTGGTATAGATTTCTCAACCTGTAGAGATTTTGTTTTGTGTCCAGTGAGGTACCTATCTCTTTAATATCTCTAGGCCATTCTGGACAATACTGCAAATCAGTGAACAGGACTGCTTTGTGACATTATTGGATTTACAGGATATTTGCATTAATGTGATGAATTAGATTGATTTGTCATACATTTAAATAACTGAATTACCCCAAACCAGACATCCTGGATATTGTATGTATACATTGTTTCTCACTTGACTTTCTGTAAGATATATTCCGAAAAACTAAAAGTACACTGTCCCTGTTTGGGGCTGTATTCTGGACGCGGGCAAGGTAGTTAGGAACCTCATCATCACCCTTTGCTGTGAGAATATTTGTGCCCCACCTGTTGCCGTCACATGGGATAAGGGATATCAAAATTATTCAGAGACATCCACGTTTGTGAATGTATGACGTGTGTATGATGTATATTTGCGTGAGATGTCTTCAAATGAAAAAGTTGTCAAGTGGGCCTTTGCCCATATCGCCTGCACAAAAAGTGAGTTCTCAGAATAGGATATGATTGAACTTTAAGAGAACGGTTAATCCTCTGGCTTGCAGTGTGAATACAAAGTCAGGGCGAACTAGTCAGTGCTGCCAGTAATTGTGGACCTTCTTGATCTCTTTGTGGATGTTACTATTTTGTTTATTTGTATTTTTTCTGTTATGTTTTACCTTCAACAAACTCACAAAATCACCTTTCCTCTGCCAGGTTTGGCTCCTCCTCGGTTTCGGATTGGGGATCAGGAATTTGAGGCACTGCCGGCCCTGCTGGAGTTTTATAAGATCCACTACTTGGACACCACTACACTTATAGAGCCCATAAGTAAGGCCAAGCACACAGGTTTCATCAGCTCCTCCTCTGTGGGTGTCCCACAGCAGCCAGAGGAGGCTGAGTTTGTCCGGGCGCTGTTTGACTTCCCTGGCAACGATGAGGAGGACCTCCCCTTCCGAAAGGGTGACATTCTGCGTGTGCTGGAGAAGCCAGAGGAGCAGTGGTGGAACGCTGCAAACCAGGAGGGCCGAGCTGGAATGATCCCCGTGCCCTACGTGGAGAAGTACCGGCCTGCCTCGCCCACTGCTGCCGGGCTGGGTCCCCCTGTTGTGGGGACTGGACAGTCGGGGCAAATTGGAGGGGTAGCGGGCAGCACAGATGGAACAGGGGCCACACCGGCCAACCCTCTGGGGGACCCAGGCCAGTACGCACAGCCCGTAGTCAACACTCAGCTTCCCAACCTACAGAACGGGCCTGTGTATGCCAGAGCCATTCAGAAGAGGGTGCCCAATGCCTATGACAAGACGGCGCTTGCTCTGGAGGTAGCGATTCCACCCACCATGCATTTTCTCCAAGGCTGTCCCTCTATTCACTGTTAACCTCTTTTGCCTCTCAGTTTTCTTTTTTGGGTCTCAGCTGAGGCGGCCTAGATTGTCCTGATTGTTAATGGCTTACTCATGCATGTGAGCATACACACAAAGTATCTTTACAAATGCAAGCTGACAGCGCACATGAAGACACTCACAGTGGGATGGCTTTATAGAGAGAGACAGGCACAGATCCTTTACAATGGCCCTTCTTTATGTACACATTGTGGCACACTGGATTCATGTGAATGTTAAATTCATTACTACTGGTGAAACAAGTCACATTGGTTTTAGTTGTTTTCTTGGGGCAGATAAATAAACAGTGTTTGTTCAGATTGGCAAATAAATTACAGTGTTGGAGGTTAGTGAGAGACCGCTTGACAAAATTTTGTTTGTTCTGTGTCCAGTTAAAGGAACTCACAGTGTCTCTACATCACATCATTTTTTGATTAATTATTTATGTAGCCAATGAAATGTCTAATAGTGAAAAATGTCTATCAGTTTCCTAGAGTCCAAGGTAATGTGCGTTGTCCGACCAATCAATTTACAGTAATATAGAAGAGTAAATCCCCACATTGGAGAAGCTGCAACCAGAGGAATTTTTTTAGCAAAAAATGACTGAAACAATTAATCAATCATTAAAATAATTTTTAATTGATTTTCTTTTGATTAGCTTATTTAATAATTATATAATCGTTTCAACTCTAATACTAGCTGGTTAGTGATTAGCCATTATACAGGACCCTGTGGGAATATTAGGTCATATTGGTGGTGGTTTTGATGGGTGACAGTAGATTTCTCTCATATTCCCCAACTTGATTCCATCAAGTGATGCGAACAGTGGGGCTAGATTAAACTCAGAGAGAACTGCTGAGTAGATTAGGAAGGAATAAATAATAGTAGCTTGTGTTACCTTGATGACTTTTGGAGTCACAATCTACCTTTTGACAAGTGCTGGTTTGGTACCAACTTTCAACAGAGCCAGAGCTTTTTAGATTCCACTACTGTCAGTTGTTGAGGCTCAGGGTGCTCTCTCTGCATCCCCGTTTATTCTGAGTCCTGAGTCTTCTCAAGAAACGCAGAGGCGACCATATTGTTTGATTGAAAACGAGTGGAAGACGGTGTGTTTGCGTGCTGCTGTGTGAGATGGAACCGACTCAATGACATTGCACTTAGTTTGTGAACCTTTGCTTTTGTTAAAGTGGATCATGTTATATTTTTGTAGTCTGTCCAAGTATAGACTGTGTAGTTAAGATTCATAGTGCTGTACTCTGCTGTTCTTGCTGTAGATGAGGGCTAGCAATTAAACAGTAATTTACAACTTGGAACTTTTTTTTTTTTTTTTTTTTTTTAAATCAAACCTTTTTTTCTGAAGTGTATTGTCTGCAGCACAGTTTATAACCTGGAATTACACCAGGCTCTGAGTTTCATCTGCTTGCTGTAATTAACTTTTTCTGTATGTACCTCACCTGTTTTTATTCGCTAACACAAAAATTCACAATCACACCAATACATCAGACAGACGACCAACTCATGTAAAGTAGGCACTGCATGTAAGTCTTGACTAACAAACAAAATGAGGCAAGTAAAATGTAAAATATAAGATAATGTCTGGGCTAAAGCTGCTGTAGCCTCCTCCAGACTCCTGAATTAACCCCCTTTATCTCAGATTTGTTCGGCAATTCAAATAGTTGTGCTGTTTTGCCCTGTACTGGCAGATGTTTCTCCTGGTCTGAGAAAACAATTGACCAATCACAGCTTTGTTGGTGGGATTAAGAATGTGGATGTTCTCACATTTTATAAAACATGAATGTACATTAAAGGCCTCCCAATGACACTGTATTACTGATCAGTTCTAAAGGAAAATAAGTAATCGGACAACCTGTGCTATACTGTTCTTGTATGTCAGCTTAACTCAGATATTGGTTTGTGGTTTTGCTGTTCTGCAGTTGTAAATATCAAGTCGGGTCAGTCAATTCTACGTCAATACTGTTCTTTCTAGGGGCTTGCTAGAATCTGAATCGGACATTAGGCTTGTATTGATAGTTTTGACTTGCACGGACTGATTCTGCCGGTGCGTTAGCGCGACTTATATCCCTGCATTCATCCATTTTTTGTCATTTGACAGGTGGGAGACATGGTAAAAGTGACCAAGATCAACGTGAACGGCCAGTGGGAGGGCGAGTGCAAGGGCAAACGAGGCCACTTTCCCTTCACCCACGTTCGACTGTTGGAACAACACCATCCTGACGACGAGAGCTGAGAAACACATGCACTCCCATCACCTGCGCACATCCCTTCTCTTTTGGCCATTTTGTCATGCTCAGAAAGAAAAAAGATGAATACAAGCACACAGTATATGAACCTACGAGCTAAACCGAAAAGTGCTCCTGACCCTGCCAACACAAGACGTGTGTGTGATCTTGCCTAATGTCATTTTGATGGACGTTGGCCATACTAAGAGTTTACACTAAGGTCAGACTGATATCGGGTTGCCTATATTAGCTTCTTTCTTTTTTTTTTTTTTAGTCAGCATTACCCACTACCGGTGTTGGCTTCCTCCTTGACTACAGCCACATAAAAACTCTCCAGAACCTGCAATGAAACATTTCCAACAAGTAGATAGCAACACTCATTGGTTTAGTATTTATTGTCTTACCTAGAATCACATGGGAAAATCAGTTACCAGTTTCATCTCTGTACGCCCAGTACACGGAGAGGTGTGTTTAGCCTACCTTAGCTCTATGACTAGAAACGGGTAAACAGTTACCAGGCTAAGCCAAAAGAGAAAATAACAAGTCATCAGCTTCCAATAACTTCAAAGTGGTTTCTTTACTTTTTGTATAATGTTTGTTTATCAGGCATAGAAGCAAGACATCGTTTCAGGGTGCCTTCACAGCTAACCTGCTTGGTGTTTGGTTCCAATGAACTACTTCATTCAGTTTGGTTGGTTTTTGGCTGGTGTAAAAGCTGTCAATCAAACTGTGGTGCAGACAAAACAACTGGGCCGAGACCATCTGGAAAGTGGGGTTTGCAGTTCGCTTCCGAACGAACTCTGGTGCGGTTTGTTTGTGGTGCGAATGCAAGCCAGACCAAAAGCAAGATTTTGTTATAATCGAGCTCGATTTCATGAATTGAAAAGCTAAACACTTATTAGATCCATCTGCTGACTGGGAACTGTTAAAGACGATCCGTATAAGTGATCTGTATAATTACTCAAGATAATCTGGTAACCATGGTAGGATGTATGCAAGTCAGCTAGTGAGTGCAGGGATCTTCCGTGATACATTACAAAGTGAAAATGTTAAGTCAGAGGTGTTCTGTGCCTGTGTCCTACTCCCATGTATGTTAGTTGTGCTTCATTTAAAAGTGAGTGACACGTAGCGACTACACAGTAACTACGTTACAGCACAAGGCACTCCTTTTTTTGTCTTGTTTCTAACTATTGGCATTATTTATTACACACAAGGTCCAGTCGCAGTCTTGACTAATAATTCCTATAACCGTTTTCCATTTCATTGTGCGCTCTTTGTGTCACTAAATAAGATTAAACACACAAGGCCCAGTGAAGTGCTGCATGAATGGTTGTAGCACTGATGATGCAGGCTGCCAAGCACCAAAACTGTCCAATCAATGAGCTACCTGTCAGTCCATATCGCGTCATGTTTACAGCTTTTTGCTTATTTATAATAACTCGTGAACAAGAAATAGGAGGATTAAGAACTACAGGGCAATAGTATATATATATATATATATTTTTTTTTTTTCCTTTGGTCTGGAACAGATGATCCAAACTAAAGGCGTAAAAGTGACCTTTAGACCAGTTAGACATCGGAGTTGGAGTTTTTTCTTGATCAACATGCAGTGGACTCAGTGATTTCACGCTGCATCTAAATAGAAGCTGCTGATAGCAAAATAATTATTTAGTTTTGAATGGTGTAAAAATCCTATGGCAGACATTCGGAGGAAAGGGAATTAAAATTGTCAAATTAAGGAGTTTGAATATTAGCAAAATGCGACTTTCAGACAGTTTCAGTCCACAATGGGCAGTAATAGGCACCAGTAACCGATATCAGTCGAACCCTAGTTTACACACCTCCAGCCCAGTATTGAAGTCTCCACGGCACATACACAGCAGAGTCAACCTACTCTTCCCTTCCTGCCATATCTGTGTATCCCCACCCACCACATTTCATTCATACACAGAAGGGAAAAAAAAAAAAAAAATCGCTTGCACACACTCAGCTTCTCTCACAGAATCATGAATCGGGGAGTTTTTGTAGTGCTAGACTGTGAACCTCAGAGTGAAACGAGCAAAGACTTTTTTTTGATGACTCCGTCTTGTGGAGAAGGACGGTCCTCCTTGCAAACACGACTTCACCAACTTATTACATACTACCCACACCACAAACCAAGTCCTCTTTTTTTGTACTAAAAGTGGAAAATATTATGATAGAATTGACTATATATATACACACATACATACACATGTGTGTGTGTATATGTATGTATATATATATACACACATACACACGTGTGTGTGTGTGTGTGTGTGAGAATATATACATACACACACACACACACACACACATACATACATACATACATACATACATATATATATACACATACACAGACACACACACCTTACATGCTAAATACTGTAAACATCTTTTTTCCTTCCTTACATTTGATTTTCTTTTACTTTTTGTTACCAGAGACTGTACGTCTGTTATTTTATGTTCCTCTTTTAAAACACTATTCAGCGCCAACACGGATGACTTCAAATGCAGCAGTGTGAAAGAACAAAATAAGCACCCTGTCGCGGAGGACGGAAGGATTCCCTGAGGCTGTTTTTAGAAGATGGGAAAGGTTGAGGGATTTTATTTTTGTCTTCCAGCAGGGTTTTTTATGGCATTATCAGTAGCAAATGTTTTTAAGACAAAAATCCACCCTAAACACTAGTGCTTTTGCATTTTTATGTATAACTGGTAAAGCAGACATTATGTCACTTTGTCATTTCTTGTGCCACTAATATGCTGTGAGTGACACCTGCTGTAGGTTTGTTGTTTCTCATCAGCTTTTCCACATTGAAAACACATGCCACAACTACACATGAAGCTTTTTTTTAAACACGTAGGCCCACAGAGCATTAAGTCCGTATGAAAACAAACCATAAAATGGTCAATTTCTGAGCTAAATGTCATTCTCCAACATCCTGTGTTAGAATGTGCTGTCAGACCTTTTTTCTCAAAAACAGGGTTGTCTTTATCTCCTGTGTTAGTCTGTGTAAGCTAGTGAACACTTTTAAGACGGCTTTCAAATGGTTTTAAAATGTGGTAAATGGCAGCGACACACATGAAACTCTGTTACCAGTGACAATAAGACTGTTTTTGAGAGAAAAATGCACCCTGTGGTCATAGTCTTATTATTCACACGTTCAAGGAGACTAAAATTGGGTTGTACCTTATACTTTCCAAGTCAGAAACTCGTGTATCATCTTTCCCATGATACATAAATGCTGTCGATGTTTCTTCTATGCTGGCAGTGCTTAACTACAATAGGAACATGGTGAGTGACAAACCCCGGCTACATGTAGAAGTTGTTTTTTGTCAGTCACTGGGGAGGATCTGCTGAGTTACATCCTCTCTACCTCATGTCTCATGGATTGGAAAAGATGAGGAGTTTTAATAGGAACTGGGCTGAAGCCTGAGGGGTCAGTCAGTCCATTTTGTTTTTGATATGGTAAATGAATAACACAGAGCCAAAAGGTTTCCAGAGCACTCACATAAATAGCTTTTGTGTTTGTGCTTTCCCAATCACAAGTTCATCAGTCCTGGGGTCAGATGTATAAACGATGCTTACACACAAAAATTATTCATATATAATTTCTCACACATATTTATTCTGAAGAACGTATGGTGAGGAGGTGCACATCTCACACATACGTCAAAATAGCGTATGCATGGTATTCTGAGTGGTATATGAGGGGTATATGGCGAAGCAGAAAATCAAAAAATAAGCATAAGCCTAAATACCTACTGCACCTATATTATAGATGCTTTCAAAGGCACAGACTCCCAGCTTCATGTTGCTGGAGAACTTTGCCAATTCAACTGATATTCAGTGTTTTATTTTCTTTTTCTTTTCTTTTCTTTTCAGTGTCACGTCTTTAGGTTTGTAGGGCAGATGGAGGTGTTGATTTGCAAACAGCTGATTAAGGGTGCGTCTATGTCCGGTTAACGGTTAACTGCGGGACTAGAAGTCAGTTTGATGCACCTGCATGCAATTTCACAATAACTGAGATGTATAGAACAGATGTCATAGAATGAACATAGAAGGTTAGTCTACACAGAATCTTTATGCATCTGACCCCAGATGTCCTAAAATGTAGTCTTGAGTTTACGATGTTTTTATAAATTGTGAAATTTTCCTTTAATTTGTTTTGTTATTGAGGTTCAAATTTAAGGAAATTATTTTTTGTACGCTACATTAATGCCTTTTTTTTCTTTTAAAAAAAAAAAACCTGTAATATGTTTATTGAGATCTTTGAGCCACACCTGTGGGTCATATACAGCTCCATATATATATTAATAAACACATGCTATAGTTCAAAGGCCCATATTGCATGTTTCTTTGTTAAGGTAAAATATGTGAGCTCCGCAAAAATATTAGAATGAATCAGAATTAGTGATTATCATGCTGATAGAAGTCAGCCACAGTTATTCACTACTAGCACAGGGTGCCAGTATAGAGTTTACATGGGTTTATAGGTGACCGGTTAACACTAAATGACTGTTGGTGACAACAGACAAATTGCTATGAAGTGTGCTGCTGCAAATGTGGTGTGTAAGTGATCTGGGGGAAGTATTTTTTTAAAGAAATTCAATAAATTAAATCTGGTGACGGATATATCCCAAAACACAGCATCATTGAGGGGCTTTAATGTGTAAAAAAAAAAAAAAAAAAGTTTTAGGAATTTTAAATAATCTGTTGTATAATTTGTAATCACAAACTTAAAAAAAAATCTAAATCGAAAATGCAAAATATGTCAGTTGTCAAGTGCGGTTATATTTTTTGCATTCAACATAAATTGGATATCCAAAAGGTGATGTTTAAATGGTGGTTGTTGCTTCTGCCACATTTCCCACATTATTTCTTTGAATGGAAAGAAGTGATTGTGTTTCATAGACGGGTCTGTCCATTCTGTAGTGGTACCACGTAATTTGTTTAAATTTGTTGTGATGCCTTTATGCAAAGTGTTAATTGGGTGTTGCATTCAGATGCATGGCACTGAACTCCCACTAATTGTTGCCTTTGAGAGCAAATGTTCTCATTTCATAGTCAAGACATAATTGTAACCCAGCGGTCCCATAGCAATTCAAGACCAATGAATACTTACGAAATGTTTTTTTGTTTTTTGAAGATTCCACAAATTATTCTACAATATGCACCTTATTTCCTCAATATCAGCTCAATAAAAAAACACACACAAGTCTCGACATGCCAAATAATTTTTAATTGTTCTTGTTTTTTTGTTCTTCTTCTTGTTGATATGATTAAATAATTTTGCTTTTGTGCCATTTCACCCTGACTTCGAAGAGGACCGGAAGAAGCAAAAACAGGATTTTTTTTAAAAAAAGAGATTGTACAATATGTCAAAGTGTTATGAAAATATATTATTTGAAGTTAAAATTTACCTTTTTATTTCTGTAGCATGTAATGTGTTAATATACCTAGTCAATAAAAATATACCAAATTGTCAGTTTGGGTTTTACGTGACTGTTTCCATAGGTGTGAAGTTATTTCATCTTTATACATTAAATATTAGCTGTTAATGCTGAATTGGGGCTACGTTTGCAATGTGCTGATCCAGCTTTTCGCTCTACTCTTACATGTGACGTTATTGCGTGACCACAGCTTTTTCGAGTCAAGATTCTCAGTTCGCTTATATTCAACTGACGCCATTTTGGTTGATGGGACTCCCAGAACAGTTTGTGGTCTCATGATCTAGTAAACCATGACAATTACAAATAGACAGTAAGGAGGAGATTGGATAAGCATTTAATTTGTGCTCTGCAATAGGGTTAAATGAAGGGATTTCCCAGGGTCTAACTTGTAGTTGAACTCTTCTGAGTCTTATTACATTATATACTGTACATTACTATGAGCAGTTACTACACTGCATTGCACCATGGTGATTAGTAGTTAGGCTTTTATTTGTTAGGAGATAGGTTAGTAAGGAAAAACTAGAAGGTTCTTGCTAGAGATAAAACCTGTAATGTGCATTTTAATTATATCTACTCAAAAGTGGGAAATATGGAGGCTAAAATGAAATCAAACTACAATATTTAGAAAAGAAATTAAATTGCCATCAAAGTATTTTGGGTTCAACTAAAAGTAAGAAAGAGGAAATTAAAAGTCGGGCATGAACGATTAGCAATTAATTTATCACATAAAATGACTTGCTCACAGAGGTTGGATTAAATGATCAAATTCATTTTTGCATAGTGATGGGTGGGTTGTTTTTTTGTCTAGATACAGTTTATCAATACAAGAGTGATGGGTGACTATGAGCCAACAATACGTTAAACTTTTACTTTAAAAGACAAATGCTTATTCGTGCTTTATGTGTCTGCCGAATGTAAGAGCTTCTCCAGTTGAATAAAAAGAACTGAATCATTGACATGTTGCATTCACTGAGCAGTCTCTTGACGCTGGATTTGGCGGTGTTTGAATTGAGTGGGTCATCTCGGAGAGTGGTTTATTTCGGGATTTTGGCATGAGGGAGTAGGCGTAGATGTGCAGGCTGCTGCGTGGGTTTCCCGGATGGAGTAGCGACGCCATCTTTACGCCAGTGCCACCGGTGGGTCTTCGATTCAGCGGAGCGACGGTGCCGTTGCTGATCCACCACCAGGAATCGCCGAGCAGCCGACAATCTGCCCTTTCCGCCGGGACGCTACGAGCAGCCCCGACACCCGAGCACCATGGCAGACAGAGAGAACTTAGTATACCAGGCAAAACTCGCCGAGCAAGCGGAGAGATACGACGGTAAGGCTCTTCACAGATAACGGTCAGTGCAGAACGTCTGGCCCCTCTCTCCCCCCCCACCCTTAGTCTCCCTGCGCAGGGGGCTTGGAGACGCAGGTAAACCAGTTCACATGGATTTGTTGGGTGAGAAGAGACAAAATGGCGGAGATTCCTCCAGACGAATGAACCATTATTAGACGTTTAAATTAGCTGAGTTAGGCTCAGATGGAAAGAGCGGTTTGCTTCATTGGAAAATAAAACGTGCTTTGGTGTCTGGTTACCATTCACGTTACGTGGTCAGCTAAGCTAGTCCCCGGCTAGCGTTAGTTAGCAGGCTATCTAAACTGCTAACTAGCTGGCTAGCCTTTCTTCAGCCCCGACACGCGTCACGCCAAAAACTCCATTCAAAAATACAGCGGTGGAGCAAACATCCACAAACCCGTCAAACGTGACCCGCGCCGCCTCTGAATCGGCTCCAAACGACTGACAAAGCCGCGATCGGTCTGCCCCGACAACCAGCGATAATTTACGCGAAAACCACGCCACGCTTGATGCTAACATCGTGTGTTTTGGTAAAGAGAGGACCGTGCCAGCCCGGACAACTAGTCGCAGCCAGTGGGAAAAACCTTTAAACCGATTTAAAGTTCTTCATACGGTGTTGGCCGCGTGCCGAGTATAGTAAAGTGACATTAGAGTTTTAACACCTCGTCGCGTGTCTTCGTCTGCCACTTGAATTCAGCAAAGGTGGACATGGCAGCATTCGCGTTTTAAACGATCCGTCGCGAAGAAGTTCGCCGAACTTTACATTCCTGCCGCCCCAGAGCCGATCGCCATGCGACTCGCACGGTTAATTGATTGACAGGTGCCGCACCAATGGTGTACAGGCAAAGGCGGGGTCGTGAGTATTATTGCCACTATGTGGTTAGTGGCCGAACAGCAATCGCGACCAGAACCTCAGCTTGGGCCAACGTTTTCTCCGCCTGCAGCGCTTTGTCAGTTGACTCGAAGTGTTATTGTCAATGCGGTCGATACAAATCCTGCGTGTTGCCGTGGCCCTATTAGCATTTTTGCATGTACGTAGTATTTGTCCCCATAGTTTGTTAGTTGAATTATCTCTTATATGGATCAGCAAAGACATACTGCCATTTTGTGCCTGTGAATTAGAAGATTGCCATCGGACACTTTGCCATTAAAAAGCAACCAGATATTGTGACAACTGAGTACATGCATGCAAGCTGCATTATAACCCCTGGTGTGAGTTTTTGTTTGAATGTAGGGCTACTGCTCACGATTATTTTCTCAATTACTTGTTTACTGTAAAAAAAAATGTCAGAAAACACTGGGGAAAAAAAATATAAAGCCCAGTTTCTGAGAGTCCAAGGTGATGGTAATTTGTGCTTGAAAAGTGACTTAAACAATTAATCGATTACCAAAATAATGGCTGATTTAATTTTTCTGATGAGAGCTCTATTTGAATCATATCAAACGGATGCAAAATCCCTCTTTGAATAAAAATGACGCAGCAAGAGTCTGGACCAGGCATCGTGTTGCGTCAGTTTATGCCCAAAACACACATCGAATGTGTACGCAAGTGGGGTACTGGTGGAGTACCGACAGACAATATCTTTGATAGGAAAACGCACTGCAGATGTGATAATAGTCGAAGTGGGAAGCCAGCAACAACGATGCCAAAAAAAAAATTCTGAAGCCAAGTCTCAATATAAGTGATCTCTCTCTCTCTCTCTTTCTCAGCTTTTCATTTAGTCTGATTGTTTTGTTAAATGTAAAACATAATGATAAATATCCATCATAAGTCACTAGAACCCAAGTTTTAAGGTTCCTGAGATTTTATACTAAGACTAATTAGCAGCCAAGAACACCAAAGTATTAAGCTCGTTTTGAAACTAATCAGCAATTGTTTTATATTCTTACTGAAATGATTGATAGATTTTGATGATAAGTGTCTGTTAATCACCCTCACTTGGTTGAGTAATCATTTCCACTCTGAACGGCCAGTAAGTTGCCTGGTAGTGTGGGTAGGTAGCCCACCAGATTCATTTGACTAGTTATTCTTCGGTACTTGTATGGGACCAAAATGCCATTTCCTCCCAGCCCAACAGTGCACATACAGATATTAAAAAAAATCTGAAAAATACAACTTTTGTTAGTTTTAGAGAGGGCTCTACTCAGTCTGGACAGTCAGTCTGGCATAGTCTCTTATCCACAGTGACCACTTCCCATTTGTGCCGCAGCTTCTCCCCTGATATAAAGAGGTGCTGACAGTTTAAAACAAGTTGTGTGAATAGTCAGCAGTGTGCTAACCTGTCCATCCCAAACTCGGAGTTCTTACAGCTTCATTTGTCTGATAAAGAATGCATAAAATAACCTTTTCCCACTGAGGAAAGGCCGCGGAGTTGCATTTTCTGAATTCTTTACATGAGCTTGCAGTATCGTCTTATTGTGCTGTTGAGTTACTATATAATTCTTACCGCTACTGTCTACTGGACTTGGCTGCATTGTCTTTTAGCTGTGCTGCAGCTGCCAGTGTTGATTGTAGCCTCTCTGCTAAGCAACTTAATTGTCAGTAGATACAGTGCCATCCCGCTGGTTTTATAGGCATTTGCAATAAGCAATGATGTCGCAGTACCAGCCGATACAGCTTCATATGTAGACAAAGCACGCGAGCCTTACCACTCAGCTTATGCGCCTCTCTCCAAAGAATACCCACAAAAATCGAGGAAAAAAGGGGTGCAAGTGGGCATTCAGGTGTCCTGTGGTCTTGGATGAGGTTCAAGTCTGGCTGGAGACCATTGTTGCATGTTATGCCCCTCCTTATACACTCCCTATAGAGGATGCGTCAAGGGTTGTGTATGCATCAGAGGGGGCTAATTTAATCTTTGAAATGATGGCGATCAGTTCATTGGATCTGTGGAGCTTGAAACACTGATAAAAATGTTCAGAAAGCACAGAGAGGTCATTGAGTTTATTGGAGTGCAGGCCAGGCTGGAGGGCAAAGTGATCAAAGCAGAATAGTGCTCTTCCTGGCTTGAAACCATCAGGTATCAGGTTTCGCCAGCATGCTGCATAGAACCCTGCTATTGGCTTCAACAGATAACACCCTGTCTGTGAAGTTAAAAGCCAAATGAATGGCACGCTGCTCTTACCTCCAGGCTAGCACGTTTAGCTTGGGAGGTGTGACCTGTCTGCAGCTTTAGCCACGCTTTTGCTTTCATCACCGTTAAAGATGGATTTTTTTTTCTTTCATTGGCATACCACATATGTCAGAAAGCATATCATCCCACAGAATGTATCGTTCAATTTTCATATTCAAAATAACAGTATAATATATTGTTTCCTATATTCTCAAGTTAGTCTAACCTGAGAATATATTGCTGAGAATTGCAGAACCAGTTACATTTATTTAGGTGTTTTATGTTCTTGCAAGGCCTCCTTGAGCTGTACCAAGGGATTGGGGAAAGAGACTCCATATTTTGTCTGTTTTATGTAACTCCCCGTGGAAACGGCATGTTGTGCTGATTAGTGGCAGTTTCAGAGCAGAGTGTCAAATTGTTTTCATTGCCGATTCATCCCTGGAATCTATATTCATTTTTCACACCATGTCACATCGAATCACCTTGAAGATGTGAAATATAAAGGTACTAAAAGGACACATCAAATTTGATCTTGCGCAGCCCTCTGGTTCATTGTCCTGGTTCAGCATGCCTCTATAGGTTTCCATAGGTGGTGATTCTGCATTGGAAGGGTATATACTCGGGCAGTGTCCCAGGCACTCCATTAATAAAATACTGAGGATGACAGAAACCTTTCAAGGCTCTGCACTGTGGTTTAAACATTTTTAATGGAAGGATGTGCTCATTTTCAATTAGGAAAATATGTGTACGTGCCTCCCCCCACATTGTTAATAATTGTTATTGAAGAGAGTTTCAAATATGAGCCGAAATCGCATTTTAATACCGTCAGGCAGAGTTTTAAATATTCACCCAGATTACAAAAATCATAGTTTCACACTAACCTCTAGTGGTATTGAGCCATGCAGATAGTTTTGGTTTCATTTGCCAGGTTTGAGATTTATGCCTCCAGATAAATGGAATTTTGTTTGTGGTGTTTAGAGCATTGCAAAATGACTTTGTATGAAAATTCAAAGGCAACGTTTCTTCCCAGAAACGGTATCTCTGTTACTCTGGATCTGTGATAAGCTAAAAGCAGATAATATCGGACATGCGTGTATTTTTTATTAGAATCTAATTGCAAGGACTTGATTGCTGCCATTAAACTACCCTGACCTGACAATACCACTAATTGTCAAGACCAAATAAAATGTAGTAAAAGGCTGTGAGAGGACACTTCTCAGTCAGTCTTGTGTTTTCTGGTAACAGAAGAGCTACTGAATTTAAGTATGTTTAAAATGGGGGGGGGCATTCAGAATGACAATGGTAAAAGATGTACTTTCCTCCATATTCTGTTCCGTAAACCGTTATAACCCGATGCTATGCAAATCAACACGGTTTGTTCACACACACAGTGTTCAGGTTGCTGCAGCTTCTTGAGAAGCCCATTCCTGATGTCATTGTTTTCCCTGTGTGTCTCAGAAATGGTTGAGTCGATGAAGAAAGTGGCCAGTATGGACGTGGAGCTGACGGTGGAGGAGAGGAACCTGCTGTCGGTAGCGTATAAGAACGTGATCGGAGCCAGAAGAGCCTCTTGGCGGATAATCAGCAGCCTTGAACAGAAAGAAGAAAACAAAGGCGGAGAAGACAAACTAAAGATGATCCGAGAATACAGAAAAACGGTCAGACGCTCTTATAAGCCCAAATATGCTGTTTATGTTCACCAGTTATAAATGGTGTGATCCCGGTATTAGACATAATCCTGGACCCAGTTGAATGATTTGAAGTTCCTACCTGCCTTGTTATTTCATGGAGATAAGTGTAGTCGGTGCACTGTTGGATAATTTCCATATCCATACAAAAGATGCCAGAGATGCTTTACCTTATGTGGCAGGACAGGACCTCTGACTGCTCCACTTTCAGAGGAAATGGTGAGATTTCACAGCCCAGCAGCACTTTTCTGAGTGAAATAACGAGGCAGGCAGCGACCATGAATCAACTTTAAATCACCTTTATTTTTTTTTCATTTCTGCTGCACAGAAACTTCTGTCACAGGCAGCACTACTGAGTGCAGTAAAGCACAGCTACCCTCCAATCGTGCAGCGAGGGGGGGGGTACTTTATATCACTTTAATTAGACAACACATTGGCACTATTGCTGAGAATTTCTGCTCACATATGTTAGGTTCTTTATTTCAAGGTGTTTTCAATATAGGACTGAAAGCATTAAATGCCAGAACTCTGTCCTTGGCCAACTGGATAAATTCATGAGGGCTGGTGACTGTCTTTGACTGAGACAGACTTGGTCCAGGCAGCACAATCGTGATGACAAAGTGTAGCAACCTCAGGCTCTACTTCTATTTGTAACATTTTTTTTCTTCAGTTGCAGCTTCACTTCTGGCAACATGATATAAAATACTAATAAGCCAGAGTGTCAAAACTGGGAATTCATTGTGACAAGCCGAAATCCCATTGTAATACCGTGTGGCAGAAGGAGCTGTATTGAAATTATTGTTGGGATGTTCGAGTGTTGTTTTCCCTCGTTGTATAGCAGGTTTGGCTCTCTAAATTTATTGAGTATTCTGAGTATTGGGTGTAGTCAATCTTTCAGGCCACAGAGTGCAGGGCACACTAACACGAAATTCTCGTATTGAGGCGGAGTATAACATAATACCTTGTCATCCCGTCGAAATGTCAAGCTGACAACTTAAAAAATCAAGAATTCTTTTTTCTTAGCGTACTGAGATAATTGTGTTGATGCTATGTGCGTGCGTTTACAGTAAATAAACAAAACTTCTACCAATTTGTATGTATGTTTTATCATGACAGTAGCAGAAATAAAAAATAACCAGGAGAGGATAAAAGTGTTTAAATCAAAATGAAAAACCATTATTAACACTAACAGGCAGTAAAAGTTGTGTAACTTAACCGAACTGCAGCAGCGAGTGTCTCCAAGGTCCAAAGGCAGCAGGAATCAGGAGTCATATCCAAAGGCTAACAAGCTAACAGGCTAACAAGCACCGAGTCTACTGTCTGACTCTGGTGCATGAATGAATCCGGCGAGCCCCGGAGTTCCCAGTCTGTTCATCATTCTTTCGGTATGTGCGGGAAGTGTCGAGGGCAGCCGGTGTGTATGAGAGCTGGTATGAGCATCTGTCGAGTCGAGGAAAATGGGTTTGTACGGGTTTGTAGTACTGAGCGGTCTCAGCAGTGAGCGCATACAGCTACAGTAAGCCCCGAGGGGGAAATACATACATGTCACCACCTGCACTGCTTAAGAAAGCGAAACTTTTTCACACAATATACAAGTTAGTTTGTAATGCTTCTATTTATCTGGCTGACACTTAGTCCGGTAACATAAAAGCCTGATAGGAGGGAGAAGGCGAGAGGTTTTGTCAAGTTGGACTTTGGAGTGCTGCATGCGGCTGTTTCCTGGAGACAGCACATGCCTGTGTAAATTCAATTTGTATTGAACTGAAAATTATCAATAAAAGATTTGTTTGTTCTTTTTTGGCCAGCAATCATCAAAACTGCCGTGCAGGTGTACATTTCTGAAACACTTATTTGGAAGTGAAAACAAAGGTAACAAGTGTTTGAGTTACCAACCAATGCAAGTTCCAATTCTCACGCGCCACAACACTTCCACTGGGTAAAAGCAATATCCAAAATAAGAGCTGTATTATTTACAAGGACGTGTTGCCGTATAGTGATGTTGAAAATGTCAGGCTTAGATGGCTGACACTGACCCTGAAACTGCGGCAAGGCAGTATACCCAGTCGGCTTTTCAGTGACAAATGCTTCCATGGGAAATGCCCCAAAAGCTGTTCTGTGTATCTCTGCCCTCTTTTTAGCTGATGCTGGTGTGATGGCATTTAGAATTTATGTTTCCTTATTAAATAAGTTACTGCCAGCCCAGACTCAACTCGACTGAACCTCAGCTGAGTGGAATCGTATTGACTCAGCTTGACTTGTAACAGAATTTCCCTTTTTAATATTCAAGGAGGATTTTAATCCAGAATCTGTAATAGTTTATGTGGCCACACAGATTATTGACAGCGGTATTTGTGTGTGTCTTGGTCTGCAGGTTGAGAAAGAGCTGAAATCAATCTGCAACGACATTCTGGATGTACTGGACAAGCACCTCATCTTAGCTGCAACCACGGGAGAATCTAAGGTTTTCTACTACAAAATGTACGTATCTAATAAATGTGTGTGTGTTTTTGTCACACGGAATGCATTCATGCTGTTCACACACTTCAAAGCTGAGATGCAAAGGTGACAAGTTTCCTGTTGATGAATCACTATTATAAGCGTCTATTTCAGCAAATCCTGTTAAATCTGCACTGCAGTGGTTCCTAAGTCGATCCCTAAGTAAGTAAGTAAGTGTTGTTCTTTCCCGAGCAACCTGACTCTTGAACATGAACTAAAAAACACAGTTGCTAGGTGGAGATGATCTGCACTTTCGTGAGTCATGTTTGATGTTTACAGAAATATTTTTCCCAAAAGCCAAATATTTTTCTTGTTCTTTATTATTCACAGTTCTCATTCTGATATTAATTGCTCAAGGTTTTAGCAGAATTCGAGAACCCTCAATATTCCATCCAATTTAGAGCAGCCTTGTCCCATTTAAAAAAAAATGTTTCATAAAAGGTTCAGTGAAGTTGAGGTCTGTGGCTGAGGAGAGAAAACCATGCAAGCCACCAATCCTTGCTCTTCCTCGCCTTCAAATAAACCTGGCAGAGCTTATATGTATTTAGAGGCTCGTTGTCCTCCTGGAAAATTAATCTCTAGCACACAGCTTGGAGCCACAAAAGATATCATGTCTGTGCATGAAACAGCACCTCTCTTAAATAAATAGATGATTACACTCTGTACCGACATTCGAATAGATGAAACATCATCAGAGGGGAATATTTTACCCACCGTTTTCTGCACTGCATCTCATTTGGCTGTTTGTTAACAGAATCTTTCTGATCACATGAAGTTTAACCTTGAATTCAGTTGTAAACCAGACTGCAGTAGTGAAATGTTGGCTGATTGTTTAGACTTTGTTTTTACTGTAAAAGTTGTCCAGAAACTGCTTCTTTTGACTGCACATCCACCAACCTCAGCAGGGTTCTTTATTCACTTGGCTCAGTATTATCAAGGCCAGAGATGCTGATATATCTTAAGAGGATGTTAGCGTGATATACTCCTCTTTAAGTGAAATGCACTCTCCAGTTCTGCTTGGCAATGCTTTTGTCGAAAATGACAGTTTATAAAAATCTCTCCAGCCTGTATTATTTAGGTTCCTCAAATTCCATTTCGGCTGCAGCTTAGCTGTGGAAACGTTCTTAGTAATGGCTGCTTATCATTGTGAACAATTATGTATATTTTTCTTTTTAAAGTTAAAACACCAGCAGGAGAGAAAATAATGCAGAGAAGGCCACAGTAATTTATTATGTATCTGGTAAATTACAGACCATAATTATTCCCACATTGAGTCAATATTTTAATGAAACATGATGCAACAAGAAGTTCTGCAAACATTGGAGTATTAGTGAATGATGTAAAACTTAGGTGTATATCAATTGGAAATAATATTTGCACTACTTTGCTCAGAGACTGTTTTTCAACAGTTTTAATATTAAAAGCCTTTTTTTCAGTGTCATGAGTTATGTTTTATAGTCACTGTTCATGTATTTGTCCCAAACTGTACAGTGCAGAACATTTAATTCCCTACTGCCGGTTGGTTCACGCATTTGCATATTTGTCAGATGTGATTTTACCAAACAGTACTCTGGAGTCTAACTGTTGTTATGATATGTGTTTTGTGATGCAAATGTGTGTAAGTAGGTATCAGTCTGACTATGCTGCTTTCTCTGTTCAGGAAGGGAGATTACCACAGGTACCTGGCAGAGTTTGCCACCGGCAACGACAGGAAGGAGGCAGCAGAGAACAGTTTGGTAGCGTACAAAGCTGCTAGCGACATCGCTATGATCGAACTCCCTCCAACGCACCCCATTCGCCTGGGACTGGCCCTTAACTTTTCTGTTTTCTATTATGAAATCCTCAACTCGCCAGACCGTGCTTGCAGGTAAGTGTAAATATTTGATGTCGGCTGTTCAAATTTAAAAGATGTGATTTTTCTTAAGCTTCATTCCTTATTGTTTAATTCACAACGTTGAATTGCCCACTTTGAGGGAAATGTGAAGAGTGGGTTTTTTCCCTTGAAAGGGCATAATAAGTTCGGGCATTAAAAAAAAAAACCAATTCCAGACACTTATTATACCTACTAAATCAGAAAGATAAAAGTCACCAAGTGGTAGACTAACATAGTCAAGAATCTAGAAAGCGAATAACCAAGACACTTTTTTTCTCAGGAGCTGGTGGAGACCGAACTAGAGCTTTAAAGGTGCTATATGTAGGTTTTCTCTGCCGACGAACTAGCTTCTTGCCGGGAGCGGGTGGTGGTGATGATAATGATCGCTTGCCAAGAGCTTCAGCCATCGTTGCCATCCTCTCAGGCTGAACTGAGGGCAGAGAGTGACTCATTATCGCAAACTAGCATTAGGAGACGGGACGGGCTGGGGCTAGCTGGTTAGCATGCTATCTTCAGTAGAAGAAAAGAAGTGAGATAAATGGAAGCAAAACAAGAGTTAACGTTGGTGCAGCTTTCCACCGCTGGAGACAGCTCTTGGTGAGTAAAGGAATGAAGGTTGATGCTGACCTCGCAACATTGCTGTTAACGCTTGCTATGTAGCGATAGCAAAAACGTACATATAGCACCTTTTTAAGAAGGATGAATATTGGATTCATCAGGTGAACAGAAATGTCTTCTTTTGATGTTTTACTGCCCCCTAGCGGGCCAAACATCCATAACTGCACCTTTAGGTGTATCAGAATAAGTCCCAGGCCTTTTTGTCCACTTTGGTAAATTCTGTCCACGTTTTAACATCTTCTCCTTTCCGCCGTGGTTTATATCCCATGTGAAAAGAAACTTGGAGTGTGTATTCCAGCTGTCAGACACTGTTGTAGATAAATGATTCCCAGGAACCTGACAACCTGAAACCAGATCTCACGGGGAACAGATTAATTTCCATCTGGACACACAACCTCACTGCCTCTGCACTGCTGCAGATGTTAATAGAATCAAACACAGACTGTCCACGGTCAAACTTACTGTAGAACAGATAGGACAGATACGCCAACTTTACATGTTAGACTATTTTTTTTTTTGGTTATAAAATATATATATCCACCTGCATCTATGACCTTGCTGTCTCGCATCCTCTCTGCTGATAGGCTGGCGAAGGAAGCGTTTGACAATGCCATCGCAGAACTGGATACGCTGAGCGAGGAAAGCTATAAGGACTCAACACTTATCATGCAGTTGCTACGTGACAACTTGACACTATGGACCTCAGACGTGCAGGGAGACGGTGAGAGCGCCATTCCTTTCTTCTCGGGACATTAATTATAGCTGCTTAAATACACAGCATCTACTGGGATTATCACTGATGTCAACCTGTTTATTTCTGACTGATGATTGGCTCCCTACTGTCAGCATCATTACGTGTCTCTTGACAGATTTTCTCATATTTTAAAGCTGATTTGTTCCTACATGTCCCCCCGATTGCTCGTTTGCATCTTCTGAGATAAGTCTATGAGTAATGAAACATTGTCTTCAGGTTTGCTAAAGAGGTTTAGGAAATATTTTTTTAAGTGCTTAGGCCAATACTTTCAAACAGCATCTAGAAGACAGAATAACCCTCTATCCTTTTCTCTAACATTTCCTCTCAGCACATTGGTTCCTCTAAAATCAGAAGCACCCCTCCCTCTTTTCTTTCTCAGGCTCAGTGCTCACACACTGCTCTAACTTCTCTTCTCTGCCTCGTTCCCCTTTAGATTCTTAAGGACAACCCCTCTTCCTTCCCTCTTCCTCCATTCTAGAAGTGTATTTTGTAAGTCATTCCACCTGTCTCCGGCTTTTTTCCGCCTCAAGCGATCACTCCTGTCTCACATCCCCGACTAACTTCCTCACAGCACAAAGCCCAGCCTCTGAAGCATTACGGAGCAACACTGTGTTGAATTTTATTGTTTCCTTTTCCACTTTTGTCTACACGTGTGGAACTCAAGTGCTCTGTATTCTCCAGGGTGTCCGCAAGTCAGTAAAAGTTTAAATCATGCAAGGTTGTTTACTGCTGACTGGGGCAGCCGATTACAAAATACTGTCCAGCAGAGAGCCGGGTAGGGATGGGGAACACTTTCAAATCCCTCTTTAAAAGAAATCGAAAATATAGAAGTACAATTCTGCGTCATTTTGTTAAACAATTACAATCCCTGTCTGCATGGATGGATTGGCCCACACAACATTGATCCTCCAAAACCGGATCTTTGGCTTTAGTTTATTTGATATTACAACTGTCAGTATGATTTACATAAGGTTTTCTCAAGTTCAGGTTTAACTTTGGCTCCTAATAAAAAAGGTACCAGAGTCAAACGATTTACCTCCAATTGGTAACTGTCAACAGAAAAAAGTGAACGGGTTAACTTGTCCTCTGTGGTGGGAAAGAAGATTGAATTGTAGAAGCGATTCCAGCCTTCAAATTGATGTAACTTGCGGACAGCCTGCTCCTTCACTGTGCACGTCAGCGTCGTTGAACGCGGCCCACCGAGGCATTGCAGCAGATCATGCCTGGGTGAGGCAGAGTTTGGAACCCAGCCTGCTGAAGTGTGACATAACGGACAAACAGCAGCAACAGCATGTGAGGCTGCTGCTCTGTCTCCTGTGGTTTTCTCACATCCCAGTTTGCTGTGGTGCTAATGAGCACTGTTGCAGTTTCTATTTTAATCGTGATGGATTCTTGAGCCTTTGTTATTTGTGCCTCTTAATTCTGCATTACACGGATGGCTGTGCTGTCTCTATGGTAACCTTTCCAAGCAACCAGTTATACAGGTTCACGAGGCATTTTACCCCCTTAGTCAATCTGACATAGGCTCGTTTAGAGGACGCTGTGAATTAACTCTTGGTCACGGGCCTGCATGTTGACACAGTCAGTGGTAAATATTGCAGTATACTGAGATTATTTTCAGCGTGACTGGCAGATCCTAATCATTTCTAAAGAGAAGCAACTCACTTAAATTTCACATTGACTCTTTGAAATCATCAGATGACAGTGCAAATTTTGATCATATTATCTTCTTAATGTTTGAAATAGAAACCCTGTCAGCACCTTCCTGTGGGTACAGTCTTAATTCAACATGGCCTTCAGCCCTTTGTCAATTCTGTACTATACTAAAACTGTATACCATATAGAAAAGCTGACACTGCACTATTTTCCAGTTGATATACAGGATATTTGTGTATTTCACTGTTTTGTGGTGACAGGAAGCAAAATCTGGAACACCTGACACAAAGGTGCCACAGTCTACGTTTTCCTCCTCGCCCCTTTGTTTTCTTGAGTAGCCGTTACTTTGCATGAAGGTGTAGTTTACCAAACTACGTGGTGAAAACAAGTTTGCGGTCAGTGTGTTGTATGAAATGGTCCGTGTGCATAGTTTTACAAACCTTTGTGAAATGATCACACTCTCTCAAGCACCAATTAAATAATTAGAGCTGAAACGATTAGTCGATCAACAGAAAATGAATCACCAAATATTTTGACAATCGGTTGTTTGAGTAATTTTTCAAGCAAAGACACCAAACAATCTCTAGTTCCAGCTCCTCGTGCTTTTCTTTATCTAAAATGAAATTAAACAATCTCTTTGGATATTAGACTGTTGATCAGACAGGAGAAGAAATGTAAAAATTTCCTGTTGAGCTAAGGGAAACTGTGATGTGAAAAATTGTTGGTTTTTGTCCCCCCCTCACACACACACATTTTTTTTTTAAATTTTATAGACCAAACAGTCGATTCATCAAGAAACCAATCGGTAGATTAATCAGTAATGAAAATGATCATTAGTTGCAGCACCACAACTAATGTGAAAATTGGTTCTGCTACCACAAGGAGAAATCAGACACCATTTTCTTAGGAAAAAATTAGGATTAAAGTTGAGTGGGTTTGGGCTTCAGTTGAAGAAACTCTCACTAAAAATGGAAAACTTCAAGTTTTAGTCAGATTGCTACAGCTGAAATCTTACTTTACAATATAATACTCACCATCTTTATTTTGGCAACACACTTATACAGAGCTTTTTATAGAGATGTAATTTTGTACATGACTTGGTGCCGTCTGGTTTTAGTGTTGTATGTCATTCGTGTGTCTATATTTTTAACTGCGACCTGCAAAGGGGCCGCACATTAAAAAATGTGCTCTCAGATGAAGTCCATCGAATGGCAGCATTTATTGGACATTGGATACTGTCCATCGGCCGTTTAAAAAAAAATCCAACTAAAAAAACAAAAAAGTGTGTCAAAGTAAAGTCAAACCTTAAAGTAGCTTTGCAAGATTTTATTCATGTTTGTAATGGACAGGTTGGGCCCCAACTTTAAAGGGAAGTTTTACACATGAAGGGTAGTGTAGCCGACGTGGACATTGGAGACCACAAATCTCTAACACAAACCCTTTCATACCAACTGGGGGCCTGGAATTTGACAAACGTGAATGTTTAACAGGCAAGGGAGGCCTAACAAAGAGATGTTATCAAGTTGCATTATGGGAGGTGTATTGTTTTTCTGGAGCTTGGCCCATATTTAGGGAAATAGAAGTCAGGATATTGTGGTCTGGAAATCGGGAACGATGCTCTTTCCTGATCGAACCTTGTGGAAGCTCGCACGCTGCAGCGTCGAGGTTTCCGTTGCCGATCGGTTCTTTGTAACGGCTACATTTAGCTGCTCTCGAAAGCCTTGTCAAGCATTGAGAGATTAAAGCAACCTCCATGACTGTCCTGTGTTTCTGTCTTTTTATCTCAGGTGAAGAACAGAACAAAGAAGCACTGCAAGATGCGGAGGATGAGGCCCAGTGAGACTGAACACAAGACACGCCCTCCTCCTCCTCCTTCCTTCCTTCTCTCTTCCCAGCGCTAGCTCCTGTCCCCCGCCACAGTCCTCAGCTGGGTCTATACGGCAGCCCACACCCTCTCTCTACCTTTACTTCCATTTCTACCCATCTGTCTCACCTTTTCTCCTCATATGCATGTCATCTCCCAATCCCCTCAGGGCCTGCTCGGGTCTTCATTACCACTCCCCAGGGGTTTTACTTTTTTTTTTTTTTTTTTTTTTTTGGGATGACTCCTTTTGCAAGTCTGTACCCTTTAAGGTCCATGTCCTCTTTTACTGTTTTTATTTTGCTGTATCATCTGTTGCCAAGTACGCTCGCCTGTATTTGTAACACACACATGCAAGAGTTTATTTAAAGACAATACTTTGCTGTTCAACTTTTTTCCTGTGTATGTGTGTTAATGAACGATACGTTGTCCACGCTTCTCTGTCAGTCAGTCAGTTTTGAAACATTTCAGTTTGCAAATTGAGGCAAAAGTTGTGATGGAAGGTTTAAAAGGGATGCGTTGAAGCTTTTAGGAAGAACTAAGTGCCCTGTTTACTTTGTGGTTACCAAACCTGCGCCGTCAACACATCAATAGATTTTTTTTTTTAATGACAAACAGCAGAATGTTCCCCCTTCTCCAAGCATCACTCTGACCTCTATTCTTGTCCACTCTCCAACCAAGTATTGTGCTGCGAGGCTGTAGCGCTTTTGCTAATGGCAGATAGTTAGGTAATGGCTTTTTAGCAGACAAAATGTTTGTTTGTGTGTGTGTGTGTGTGTGTGTGGTTGTGTGTGTGTGTGGGAGGGGAATGCTCAACACTCTTGATTGTAATGTAATGCAGTTTTGCATTGGCACTATATATTAAAAAAAAAAAAAAAAAAAAAAACCATTTGGGAAATAGAGGCCTGCTGTATCTTTACTCCCCCGACTCTTCCAGGTTTCCTCGTTTCAACTCTGTCTCTTTCCCCTCATCTCCTCTCTTCTTTCTGTTCAGTATGTGTAACGTGAATCTGATTTGTACTACTGGATATTCTCACCGGAGCCACAAGTACCATCTGTATTCTTACTGAAACACAGCATGGAATTAACATTAAACTTCAAATTGAAAAATGTTAAAGTAAACATGCGTGAGATGTTTTTCCGTTTCATCGTGCTCTAAGTGGTTTGTTTTGAAAATTTTTTTTTTAAATCTGATTTTCGATCGCTAGAGGGCAGTGCTGGATGCTAGCAGAAGAAGGATTCCAACTTGAGATTGAAGGCAGTGATTCTGCATTTATCCTGTGATTTTAAGTTTGAATACTGAAGTACAACAATGTAAAAATGCTCAATTAGTGGAGTAAGAAGTACAATATTTTTTTTTTGAATCATAGTGCGCTAGAGCTGAAGTAGCATAAAATGGAAATACGAGTAAAGTGAAAGTACCTGAAATAGTACTTGAGTAAATGTTCTTTGTTAATCTCCACCACTGTTTATGGAAGTTTCACTTTTTACATGTAAATAGCTACATTTTTGTCTACTTAATGTCATCCTCGACAGAGAACACGCGTTGAGTTACAAATGAAACATTTTCTTAAAAAGTTTTGACATGATCACAAGATTTATTTATTTAAAATTTGCTTCCTTTGACTTTTTTGTTTTCTAATTACTCGCTGCTCTTTCAGACTCTAGAATTCTTGTATTTCATAGCCAAATGAATAGTTATTGCACTGTTTATAACTAACAGACAGTATATAGAATAATAGTATATAGAGTTTGTGCGTGTGCATTAGGAAGAATTTCACATGGGGGGAAAAAGAAAATCAGTGGGTTCAAAATGTACCCGGGTCAGTATAGCACCGAAACAATGCGGGGTTAACTGTACCCAGTACAACTTGTGTCTGCGTCAGTCTCCACGCAAAGTGAAACGTGACAGCCGTCGATTTCATGACAAGATGGATTCAGCACGAGCCGATCAAATGGTTTTACTTAACTTTTAATCCAGTAACAATCGCTAGCAAACCAGTCAATCGAAGGGTTGTTTTGACCAGTGTTAGGTGTTGGTTTTTGTATTATTGTTGGGTTATTCACCCAAACTTTAAGTATGGCTGCCAAATGTTATAATCTGTTTTTAATCTTACATGTCACTTGGTCACTGATTGAAATTTTGAATTTTGAAGGGGATTGTTTTGACCAGTGTTATTTTTTTTTTAAATCTTACCATTAACCGTTGGGTTATTTGACCAGACACAACAAGCCCAAGTTTTACCTGAAAGCTGTCACAAATGTAGCTGTACAAAACAACGTGAATATGACATTCATATTATAATAAATGATATAGAATTTTCAAACAATGTTAGAAAAGAGTTTAACAGAAAATAAAACAGATTAACCAATAGAATACTACTAGAAAAATTTAAGAACAGAACTGAATGACGCAATAAAACAATGAGCAGCAGCATACGAAAAATAAAACCAAAACAGGCTCAAAACAGTTACAGTTTAAGATTTTTTTACCCCAATAAAAGTGAGTTGTTTTTTTTTTTTTTGCAAGCTACAGATTTGTCAACCCTGAGATGCCCAGGGAAAGGAGTTTAAAAGTGTGTTTTTCCCCTACCTCTGTCCTGGTCACCTCTAATTGGATTCTGTGCTCTTGCAGCAAAACTACATTATGTGCAGAATTTTGATGCACTGATGAGATTTTACTCCTGAGTGGGTTTATGCTGTAACTATGAGCCTTGGTCTGTGGAGATGCATGTACTTTGCGTGCACCCAGTGGTTTGACCCCAAGCATGAAGGTGAAATACGAATAGGAGGTTGTTATCATTGTGGTTATCCCGGACGAAATGTCAATACACTGCAGTTTAACATAAGATTATCTGTTTTTTTTCCAGTGTCTTCCTTTTTATTGAATACTTTGACTTCCTTCTTATAACTAATATTTTCTTTTTTTCTCTTCTCCATTCAGGAAGTAGATCAGGCAGAATTCTTGGATTTTGGTATTGATGTACACGTTTCACCTTCGTATAACGGAGGAAAAACTTGTTGTGCCTCTTAATGCTAAATTCTTTGTTTAATTTACGTATTTACCAAAATCTTACAACACAACTGTTTAACGGGCAACATTTATATATTAAATTACTGTCATGTCAGTTCAAAATCGCAAATTAAAGCTGCAGCACTGAAGCGTTGGTATCAAGCATCGCGTACTGGTACTGCGCTGTGTGCCGATGACATTGCTGGGCATCTTATCACTGCGGGTCACCGATGTGCCTATTAAAGGACACGTTCACATTTTTAAAGTCTTATCTTAAAACAGTAGTCAGGTGCCTATATATACACTGAAACAGTTTTTAGTCCCTGCCATCAGTATAAATGACAGGAGATAAGACGATGACGATCTTCATTCTATGCAAAAAAACGCATTCTAAAAATCAGCCAAAATTAACGTTAGGCTTCAGCAGTCTGAGTTACTCCAATCAAGTTGCCATCTTCCAAAGTTGTTGTCCTTTTAATTTGAAATTCCCTCCTTGTGTTACCATCCCTGCACTGCAGCTCAGCAGGTAAACCCTATCCAGGGATATATTAAATGGACGTATGGCCATGTGAGTACTGGTTTAAGATAAGACTCGAAAATAATCTAAACCAGTCCCTTAAAGCAAAATTACGTGAGTTTTTAAAGAAGAATTAACATTATGCCTCTTACGAAGGAAAAGTTGAATTTGTCATCAGTAAAACGCACCCTTGACCAATTGAAGAGACTCAGGAGTTTTGTTGCCACAGCCTGTCGTGGTCTGGTATGACCAGTAGCTTATCGTAGCTAACGCTAGCCAATGTTAGCAAGCTTTAGCTAGAAATTGTTGTGTAACTGGCATTACCGAGTCAGTTCCCTGACTACTGAATCCTCTCGAACTTTGCCTACGTTTGAGGCACGTCACAGACAAACTTTTAATGGTTTTTAATCATGAAAATAAAAACGAGAAGTAAACTCATCGTACCTCGGCAGGAGCCATGCTTGTTGTCCTATTCCTCTGCCCTCAGTCAGGTCACCTGCTGATGATGTCTTTAGAGCACCCAACTCAAGAGAATCTTGGGAAATGAAGGAAAATCCGCTCCTGTAGTTTCCACTTGTGGATCATACCGGTCGCGGTTTACCTAACATACATACCTTTACTTTAATGAAACAAGGCCGCAGGTCATCCAGCTAATATGCCTAGTAGGTTATGAGGCAGACGATGATGCTTTATCCTTTTGTTAAGAATGAACATGCTCAATACATGTCATGGTATCTGCCCTTTTGAGTTTGGTATTTCGTAGAAATTTTGGTGGTGGTGCTGGAATTAAGGTCAAGGGAATGGCCAGATTAAGCTGCAAAAAAAAAAAAAAAAAAAACACTGTTGGGCCCCTATTAACCCCTCTGTTCCCCCCATCTGTGTGCGATGTACATTTTTATGCTTGAAAACTCCCTGGCCTCAGGTTTGCTGTGTGGTCATTTGATTAAACACTAATTTAGCTGCAAATATGTCATTTACGCACAATTTTACCCGAAATAATGAAGGTCTTAAGGCTACATTTCCACATGGACCCTCCACCTGATGCCATCCGTTATAAAAAAAAAAAAAAAAAAAAAAATTTTTTTAAGTAGCACCACCTTAAAGGAATAGTTCAACATATTGGGAAAAACACACTCACTCTCTTGCCGAGTTAATTGTGATGATCATTACCACTCTAGTATTTGTCCATTAAATATGAGGCTACAGTCAGGAACAAGTTATTTTAGCGTAGCAAACAGGGAAACGGCTAGCATGGCCCCCACCTGTGGTGAAAAGAAAAAAGAATACCTGCCCACCAGCACCTCTAAACCACACTAATTAACATGTTATGTCTTGGCTGTTTCGAACTGTACACAAATCAAACTGTAAAGACTACGGTTCGTGGTTTTATAGGGGGTGCTGGAATACTTCTATTCCCATATGTCCAAAGAAAGTTACAGTTGATCAAATTCCTGCACACAACTGTAACACAGCGAACGTGAGGCTGTTGGTGGGCACTAGGGGTCTAGGGGTCTGGGGACCTGGGGAAGTTACCAAGGCTGGTAGTTCAGTTTTGGTCAAGGGGCACCCAAATCTAAAGTCATCCTCTGAGGACCAGTAATACCATACAAAGTTTCATGACCAGTTACTGACATGTTTTACATACAACATACTTCTCAGATAGGATCTGTGTCAAAGGATGACACTGCACATTGCAATTTGAAATTCGTTTTTACTTAAAAAAGATCAAAATAAAGTTGTACATTTGAACCAAAATAAGACACCATATTACACTTCAGCTCTAAAGACGGATGGCAGGACAAACAAAAGCATGACCTGAAATATTTCAGCTGGTTTTTTCTCTGCCGCAAACTTCCCTGACCAGCAACAACATTTGTAAGGGAATGACCTGGATGAGAACCGGGAATTAATGATTTACCAGCACCCTCCGGGACTGGCGCTGGCTGAAGATGTGGCGTCCTGTATCCACTCGCAGGTTGTCCTTCCGTTTTCCGAAGAGGAGGAGGACACGTCAGTCAGTGAGACAGGAGCAAAGACATTTCCGCTACAGCGTGTCCAGCCTCCCCGGAGGATCCACAGTGTTTCAACAAGGAAGGGCCCTACTCATTGTTCGGCATACGAACAGCGACTTCATCAGCTCAGGTTTGGCGTCCCACCGGAAATATTGTGGACTCTCCCGGTAACACATGGTGAGAAATGGCATTATTCAATTTCCCGCCGTCGTTTGGACATCGATGCCTCCGCACACACAATGGTCTAAGTGATCTACCCGGGTAGTACTTGACTGTCGACATTTAAAACCGGGAGACAAGACAGTTTCTTTTGAATTTCTCAGTACAAAAAATAGATCAAAGAATGAAAAAAAATAGTTATACTCTGACCGCAGAAACTCGACTTTGTAAAGCTCTACTCGTGAGCAACTCTCTGGGTCTACGTCTGCACAGTGAGGGTTGTGGTTTAAGGAACGGGGGTGGAGCTATTTAACATTCATTGTTGAATATACTTATTAATTCGTATGTTAACAGGTATCAGCGTGTTCGGGCCATTGAAACCTCTTCACATTTAGAGTTTGAATGTTCCTATATAATACGGTTAAGTATTCAACATGTAACAAATTTTAACACCGCCGTCCACACGTCTACTCCCTCAAGTGGCATCATCGTTGTCATTATTGCGATGAATAAAATCTTTGAAGATGATTTACAAAAAAACAACTGTCTGTCTGTCCACTACAGTATCTGCTATGTACATCTGTTTAAAAAGCAGGCATGTTACACAGTCGTCCCTATGTACAGCTAGATTTTTCATTTCGTTTCTCATGGAATATACATATTTACTTATCTTCAAAGTTGTCTATGTTTGCTCATATATTCAATATCAATAGATTTCATTTTTGTTATTATGAATACAAATATTTTTTGTCATACCTTCACAGCACTGGGCTACAACCCCCCCAGTGCCACTTGTTGATATCTAGTGAGATTGTTGTCTTGTCTTGAATGCTGTTCATGTCTGTGTAGCAAATACTGTTCAGTTTGAAAACAATCTTGATTGTGGTTCAGTTTTTGCCAATTCACAGCACCCCCCCCCCCCCCCCCCCAAAACAAAAAAAAACAACCCAGTTTTGAGTTTGAAGTTTACAGTTTTCTTCATCTTTATCATATATCATGATATTTTTCATTTTCCTCCCCGCTGTTCCTATTCCGTCACTGGAGCTGTAAAGGTTGAGTGGCTCCAGTGGATTCCCATGACCCTCTGATCCAAAAACAGAAAGTAAAAAAAAAAAAAGAAAGAAAAAAAAGAAACATCTAGATTCTTCTGCATCTGGTTTCCACAGACTTCAGAAAGAAATCATTGAGCCACAACAAGTCTTAACCTGTAGCAGTGGGATGTGTTGTTTGCTCCTCTGTCGGTCCCGTCTCGCCCACTGGAGGTGACCGGTTGTGTTTGTGAATCCTGTTTCTTTGTGGTTAGTTACTGGTTGTTGCGTGGGCGGTTTGAATAACGATTTTTTTCTGTTGTTATTGGAATAAGGCACTTGAGAGGTTTTTGGTTTTCACGGGAGCTCAGAGGAGACCAGGGCGAGGCCGGAGCTCTGGCGGAGGGGAGGCCCGGTGTGAACGGCCTTGGGACAGTCGGGCGTCAGCACCCGTCCGTTCTCCCCAACGCTGCCTGTGATGGACAGACGGGCCTTGTTCCTCATGGCTTCAGTAAATGTCAGCTGAGGGGAAAAATGAAAAGATAGGTTTGTGTTTGAAACAGGTGAAAGTTAGAAAAGTTGTACGTTTGCAGATTGGAGTTTTAGGATGTGCTCATGCCAAACGTGTTTAGACATTATCCTCAATCAAGATACCTTAAAAAGATTCCTATTTAGGAATTAATAAGGCAGTACCTTTTTCTGAAAGAGACAAAGCAATCATTTTCAAAGGGATTGAAAGAAATCCCATTAATTTCCTCCATACAGGGTCGATGTTTTGATCTAGAATTACCAAACTTTTAAAATGCTAACAAACATTCCAGAACAACAGCGAGTTTTTGGGACCCTAGAACCCAAGCACTGCCCAACGGACAATCATTTTAGTACTTTCCTTATAATGTTACTGTTGCTGCAACTATTTAAAGCTCTGACCATAATTTCTCAGTTATGATAACATAGCACTCATGTAAAACAAATTGCTGAGATCAGGGAACACGCCGACATTGCTAATGAGAAGTCGGATGGTGTAAAAAGACGAGCAATCAGACAGGTTTCAAAAAAACGAGTGGGGCTGGTCTAACTCATTTGGAAGAGAAAAAAAATGCAAACTGTGAGACGCAGTTGTTCAGTACATTTACAAACAAATCGTTAACACTGACTCTTCAGACTGAAATGACTATAATGAATCATCATCTTTAGCAGTGCTTTCAGCAGTGGAGCTGCCCTCACTGAAAAATTATTACTAAAAGAAAAAGCAACATTAACAGTCACGATGTGATAACTGTGTTGCAAACAGCTGACTGCTGAGCTACTAACTAACGAATAAAAATAACCTTAATAAACAGTTCTTGTATAGGCTGAGTTTTTTCGTGTTTTGTACCGAACTGAACAAAACAGGTTGAAGCAGTAACATAGTGAGCGTACTACTGAACCGAAGAATCGGCACTGAGCGTCACGGCCATCACAGCGACGCCTTCAATTACTGATGTATGTACTCAAGCATATCTGAAAGGTGATGTGATTGTATGAGTCTTTGAACGGGAACCAAACTAAACCATCCTAATCTGTGAAGTGATTCAAATGTCACCTAGATTACTGGCGACATCTAATGTGCGGCCACCTTTGATTTAGCCTCCAATTAAAGTGGTGTGTAGATGGCTAACAGTTGGCTAAATCGGCTAAACTGTTGGCTTGTTTAAAACATGTCTGAATGGCTGACTGCACACGTTTTTTGCCCCACTGGACGTTTTTTTAGTGTGTTAGTGTGCATTTAGTGTGTGGTATCTAATGAAAACGTTAGTTGAAAGGACAATTTTTTAGGTTTTTGTCTTCGATAACTGACTGAATGTTTTTTCTTTGGGACCCAATGAAATTCCCAACCCACATTAAAACTAGTTCACAACACAGAAAACAAAGTGACGAGGTGTACTGTATTTCAGTGTTGTCCAGCAGACGGCAGCTTAGACCTGCCAAAACTAAATACAAAGCTCTGTCGTTAGCTTTCATGAGAAGGTGCAAAAGAGCCTTTTACTTTTTCGAGATGGAGACGCAATTGCCCGTGGCGAAACAGTCAACTTGCCAAGCACAGTCTTGGTTCATTACCATGGGTGGGGCTTAATGTTGCTATTTTATCTGCAGATCTCAGCATTTATTTTAGTTAGTACAACATTATCATAAACAGTAGTGCCAACGGCAAACGGTACGAACCCAAGAGAAGAAATTTCTGAGGCCGGCACTTAAACTACTAATTAAAAAAATGAAATCTGCCTGTACTATGTGGTTGTATTAGTTAAACTAAGATAAACTTTCAAATGTAATGTCAAAAGTTTATATTTTGACCACCATCGTGTCCTTACCATTCAGGTTTGTAGCCAACGTGTTCATTGGACACATTACTTTTATCTTCAAGAAACTTAAGTAGAACTAAAGCTCCAATCTGCTTCATGTAAAATCAAAAGGTAGAAAAGTCTCAAAATAAAGTAAAATGGTACATTTAAAGGGGATCTATTATGCTTTTCTTTATTTTCTGTCATATATATAATGTTACATTGTCGGATGCCCAAATAAAACGTGGCCAAACTTTCAAATAATGAAATAAAAATATGCAAAAGTAATCCCTGTGAGACAAAAGCTCAGGCATCAGACTGCTCTAAACACTAGGTTTCCAATGGTTTTTAATCTACTTTCTCTATGAGGTGATGTCAGCTCATCACAGATTTCTTTATTTGGTCATCTTCTCCAAGCTCATTCTCACAGCTCATTCTCCTAAAACAGTCATCTTAAGTAGTATTATAGTCATTTAATGGACTCCAGAATACAAATAACCGATGGTGCAGGTTTACTTTTCAGTCGTTTTAGCGACAGCAAAATAAAATTTCACTAGCAACGTTAGCTTTTGTATTTTTGATATTTTCTACGTCAGTTGGCATTTTAGTGCATTTCTTACACGCACAACTATTAACGAGGGCATATATAAAAAAATGCTTATATACGGAATATAATTTGAAAACAATATCCACCGTGATGTCACGCAATAAGCAGGTAATGGGCGTGATATTTACAGAACAGAGATACCCTGCTATAATCTTTGTCGCTGCGGATGTTCATGCTGTCCATTCTCATATTCCAGATCAAATTCAGACTTGAACATATACAGCTGGATTTGAGAAGTTGCCATTTCAAATCAATCACGTTCTGTTACTTAATTTTATTTATTTGTTACTTAGTTTTACAGTTTGATTTCAGAACCTCCAAGCCGGTAAGAGGATGAGGCGGTGCTCAGAAGCGCTGACCTTCGGCAGGCTCAGAGGAAAGGACTTTTAAGGAGGTCTCTCGAGGAGACCTGAGCTAATATTGCCTGCTTCGGTCACAGGGTTAAGAGAGGGGCTGCATAACAGGCAGTCTGAGAAAAATAAGGATGTTTTAAAATTCTGAATCATGCACAGCTACTCTAGTGGACTTCCAAAATAAAAATATAGAGCTAGAAATGAGCATAATAGGTCCCATTTAAAATATATACAGCAGTGTAGCAACCGCAGAGTCGGAAAACACCTTTCATAGCCATTCACTACAGTATCAAGCCAGCCCCATACTACATGTAAATCCATTAGCAACAGAATTATTACAGAGTGAGTGATAGCTGCAGGCAGTGAGACAGGGAAGCTGACTAAGCAACAGTCAAGCTAATGAAGAGTTTGTGCTGAGGTGCTGATGGGGGACACATAACCACGTTGGACAGATATACACCAAGTGAGAAAAAGATATCTGAAAGTCTAGTAATATCTCTTCAACTCAAGGGGCATATCACTTTCATTTACTTTAGCCATACAATCTATAGTATTTAACTATGGCTTTATTATATAGGCCTTCCTGTGTGCTCGGGGATGGTTTCTCATTAAATTTGTTCTGTGGTTGTACATTGATGCTCTATTGTAACTGACAGACTTGAGACAGTAATGCCCCTGAGCTACAGTATGTACTAGTCAGGTTTAAGTGTTTATATGTGTGTGTGTGTGTGTTTAGGACCTCACAAGGTTACAAAGAACTTTTGATGATTCGCTATGCGAAAACAAGGTAGTTGAGCTTCAGAGGGTTAGAGTAGACATTAGATGGACGAATGTTCTGCAGCTTGATGAAATGTCCTCACAAGAGCAGACGTGTGTGTACAATAAGACGTTGGTCCTCATTTAACATGCCTTTCCTACCTGTTAATACACATAATACAATGGAAACAAGTGGAAAAGCAACAAGTGGAAAAGGACCGCAGCTTAACGATAACACATTTTTTTTTCAAATCTAGAGAAGCATATTGGCTTCTAATGAAGTCCACTGGGCAAAATGCGTTATTAAGATGAGAAATGTGTTCAAAAACTGTTCTTATGATTTCTATGCCAATGAAACTACCATATCTTTCTTAATCCGTATAAATTTGCATTTTCATTCTCACATTTTATACTCAATAAATCAAAAACATTACAACTTCTAATCAAATAGCAAATTTAGGTAAGGGTGATCGATCGTGGCGTTTATTACACATTTCCAACATTATTTAATTTATCTGAACACTAGACATGAGTATTATGAGTTCAGAATGAGTAATACATTTTTGATTTTGGCAAGGAAATGGGTCACACGGTATGCTCGCTTGATAAATGAGGGCCAACGTCTGCAGCCACACACGCTGCGAAGCAGTTGAGGTGACGTCATGTCGGAGGATGACTCATTGCTTCCTGTCACATTGAGAAAAAAATCGAACGTAGACCGGGACGTCACATAATCACATAGTGAGCAGAGAAGACAGAGAAGTAGGAAGCATTTTGCCACTGGTCATGACAGTTACTCAGCACGGCAAAGCTAGCATGGGGATATGATAGGTTTCACTTACAGTCTCTGTGCAGGGAGTTAGTGAGGGGGGGGCAAAGGCTTGGGTGGACTCTTTACGAAAACCCCAACTACATCTTATCAGCTTCCCCATCGCTGCCATAACCACTGAAAACCTCACTAAACTCAGCTAAATTGAGGATGCTGGGGCTGGGCCTCGGACTCTGGCTTTGGCTCTGGCTAGTTTTGGGGCTATGGCGGGGGCTGCCTGTCTGGCAGGGGTAGCAGTGTTGGTGGGGATGGCGGTAATGGGGGTGTTGGTGTTGGGACTGGGATCGGGACTGGGCCTCCACCTTCATTCTCTTGGCCTCGTTGCGCGACTTGTAGCAGAATTCGATGAGGGCCACCAGCATGGCCAGGCCCAGGCCCCCGACGAGGATGTAGAAGACCCCCGCCACATTGCTCAGGCTGAGGGCCTGGGACGACTTGTCCTGTAGCCAGCAGGGAGAGGCACAAAAGCAAAAGTCAGTGCTAGTTTTAGCGGAGGCAGCAGTAATTGCATACAGTCACTCAGCATTTATACACAAATAATACAGGGTAATATGGAAAATTTCACATCAACTTCACATCATGCATGCACACACACAGATACGCACACAACTGATCACACTCACACAGCACTTCGCTATTCATTACTCTACCTCTAACCTCTCAGTCTACTGGTGCACAGCTGTATGTGGCCATGCTTGTATAATTATCTCCTGCTATCTTCTAATCCTGCCTAGAACATTTTGGAAAGCATCATAGAGAAATGAGTTACCTCTCTGCATTAAAGGGTCAGTTTAAACAAATTACAAAAAAGCTTTCTTTTCTCACTTTAGCCCAGTGCTGCTAGACATTCAAAAAGCTTTGGTTTTTGCCCAGATTTTGCAATAATCACCTTTGAGATTTTTTCCTCCAACCAATTACAATGGAATTAATTGGAATTTCACTTGTGGTCCAGCCAGAGACAATGTCCCACTTACTCTGAATAATCCACAAAGCACACTGTGCTTTCATATAATGGCACAAGAACTATCGTTTAAGTTTATTTCACGTCACACTGTGCGAGATGGTTTAATAAACTCTTGGTTGCAATCTGTGTCAGACTGTACATTATCAATTTGACACACATCAGACTGGTCAGTAAATGCGTGGTGAATCGTGGTGTTACAATGTCAGTAGAAAAAATTACGAAAATACAGCAAAACTATAATCCAGCTTTGGCCATAGTGGTGACACGAGTCCAACAAGTGTCTTTTTCATTTTTTCTTTTGCCACTCCTTCATTTTTGCGTGTTTTGTTTATTCTCCTAAACTGTTTTCAAAAAGGGTGCTTATGAAACGGTGCGCCGGCCAGTGTATTCTTTGTTATTTGATGTCATTTTGTGACTCGATGATTGGTCGACATGGGTTGTGGCAGCAGTTACACTGTGAGACATTGTTCCTAAATTTCCTCCACTGTCACAATTTTTGCCACAGGCTGTCATTAGGCGCCAGAGGTCCAAATCAGCCGCGGATATGTCTCACATCACGATCTAGGACCACAGTTTGGATTGTTGATTTTACCGCATTTCTCTCATGACCGTTAACGTCTCGTCTCAGACCACCCAAAATCGTGCACTGTAAAAGATCTTAAACCACTTCCTGCCATAGAGATAGTCCCTACAAAAACTGCTGACAACAAATTCTGGATTATGGATTATCCAAAGCAGCAGCAACACAGTTCCTAAAAAGAGATGCTGCTGTTGATATCTGAAGGTTATTAAAACTGTCTGCATGGCCAGATGCAACTAGAGATAATTGAAGACACATGGTTTTTGTATTTTGAATGAACTGGCCCTTCACCTTTTTACCCCCTTTTATTTAAATGTATGCAGATGACCTCTCTGAGCTCTGACTCTTGCTCCTCCCTGCCATTTATCTCCCTCCGATAGATCACCTACATCATTAACGGGTACTCAAATTATTACCTCGGCACACAAACAACCATCTGTCATGCTTAGCCTCATTTACAGGTGAAGGCGTGTGTCCTGTGCTTAAGGATTTGATTAAGAGGACATGACTGATGTGGACGGTACATGCTGCTTTGTTTAAAATGTGGCAGCTCTCTCCATGCTCCAATGCATCAACAACATGGATCAGTCTTCAGTGTGCTTCTACAGCTGAGGCATACAGTACAGCTGACATCTAATGTGACGTACAGTAACGTATGAACATGCCCTGGGCCCCTCTTAGGGTGACAACCAGTGTGAGTGTGAGCCTTCATCTGCACTTGCAACACATAGCTTAGCTGCTGTAAAACTGTAAGCGCTGCACCATGCCTTGTTTCTGTCATGCTGTATCCCTCAGGCTACACCTTAAGTCTCTACCTGCATGTCTGTCACTCGCTCTCGCTCTTTCTCAGAGTATTATGTCTGTGCTTCATATCAGCCAGCCTGCTGTAATAACAGAACAGTACTGCCAGCGTTACAAAAGTGTGCATAGAGACAAAGAGAGGAGGGGAGGCTCCCGGGCTGGTGGAGACTGACCTTACTTCCCGAGTCCTTGGGTCCACATTCCCCTTTATCGTACCACCATTTGTTTTTCAGTTTGTCTAAGACTCCTGCTTCACTCAGTTTCAATACGGCAAGGTTTACAGGCGTTCTTCAAATCAAGGGGGGCGGGGAAGGGTGGGGTGGGGAAAATAACATAAATAACATCATAGGACATGTTATTTTATGTTATTCAATCAGAAGAAGCCCAACAAGAGCAGCTCAGTACTCTTCACAAAGTGACGAAGCCGGGAAGGGGCCCCACTCATGCTACATGTCTCTTTGCTCGTTGTTAAAGATAGTTGTTTTGCAGGGTTGGGTTTATTGGGAGATGTTAAGGGGGAAAGGGCAGAGCTAACAGACATATATGCACGGGGCCCCGGCTGCATCACTTTTCTGGAACGGGCACATACTGCCGGGACCTTTATTATAACAAGAATGAAGGCTAGTACTGTCAACCCAAAACTATTGGCTCAGAAAATGTACTTTATGCTCAGTACGGTTAAACATCCAAGATGGCAATGCTAACATATTCTTTATTTATTTGAAGCACCAATGATGCTAAAGTCCAAACTTTGAGACCACTTTTAAGTCACTACTGTGGCTATGTAAGCAGTACAGCAAATATTTTTGCTTTGACAGTACTCGCTCTCCTCTCAGGATTAAAAACGCCGTCTTCGAGCCAGCTGCGTTCCCATCAAGAGCATCGACCCGGCAGATGCCCCTGTTACCAGCAAAACACATTTCTCTTTTACCCGCATCACGGTCACATGGGCATAGCGACATAGCGGCTAACCTTCTCGCCACCGCCTCCGCTGCCACACTCTCCTTTGTCGTACCACCACTTGTTTTTCAATTTGTCCAACAGGCCTTGCTCATTGAGTTTTAACACTGCCAGGTTAACTGCACTTCTTGAAAACGATAAAACATATTTGGTGAGAGGCGTGAGTATGCTGTCCAATTTGGGAGGGAAGGAAGAGAAGGGGGGAGGGAGGGGAGGAATAGCAGTAAGAGAGGGACAAGGGTGGAAAAGTGCGTTAATGCTCTAAACGGTTACATCCCATCCCAGGACCCAAATACACACTGAACACAAATCTCTCTTCGTTAATGTGCTGTAATTGTATACAATATTAATATCTTATAAGTTATATATAATAAGTTTACACTAGTGTTTACCTGATATTGAGGATCAATACTTGTTTTTTTTATTAAGATCTGATGTCAGTTAGTGTTTTCCACATCTAAAATGAAGGAAATGATGCACAATTGATTCTTTTGTGTGTATTTAGGCATGTGAATATTTAAAACCCTTTTCCAGGATTCAAATTTTAAAAAGGAATCAGCTTGCAAGATTAAAAACCTAGCTGGAGACGGAGTGTGGTTTCAGTTGTTAGCATTAGCTAACGGGCTACGGGCAAGCTAGCCAGCGCTGATAAATTCTGCTAGCAACAGTCGTTAGTTTAACCGAGAAAATCCACGGTTAAGGCTCCACTGTTTCAAAAGTTTTGAGAGGTAAATCTGCCACCGTTATTACTGTAAATTAAATGGCTGTGTTGTGCAGGGATGGCTTGATGGGATGGGGTAATTAAGGGCAGCGGGGCTTAGATCAGTCTAAACTATACGTTTAAAGCAGTGGTTCCCACCTTGGGAGTGAGGACCCAAGACAGGAAAGAAGAAGAAGAAACACAAATTATGTTCATTTTTCCGATTTTTTTCTAGGAGGGGCTCTTTATAAAAAGGTAATGTCAGCACATTTTAAATGGATTGCCATGGGCTGAAATGAACGGACCTCAGGGGACGATTCCTAAAGACTTAGGTGACCGTTTGATTTGAAATGTAGCACCACCAGCAGGTCAAAGTTTTCAATTAACCAGTTAAATATCAACCTTGTGGATCTAGACAACATTTAGAAAAGACTTTCGTGGTTTCAAGACAATGAATCCTACTGATTTTCGTTCTCACCTTCATTTACCTCTAGCGCTACCTTCTGGTCAAAAGTAAAATTTTACACATTTTGTGATCCTGCGCCAATATTTTAATGTGTTACGATAAAAACGTTGTGAAATACTGTATAATTTTACATCTATAGGCCTAAAAGAACTATTCAAATCAATCACCCAGACTAGAGAACCTCAGTATTTGGTTGAACTGCTGGAAACGCATAGACAGATGCAACCCTCGACTAATATTCAAATAAACATTGCTTCGCTTTCAACAGTCACAAGCCAAAAAGGTTGGAAATGACTGGTTATAGGAAGACGATACGTCTTCAGTGTGATTAAATTCCACACGTGGACGAAAACGGTAGATATTAAACCGTAACAAAGTATTTTTCTACCCATCAAGGATTAAAAGAAATATGGGTAACAATACTTAATTAAGTCTCCAGTTTAAAACATTACATACTGGCACAAAATTTTGGCAATCAGCACCGTCAGTCCCAAAATATCGACATCAGCCAGCGCTTTTAAAAAACAGATGCTTCCAAATGACCTGTTTTACACATGTATATAGTGAATGTATGTCAGCCAATTCAAAGCTCACAGGATTTCTGAGCATTAAGCTGTTCTGGAAAATCATGATTGACTTGCATAAAATGTCTGTGAAAAGCTGTTTAAAATAAGTGTGCATCATAATTTCATGGGTTCTTTTGAAGGCTGCTGTAGTGATGTCTGACGATAGTGGAGAGAGGGTGAGAGAGAGATTTGCCTCAGCGTGCATTTTGATCCTTTTAATTTATTTGTATCATTATGAAAAAAAAAAGAAAAAAAAAAAAAAACTGTCACTAATGGAGATGGATCAGAAACACAAAGCAACACAGCTGATATTTCAGTTTAAGCTGATGATGTTTTCGGAGCCATGTGAAATAACAGCCCTGACCAACAATGTTGCCTGCTCCTGATGTTGCTGGTGTGTTTCCTCGCTGATATCCGGGCAAGTGACTGACAGAAGATGATAATCCCCACAACAGCAAGATGGAGGCCTGGAGGAAGGGACTACCAGGATCTGTCAGGGACTCTTCCCGGTCAAAGCAGTGGCTGAAAACTGGCACCAGCTTGACTGTAAAACAAACCAGTAGCTGCTCTGCGAGACTTCAGGCTTAGGCACGGGCAGATGAGTTTACAGAAAAAAAACTAATAGGGTTTGATTTACTGGTTGTGAGGAGCTGGCTGATCTTGGAACAAATTACTTTCCTTGTACCTAATCACAAAGGATAAAAAAAAAAAAAACCTTAATGTTTGGCTATTGTTTCCAATGCACTCTCTAATTAGATGTGATCAGGGATAGAAATGTTCTCGTATTATCTATTTATACAGCGTGGTTGCTATGTATTGTGTAATAACGTTCTCATACCTCTACAGGAATAAATGAAAGTTAAGCAATCATAGAGCTGTTATCTACTGGTTTGCAGAAACAAATACACGTGTGAATCTTTGCCTTTAGTAAATTCATCTATTCCCTTCAGTGAGACCTTGCCAGCGGGCTCTGATCGATGAGTGTGCGGATTGAAAACGCAACTCCCCACGGTAATGACACTGTATTCTCCGGCAGGTCTGTAAATTCCACTATGTGCGGGAGGCAGTGACACAGTCTGGCAGAGTTACCCAGGGCTAAGCATTCAAATGGCTCCCAAAACACTATTTCAGTCACTTAGTTGAAAAGAAAGAACCGGTCAACTGTGAAACTGTGAAGGAAAGTTGAAGTAGCATTAAATGAATATCCCAAACTAATTCAATTTGTATGTAAAAAATGCAGATTATCTTAAATGGCTTTTTTCTAAATAACACATTTCCAGAGGAATTAAGTTTACCAGAGACCTCAAGCATGCCATTCCAACATCTTTGCTCAAACAGCAAGCACAAGCACAAAGATTTACCTGGTGTGGAGAGCTGTAAAGAAAAAACAAATCACATAAAAACCACCCCTGCATCATCACAATGACCCCCACATGCAAGCAACAAAAACGGATGTCAAAAAGCCACTACTTCTGCCCTATAACAAACAAGTAAAACGCCCCGCCCACCCACATCAAGCAGTAAGTGGAGACAGATAGAGATAGAAAAGGCGGCACACCAGGGGAGGTGGAATACCATAACAACACGTAGAACATATTGTTACACTATTCCACCCACCTTAACTGTGAACCCTTGGGTGTGGCTACTCCGTAGCCTTTGGAGTCCAAGTTGCCTCCCACTTTCATTGTGTCGCAGGGCTTCCGCTGCTCTGTGTACTCATTCATTGTGGACTCCAAGAGGAAGGCGTATTTCCCTTTGGACTTGCGGACCCGCGCCACACCCTCAGCCGTGGTCTTGGTGAAGACCGTGGGCTCGGCTGACTTCATGTATCCCCACATCTTCTCGTAGACGGCGATCTTTGACCGCTGTGGGGTTTTGAAGGGGGTTGGAGGTTCAAAGGTAGATGAGGTGTGAGAGATGGGAAAAGCACTTCCGCATACAACACCAGAGACAAGAACATGAAGCGTTAGTTCACAAGTTGGCATCCCGTTTATCCCCCCCCGTATTAGAGGATGTACATTAAACAGCAGGAGACAAGGAGTGTAGAAAGACGTTCTGGTGAAAACTGGACAATGTAATTGCAATTAGGGTGAACAGACCCAAATGCTCTACCCAAAAACCTTTTGAGTAAGAAACACTCACCCCCTACAGGCTTGAAATGTGGCTGCCAATAATTTGTAGCTTCATAGAGAAGCACGGAGGCTTGTCAGTTTGAATTCCCTGTTGGCTGGTTACATTGGATTCAAATGGTGAGAAGTCTTCGTGGTGGGAAAAAATATTCATAGAAACTTCTCAAGCCATTCCTGCAGGCGGATCCACGTCCCCTTTTTCCATTTGCAGGTTCGGTGTTCTCCAAACAGAAAAATGTGACCACTGCTTCTGTGCCTTGATGTTGGCGTCTGAGAAGCTTTGGAAGAAGTAGTGTTTTCTACTGTATTCTAGAGAACTTATTGTATGAGTATTTGTGTATACATATATATTGTGTATACAGATGAAGGATGGAGCTGTGTAAAATACAGCTGGAGGGGTTTGAAACTTTGAGATGTTTTTCTGTTGGAACATACTGTAACTGACACGAATCCAAGCTGCCCACAGTTGCTGTTCTTCATAAAGGGCACAATTTACGGCTATCGTTCAACCCTGCAGGGCGTAGAGTTCTGCACTGACCTAAAACTGAGACCGGAACCCAACCGCCACTGCCAAATTTGGGACCCAAGACTCCAAGCTATATTTTTGCTTTATTTCAACCATTACTGACCATTATGACCCACGGCTAATGTAATACATGGGTATGCTATGTCTCTGCTTCCCTCCTTTGGCTGGGTATTGCATGTCTACATGCAACACATGATATGCATGGCCGCAGATGACTGACACAGTCAGAAAGGGAGATGGATTAGCAGAGATATCTGGTAATGCCGAGTCTGATCCGGTACTCGTGTTTACAAAGCAGCAGATTATATGCAAGGTTGATTAAATAAGCATTTGGTTTATTGAAACAACAGGTCTAGGCTACTTAAACTGACACACCTTTTTTTTGCTGCTTGATCCAAAATACTGAAAGTTTAACTGGAAGAATACCAGAACCGAAACCGATGTGACATGATCAGCTAGAGAGAAGACGTCCCACTCTGTCGGTGTTGTTGAAACTGCCGAACACTCCAGTCCAGTCTCAGTAACAGAGTGGAGCTCGCCGACGGTCTTTGGATCAGGGCGCATAGGCCTAGCAGGCGGAGAGTGTTTGATACTAAAAAGGTTTTGGGTAGAGTATATCTTTACCTGCGACACATATTCAGGAGAAGTTCAATATAACTTCATCACCATGCACACCGTGGGCTTTGCACAATCCCTAGAAACTATGTTTATGTACTATTAATATGCAACAGCAAAATATGTTTATGGAGAAAAATACTGCCGCATTCATTATGTTTTTTTTAATCCAAAGAAAGAAATGTTTTTAATGAATGTATCTGCCAGTTGTAAAAGGACAACATAATTATAATTTCTAGGACACAGGGTTGCCTTGGAGACCTGGTAAGCTTCCTCATGTTCCCGCAAAGAAACATTTTCTCTTGTGCTTAAACAATGCAAGTACTGCATGGGTGCCTCTACCTGTCTGAGAGTAGACCATTAAACTCATTAACAAAAACTCACCCTGAAGAACTCTTTGGTCGAGCCAGAGTCCAAAGTGCCGTAGGCAATGTCAGTCTGCTTGGCCAGATCCTCTGCGCTCTCGATCGGGGAAACCATCCTCTCTACAGTGAGGAAGGCAGCCAGGTTCGCCGTGTAGGACGAGATGATGATGAGAGTAAAGAACCACCACACTCCTCCTACGATTCGTCCCGATAAGGATCTTGGGAGAGAGAAAGGAGGGAGGTGGAAGGGAGAGGAGGGACGGCGGGGGACAGTTTGGAGGGAAGAGAAGGCCGACAGGAATGTAGGGGACGGACAAGTAAAGGAAGGAAAGTGCCAAAAAGGTAGAGGATGATGATCATTGGGGTTGGGTAAGAGGTAAAATTAGGAAAAAGAGGAGAGGAGTGTGAGATAAAAAAAAAAAGAAGAAAACAGTCAGTCAGTGTTGGAAAATACAGTGAGATAGCAGACAGTTATAATAGAATATGACTGAGTAAAGCATGGAGAGACTAGCCACCACTGTGGAAACCAAAAAATGCTGCTTTGCCACCACAAGGTGGAGCTCTGACAACACTCAAACCTACCAGAGCTGTATTTACCCTTCATTAGTGCGGATTGCCTCATAAAAAAAAAATCCCACATGCTTATGTTGACCAGCTATGCTAAGGAAAAGGTACGCCACCCCTGTCCCTTCTTCCCGACCCCCCTTTTTTTCTTTATTGGTGGGATGAAAAGAGCTGCCGGTCCCCCAGCCGGAGAAGTGAGGGCACTGTTCTTTTCTTGTTTGTTCGCTCGGGGGAGACAGATAGCTCGCTGCTCGGGAGCAGCGGAAGGTCGTGAGGAGAATCTTAAACCATAAATGCTGCATTGAGGAGAACAAACAAGATCTCCCCTCGGTGCAAATCAAACAGCAGAGGATACAAAACCCTCAGGCCTCCTTGTCAGACGGAGAGAGAGAGAGAGAGATGGGGAGATGAGGAGGGGAGGAGAGAGGCATCTGCAACAGTCAGTGTTTTCCTGGCTGGTGTTTCCACTGTGTCTTATTGCAATCCGGTCATATTCCATTGTTCCCAATACACAGGGAGTGCTTTGTTCTCAGTGTCCTGTAACGTGCATGCATGTACACGGTTTACAAAAAATGGTGGCAGCATCCTTTTTTCTCAACTGACTCCAAATACAGTAAACGATATGATGCAGCCCGATGCCATGGCCCAAAGCTCAAACACCGGAAAGAACCTCGATTACCAACACCCCAACAGAACATTTTGAGGAGACGTTTAGGCTGCTTCACAGGGTTGTTCCAACGCAATTTCGTAGGCAGAACCGTCAGTCCAACCAAAGAATCGCTGAGGAAACCTCTGTTTTCTCGGTCTGTGCTGATGAAAGCGTCTGTGGCGGCTGAGACAACTTCCAGTAGAAAAGGGCTGCAGCAGCACGTCTCCTCCACACACACACCACAAGCTTTTGCCCATGAAATAGACTTACTTGACGTATTAGCTCTGGATTTGAATACAAATGATTTCCCTCTCTTTCTCTCCCTACACTCTATTTTCCCTTTCCTTGAGGCGATCGAGAGTATTTTTGTGGCTTTTGAGCACAGAGAATTTAACTATAAAATAATGACTAAAAGGGTGGAGGGTGTGCATGATAAGATGCATGGATGGCTCCTATCTTCTTTCTTTTCTTGCCCGGCTTATTTCCTTTTCCTACCTGCCGAAATCCCCCCAATCTCTCTATCAGACCGTCTCCATCTTTTCTCTCTCATTCTTTTTTCTATGTGAGCAGCAGTGGATTGTGGGAGTGGAATAATGGGTTGAGACGAGGAGTGTCTCTTTGCCATCCTTCCAACCCTGTGAGCTGTGTGTTTCCTGGCTGATACCACTGACTTTGATCCACTGTGACACACTGCTGTGTCTTGATGGGCCTGCAGTAAACAGGGGGGGGGGGGCTAAGCACCGGGAGTTTGTGTAATTTTTAGGCTGCACTAGTACTTCCAGTGTGTTTTTCTTTCTCTATTAACCTTGAATTGATGATGGTAAGACACAATGCAAATGGATTCTACACAACATATATTACAACAGTAAAGGGCAGACTCACCACGGGGTCGATCGTTAGACTTCTATATAGTAAATATGGATCATCGTCATCAAATGTGTGATGTAACCTTTTTAAGATTTATTTTAGAATATTAATTGAGAGTATTTTATTAATTTACGGGTCAAATTTTTGTCTGATGACTCTTTTTGAAGGGTAGATTCAATAAACTGAAGCTTCAGCCTGCACGTCTTGGTCTGCAGGAAATCTTTATGGTATATCTTGTATTGTTTTCTACTGAACAGTTTTTGTAGAGTTATTGTCTTTTTGTTTATTTTGTTTGTTTTCTTCTTTTATTAAATCTCCGGTTTCATTTCAAAAGGTTCTGGGCCCCATGAACTGCACATCTCATATGTCAGGTTTCTTTCCGTCAACACTGGATGCTTATGGTACTTGTGTTTTGTTAAAATTCATGGCAGGGCCAGGAAGAAAAATATACAGAATCTCCTGTAAAAAAATTTAAAAATGTTTTTCAATTTTCTGACATATTCACAATCCAAAACCAGTGGCTTTATTAACTCACTAGAGGGCCCCCGGGTAAAAATTAGTTGTAGGCACCTACTGACCTCCCACTGTCTGCACCTTGTGTTAGTATTAGTTCGTGACTAGTAATAAGTTTGTCGTAGTTTGATTAAGCGCAGATTTATTTAGGAACTGGCACCGTGTAAGTCCATTATAAACTGAGATCTTGAAGTCTTTTAATCCAGGGCCCCTCCCAAGATGGGGCCTCAGAGTTATGTAATAATACAGTGCTCTAGTGACTATTTACAGCAACAGGACGGTGTATGCGGAATTGACTCTAAATAAACTACAGTGCGCACGAGGCTCATTGATGTATCTTTAATCGTTTTTGGAGAAAATAGAGCTCTTCGGCACAGAGGAAGACGCCCTATCAGGCTTTGGATACACAAACAATACTTGATATCAAGACCAGTTCATTGTTTGTTTAAAAGAATTTGTTGACAATAAGAAATAGAGAATTATCCTTTGAGGCCCCAATCATTTTGGCTTATTTTGTACTTTAGTGGTCCATGCAGTATTATCAAACAAATTTTCAATTACACACTGCCGCACACTGAACCCGAAACCAGCAGGCACCGAAGGGTCTGGAGAAACAGACAGTTACCATCTCTCTTTGGTTGCTAATGGTGCATCCTTTTTACCACACTTTGCAGTATCATGCACTGACTTCATATGAGGCAGTATACAGTATGTATATCCAGTAGCGTTCAAGTATACGGCAACTAAATAGAAGCACAGGTTGTTAGTCAAGGAGAGGGTAAGGTCGGTAAATGTTTTTGGCTCTGATCGTTATGAAGACTGTTGATTAATTTACATTTTTAGTAATATGCTGTATGTACTTATCAAAGTGTTGCACAATATAAAACTCTGCTATAAAAAAAAATAAATCAAAAAATGTTTCACTGCATGTTAGTTGTAAAAAAAACGTTGGGGAGAACTTGACTGTAATGATGTATGAGCTTAGTTTTCCCAAAAGTAGAGGAAACAAGAAAAACAAGACAGGGAAAGTATTAGAGGAAATAAAGTGGAAACAAAACAGAAATTGGCTCCAGTGTTGGGGAAAGGGATTCTTCGCAGCAGTCCAGCAAGCCTCGGGGTATAAAGAATACTAAACGTGGAAGAAAAGAAACAAAGAATAATTTCAGCAATTATACAGCAATTAGTCAGCACCATCCCCTACTGGTTAAATGAATTTGTATTTATAAAATGGGACAGTAGAGATGTAATATGGCTGGTTTGGTGTGCATGTTGGCTGGGTGGCATTTCCGATCTGCAGCAATTAACGCAATTAAGCTCCACATTTAAAAGAACTGAAAAGAACCGAGAACTGGAAACTTCCTTTACATCAGGAGTGTCAGCCGTACTGAAATCTCAATGTGTAGTTTATCACTTTAATCTATTAATTTAGCTCAAAAATCAGTGACCTTTTCCACATAGCCCAACCAACAACTCATATTATTTAGCCATGTGTCGATTTATCCCACTGAACTTTATTTCTTAGTCCAAATCTTAGAGTTTACAAATACACCAAACAGGACGGGCTGAATTATGGGGAAATGTGTGAAAATGATGCACAAGACATCTCGAGTATTTCCACCCAGTCTGAAAATTTTAGACAGTGTATACGTCATATGCTCAAGCTTCAAAGAACTGTTGGAACGAGGAGCAAATGGAATATTACAGTTCATGTACTGTATGTATGAGATACTGTCCCACAGTGTGGAATAATGTTTATTTTCTAAATCTGAAGCCAGAAAAAGGGCATTTCAAGGAAAAGTAAGCTTCGGGAGCTAAAATGAAATTTCAAGGACAAAAAGCAAGATGAAAGCAGAGCAAATTTCATCTCGGGATTAAAAATAATAGGTTTCACGTTAGTATCATTGACCGGTCGGCAAACCATCTGACGCACTGTGATTTGAGAGGTAACAAACTTTGGAGCGCACAGCTCACATTCCCCGCTTCCCTCTTTCATTTCCTTTGATGTGAAAAGAAAAAAACGAAATAAAAAGCTCTGCTGTCAGAGGCGATGTGTGTCTTGGTTCTCCACAGGATTTGAGGAATGTTTGTGGGACAGAGAGAAAAGAAATGGTGGCAGAAGAAGAAAGTGCAGCAACGTGAAGCGGAGGAGGTGATGAAGTGAGAGGGGGTGGACAGCTCTGACCTTGAGCAGAGCCTAAATAAATGAGGAGGTGCTAGTCTGTCCCCAGGTTGATACCTGGGGCAACCACACTATTTGACTCATTCATAGCAGACAAACTGTCACTCCAGATCCCTTTCTCTACCTCTGTTTCCATGTCCTGTCCTCAGCCTCCCTCCTCACATCAGATGCAGCCCTGATACGAGATTTAAAATCCACGTTTGACTGAAAATTCTCACATAAAAGCAGAAAAGGAATGGTCGCTATTAAAGGAAAGGAAAAAAATCAATGGCTGGGGTGGCTAGCTCACATGGTAACTTCAGTGTAGTGTTCAGTTACAAAGGACTTATTGCATCAGGACAACCACATATTCACACCATACCCACTACTCTGCTGCTCTTTTTGACAGAAATACTGTTTTCTTTCCACATTGCTTCTTTTGTTTCTTTCAATCGCTGTTAAGCTACTGACAGTAAAACAACAATCCTCGCCGATCTTTCAAATTAAAAGCCTACCAGAAAATGGGGGATTGTATTCCTTGAGCCGCTGGAGAGCTTTTAATGTGAAATATCTGTGCACGAAATGTTAAGATTAATTTTCATTGGCTCAGCAGTGATCAAAACATGTGACGAGAGGCAAATGTGCTTAAAAAAGGGGAAATAGGAATAAAGGTATGTCTCTAAAATAAGGTTGTTTCGAATAAAAGACCTTGTTCCTTCTGTAGTTGAAATAAATAAAAGTCCGAGACCACTATTTGAGAGTTGCTTTTTGGTCCTATCAAAAAGTGGATATGTAGTTTTGCATTAAAATTTTCCACACGTTCAATTTGTCACTTTTAATTTATCCAGTCCACTAATTTCCTACAGAGCTGAGCAATCAGAGAAACTCAACAGATGTGCAGATGGAAAGCCAAAAAACACATCATGGCTGAACATAATTTTTTTTATTTGCAGCACATAATGAGTTGCACAGTCCATATGGCCATTAGGAGTCACGACACAAGGACTGTGTGCTATTGTTTATCTTATGTAATGCGAAAATTTTTCACGAACTAAACTTTCAGCAGTTCAAAACGAACAGAAATCTGGTGTTGGGACCATCACAATGGGTCAAGAGATGAATGTAAGGGTTTTATAAACGGCTGACAGAATAGGAAATGAGAAAAATTAAATTCTGCTACAGAAAAATTATGTTTATTTGCGAGACTTTTCTTTAGTTTTTTTTTTTTTTTCTTCCTGTGAAACACTGGCCCTTCCGGCCTCTAAAAACGAAACCATCTTTGAGGAAAAAATCAGTCTTTAGTTAAACTGCTCACCAAAACCTGTACAGGCACTCTAAGTATTAAGAGATCGCAAGCAGGACAGTTTAAACCACTGCTCTGAAATGTTTTCATAAAGGCTACACAAATAAATGTATCAGTGGCAACTGGAGATGTTTTTGATGAAAGGTACGTCGTCGGCGCTTGCTACCACAATATCAAAGCAGGAAACATTAGCTTGGCACTCGACTTTGAAGGGATACACCACTACCGTACATAGACGCAGTCAGAGCCTCTAGCAGTCCCCATAATTTGCAAGAATAGTGCGACAAATCAACCCGAGTGTGAGGAAGGACAAACGCTGCTGACATATGCAATAAGCGATGCGGCAGAACAGCAGTGTGTCAGCTGGATAACAAAGCTAATTGGCATTGAATTAATAGAATAATGTGAATCTTGCAGATAGACCACTTGAAAGTCATTTCTCCTTTTTCAAACGCAGCTTTTGTCGGCCTAAATTCACAACTGAAATTAAAAGTTAGGCCTAATCTCCAGCCATCAGGAAATTTGCCATCAGTATGCACACGCTCTGAGCTAATCAGGACTAATCAAACCAATCACGGCATTCTCATTAGCTCGCCAGAGATGTGGCAACTATGACTCAGCGGAAGAGACAAAGATAATCCATCTGACTCAACGAGACGGAAGTGACTGAAAACACCTTGTACAGCCATGATCAATTACACCCGCATGGAATGGCAGACTGTTTTTGTTATATTCATATTGATGTTTTCTGACCTGTGATGTGACATCCTGCAGTCACAGGAGAAAATAACCGAATAACTTAAGTTCTATTCATCTGGGATTTGTAGTCAATTAAAAAGACTATCATGTCACCGTTTCATTTAAGCTCCCCTCTTCTCCTGTTTCCACGGAGACATTACCATTGGAGACCGGGATATTAATCACTGAATTAATTATTATGGGCTGCCTTGAGGGAGCAAAAGGGGGTATTAACCCTTATTACGAAAGAGAGAGAGAGAAGGAGAGGAGGACGTTCTGTGCTATTTCAACCTCTGCCTTTCCTGTCGGAGCTGTGTCATGAAGTCAGTAAAAAAGAAAAAAGAGGTTTACATGAAAAGTGTCAGAATTACATTTCTCTAAGAGGACAGGCTCACATGGAGGAGACATAAGTAGAAATAGTACATTGAACTAATATAGTGGAAAGTAAATTTAGGGAGATCAGGAAGTGGGACGGACACATACGTAATTTTACTTTAGCCCACTAGCCACTAGCAATGGCTTATGGATTGTCTTGTTCTCACATAGTATTAAAGAGGCTATAACCAATATTTTTAACGTAAAAATGTGTCAAATGACAATGTGAAAGAGGACGCTTGTAGTGATGAACCAACAGAGAATTATCACCTGAATCTGCAGCACTCCTTGGCCTTACCGAGCTTTAAATTGAGCCACAGCTCATTGCTTTACAGTCCAGTCCGCAACTCTACAGTTCTGGTTCACTCTCACCGCTCTCTGGGTGTCGTTTTTCAGCTAAAAAGCTCTAAAACCTAGCTAAAGAACCTGATATTTCCCTGAGTAGATGGTAGAGACCAAAAACGGAGCTACAAGTGAGTGAATATTGGACTTAAATTCAACAGTCCAAACATGACTTGAAATTAATGATGAAGATACTCTGTAACTGCTGGATGTGTAAATTACGCTAATGTTTGCTAATAAGTTGGCCATATCAATATAAAAGGGGGAAAAAAAATCAGCTATTGCAAGTTTAAGTCTCATCTGTAATGATTTGAAATTGGTCTGGTGTTCTGCAAATTAACAGCTCTTCCGCTCATTTGAGGAAAAAAATCAACCATTCAGCACTGGCGGCATCAAGAACGGGCTCTTAATCCAACACAATTTATCTATCCTTGTGAAAAGCATTAAGCTACCTGCTCTTCGCATCACTTGCTACTAATTAGTTAGGGCAAAAAAAAAAGAATAACCACCCTCCAAGAGAAATTGGCTAACATAAACACTATGAAACGCAATCTCAGTTACTAATCAGGCTAACGTTGCCTCAAATGCAGTGTAAGTTTTCAGGAACTTTGTGAAAAACCAGACTGTAAGGGTTTATTTAGTAAGGAATCCAGCTATCTTTGCTGATGTTTGATTTATCAGATAATCCATGTCTGTAGGTGTGTTTTGCCCCGTGAATATTCGTTTTCTACCACCATAACTTTATTAGCTGATGGCTAAGTTGCTGTAGAGGCGTTTTTTTTTTTTTTTCTTTCCTAAAATTACAAGCCTCTGGCTATTCTTGTTCTACATCTGGATTATCTTTCAATAAAATGCTCAAAGCCCTCCTGTTTATGGTTTAACCTCGCTTGTGTTAGCTGCACAAATGTGCCTGTTTTTTACTCTACTCTTGGCTGATAATTTTGTTAGGACACTTGCCCACAAAAGGATATTAACAAGCAGCCTTATAGGGCAATTTGGTGGTGCTGATTATGCTAATGATCAAACCTTACGAACATAAACCTCCTTGTGAACAGGTGGCATTAATCAGGTACAAATAAGCAATTGATCAAAAGTTTTTGCAGTTAAGATGGTTTGGTGAGTCTGATTTGAAAACTCACAGAAAAAAAAGATTTTTAGGATAAGAATATGAAATTTTTTTCCATGAGGCCCAGTATCTCCCATACTACTTGTGTTATTTTGAATGGAGCTCTGGGATACCCTTAATGAAAACTTAAACGATGGGACCGCCAGTCACCACAGATGTGACCGAAGCCACCAAAACAAACCATCTTCTGAATGAAACCTAAACCTAACCTTACCTAAACTTGATCCTATAAGGCTCTCCTAAACCGTTTCAAGTGAAAAACGCTGGAAATTATTTTTACAGCTCATGGAGTTCTTATGTAATCCATTTGTGGTGGATGAACTTGTAGAATATCAAAAGTTTCGGAGACGTTGTTGTATGCAAAAAGAGTTTCCAGTTTCCAGCCTCTCCCAACTCCAACCCATGAGCAAGTACTGCGGCTCTTGCGCCAAATTCGTCCCATTCACCTCTGCCCTTGTCACTCCCTCCATGCTGTCTAATCTCCCGTGTGTGAAGGGATTTGCATGTTGCCCTGTCAGGCTAAACTGGAGTGGAAGCACTCCTGAGCTCCGGAGCTCTGTGCTGATGGATTGGGAGAGGCCCATGGGATTAGCAGTGACAGGTGGAATGCAGTGGGAACCTCAGCCAGAGACAGAGAGGGTTGAAATGTAGACTTTTCATTCTGATGCCGACGTTGTTGTGCGGCTCTAAAGTCCTTATCTGTAGTACACAGGCAGAGATGGTTATGGTGGTGGGTGTGGGGTGGTCTGCACACATGTGAACAAAATAAATGTGCACCTTAAATGAGTGAGCTTAATCCCAGTCAAAGGGCCACTATAGTCTCCTCTATAGGTTGCTTACGTGAGCCCGGGCTATAATTTCGAAGACGCTCTAATGTACCTCGGGATCCTCCATCTTGTGTCTTTCTCTGTTCTCCTCTGGTGTGGGGGAGGCTGAAAGATACAGGCTGGTTTGGTCCTCCTTTCATCGTCTAAAATCTTACCAACTCTATTACATTATAAGATCCATAAGGGCTTAAAGCAGATAAGAGAAGCATTATGTGAAAGACTTAAAATAACTATAGGAGCCATCTTAGCAGTATCTTAAAATAAACCCAAACAATCAATCTGCTGGAACCTAAAGCTTGACAAAGCCATTCAAACAGCTAAAAGAGACTTCACAGACAATGAGACGCCATTAAGAATTACAGGCTTTACCAGTCCATAGGTTTCACCATAACAGTAGATGTCAGCGGAGAGAATGTCACTGTGTGATGATGAACAGGTAGCCTGATCTTTGGTTGCAAAAAGACAGACGACCAGCTGTTAAAGGCTGTAAAGGAACATAGCCACACAACAAACTGTGCAAGCCCCAATTCTCCCCCCTTCCACCAAAGTACGCCAAGCTTACAGGGCACCCGTCTGCTGGTCGGAAGCCCAAGGGATACTTGGTTAGGGTCTCGTAATTTGGAAAAAGGGAAGAGAAGTCACAGACACGTTGAAAGACAACACCTTGACACTGTGTTCTTAATGAATCACACAGGTTTTTATATACTCTGGAGCAGACAGCGGATTCACAAAGCCATGGTTGCTAATGTAACTGGAGCTCAAATACACAGACACGAGGCGTACAAGTGCAAAGCCAAAACTGCTGAAGTTGACAGACACCGAGAAAACCCAATTGCCTTACAAGCAGACAACACAGTGTATGCGAGTCAGAGTGTGAATAACAAGATGGCTTGGGAAGAGAGAGAGAGAGACAAAAAAAAAAAAAAAAAAAAATCAATACTAGCAGAAACACACTCTCTCTCTCCCTCTTACACAAACACACCACATATACACATAGCAGCAGACACTGTAGTGCAACCCATGAGACAGTAGGCTGACAACACAAAACAGTCCCTGTACCTGTTACTTAATGCCCTTATATAATGGTCCCCATGCAAATGACCAGTGCAGCAGAACGTGCAGTAACTTACTTAAATAAGACAAATAGGCTGCAATTGGTAATATGAGGTACACTGTATCATCAGTGGCAGATGAAAACCTTATATTGCCAGAGTGTTAACATTTCAGACACTAAGAAAACAGTTTTTAGTTTTGTTAGTTGTAGTTTAAAGGAATAGTTCAGCTTGTTGGAAATATGCTTATTCACCCTCTTTTGAGATGGAAAGACTGATATCATTCTAACGTCTGCGCGTTAATTATAGAGCTGAAGATGGGAAGTTTAGCTTAGCTTAGCTTAGCCTAAAGACCGGAAACAAAGGGGAATAGTCAGACTGGCCAGAGTTAAAAAAAAACACCCAACAATACCTCTAAAGCCCACAAACAAACAAAGATCTTGTTTTGTTTTGTTTTTTCAAGGGCATCAGTCCACCACTTTGGTCCAGACGGAAATATCTCGAAAGTATTTCGATGGATTACCATGAAATTTTGTACAGAAATTCATGGTTCCCAGACGATGAATCCTAATGACCTTGGTTACCCCCTACCTTTTCCTCCAGTACCACCGTAAGGTTGACATTTTGCAGTTTGAGATTTGAGATTTGGTTCAGACATTTGCATCTCCCTCAGGGTGAACTGTGATAACTGTTGTCCAGTACCTTGGTTTATGACAAAATATCTACAAAACTAATGACATTCCCACCATCCCCCGCTCTACTTTGTGTTTAGTGCTAATTAGCAAATGTTAGCATTCTAACATGCAGAACTTATTTTTTTGGATGGTGAACATGCTAAACGTTATACCTGCTAAAGATGAGCATTTTTTGCTTTGTCGCATGGAGCGTGTTAGCGTGTTGACATTAGCATTCAGCTCAAAGCACCACTGTACAGGCTCACAGAGCCACACGCACGGCTGTAGACTCTCAGTCTTGTCTAATCCGTAACAGACAGAAACTGGTTTTAGGGGTGTTACATCCGGGAACTTGAGGCAGATTGACTGTGTGCAGTTTCCTGTAGAACTTGGTGGACAGACAAACTGCTGTTCAATTAGGACCTAGTGACAAACCTTTTACGTTTTTGACAGTGTTCAGATTAAACAAATGAGATCAACTGTGTTGATTAGTGATCTATAGAGGTTCTGGTTGGCATGTTTTTTTAACTTGGGACAGACCCAGGCTAGCTGTTTCACAGTACTTTCAATCTTCGCTTAGCTTTGCTAACAGTGTATGATTATAGCTCCATACTTAATGCACAGTCATGAGGTTTATATTGATCTTCTCATCTCACTTTCAGAAAGTGCAGAAATAAGCATATTCCCCAAATGGTTGACTAATGCTTTCAACACAGAGCATTTTTATTTTCGTCTTTAAGGTCACATAAAACCAACACAAAACGACATAATTCAAAATCTTAAGTCATTTCTACACTTAAGTTAACGTTTGACAGTTACTAAGTTATGAGGTTTTCACATCATTAAAGTTATATACTGTATAAAGTCAAAAAAGTAATAGTTATTCCAGAGACTAGACTATTAAGTGGTTATAGGGGAAATATATCATAGACAATCCATATTGACAATAGAGTCAATATGAAAAGTCACAATGGGCAAGAATTGGAGGATGGAAACTCTAGCTTTAATGTGAAGGGCAGTTATGACTCAAGCTAAGGGTACACTACACTACTGTTAGGACTGGGGAAAATATTAAAAATCACACTCATTATACCTGTCAGTTGAGGACTTTTTTCCATATCGTGTTGTACCTTATAATTAGCTGAATTTGAAAACTAGAGACTACTGGGTTTTGGTACCAGTTACAATTTAACATGATTAACAACACCAGTACATATTAATGCTTTTTTTCCCCCTCGTCACTGGCACAGGCTGCTGCTTGTCCAGTTTCCGTTTTCTGTCAATAAAACAAGTCTGACGTAATGATGATTGTCTAAACTTTATTAGCAGGCGAGAGATTTAAGTACTCGATGTCATCTGTATGATAGTCTAGACGTACACAGACACAATCCAATCGGATTTCATGACACATTGTGATTACAGCTGGCCTAGTGGTCATGTTATGTGTACCCAGCCTGAGGAAAAAAAGAGCTAAGGAAGTATCAGTGAGTAAATAGTGAGTAACAGTTGAATGAAAGTCTGGCTTACCTGGGGGAGATATCACAGCCCTGCTGCATGAAGGCGCCCAGGGAGAACCAGAGGGAGTTGAAGATACCAAACTCATTGGGGGGCTGGTCACTTGGCGGACCGTCAGTGCCCTCTTCGGGCTCCTCGGTGTGCCATTCGTACGGGCTGAAGCGGCTGACCAGGAAGAGCACCACGCTCACGCCGATATAGGCAAACACGATGCACATCCAGATCTCATAGGCCAACGGGTCCAGGAAGGAGAACACCCCTGGTTTGGATTTCTGGGGTTTCTTGATCATGATGGAAATGCCCAGCGACATGAAGGGCTTGGAGAAATCGATCACCTCCTCCCGGACCAACGTGATAGTCAAAGGGGCCACAGCGATTTCCGCTTTCTGTGGGGATTTGGATGAAGAGGAATTTGATTAGTCATCTGAATGAGCCTCTCTGAGAACAACTCTAAATCCAAAAGATGACAGATAAACAAATGCAAATGATAGATCATCTATCTGAGCTCTGCCATGCAACAATCAAACATCACTTAGTCACAGATATGACATCCCGAAGGCCAACAGCTAGCCAGCCATCAGAAGACAGAAACAACAATTACCCCATTTCTTCTTCTTCAGCTTGTCATTGTATCTGAATTTCTCCCTTGACTGAACAAATCTCAGAGTGATCAAGTTAAGACAGAGAGAGAAAGAAAGAAATTGAAAAAGAAATTCTGAAACCCTCTCTAATGCTGAGAAGCTTAGCTGAAACTCTGGGAGAATCAGCAGGGAGGATAAAATAATGTGTCAGAGAAATATGCTTACAGCACAGGAAGGCAATGGGATACAGCCACCTCTGAGGTCTGTAGCTGTGGAAAAATGCATGCTGGCGTGCTGAAAATCCACAAACCAGATTAAAGTTAGTGACTTAGCAACACTTGTGTGACCTTGTCTGCCTGGCTTGGGAGCAAAGGGCTTAATATCAGCAAGAATTTAAAGTTTCATTACAACCATCTGACACTTAAGGAGGTAGGAAAGGGGAAAACAGGGACGAGGAAAAAGAAAATGAAAGAGATTTAAGTTCTTTCATCCTCAGCAAAATGCACTAAGATGACAGCCTCGGGGCATTTAATGTTTGCTAAAATACATGGCAGGTTAAAAGGAGGCAGGGCTTTTGTGGTAGCGCAGGGTTTTTCAGGGAGAGCCGGGAGGAAATGAATGGTCTCTAAGCAAAGTCTTAGACGGGAAAGTGCTGACAGCTTCCATGTCCTCAGACATTCCCACGTAGAAAAAGCTACCAACATCCCATATGCCCCCAACCACACACTCCATAGTGCACTTCTGACTTTACACACTAGTGCACAGCATATATTTTCGAACACACAAACTCACACACATTTTGGTATTACTATACTTGTGAGGATCTTCCACTGACTCTGCCATTGTTCATCCTCCCTCTTCTGCTCCTACCATGGATCTTTACCCCGAATGTTGTTTTTGCTTTTATTCTTAATCCTTTACACTCTTACAGTTAAGCCTGAAGTAAACCTCAAGTAATAATGTGGAAGATTCAGCATTTATTGAATCCACCATAAATCTTGACTTCGGCTAGTCAGATGTTTCCTCACTTTCAAAACAGACCTGGTTATTCTGAAAAAGAAAGTGTGCAATACCTGCACATTTAAAGCTAATAGGAGACCTTGAGACGCCGGTAAATGGAAGTAATACAAAAACAGCATTTCTGGCCTTGAATTGATAGGGTTAAAGTGCCAAAAACTGCGACGACACATGTACTTGGACACAGCACAACATCAACACTTAAGTTTTCCAGTTAAGGAATTTATAAGTAATTTTGCCAGGTCTCCCATTCCAGTTTCCCAGTGTTTTTTTAAAGAGGTGAAAACAGCAGAGTACAGCTGCACTTTTTGTTCCTGTGCGTTCGACCAACCTGGTCAGCCTTTACAACCAAAAGTGCACTTTACTGCTTGATGAGTCCTGGCACGTGCCGAACTGTGCCTCTCCTCGCTGCAGTCGACCTCGCAGTGTGTCACTGCAGTACCAAAGAGGCGCAGGTGAGAAAAATGCCACTCTGTGAAAATGCCGCTTAGCTCATCGGGAAAAAAAGGACTAGGCTGGTCTCTTTTTTGTCTAAAACACTGTACGTTTTAAAGAAGTTGCTGTCGCTGCTTGTGTAAATATTAAAATGATCATTATTGGAGAACATTTTTGGATTATTAATTAAACCTGAACTGAAACTGAACCCAATTTCAATTTAATGTGACAAAAACCTTCACTTTTAATGGTTTTCTATATCTTTCTATTCACAAATATGCCCTCTTTCTTCACTTTGATGCCTTTTAGGCCCTGAAATCCCAACATCATCCCATACCACATTCTTGCATCCTTCTCGATCCCACGGCAAGGTCAGCAGCAGAAAGACACCTCACCCCAAATCAAACCCTCACCTCAGAGATTCTTTAACAAGCTCCACACCCCCACTTCTCCTCTCTAACCCCTCCAAAAGCTCTGCTCTAATGCTACACTAATTCCCCTCATCCCGCTAGCATTAATAGCACCAGAGACTGCTAACCTGTTTACAATCAATTTCATTTCATACGGGTTTAATTATCTACACAAAAAACCACACAACACAGCAGTGCTTCCGACAGAGATTAGGCCGAACTCTGCAGATCAAGAAATACTGTTTGTACAGAGACTCCTTGTCCAGCAAAACCTTCTGTAAAAGCAACATTGTGCACATTACAAGACACATTGAGTGATTTATTTATTATCTGCAGAATCTTTTGAACTTATTATTGATCAAACAGTGCCCAAGGGCAGGTTATTTATCTTAACCACACAGAGAACCAGGCCTTACATTTCATCATATTTTAAAATTCAGAATAAAGAACATAATAATGTACATGTACAGCAGAACAATAAGAGTCATGTCATAGTCACGTGAGTTTTTCCTCTCTCTTATTCACTGATTATTTCCAATTGCTTACATTTTTTTCAATTGTGGCTAAGCTGCTGTGAAAACACTCAACACTTACTGCGCAGATATTTCACGTTAATAGCCTTACAGTGGCTCAAAGGGCCCATTCCCACTTCATGGTAGTTTAACAGCGATCAAACAACAGTAATGGGCCGTTCCTACATGCAGACTCAAAAGCTGTAGGAGAGATGAACAGCTGTTCCCTGTGAATTGGACCTGGCGTCGAAGCCCGGCGCCACCTGCTGAGCTACAGAGATTCAAAATCACAAACGCACAGGGCGTAAATTTCATGGCAATCCGCTCAATAGTTGTTCACATTTTCCAGGCTGCCATCCCTAGAGCCACGTTGCTAGCGTGGCTAATAAAGCGCAGAGTGGTGAGCGTGACATGACTCTGTTGTTGTACTGATGGAATTAGTGCTGTGGAAATGTACATTATGCTTTAATTGAGCTACTAGAGTAAAGGAACGTTTCCCTCCCTCAATGTTTTTTTATTTTTTTTATTTTTAATCAAGCCTAAATGTGTTGGTACTGGCCACTGCTATTATTCAAGAGTCGGCCATAATTTAAATAAATACTGGCTTTTATTTGAGAATTTTCAGTAATTTATGAGATTTAGATAATTATATTTTAACAAGCAAAAATATGTAAAGTCTAAGTTTTTGACTCCGTTGTGATATTCATCTGGTCATAAGGATAAGAAATTATGAACAGATTGTTCTATTTGATATATTTTGCCTTTATGGACTCTCTACTTACAGTGTGAATGAACGAATTTGACTCTGATGACTAATTTCTCGCCATTTTCAGCTTTAAGAAAGCTGTTAACCAGTTTTTCTGTCATAGGCCCGGCTTCTGTATGAATTTATTGTCAGTACTAACAGATTAGAAGAAGAGACAGTATTGTCTCTAAATACCATCATGAATCTTGCTGATGGCATAAAATTTAAGTTTGACTGTGATGAGTCAGCTCAGATGAAAAGCTAATTTCTTTCCAACACAGCTGGGAAAAGAGCCCATTCCTGTCATCCAAAGAGTGAACACCAAAGTTCTTACCCCGTACACCAGCTCCCCAACCATGCCGTTCCAGATCTTCGTCTCTGGGTCCCTGGCGCCGTACTTTCCGTCGGGGACGATGGAGATTTTGTACTTGATGCCGATGTGTTTGGCGATCTCTGAGGCCAGGTCCACGCAGTATCCCTCGTACTGGTCGTTGCCCTCGTACATCTCCCAGTTCTTCTTAAGCATCACATAGGGACCCTCCTACACAAGGGACCATAACCAGTGAACCAAACCATCAGACGGACAGACACACGGACGTGGGCTCGCACAATAACTCATCAACACAGCAAAAGACAAGAAAATGACAAAGAGGAACTGTAGCTCGTTAATACCAACCAGGGTTGAGGTTTAAAGGTACTCTGGGAAGTTTTTGACAACCACGAATGCTATGGAGCAATGTTTTGATGAGCAGGCCCCTGCTTTGTTTGTATCTCGTATGCGAGCATGCAGGTGAGGCAATCTACATTCTTGCTGATGATTTCATGCTGTTTAATTGATCAACATTTGGCGGCAGTAACGTCCCCGGAAACATAGAAAAATGTGGCAGAAGAAGACTGCTAGCTAGCAAAGATGGATGTAAACAATGTACCCTTTAAATTTTTTATAGGGCAGGAAATGCATTTGACATTTTTATTAGGCCTCAAAGATACACACGCTGCCTTTGGGTAACTGTGTCTGTTTAAAAGAAAACTCCACAGGGTACGTTCAGTTTCAGTTCATGAAGCAGGTTTTCTTCAGTTATGCACATGGAAAACACTTTATTTATCTTAGAGCAATAAAAAATAATAACGTTTTAAAGTTGCATCAAACACCGAAAAACTCCAAAACACTTAAAAAAAAATTAAATTAAAAAAAGCCACATCCGGTTACCCAAATTAAAGATACAATCATCTTCCACATTAGTCCAAGGCCACATGATCAGCGTTCCTCAGCCTTAATTAGAATGACTATTTACTGACATTTGAGAACAGAGTTTCAAAATGGTTCCTGAATTACCATCTCCCCACTATAAATTTCTGTTTAAATTTTTTGTTTTAAATTCAACATTCTTCATAAATTCAACGATCCTCAACAGTGAACAACAGGAGTTTCAATACTATAGGTTTATGTAATGACTAATAATAATTCTTTCAGCTTTGTTTCTGAGAAATCGTATTTTTCCTGACACTTCGTCGTAGCGGATGGCTCTAAATACTACAATACTGCGATACACGGGAGCCTCGGCTGCCATTGCGAATACGAAGCCAGTCAGAGGCATGAATTAGAGGAAAAAGCTAATTCAAAACGCTTTGTCGTTGCAGTTTAAAACAAAATGCAGAGCCTTAGCTGCGGAATTCATCCAAAAGTTAATCCATTCAAGCTGCAGACTGTGTTATCAGTTCTCTGAACAGCACAATCTTCGGCAGCGTACGTAGCAGAATTTCAAGCTCTGTGATTGGATGTTTCTTACAGAGATGCACCTTGGGAGTCCCAGTTAGTTTTGCCACTTAAGTTCTCATGTACGCAGGGTTGTATCTCTGACTCTATAATCAAAGAACCGGATATTTTAAAACATAGTTGGTCGTCATGTGTATTGACGATTAAACTGGGAGATTTTTTCATCCAACCAAGCCGTGGAAGTGCTCCAACTGTTCTGTCACCTAATATTTTCTGTAGAAAACGAACAAGACATTTACCCCTGGAACACTGGTCACTGAAATAAATCCTTCCAACTCTATTAAGCAATTCAAACTTTTCTAAAATGTCCCTATTTTTAACTGACACCTGGGTCTATCCAGGTCAAAAAAAACTGCTTGGAGCAGCTTTAAATTTAAGTTCTTTAAACTCGCTTGATGCCACCCGCTGACGCAATTTCTTCCCCTAAAGATATTTCAGTGCTGTACAAAAGAAAGGGATGCATGTGTAAGCATAAAGACAGCCTTGTGCAGTATATACACAGCACAGACTGGAGTTTTGGGAGGAAGAACAGTTGGTCTCTCTGTACGTGCACGGTACAGAGAGACTCGAAGAGAGGGAAGGAGGGTATGACTAAGCAGAAACCGAGGCAGACATAACGCTAAAGGGAAGTGAGAAAAACGAGCTCCAGTCAGACTGAATGACATAATACCTAAAACAAGCCTGACTCAACTTGAACACTTGAAGTAATCAGGGGCGGCTACATCAGTCTGCACCGTTACCAGTGGTAGGTTAGAGATCATTAGGTTCGCTGTTTGGTCAGAAAGGGATCTAAATGTAAACCTCGACTGCTTTCTGTGCTCGCGTTTCCAAACCAATTATTTTTGTCGTGGAAGGCAGCCTATTGCATATTGAGAACGGGAGCAATTTATTCTCGAGACGCGTTCGCTTGACATTGCCCCAGGCCAAAGCAAGGTAAACCAAAGACTCCTCAGCGGGGAGGGAATGCAAATGCTCCGCTGAGCCCGCAGCACCACAAAATGTTACTGTACAACAAAATCATTGCACAACTTAGCAGTTTCATGTCAAAATGAGACATCTGTAATCTGAACTGTATGTTTCACAACTTTCACAAAAAAAATTGTGAGTAAAATTATAATTTTAACAGAATATACACAATGCATTCATGCATTAATAATAAGTGAGTTGAAATCATTTGATTAGTTTGTTACAAAATTGTCACACAAAGATTAACATTTTGCCATTAACTACAGAGACTCCATCATTCTAATCATTTCCAAGGAGTTTCCTGGAAATAACTTTGTAATCCTTGGGAAAATACAGATAGTGTCGGTCCACTCCAATTCATTAATTCCAATTCATTCCTAGCCTGATTAGCTGCACAGAGTCTTTTAGTCAGTGGTGGACGGGCAACAACATAGTGTATGCTTTTCGTTCAAGGAAATCCAAGTTTTCCCCCTATAATTACTACAGAATTACATAGTTCTTTCCAGGACACTTCCTAGGAAATTATTCAGAAATTGGGCACGTTTAAAATAAAGGTACACATTACTGATATTCCTCTTAAAGCCCCTTTTTGTAGGGTTCAAAAACTTCTAGTAGTATCCAAAAAAAAAAACTGTGGCGGACAGAAACGCTTGCTCGTACTTGGGGACAGAATAATGGACTTAAAAGCTGCAAACAGACTAGCGTAGTTTTTCCTTAAATTGTCTAATTTTTCTACAAACAAAAACTGGGGCCATCAGAATAATTTGAAAGATGTTTTCCTAGAATGAACTACATCATTTGGTGCCAATTGTGGGGAAAATACAGAGTGTCATTTCACTTTCTGTGAAATCACTTTCTGTGAAATAACTCCAGTAATTTGCTGGCCTGACGTAGACACATTTAGCCTTTTGCGCTTAGTGCAAAGGCTACGGGTGCAAACAAGTGTCCCTAAGTGAACATAGACTTCAACACGTGGAGAATAAAGTTTCCAATAATACATGGAACTTTTCCTTCAAGGAAATTCCTGTTTTTCCCTATGATTAATTACAAATCACAGATTTCTTCTGAGGAAACTTCCTGGGACATTATTTGGGAAATTATTCAGAAATTACACATCCGTAAAATAAAGCATTACCTAATTTGGCAACACTATGTGTAAGGTTTGAAATTCAGTGGTAGTATCACAAAAGATGCTCTGGCATAATTTGAAAGAAGCTACAATCACGGAAAAATTCACATATAAATTCTGTGTGTGTGGCAGCCAGAGGAGTAGGACAAGTGGCAGAGATAAAGGACTCAGTCATTGTTTCTGGCACGAGAAGAGAGCAGTGCTTCAGAGGTCTTCGCAGCAAAGGCCAGCACGGCTGACAGGCTGGTCGATAATCGCAACCACACTGCCTCACTCACTGCCTAATGAGACTAATTAAACATGCCATTAAAAAGCACACAAACACATACACAAACACACACACTACAGGGCCCACTTGATGTCACAAATCCATATGTACACAAATGAGGGTACGTGTATGAATGTGCCGTGTAAAATCTGCCTGTTTGGTTTCGCGTGTGAGTGTTTTGTGCATTGTGAAACTTAAACAATCTGTTGCACATTCTGTTTGAATATGAGCAGAAATAAGCATCAAAACGATGGCCCATACTGCAACAATAACTTTAGCAGGAAACATTTTACGAAGCCCACACATATTAATGCTTCTCAGTAAATGACTCATCTCTGGGTCTCATTCATCAGTAGCCACTTGAGGCTCTAATCACATTTTTATTTGACTTTGACTTAATGTGGTTGTATGACATTGGAAAAGGGGGGAGAACACTGAAAGCACAAATAGAAAAAAAAAAAGAATTTGCAAAATGTCCACTTATTCACATGAAGTACACTCGACTGGCTGCTGCAGTGGGGCATCATGGCCTTGTCAAGGGGTTTTAGATCACCGTGGTGTTCCGGAGAAAGCCTGTATTGTTCTAGCTGAGCCTCAACTTCATATACAAACTCGAGCAGGCACTGTTTGCTACTGGCAGCAACAAAAATCAAGCACGACTGAAAATTCAAGAATATAAGATTCAAAATTTAAATTCTATGTGTGAAAAAAACAACCCTACTGCTGCATAAATCACACATATCATTTCTTTTTTTTTTTTTTGTGTGCTACGTTTTGTCTGTTTCATTTTTAATGTAATTTTTACCATTTCGTTTTTTAAACATTCAGGTTCCCTCAAACTTTACTTGGGCCACATGCAAGAAAATTTTCATATTCCTGCCCTAAACCTCTCTTACTTATTTTTGTTAGGTTTACTCGAACGATGGTTCCAAGTAAATGTGACAGGCAAGTCAACGTGACAGTCATATAGATGGACGAGAGAACACACTCCAGTATAGATGAGGTTACACGGTCGAGTGTTACACCTGAAGTTCACCTGCTATAAGTCTCTGAGACGGCTGTCGCACTTTGACCGTTGGAAACTCACACGTGCTACTCAAGAACGAAACGGTTCATAATTCCTTGGACAAAAGGCTAAACACAAACATAATTACAGCAGGACCTTGTCCTTACTTCTTCCCTTCTGGCAGATTGATAGTGTGCCAGGTTTGAAATGCAATGGAGGAGTTTAAAGCCAAGACACACTTGATCAAAGCTTTTAGCCTTGTCCTGCCAATACGACGACAGTCAAACTCTGTGCTTGTTCTGCTGATGCATCAACTTCCAGGCAGCTATAGCTGGAGACATCATAGAGATCTGTAACCTGTTAACGGTCTGAGACGGCTATATACAAATCCAACAGACAAGAGAAGATCATGACGTGGGTGCAGATCTATTAATTCACAAGGACCAAAGTAATGTCAATGGCCTGATGAAACGGACGTGCTACCAAATTTTGGGTTGTGAAACACAGCCAGTTGTCCTTGGCTCCATTGAAAAACATCATTATCTAGCTAACCGCAGTGTTCAAAATAAAAGCCAGTAGCATCGGCTACCCATGCAACATTTTCAGATTGCTAACAAGCAGCAGAAGCCACTGACAACTACTAACCCAATGGCTACAGGAGGATGCAGTAATGAGCCCGTTCCAGCCTGGCACACCAAAATGGGTCAAAGACTCATGACACTTTTTTTTGCGTTTTTTATATCTAAGGAAAAGTTCTACTTTTTTCTAAACAAAACGTGCATCTGCTGTCACAGGTTCTGCTTTTTTTTTCACCTGTTCTCTGCCCAGTTTAGGGACGAGTTCCTGGGACTAAATTTCAGCACCACTCGGGAGGTGATGCTAAATGCAAGCTCCAGGAACTTTCAGGCGTTGCTGGTATTGCTGCTGTAATTGGTCAAGCAGATGTGTCATGGAGTACTGCAACCTGACCGGACAGGTCCTGACACCGGGTTGTGTGATGTGTGATGTGTGATGTGTCAGGATTGTGCTATTTTTTTGCATGAAGCTTCAGGCCAAGGTTGGATTATTTTCAAATGTAATTTTATGAGAAATTTCTCTCTCTCTCCGTTTTTCTTTCTGACTCTGCCAATCATCTGTCATGTGTTGCAAGTAGATACTCAGTGCCCACTGGGAAGCCGGAAGACAGACAGAGAGCGAGAGAGAATTCATTATTTTGAGATGCAATAGTGTTTCACATTGGTCATGGCTTATCGGCTAGTACAAGTTATACATGTGTTGTGCCGGTGGGCCGCCATTCCATATTCCGTGTTAGTCTATTGCCGTTGTCAGAGGAGTTATTTTTTTATTTGCGAGAAAGCCTTTCCAAAGCAAGCATATAACTTCGGAGAGGAAATAACAAAAACATAGACTCAGATCTCGAGTTCGAGTCTCAAATTCAACTGTGCCAGCCTGGTTCAGAATTAAAAAGAAGAAAGAGGATTTTTGGGATAAAAAACAAAAAACAATCCCAATTCACACACTGAGGCACCCCAATAAAATGATGAGGTGGTTTAAGGCTCTTGTGGGTAACCATACCGATTGTCCTGGTCCCAGCTGTGCTTAAGCTTAGATCTCCTGTCCACTTAAACACCAAAGAAAATTGATAAAAATATCATCGCCACTTCTTCATTTGCTGTTGTTCTACTGCAAAAGCCTCACAAACTTCTCTGAAGTTGAAGTTAAGAGAAGACCCATGATATGGTTTAGTACCTTTCTGCGGCGGAGAAGCCTTTAAATCTGCAATCAGGATACAATTAGCCTAGCTCTCTCAGAGACTGAAACCAGGAGGCAACTAGCTTACGTTTGATGATGAACAAGTGAATTTCCCAAAATGCTGAACCGCTTCTTTATACCTGCTCCTAACGGGTTCTTAAGACACAGAGCCAGCCTGGATGTCATATAACACTGGGACACTCCATTAAGTTTATGCTAAACAAACTTTACTCTCATGACCACGGCGAACAGACATTAAAAGTGGGAGTGAAAGGCGGACGTCACAATGTAACTGTAATATCATGCTGCATAAAAGCATGATGGATATGAACTGGGATGATTATGAGAGCATTAGTCTTTCTAAGCTGTTTTATGGCTTACAGGAAGCCCTCCGAGTGTGTAATGTACTGTACGGTAGAGCAGGTAGTCGGAGAAAGTGACAGATTTAGAGCAAACAGTAATTCAGTTAGACACATTCACATTCTTTTAACGCCTCACTTTTTTTTTTTGGCCCGGGGTCCATAGATCTTTGCAAAAATCACAAATTCAAACCAGGATGGAATTCAAGCTGTGATTGGCCACACAAACACACGGGGCATGACAATGTATGAATCCAGCACACAAAAAGCAGGTGTAGCGGGAGCTTGTTTATGCTAGTAAACAGACACTGTGCTGTTAGGAGTTGGGGACCCATTTTAGCCTCAATGGGTGTCCATCCACAAGCACTGTCCTCAAAAAAGACCTCGATTTTCATTTCATTTTCCTCTCGAGGGGTTCCATTATGGCTCTGAGTGGCTCCTTTTCTTGTTCAGATTTCTGAACAGGTTGTCCATTAACATAGTTGCCGTGTCTGTCCTCTCGCCCAGTGTCTTTAGGGCTTCATATTGGCGGTTGTTGTGTCCATCACTCTGCCATTAAGGGCTTTCATATCCTGCTTGCTTCCAACTGGGGCTCAGTTTCTTAAAATGGGGTTCCTCATCAGGGGCTGAAAAGAGGGAGGATTGTTCTGAGCTGTGAATCTCCATTCCCACCTCCTTCTGTCCTACACTCAGCTGCTACATGTACGGTCAACATCTGGCTGTTTTGTTCAAGTCAGCCATGTCAGAGTCACTGTTACAGCTAGAGATTCACATGCCATGCAAAGGCCATTCATTTCTATCACGTGTAAAATGCTTTGATTGATTTTGTAGCTGTATGGAACTCTTTTACGAACTCTTTCATCTCTGCAATAGGAGCAAAAGCCTCAGTAATGGCAGCTGGTTGTGGAGCTGTTTTGTCTGCTTTTTGAGACGTTTATTGGTACAATAAAAGAAAATCTAAGTGACGGTAGTTACTTCTGGAGTTGTATTATATTTTATTGGTGTTTCTATTGGAGTAATAAAAATGTTGCACTGTTGTTCCACAGCTTGTGATCACTGAGCTTTGGTCAGTCATAGCACACAACATAAGGGCCTTCAAGGGTAGTAAAAGCTAAATCCTGGGCATTTCATTGAAATACGCATTCTTGCAAATGTCATCAGTCCACCGTTGGAAACTTTACTACTAAAGATGATTTTCAAAATTGACAATATTTTAAATTTTATCATAGATTGCACACATACAGCATATCTGCACTGGCCTACATCAATGTTAAAATACAGCATCAAACAAGAAAAGTTAGCCAAGAACACAAGGTTCATGACAAAGAGTTGTTAACAATGTTACAGTGGAAATACAGAGTAGTGTAGTAACACTTGTGAAGAGCCTCAGAAAATACTGAAGCACTTAACAAGGAAAAGGTGGTGCAGTATGCAGCTGACCACCATGCTTTTATGTCAGACTGGCAAGGGTCGGAGATTTGAATGCAGGGTTTGATGTTAGAGGTGTGACGTAAGACGTGTAGCCACTGAACCTCAGGTTCCTGACTCTGCATATCCCTCAGCTATTATGTTCAATGTAGTTTGCAGCAGCACGAGATAATAAAGTCTCCTGGCATTGCAAATTTCTAAGAATATGAGCACATGCATGACTGTGTGTTTGTGTGTTTTTGTGTGTGTGTGTGCGTGTGCGTGTGCGGGCGAGCACATGCTGGTCTCTTACCATGATGGTAGTAACTACAACAGTGCGGTTCTCCATGCCAGAAGTGTCATTTGGAAGCAGCGGAGAGTCCTGGATCAGCACCAGTTTATCTGCATCATTCCAGTAGCCGATCTGCAGGGAAAAGAAGATATGAGCGTCTATCCCACTGTGGGCATGTGTTTTCATGTGTATGCACTAATTTACTGTATAACATGCACAACTTGTTCCGCTTCCTTGGTGAACTACTTTTGCTGATCCAATCTCCGACACCAGAACAGCACGACGGAGGTCTCTGCCTGACATAATTGGATGTAATTGCCAAAACAACATGGAAGAAAGCCTAGTTTCTTGCTGTATCTGAGTATCCCTGCCGTCGTGATCCTACAGCAGACAGCTATTGTCATAAGTGACATGGTCCAACAGCAGTAAATGTCAAGAACTGGTGTCGTCATCTCTCACGTACTGACTCCGCTCAACACTTTGGTCCCCTGTTGACATGTGAGCAAGCTCCATTCACTGATGAAAACTGTGAAATGCAGTTGAGAGCACCAAAGAAGATGAGACAACAAAGGTCCAGAATGAACTTCTATGCTAAAGGTGTAGTGTTTTGTGGAAAAAATATTGTAAGAATACGTTGCAACAGGGACCAACACTGTAATGTTAAGAGAAAATATGTGATAATACTGTGGCAGAAGAGTCGATATTTTGCAAGTAATCAAATACTCCAGAGTAGAAAAATAGTTAGTTTAAATGTCAAAATGAGGACAGTTGTTAATCTGAGGTTGTTGGTTCCACCAATAAGCACTTCATTGATCAGTTCAAGTTTTAGGATTAGGCTTGATCAATGCTATCTCCTAACATTGGCTCCTAACTTAATTGTCATATATCAAACAACCTTTTTTTTTTTTTTTTTTTTTTTAAATAGCACACCTTTACTCTGAAAATCTCAGTTTTTAAACAGAAATGTTCTCATCTAAAAAAAAATGATCTTGACTCAAGGTCACTTCAATGATTTTTATTTTCTGAGAATTGAACCACATCTCATGGTCTTCACCAGCAGATGGAATCTGCTCAGTTGTCATGAAGATGGCTCAGTAAACAGAGCGCAAACTCTGTCCACTGATGAAGCTTGTCAAATGCGGTCGAAAGCTCTGGTTAAAGCTAGCTAGTTAGTTTGAAGGTCATTGTGTCAGCTATTTCCATCAATGATTTTTTTTATTTTTAAAAACGAATTCCCTGTTTTCAACAGTTTAGTCAATAAATTTTTATCCCTTTTACAAATACCAGCATCATCACATCCCGCTGTGATTCCACTTCAAGACAGTAAGTGGTATCATTAAATATTGCCCACCCTCGGCTGAACTGCCCTCGTGCAAGACGGCAGTTTTAAGATCGATGTTGTGCTGCCTCTTTTTGTCTAAAGCTATTTCATGTTCAGCTCACATTACTGTTGTCTTCCCCCAGGGTCAAACTGACTGACTGGAACTGACAGACGTGATATGTTGTGGTCACAATATGAACAACATCTGAGAAAAGAATGTTGAGAGGAGGTACACGTCACCGCTCCGCTTATTTATGGCTTTTAATAAAAAGCCAATGTGGATCTGCAAACCATTTTTATGTCACGCTGATCTATTGATCTTATAATACACAGGGGCTTTGACGAAAACCATAAGCAGCTATAAAGTCAGCGAGAGTGGAGCCGCTCGGCGGGACAGCCGGCTGCTGGTTGGCCGCTGCCGGTGGCAGGCGAGAGGGAAACGAGGAGCTGCGATTGGCTGATATCTCCCGTGTGCCGGGGCATCACGATGATTGAGGGACGTGGAAAATGTAGGAGAGAGGCTGTGACCCAAGCACACGCACACACGCCTGACAGAACCCTCAGCGTGAGCAGGGAAGACGGGCCAAAGCAGCTTATGATTGATGGGAACTCCTCTCTGCTTCCTCAACCCCCCCTCCCTCCTCTTCCTCCTTTACCTTGATTGCTCTCCATTTCATTTCATCCTTCTGCCATCACTCTAACAAGTGCTCTCTCTCTCTCTACTTTTCCCCATTTTCCCTGAATTTCATCTTCAGACATCCGTCCTGTCACACCAGAAGCGGAGATGGCAGAGGGCTACTTGTGATAATAGAAAATGCCACACTACGTATTGTACTGTCCCAGCCCCCAGATACTTCGCATGACAGCAGTATGCACATGTCGCTGACCACATGGAGGACATATATTGTGTGAACTAAATCACACAGTATTACTGGCTTTACTTGGACAAATATTTATCCGCAACGAAAATGAAAGAAGAGTGGTGTGATGTTTTACCCGTCTGGGTCCATTATTCTTCAGTTCAAACACGTCCATAGTGTAGTTGACCCTGCGGCCATAGTGGTCAAACTGGACATTACCTGTTAATCCCTGCAGCCGGACCTGCACACAGAGGAGAACAAAGAAGTGCGCATGCACGAAGACATGAAATGGCACCGCTAATAACAGCAACAGTATTAGTTTACCGCACAGAAAGGCTGAGGAAAAAACTGCAGTTTATGACGGTCCATTTAGGTCACTGGTCAAAGACCATGAAAACGGCTTTTGACAGGAGGAAAATAAGATCAATGCAAGAAAAAATGAGAATGATACAGAATCTCACCATCACTGTGACAATTTATGTAGTAAGTCTGATCTTTAAAGTCTGGGATATTAATGTTCTTGGGAGATGAAATACTAGTTTTGAAAAACTTAATAGTTTTGCTCCCTCCAATTTCACTGAAACTACACGCAGCAGATAGAGTTTACTGTGGCATAACAGTAAGGAGAAGTTCATTTAGCCAAGCCGACCGACCTTTTTCTTCCCAAGCATCACATGGCTGAAACAAACTTGAAACAACTGTTTCGAGGGCATTAAAAGAATAGTGGGAAATGTACCCTCTTCCAGAGAGTGCAGCTTCATTACTGCTACTGCGCTGAGGCGTTATGCCGTACTTACAGAGGCTACGTGAGCAGTTTCACACACCTCCTCCAAAATGCAACTACATGTCGGGGCTACGATGGCTGCAGAGATACCAATGCGGGGGGGGGGGGGGGGGGACTGTGACTGGATACAACATGAAGTCATTTGAAAAAATCCAATTTCAATTTCAATCACAAACACCCAACAAAGACATCGCTACTGCAAAGCTTCTGCTAACCGTGACCCGCCCCCCCTCTATTAGCGAACGAAAGGAGGTAAACAGCTGCACAGAATAGCCCCATATTCAGTAATGAAACACGGTGAACCATCCCAATTTTGCTTAATCAGAGAAACAATTACAAAAGAATGTAAGCACGGTTATTGAGGAGAGTGTAATTACAGCACGATACGGCCTGATTATGTTTGATACACGTCCGTCTGGAGTTGTGGTGGTGCTATCATTGGGAGAAATCCGAAGCTGAACTACAACCACTATCCACCCCTTGTGTCAACTACAAATATAGCTTGCGGTAAGAAGATCATTGTCTGTCTCATGTCCATGCATTAAGCACAGAGACGGAGTCAGGACATATTTTAGCATAAAGACTGGGAGCGGGGCAAACTCCCAGCCTGGCTCGGTCCAAGGTTCAAAAATACTCCTAACAGCACCTCTGAACCTCATTAATTACTCTAGCTGTTCTCAAACAGAAACCTAAAATTGTGGTTTAATGGGGAGCTCTGTGCTTTAACTATTTCTTGTTGACGTGTATGAAGTGAAGTGGTTCCCCTTCATGTTTATTTTGGGTTTTTGGAGTCGAGCAACAACAGTTTTTGCTAGTTTTTGAAGTTTTTGTTTCTAAAATCAGAGGATGAGATTAGATTTCATCAGTGTGTGATGTCTTATCCTTCCACAGTCTGTAGCCAGTTTGCTAACACCCTGCACTTCTCCTTAACCCCCCCTTTCTGTTCCTCCTCTCCCTCACCTGTTTGAGAGTGCGCTCCATGTCGATGCCCTGGTTCCACGGGGCGGCGGGGTTGGCGAGACAGTCGCCGGCGTTCCCCCGTCTGGAAATATCAACCTTCTGCCTGCGCAGGTTCCTGAACGCCTCGGCCATCACCATCACCCCGTCGTACGTCAACGCTGAGGTGTACTGAGAGACGAGAGGAGGTGAACGGAGATACAGATGTTACTGTACGTGAGCATAGTTGGGTTATGTACATGGTCCCTCAGCCAAAAAAAACAACTTAACTTCACATAAAAACACTGCAGTAGGAATTATGGTTCAAGTCTGGCCTATTAGATTTATTAAAAGGGAATAAAAACCCAGTAGGGATACAGCACTTGCGAACACACACCAGAAAAAAGGTATGAGGCCAATTAAATGCTGATTTAGCCGGACAGGCAAAATGTTCTGCAATATTTGCTGGTCAGATCTCTTTAAGAACAACCTGCGTAAGGCTGCCTCTGAGAGCATGCTAAATTTCTGCAGGGCCAAGCAGTATGCCGTAACGGCCCAGCTGTTGCAGAGACGCAGCAGTTTAAATCTGCTCATTATTTGCAGGGAATGGAAAGGAGGAGAGGGCAAGGAGCATATTTTCCCAACGGTGTAAGCCTCCCAATTTCCCTTAATCTGTCTTTGACCCGAAGACTCCGTGTTGCCTCTGATTATTTGCATCTAAAAAAAAACAACAACAAAAAACACTTTCCCTCATGAGCAAAACATTTCCTTAAAACTCACCTCTGGCACAGCAGAAAACTAATTGAGTGAATGACTAAAAAAAAAAAAAAAAAAAAAGCGGAAAAAGACAGAAAAAAGGCTAGTGTTTTGTCCAGCCGGGTAGCAGTCTTGCATTAATTATCCCAGCTAGCAGGAGTTCATTAACTTTGCCTCCGGCCGGGGGTGAATCCTATTCATTAGCCCGCTGCTCACTGTGACATTATGGCTCTCTACAGTGACTGCTGCACTCTATCCCCCGGTTACTCTTTGACAAGCTGCCCAAGTAACACACACAAACAATCAAGGTTGCGGGATAAATTAACTAACAGCCAGGACATTCTTCACTGCTAACAGCTCAAAGCTGCCCGGGACGTGAAGAAGGGACGGTGTTGGATTAATTCTCTCCATGGATCTCATGATGCGAGTCAGACATCAGCCAGTTTCTGTTTCTTGAATCAGCATATTGAAGAAATACGCCAATTTAACACCTGTTATTTGTTCTGTACGACGACTTACAACAACCTGTACAGGTTCTACAATCTCATTCGCACTTGTTTCCATTGTTTTTGCGACGTTTCTGTCGCTATTTTTCATAAATAGGGCTAGATAGCTAGGTAGCTACGTAGCAAATTGACATCCCCATTCTTACTCCTGCCCACAAAGCTACGATTGGTCGATTGTTTCCCCAACCAGGAAAACAACCTGTTGATGAGCACAGCACAAGATCAAATTAGATTAGAAGTCTGTAACCGGGCTAAGATAAAACAGTCCCCATGCTGTTTTTGGAGGTTAAAACGGAAGTGGGACACCCTTTACTGGCTGGGAAACGTAACCACTGTCGTAAAGCTGATCCCAGTCCAACTAGTAATGACACGCTGATGATTTAAAGGTAGTCTGACCTGCGTGCTGCTGCTTCTACTTTTGCCAGTGTTAGCACGAAGGAAACCCTGGCACCGAGGCAGCGGTAAATGCACTAGTCTGACTGTAGTACAGTTCTGGTGCTTACTTTTGGTTGGACTCAAAGACAAGTGTTTGAGATGATCTCTGTTGAACAGAAGGCTTTTAGAAAGTTTATAGGGCCTAACGCTCCCTGCACTAATCAATGTTGTTATTGCCGAAGTCAGTGTTTAAATGGTTTCTACAACGGAGTTGGTGAGTATCACTTTCAATCATGTCTAAAAAACAGTCTGGTATATTCATGTGATCTGTATCTTATAAGGAAAAAAACACATTCACGCGGGTTCATCAAAAAGCTACAAGATGACGCTTTCCTTGGCAAAGGAAAAGTAAGTGGAGTCAAAACAGCAGCGTGGCTTTGGAGGACTCTTGAGGGGCCACTACAAAGTGCAAGATCAGGGTCACGTGATTGTGGGGGGAAGTTGACCTAGCAGTCGTGCTAATGAGCTTCTACTCTGACTTGATTACCTTCTTTGAGCATAAGAAACTTTAACATAGCCTGCAAGGCTACTGAAAAGTAAACCCACGGATGCCTTCAGCCGTCTTCATCTGCCATGTGACCCTCACCTTGCACATCGTCGTGGCCTTCGACAGTACCCCAAGTAACTTCCACTGACTTGGGAAACCTTTGACATTTGTGTAGAAGTCTTATTAATACCAAGAACGCTTATTAATACCAAGTGTAACTGCAAAGAGCAGATGAGATGTTATTACCCAGACATCATATCCAGATACAGATTACATGTTAGTACCAGGTAATAATATCTCCAGGACTCTCCCTTTATTGTCAAAGCTTGCTGTCCCACATACTACACGAATCTCTTGTTAGTTCACTACCTGCTGATTCCTGGATCTGCTAAATGCGCGGCATCGCATTTGTCTTTGCCAAGTTAGTAAACATGCCAGAAGAAGACCCAACTCACCGGCCATGTTAATACAATAGTAGAGAGAAGGGCCGACTGTGACAAACTTAGTGGGGGGCAGAGTAATTTAGTCTGAGTAGATTTCCAGTAGAGAGAGCAATTTATCAAGAAACGGAGTGGACACACACACACACACACACACAGATATAATGTCATGTGATATTGCGCTGTGTTGTAAACTTTGATCTGAACCACCTCAATCCATCAGACACACACACTAAACACACACACACACACACACACACACACACACACACACACACACACACACACACACACTCTGCTTGACTCACACCGTTTCCACTCCACTGCATCTGGATTTTAAAATAGAAATCTTTGTTGGACACACAGATTTGCTGTAGGGCAGGAGGTTTTGCTGACCACCATGGCGTGATGCCTTCTTGCCCCAGTGCCATTTGCAATCTGTGTGGCTGAAAAGAATCCAAAGTGGGTCAGTCTGTCACATTGCTGCATATGACAGTGGTGGAGGAAGTGGAGCAGATTGCTGATGATTACGCCTGTTCCTTTTATGCACATGCACATGAATACCTTGTATCATAGCGGCGATTTGTTTGTCTTTGCATCAAGCAGATTTTTTCATGTATCTCTGTCTCAGTGTGCTGCTCTATATTCGTACACTCTTCATCTTATCTGGCACTGTCCTTACTTATATTTTCTTCCATTACAATCACTCAGTCACCCCAAGGGGATGATTAGAGGACCATGGATTTGCATGTTTTAGCCTGTTACTTACAAATAGCATGAAATTTACATGAGTGCTTGCTATTTTTCAAACACATGCCACAGGTAGCTGGTGGATTCAGTTCATTTCACTGCAGTCTAAAAATCGAATAGCAGACATTTGTAAGCTGCCTGAAACCTGCCTGAATTCAAATGATCCTGTGTAGAATCTGTGCTGCCTTATGATGTGTTGTGGATTTGATTTTGTGACAACACAGCTTGGCAGCTTCCCTGAATCCACCACCAATTTCATGAAGGGTCCCCTTCACACAGCTTAAATGCCTGTCACAAAAAGATAGATGCTGTGCTGCACTGTTGATCTGATCTGGTTTCATCTGATTTTGACAAGACGTACCTTGGGCGGGGCGTCGGAGCCAGGATACTCCCTTTGATCGAGCTTGTTCCAGCGCTGCATCAGTTTGATGACCATGGGGTTGCTGAAGTCCACCAGCTGGAAGCCTGTCACGTTGGCTCCACCGTGCATGAAGCGCTCCAGGTTGATGTCCTTAAAGCCCTTCAGGGACAACAAGGGCAAACACTGGTCATGGTCTGAGTCCAGAGGTGGCAGAAAGAAACAAGCAAGTGACAGGACGTAAAATGAAGTAGTCTTCTAACAAGTGCAGTGCAGCTTTGATTTATTTACTGTAAATATGAAATGAATAAGAGCACATAAAGAATGAGTCTGAACGTCAGTTAGTCCTGATCCTCGTCATGCTACCACTAGGAGGAAATCCAGCGCCCTTTGGTAAAATGGACTAAATCCAAATGTTCACCCTCTGGACTTGTGGACTGAGGCCGTGAAACGTTCACCATCCTCATGTCAAGTTTGCGAGGGCACTGGGCCAGGATGGGATAAAATGCACTATGAGATGGGTCCTCAGTAGTTTCCATGGATGAAAACTCAAGTTCCTGATTGTGTAACACCAGTATTTTTCCAAACAGGTTCCTAAGGATACTGTGCAGGTTCTGCTGGTTTAACTCATATTGCAGATGGAAGTGAAAGAATAAATAAAAGAGATTAAAGGTTGATATGCAAAGCGAAATTTCATTTCTCTCTCATTATCTGGGAATTATTATTATTTAGTGCCGCAACTAACTAACTAATAACTAACTAATTATTTTCATTACGGTTTAATCTTCCCTTTATTTTCTCATTTAATCAATTAGTCTCTAAAACATCACAAAATAGTGAAATATGTCCATCACAATTTCCCAGAGCCCAAAATTTTTTTTCAAACTGAAAACCAAAAGATATCAAGTTTACTACAAATTAAGACCAAGAAAAACATGATGTTGTTTTGCTTTTAGCCTAGTGGTGTGGCTCTAAGGTCATATACCTGCAACTGAAACTACCTGTAACTGTAAAATTCAACCACCGCTGAAATACTTAAAGATCACCTCCACACATGTTTGAGGAAATATACAAATACTCGGGATAATAATTTGTGTCTAATGTAATTTGTCCACAAAAATGTTAAATTACGTGGTTAAAAATGGTTAAAATTACACCGACTGATACCTGGAGATTTCACGTTTTCACATCGCACACAGGTAAGTTACATACTGGACCATGACTGGTTTCCAAACTAGTTGTGATGTCCCAAGATCATGCTTGTTACACGCTCTAAGATGAGCACGGAGAAGCGGTGCCTCTTCTACAGACGAATGTGAAAACAGTCGCCTGGTGTCAGACTCTGCCCATGCATCATTCTGCACGGCGAAGCTCGAACATCCAAGTGAAGTAACAATGAGCAGAACACAGTTTTGGCGTGAAATGCTGTGAGTCATTATTCTAAGAAAGAGACGTTCCAGCGAGCCTCTGGAAACTTGCACACTTGAATTATCCGTCTGAAGTTATGAGCCAGAAGAATGAATATCAGGATTTTTAAATCGCATGATTTGAAATTACCTTCTGGAAATTTCAAAGGGGAGGAATTCACACTGTATTATTTCAGATGAATGATTTTAAAGGTGAAATGTTGCAATGCTATAAATTCAGTGGTATTTAAATTTGAACTTTAGTATTCTGCCTTCTGTAGTGATTACATTTCCCAGCAAGGTATTCAGTCGCTTATACAATTCAAATCATTACAGCCTTTCCTTGCTTCCATATAGGGAGGCCAGTGTTGGTCGGTTGGCCAGCTCACCACTTTGGTCCAGTATCAGTAAATCCCTCTAATAAGTGTAGTCTGCTCCCATAGCCAGCCCTTCAAAGACACTGGGACACAGTCTACAGATCAATGACACAAATTTGTTTGAACAACTGGACTGAAATTACAAGGAGACGGGAGTAAGGAGAGATGTGGTGAAACAGATACGATGAGACGAAAGAAAGAAGCAGACAAAACAAACACACAAGGACACCATGTAAAGAAGTCTCATTTCCCCTCACCAGGTTGGCCATGATGTAATGGTAGCCTTTGACATGTTTCCCGACGCTGACGATCTGTGAGGAGGAGGAGCACAGCTCAACATTAATCTGACTGGATTACAGCATGGCACATGTTAATTACTTTAAATAATGCATATGGCAGGCGAGAGTGTGTGTCTTGACACAGTGGGACCGTCGGGTTTAATCCGTAGAAGATCGGACGTCTAAACAAATGAACAGGCAGTCGTGTCAGTGTCTCACTGAGGAAGTAAACACTTCGCGCTTTCAGAGACATGACAATGCTTCTCGACACTCTTATACAACACGCGCGCACACACACACACACACGCGTACAACCACAGAGCTGCATAATGGTGATAAAAACTGATTTTGAAAGCTGACATCTGCTGAGAAATCCCACTGGACATCCAGTTAATAAGGGCATGAGTTAATCTTTAAAAAAAAAAAAAAAATAATGCTTTGAATCTCTCAGAAAAGCCTGGACCAATATCAACTCCCCAACAGGTCGGGCTGCTGTGGAGACCTGAGCATCACTGTGCGAAACTCCGCAGTTAGCGAACGCTCACAGCTGCAATATCCGAGATTAAAATATAAATATAGATCCATTATATCAATCTGAATCACAGCATGGAACTTTAGGGGCGCTTCAGCTCCCAAGCCACACTACTGAGAGATAGGAAGTACGCCGATCAGCTCATATTAAAGAGTTGGTTTACCCAACAGTTCTCAGAGGCAGCGCTCCGTCACTGGAAAGGAGCTCTAATCAAACCTATTCACAGTGATGTGTGTGGACTAGTAAGGATGCTATATCTTTGATTCTGGTGCTGGGTATAGTGTCTTGAACTTAAAACTGAAAAAACAAAACACAAATTATACGAGCATGTTCGAAAGAGAGAAAAAAAATAACAGGTGTGAAGATGCCTCAAAGGAGGACATTTTCACTTTCTTTTTTTTTGACTGTTCTACTGTCACAAAGCAAATACAGGTCGGCTGGTTTGACAAACATGAGCATCGTGTGTGTAGTTTACTGACCATATACTACACTTTTGCGTTTCTTAAAGTCTACAGAACTCAACTACTTGAGCACATTTCAGAGATGGAACGAATATGTAACAGTGCTGTTTTCATCTGCATGTTAAAGTGATGGCTGTTCGTAAATCGGACACACCGTGGGTGCCCAAATGTTCCATAAGGGTTTTATTCAGACATGGCAGGACCTTTACAGAAAGAGCCCCAATTGTCACCAACAGTTGCTGGAGAACAAGGACGGTTGAGAGATTTAATGAAAAACAGGAAAAAGAGTATTTTCTATTCTCTCACAGGCTGCGTCACTGATGGATTTTACATCTTTTGCCACTGAAGCCTAAATTAATGCCTGGCGTGAGAGCGGGGGGGTCACTCGGACCTTGCTTCTCACAGTGCCTCACCTAATAAAGACAGAGATTCTGCAGCTTGTTTTATAATATCCAACAGTGCACAATCATTGACCGACTCTCATTTAATTCCACGCAGCTGGCATGGATGAAAATTGAAAATTAAAGGAGGGAGTGCCGGCCTGATGATTATTGTGGTTGTGCCAGGGTTTTTTTCCAGTCTGACGTTGCTTTCTTCTACCTCCTTTACCCTGCAGTTTGAGGGGGAAAAAACCCTTTAATAGACCATTCCGACGTGACAACAATCTCCTCAGCAACTTAAAATTGGCTCTTTCACAGTGTTTCATGTATTAATACCCTCGTTTTATGTTTTTGTGCCTAAGAGATGATATTTAAGTGATACGGTCATTACAGCGCCCTTTGGAGGGAAGAATAAGATATGCATATTTTACCCTGTGCTGCTGCAGCCTTTACATTGATGTGATGACATTAGATTCAGCCTTGTAAAATGCTGGAAATGTTACTAGTGGCAATCTAGTCAGACCGCCACCGTGACTTTAAAGTAAAAGTGACTCTAGAGCTTATTCAGGCATGAGAGTGACATGTTAAATTGCTGATACATTTATGTAATGCATGTTTGAGACGGGATTCACAGCAACTTTTGGTGGCGTTAACTTTGATCTCTCTTAGACTTTTTTATTTTATTTTTAACTTTAGGCCTGTAGGTCTTCAATCCTTTGTTAACTTTGCAGCTATGGCGCAGTTTGTACAGCTTGCAAATTAGCTGTCGGCAAATTACTTTCCCGTCTGCAAATGAAACAGGTTTGCATTCAGTGTTTTCGTGCTCCGACATTCAAAGTAACATCTGGTGGCTTATAAGCCTTGATACGTTCTGATCATGGTGTTGATAAGCAGCTAATGAAGCCCAATTATGTATTCAAATCCTTGTCCTGCATCAGAATAATTATATGGCCAGTGTGACAGTTGGAATGAAGACAGGATAAAATGGATGTTTATCCTTTTGTAACTCTGACCATCACTGCACAAAAACAGAGCATAATCTCCCAAGCTCTAGATATGACAGAGCCCATCACGTCTACTTGTGAGATGTTCTGTGTACTGGCGTCAAGCAAGGATGGAGCGGGACGTCAGCTGCTCCGTGGTGCAAAGAGACTCACACATCTGCAAAGTAAATTGTTAGAACTATGACAGATGTCAGAGTGGAGATTTCCTGAATAATTGAACAATTACAGAGACACCAGTGGCCCCAGGGAAAGATGGAGGGATGAAGAGGAGCAGGATGAGGAGGAGGAGGAAGACGCACAACATATTCTGAGTGTGCTTATGCCAACTAACACCACCAGAGATCAGAACAGACTGTTTTCAAGTTCAAAACTTTCTAATTAGCACAAACACTCAAAAAAAAAACAGAGTCTAACAAACACTAAGTAAGTGAGAGAAGTATTAACTTCTATTCTTTTTTGGAATTTAGTTTTTTGAGACCCTGCATTTCAGGGAACGGGAAATAAATTCAGTAATGTAGGTGATTTTGCTGATCCTATGGTAATTATATAGAAAATTTTAGGTTTTAAGGTACACGGAAAAATGCCTCATTAAATTCATCTTTCTCGTTCTCATATATAAAGAACAAATATTCTCCCCATCATCACCTATCAAATAGACGCTTCTGCATCACATTATTTTTCATGGAAACAATTGAAAAACATTGTTAATCGATAATTCTGCTTTATGACAACTTGAGTCTTTTACCATTGTTTTGGTTTTTATTCACATTGTACCCAATAATTTAATTACTGAGTTCTTGGAAATATGGCAACATATTGCCATAAACAGGAGCAGACAAGAAAATCGGACAGGTGTAAACACGTCAAAGGTTTAGCCTGATCATTTAAAAACCACGTAATTTGGACGTTAACAACGAAAGTGAGCAAACCCAAAATGTTGGTAATAAGCCCTCACTGAACGGGAAAACTGCGTGTACATAACAACCAAGAAGTTTGTCGGTAAACTGCACTGACGAATTAAGAGTTCCTCATAGGGTGTGAGAGATCAGCCTTGTTGGCAACAAAAAAAAAGTTTCCTGTGGCTGAGAGGAGTATTTTCCCTCATGGACTGCCATTAGAAAAGACACATCTGTAAAACTGATGAATGGGCAATAAACTCAGCTATTACTCTTTGTATTATGGATTTTTAAACTACCAGAAGATGTTATATTTGTTTACATCCTGTCTGACTGCTTTTGTTTCTTGCCTCGTTGGACTTCTTTCTTGTGATGTTGCTCCATGTCCTAATTTCAGTAATTAACTTGGTGATCACAATGTCATCATAACCAACAGGAATAATGGGCCAAACTACAAAAATAAAACCCTACTTGTATTAAACAGGTATTTAAATGAGAACAGCTCATTAATAACAGCTGTTGTGGCTCCACTGGACAAATTTTAATAATGTTGCCATGCTGGTTGATCTCAGCTTTGACTTTGGTGAGTACAATGCTATTAGAGCTCATAGAACCAATGGCGAGAGTCAGACACAAGTTATAATAATCCATTGTATTCCTTAAATATCCGGCTGCCATACTAAAGATTTACAGTTTTCACTTCATTGCTTAATTGTCTCAATCGTACTGAATGGACCATTTAACTCCTTTACCATCAGCACTCCACACGTTTGACAGCGAACACATATTAGCAGGCTGTTTATGGCTTTGCTTACTTGGCATGCTAACAGACCACTGAAGGCAAAAACCAGATCAGCCAACACAAATCTACTTTGCCACAGTGTTTCTACATGGAGCTGCAGTATACAAAGCACTGTGTAAGTTGTTTTAGACATCTCACGTTCTCTTGTGCAATGGGAATTTAATAAGTTATTTTCTAGAGAGAAGTCTTCAGAATGAAATGAGTCCGCTGAGCCGTCACTAGCTGTGTTTAGGAGGTGACAATCACTGCGGTGCAACTTTTGGAGCTTCTACATGTATGTTGTTGCTATGTTCACGCTACAGGTTGCTCCTCATTGAAATGCTAAATCCTGTTTAAGCTGAAATCTTCAACTTCTTGTTGTTAAAATATTGTACATTCATTTCATGTCGCATGTCAACAATAAGACGAGCACGTTTGGGTATCTACACTTAGTGTACGTGCTGCTTCTTGGCCTCTTACTTTGGCAGTTACTTTCGGCACTTTTGAATCTTTTGAAAATTAAATCAACAGCGTTACAAGAGTAGGAACTGATGTCCTTCAGCAGCATGTACACATTTATCTTTAACAGGGGTTTGATTGAAATAAACAGCAGGCTTCGACACTCTTGTGTATCAGATCTTAAAAAGACAGTTACTGATGACCATGCTTCTTTTAAACAGCTAAACGCTTATGTCACGGTGGCATCACCTGTTCCAGCATGTTCTGCAGTCTCTCGGCCTCGAGGTCGATTACAAACTTCTTCTCCTGCCTCCGGTCCAGATCCTCCAACAAGCGCCGGTAACTGGCATCATTGAAGTTTTCGACGCAGATGGCACTGACCTGCCAGTTGTTTTGTCCTGCCTTCTCCATGATGGCCTGCAGGATGGCGTATCCTGATGCAGTCAGACACACAGGACAGGACACATCAAGGGTTGAAGGAGAAAATACATGGAATAAATGTAGTCATTCTATTTATTGGATCATATTGGATACTAATGTTCCATTCATATGCTGTTCATTGTTGTAGGAAAACATCAGCTCACCACCAATGTTCATTATCTTTGTATACTTAGTTTTGTCTTTGGCAGTATCTGCTTTGTCAACATAAACAAACAAATTAATGTGGTGGATAGTTTCACTGAAAAATGAAAATGAAATGAATGAAAGACAAAAAAGTTCCAATAATTACGTCTGTTAAGAACAGTGAAGTATTTCTAGGAAGTGTGTCCATATTGGACAGTTCCACATCTCACAATTTACACAATTTATCAGAGTCAATGTAGGAATCACTATGCTCTTTATTTAGCAAGGCAGAAAGAGAGGGTGTGGAGGAGCTGGAGGTTGGAGTGACGGATGAGCGTCTAGCGTGTCTGACTTTCATGCAGTTCGCATCCATAACTGTGATAAGTGTTCAAGTTGAATAGTCATAACTAAAGCTTAACTATATTTTACTTGCCATGAACATAATCTTTCCTTCACCTTAACCATAAGGTAGTTTTCATCTGCACATATTGTAGAAAGAGAGAATTTTTAGAATGATATTGTTGGCATAGACCATTCAAAATGTTGTCGTTTGACAGGGCTTTGAAGAATTGTCCAATATCAGCGTTTTGGTCTATCATTAGGGGTGGTTAAGATTGTTACATATTTAGTCCCATTTTTGTGTTTGTTAGTCTCCCAGATATCTCAAAAACGAAATGACAGATATCAACTAGAAGGGCACAGAGAAAGCGCAGACCTGCGACAAGGCCAATGTCAAAAAACATACACCAGACTTCAGAGAAAGAAATTCAAATTAGTAATAAACGATCCGGATCTGCCAAGAAATGTAATGGGTTCTTCCCTGGCCCACTCCCCGTCCCTTCAGCAAGTTCGGTCTAAATCAATTCAGTACTTTTTGCGTAATCATGCTGACAAAGAAACAAACCAACAAACCAACAAACGGACACGGGCGAAGACATAACCTCCCTGGCAGAGGTAATAAAGTTTTGTGGAGTTTTGCCACATGCCAACAATTAGGTAAGGAATGAAAAGTATTTTTTTCTGTATCTCTCTCTCTTGTCATGAATTTTCTTTAAAATTACCCTAGAGTTTTCTTGCCTGCCCTTTGCTGTCTCATTGCTCATGTTTTCTTAGTGCAGTACCACCACCAACTATAAATCAGTGGAACTGGTTGAAACCAGTGAAGTAACGTATAGTTTGCCCCACCTGCACAGTTGTGGTTCCATGTGCTGGTGAGAAACAAGTGTAAGACAAAGACAAAACAGGAACCAGCTCACCATTGCTCTAGTGGTCAAAGATCAACAGGGCACCTGTAACATTGTGAAATTTTAAAACATTTTCATCATCGTCAAATGTGCTACTACACTTGTAACCTGTTGCATGTATCCCATGGTTAAGCCCCTTGAGGCAAGTTTGTGATTTGTGACACTGGGCTATATAAATAAAACTTGACTTCATGGTTATCATTGTGTTTTTTGATATAGATCTGGATCCAGATTCCAACTATCTAAACACTTTCTATTATCACTGTAACAGAAGTGCTTTTTTCCATGCTTTTTAGTTAGTGTCAATGTAACGGCTCCTGAATATGCTCACTGGTCAAACGGAGGCTGATATTGTTCTGGCTGAGATATGGCACATCGGGCCGCGTTAAGCGACAAAAACATATTGCTCGTAATTGCTGGTTTAAATAGCAAACTGGCTTCAGTTGAGACACCATCTCTGGCAAGACAGACTCTTTCCCATCGAAAAGGAACTGCACTTCAGTAAACTCCTCTAAGGCTTTTATACTTTTCCAACCGGCTCCTGGCTTTTGGTCCAGTTGGGGAAACAGGCTGATCTCCGTGAGTTGGATGGGGGCCTCGCTGTCAGGTTTGTGTATAAAGAAGATGAGTGTCTGAGAGGAAACTAGGGAGCTGCGAGGGCGGCTGTTTTCCAGCAGGAACATATGTCCCCCTTAAACGGGCCCTCCTGGTGGCCATCACAATCTGGCAACCCGTCTCCCTTTGCTCCCAATTAGTGGATTAACCTGTGTTCTGGCAACCCGGCTCCCTCTCCACCTCCTCTATCCCCTCCCCAGCCCCTTGCTCCCCATTAGAGGGATGTCGGCGCCAGGAGGCACCGCTGGGTGAGGCGACACACAAGTGGAAAACACACACAAACACACACACACACACACACACACACACAGACACACACACACACACACACACACACACACACACGCAGATGCATGTACTGTATCATGTCAGGATGCCTTCAGTTACTCCTAAAGGAACACGCCAGACCTCCCCATATGGGTTACAATCATTATTAATTTTCCTATTTCTAGCAGAAGACAAACAAGGCTGCATGTTGCAAACGCTACTTTGTGCTTTGATGAGGTTTTAACTGCACAAGAAACTGGGGTCAGAGCGGGACTTTTTCTCTTTTTAAAGGATAACAATCGATTGCCTTTGACAATTAGATAAAATTATGTTTCTGCCATGTCACACCTCTTAATATATTGAAAAACCACTACATTAGGTCACAAAAGCTTTTTACTGATCTGCAAACAGGAAGTGATTTTACATTTGTGGTAAGTAATGTTCAGCTTAAGCCCTGTTCATGATATATGATCTTTTAACTTATATCAGAACCACAATTAAAAATCAACCAGCTAAGAGTGCCTGGCTTATTTTATTAAGAAAAAAACTTTGTGTTATCCTCCATCAACCTAAATCAAATGCCCCAAGAAATCTGCATTTCCTAGGAATGGGAATCGGATGTGGAACAAACAGCTTGCTCCAAAAGGACCCAGGACCCAAGACCCAAGACCCCAGTTACATTGGACATCATAGCTCTTCTGGAATGACTGATTTTATATTCTGGATGGTAAAAATCATTATATTTTTATTGTCAGTATAGTCACGTCCCTTTGGATCAACTTGTCAGTAAAAGTGAGGATTTCTTTTCCAGGGATGAAAACCATAAACAGAAGAACAACTAGGGCTCCTTTCAGGGCATTCAGCATCCTCGGTTCTCCAGGTGTGAGCACACTTTATTTTCTTACCTTAACATTTACTCTGCAGTGTTTGCCTCTACCTGCCCAGGGACTGCAGACAGATAGCAGCCGGGACCTAAATCTGATTCAGTGGCGTCTCTTCTTATTGCTTGAGAATAAGCTTATGCGCACGGTCCGCGACAAATAAAACATAATGAAAAGGACAGACTGTGCGGGGCGAGGAGCCGCAGACTGGGATAAGAACGACTCCCTGTGGTAGCTGCAGCTGCTTTGCAGCTATTGACTGTATTGACTGAAGCTGTTTCAGCTCAAAATGAGTAGCTGTTTTTGGCTCACAGCTAGTGAGTTGAGGTGTGAAACCACAGCTTGCCAATACAGTGGCGTTCTCTTATCCTATCGGTTTTGCTTTGAACTATCTATATATATTTTTTAATTTTTATCCCAGTATGAAACCGGGCTGCAGAGTAATAGTTTATCATGATAAGTCTCAAGGGTGTAATGTCATTCGTTTCAAAAAGCCAAAAAGTGTGTTACCAATATATTTTTGTATCATGTAACCCCGTCCCCCGTAGCTACTGTTGCTAGGCCTGTCAAGCTACCTGTTCTTGCATAGAAAAAATATTTCCATCTGAATTGTTGAAACCGGTAAAAGGGTCTTTAATATAGTATGTGTGTGTGATGGCTACATCCATTTTATTATGGTAAAAGACCAGTTGATGATCCTTATAGAAGACATCAGAATAAAGGAGCAGCATTGTTCTTCAATTGCAGATCAGGGCTAGTTAGCCCTAGTATTACAATACAGTACTATAAATAAAAGTGCAATTAAAATACTATCCATTCTATCATAACACTTGGAGTGTTTAAAAGCTCGCTGTAGAAAAACATGGGCAAGCAATACAGTGATTAGATTTTTGCTTTAATGTTCACATTTTCAATTGCGCTTCACTTTTACGAGACAGAAGGTTTTGAGGATGAGAAATAACCAGTTGGTTTCTGTGATACTGTGTCAGACTTTGAAAACCCCCTGAACAAAGCTAAACACACACAGATCCCGTCAGTCAGTGCAGAAAGTTCGGGGCAGACTCCTCCGCATCACGTCCTAAACGTAAAATAGCCCAACTCACTGTTTGTAGTCTTATCGAAAAAATTTGAAAATTCTGACGTGAATTCCTGGGTGTTGATGTTGGGTCGAATCCATTGTCCCTATTACTTTATATACCAGACATAGTTATCTTAATGTGCAAGACAGTGTGTCCTATTAACCTGGATCACAGATCAGGAAACAGGTTTAGCTGACTGGGACAGAGTCACACTTGAACACATGTCCCCTGATCATCTGACATACTTATTAAATTAAAAAAAACTATGTTTATCTAAAAATCTGAGACCCCTTTGTAACTTATATTGGACCAGTCATTGCTTCTGTCATGGCTGGAGGATTGGTATGACCCGGGAGGCCTCTATTTTGTTTCACCTGCCTTTGTGTATGCATAAATGGATATAATATTTAATTTATCTTATTTTATTTTAATTTATTTTTGGTTGCTTGCCACTAACCGCTTTTGAAACGATGCCCATAAGGTGGCGCCATGTTCTTATTAATTGCTGAGAGCTGTGAAGTTAATTCTTGTTTTGTCGCATGTACATTACTAAAGATTTTCAAAAGGAAAAATCAGCAGATGCAAATCAGCAGCTGGAGTAAGCTTGCTCGTACCGTATGTAGCAGCGGCGATGTGGATATTCCATCATGTCCTATTGTGCTGCCTGGTGTACACAGTATATGGACAGAAAGCCGCAGCGGCGGCGGCCGAGGCAAGCAAAGCGTGCGAGGGGCCAGCCGATTACCAGCTGATAAATGTGTAGCCGCGGGGCTGAATGCGGAGAAGCAGCCAGCCACAATAAGCATCAGCGTCAAAGACACAGCCACGGGCTTGTGTGCAGACTGACGCTAAGGCGCGTTGTGCTGATTGGAGCAGAGCTGGACACTAGATGGAAGCAGCTGCAGCATGTGGAGAGGAGCGCGAGTGCACATCTGGGCGGATTCTTGTAGCTTTCTGCTTCTTCTTCATCTTTCCCTCCCTGTTGTCCCGTCTCTACCCCCCAGTGTGATGCACATTGTCAGTGTCTGTCAACTGAGCCTCCCTCCCTCCTTTCCTTCCTCATTGAGTCGGTCCTTTCCTTTCACCTCTTCCTCTCCAGAGAGTACACAGAGAGGCCTATGCTTTTAAAAAGAGTCATTCATCACGGCCTGTACACACTTCTGCTACCAGTCCATCTGCTGAAGGGAGATTATCTTGTTTCTTGCTCTCTACTCTTACGTTCGCTCCCTCTTTGGCTTCGCTCCTCATTTTTCAAGTTCTCATTCCTTTCATTTCATCTCCTCTCCTCTCATTTCTTCTCTTGACTCTTCCACTTCTTTCGTCACTCCTCTACTTGTCCTTGTCTCCTGCTCTCGTTTCCTCTCCTATTCTCTCTTATCATCTCTTCTCCTTTTCTCATTTCCTCTTCTCGTTCTCCTCTCCCTTCATCTCTTCTCATTTTGTTTCCTTTCCTCTCCTGTCATTTTCTCTCCTCTAGTTTCCTCTTTTCTTTCATCTCCTCTCATTACCTCTTCCTTCTATTCTTCTGCTCTCTTTGCCTGCTGTTTGCTTTCCTTTCCTTTCATCTCCTTTACCCCCTTCTTATTTCCTCCCCTCTCCTTCCCTCTCCTCCCATTCTTTCTCATCTCCTCATTTCCTCTCCTCTTCTCCATTCAATCTCCTCTCCTCTTTTTTCCTCTCTCCTCCTTCCCTGCTTTCTTTTCCATCCCTCTCCTTTCCTCTCCTCTCGTTTCCTCTCTTCTCCTCCATTTTAATCACCCCTCTTTCCTTTCCTCCCTCCTTGAATCATTTCCTGGATTCATTTTGTAATTTATTTGATTTTTTTTTAAATTTTTTTTGGTATTCTCCTCTCTTTGTCTCTTCCTTCCTCTCCTTTGATTTCTCTCTTTTAAAACATTTCCTGGATTCTTCTGGTATTTGATTCTGTTACCTTTTATTTATTTTTTTCCCGTGCGAGTGTGGGTATGTATTCATGGGAAATCTAGGAAAGCTAATAGGAACAGCATTCACTATAACCACACAGAGGCATGCACGCACACACGCTGAGCTACAGTACCCAGCCCCTTGTATCTCTGATGCTCTGATGCAGGGAATCAGACTGGCGCTCATTGACTGAGCTCAGCCATGCGCGGGCTGATTCTGTATTATAGTCAATACTGAATGAATGCCTGGTCCTGTGTGTGAATAAAATCCTCAGGCTAAAGTGCTGCAGCCTGCACCCAAAAGCCTTCTGAAAAGCACTGCTGTCACGTTCGCACACACACACACACACACACACACACACACACACACACACACACACACACACACACACACACACACACACACACACACACACACACACACACACACACGCACACACACACACACATTCATACACTCTAACAAAGACAGAAGACCTTATGGCAATATTTGAGGTTTTAAAATATGCAATTCTACCTCTTCAGTAAATTGCCTTAGTATGCTTCTACACACACACCACTATTTACTTACCTGTTACCGGATAGAGTGTGCAGTACAAAACCCCCACAAGAAATATTTAAAAAAAAAAAATAAGTCTGGAGGGTTGTGCCTGACCTCATACAGTGATAGTGATTTTTCATTTATACGTTGCCTTTCTGGTCCATTGCAGGAAGAAGGCCTCGTGATTTTTAGGATTTTGAATAATGCTCGTGCAGAGATTCGCTTTCATGCTTTGCCAAGCAGCAAAACAGATTTCAACTGATCAGCTAAAGCTGGTAGGAGGAATGAATGAGCAAAGGGCACTAAAGGAAAGAATTGTATAAGACATGAATAAGACTCAAATGAAGGGGAAAAAAAAGACAAAAATGTGGAGGAGGATGAGAAAAACTGACCAGATTACTGATATCAAAAAACAATAAATTACTGCAAATATTCATTACAATACGAATTATGAAAAAAAAAAACTCTATTCCACTAGAAAATGACTTAGTTTAAATTCTAAACTTTAGAGTACAGAAAACAAACAACACCAGATATCTACAATCAAAACTAAACTCTTTTATGCATGCGGCATTGACCAATCTAACTCCAGGTCATCAGTGTTACATTTCTTGCTACAGTAGCTGGTAACAGTACCCATGGATGGCCAGTCATGTTTCCCATAGCTGCTAGGTTGTACTCAGTATGTCCTACACTTGACAGCCAGTGTTTCCCTCTGTTACTACGACGGCAACTTCAGCAGGATGGCAGAGGCCAAAAACACCAGCGATCAGCCGGTTGAAATGAGCTGCTGCCTGATTTCAGCACCCGGGACAGAGCTCCCAGTTGGGCTGCTGCTCAAACCCCCCAAAAAAAAAGAATAAATAAAAAAAATCAAACTCAAGTCAATTCGGCAAATACATGACCGTCCTAATCAATGTGAACACAAGCATCATAGCCCCCTAGAAGATTATATCAAAGTAGAAAAAAAAAACTTACAAATTAATTAAAATAAACAGTCTGTGACAATTATTTAAGGAGAAATATGGACAAAAAGAACGAGCAGCGAAGGATCTAACTGTTACTTTTCACTTAACAGAGGATTCAACCGTTTTAATGTAAAGCTTGAATTCTTTTAAGGTAACACAAGCTAACTAAATGTACGGTATTAGACTAGAAATCTAGTTTTATTAGTAAGACAGTTGGTCACGATAGGAGCACACATTGTTCAGTTTGCACAGAAATATTGATTGTTTATATCCTTATTTATATAACCGCAGGGTTAAATAACATAAGGAGGAGGGGTGCCGCATGGCTGCACTGAAGGCAGGGACCTTTCAGAGGGTAACAACAATTACGTTTTCAACCCTGAGGACCGCCTCTGCCCTACCCAGTGCTATTTGTCTGTCCGGTCTGCATTTCGCCTGGTAAAATCCAATCTGACCGTGTTTGTTTTTAAACACGGTGCGTCCGCTGCCTCACATGAGTGAGTTAACATAGCTGTGGGGTGGAGTTATGTTCTACGGCAAAAGCCTGATCTTTATTCATGAAGGCAAGGCATGCGGAGGAAAAGAGAAATCCAGGATGTCAGATGCAAAATTCTTCCACACATCACTTCTCGGATAGTTTGGTGTTGTGATTACTTTTTCAGCAAGGCTCACTAGTTTTCTCTATTTTGTTGTAGCAAAGAGAACAACAATATCCTGTTACTCAATGGTCCATGCAGACAGTACATTTTAAGGCATTCCTCCTGCTGGAATAGAAAACAAAGCCCGCTGTGCTTACGCACTGAAAATTTTGAAATTCGAACACATCATTACAGATTCAATTTTCTTCTGTTTTCACATTTCACCAGGATTTCAAATTTCACATAAAGAGTGACAGCCCAAGCTCTCAGAGACAGGAGCACAGTGCGGGCTGCAAACTAAAGGGCAACAAACGCTGACACCACTTTCAAAGCATCTCCGGGCATCCGTCAGTCATCTATCGCATGGAACAGATATGCTTGTACGTCTACAAATTTATCAACTCTGACAGGCTTGCATTTTGTCACATCCCAATACACCACTGCCTCTGTTTTGTTTTGTTTTTTAATGTTTGAATTCTCTTGCTCCTGTTTTCCAAATGTTGTGAACTTGCATTGTGAAATACATACACTGATGATCCAAAACATAATAACCACTCACAGATGAAGGGAATAAAACTGATTATTTTGTAGCAACGGCGCATGTCAACGTCTGGGATATATCAGACAGTAAACTTGACTCTCGGCTCTTGCAGTCAAGGTGTTGGATGCGGGAGGAACGAGCAGGTGTAAAGACCTGAGATCGTCACGGCCAGACACCTGGGTAGCGTCTCCGAAAACATTGTGGCTGGTGGAGTGTTCCCGGTCAGCAGTGGCAGGTCCCTACCAACAGTGCTCCGAGGAGGGACAAACCATGAACCGCCAACAGGGTGTTGAGGGACCTGCAGCGGTTCCACCTTGCAACCTACAGGACTTAAAGGATCTGCTGCTAACATCCTGGCGCCAGATATCACAGGACAACTTCAGAGGTCTTGCGGAGTGCATGCCTCGGCATGTCGAAGCTGTTTTGGTGGTACGCGGTTGACCAACAGCATATTAGGCAGGAGTGGACATAATGATTTGGCTCATCAGTGTATATCTAGAATGATCGACAAAGGTCCCCAGTTTCAGGACCAAATCATGGTTGGATTGTTATTTCTGAGCTGTTTTAGATGTTTGGGGTTTTTGTGTTTAAATCATGCTTTGATTTGTCTTACCAGTAAGCGCCTAAAGTGTCTAGTGTTTCAAAGAATCATTACAGTCCCTTTCAAACCAGGAGGAAAGGGACTAAAGTCTTGAAATATCCCACAGCATAAGATTATCTTTACTCCTGTCACAGACTAATGATGATCTTGAATAAGTTTGTGATGCCAGATTGAGGCGGTCAGGTTGTGCGTTGTCAGCCCATGTGTAGGGCAGCTCAATCTTACACCTAGGGACCTTTGTTGTGTTTTTGGGGAACACCTGATCAAATACAAGTAGGTTTTTTTCTTGAGAGGAGAGGAGGCCTTTTACCCAGTCAAGCATGTACAACTTGAGATAAGAGAAAAAGAGGCAACGAATGAGTTGTTCTGAAGGGAGGCCATCCTGATACAGTGCTCCGTCTGCAGCCCCTACACATCCAATCTGCTCAAACATTCACCGCAGCCCCCACAGCAGCAGAGCGAAAGAATGAAAAACCCCCTGACTACCTTCTGGAAAATGTATGAAAGTGAGATGTGGAGATGTGATCCAAGCAGTAGCCCATATCCATTCTGTCTTGTAATGGAAATGTGACACGAGGGGTGGGTGAATAAGTACAAGCGTATTGACTTTGTGAGTGTGTATGCGGTGAGAGAGAGGACAAGATCGGGTGGATGACAGTAAAAAAAAAAAAAAAAAAGGAAAAGGGGTAGAAAAAAAACAGAAAGAGAAACTGAGAAAGACATACAGAAAGAGCGAGAGTGAGAAATACGGTCCTCGTACTCAGGTGGCAGCTCCAGCCAGAGAAAGAGACAGATAGGGAGAGAGAGGTCCAACAATATCCACCATCTGTGAGACTGATTACATGCTGGCACCAAGACTTGTTGTGGACAGAAAACCATTATTTTAGGAGAACATCCATTCACACCTCTGTGTTTGCCATGTAGGGGGGCATGAAGACAAAGTCGTACTGAATGTGACCGAGACGTTGGGACTACTACGCCGATCAGTCACAACATTTAACTCTGTAACAGGTTTTAATGTTGAGGCTGATCAGTGTATGTTTACATGCAAGAGACAAAGCCTTTTAATGGCCGTAGTAATTATGACTTTTGTCCGTCGGGAGCAAGGGAGGAAGTTGGGTGACATTATTAATGGAACGACAAAGTCAACAGACGGAGGAGGTCGGGGTGGACGGATGGGTCAACAAAATGTCCGACTTTAACACGGGAGATCACAGTTCCTTTCCTGTTTCCTACCAAAAGTCAAGTTGGCTTCTTTTAACCAAGACCACGGTCGTTCCCTTACCTTAACCTGACGGTTATTATTGTAACCCTGACAATGAAGGTTCCCTAACCTTAACACAGTAGCAATTTTAAAACAAACTACCTTTACTGATCTCGGGAGATGTCATCCTGTCTGTCGGGGCATCAGATCACAAAACGCCTACCTTATATGTGTCATTCTGGAGAGCATGTAAGGAAGTTGCATACTGATGGAGAGCATGTTTTATTTGGGAGACATGAACAGAGTTCATTAGCTCGCTTCGATTAATAACGAGTACCTTCAGTACCTTTAAAGGTTGTCATTTATACGAGACACACATTGAAGTGCGGTACACTCGCATTCTGGCACTGCTTCCATGCAGAACACATCCTCAACTTTTACATAAGCTTCAAAAACAAAGACAAAAGCAGTGCATCCTCCTCACTCACCCCGGTCAGTGTCGTACAGGAAGACGAACTTGTTCCAGTCGTAGTGGTCCAGGAGGGACAGGAGTGCGCCACGGATGGATGGCCGGAGCTGCAGGGTGAACTGGCTCTCGCCCTCGGTGGGGAAGCTGGGTGTGATGAGGGAGATGTGAAGGGCGCTGCAGAAGGATGTCAACGTGTGGACCGAGCGCTTGTCGTACAGGCCAAAGATGGCGAAGACACCACGGGAGTACTGGGAGCAAACTGTGGAAGAACAAACAACAATTAAATCAATTCATACGTAAGACAGAGCTTGTGGGGATGTAGTATGAAGGAGAGAAAAAAAATACATTTATTCCTGTGAAATATTTTAAAATCACGTAAAGGAATTTATATAGAATATAAGAGGGCAAATTAAGCTCCTTTTATTTCTCTATAGTCATTTATGTAATCAGTTTACTCCAGGTTCCCTCCTGTGCTTAATTCCAAACCAGTCGATGGTTTTGCTGCTTCTATGTCTTTCCCCCAAATTATTTAAATGCACCACTGTGTTCACAAGCTAGTCACTCACTTCGTCTGCCTGCTGTTTGGTCCCCAACATCGCGGGGAGGGTATATCAGAGCTTTGTTGCTGCAAACAGTCGCCTGCTGCAGCTGGAAATAAGTTTAACGAGAGCGGATCCAGTTTGTTGGCCGGAAACCAAAACAATGAGCCAAAGGACGCTAAAACGCTCAGTAGAGTTGACGGGAACTGCAGAGAGGGCGATAAGTCTCAGCCTGTTCATGACTATGAGTGACCCCCTTTCAAATTACACATGGTCATTTGATGCATTGTTTACCTAGAATATATATATGTATATATGTTAGTGCATCCTTTAACATAATATGTTTATAAAATATGTTAGTTTCATTTTTTTTATTTCTCTCCTCTGTTTGAACAAAAAGAATTTCTTTAAGATCTATTATTCTGAAATCAAGCATCCACACATTCGAGGACACTGTCAGGCTATGAGTCGGTTTACTTATCTTTTATTAAGCACACTGCTCCCCTGATAATTTCATTGTGCAGGAGCAAAACAACAACACACAATGAGGGTTCATCTCCAGAGAAACACATTTTTTAAATGACATAAATCTTGGCACACTGCGAGGGAACTATTGCCAGCACACGGGAGGCGAGGTTTCCATTTCGGATAGACACAAGAGGAACTGGGTAGTTAATATGAGCAGTGATAGCCATCATCCTCAACGGATGATGAAGAAAAACGAAGGCTCCCTGTTTTGAATGACAATGGTTCGCTGGGAAGTGCGGTGCAAAAATCACCACAGCAATGAGTGTTTAGCGCCGTGACTGGAGACAACGTAACAAACCATTATCCCACTGATTACCACTTTAAATCCTTTCAAGAGAACCGCTGAATGCAGTAAACAGATCAAACCAAAAACACATCGGTTTCCTCTGAAGCTTTCATCTCAAAAGCTGTTCTCTTTCCCATTTAAAACAGCAGCAAATGTACCAACATTTCTGAGCAGCGCTTTGATTCATTCCCCGCACTGTTGTGTAGATATATTCTAGAGGACATATCCCCCCCGTTAAGAAAACACACTGCATTCATGCTGCGCTGCTTCATGACATCAAAACAGCACAAACTGAACCGGCATCTATTGTGTTTTATTGGTCATACTTTGAATTAAATGGAAACTTTTCATTTGCATAAAGTCTACACAAGCTGTGCTGTGCTCCGTGGTCCTGCTTAAGGAGATCTCCTCATTATGGAAAGGTTTGGCTGTCTACAAGAGCTGTACTATAATTGCCCAGTTTTTACACACACACACAGAACAACAACAACAGAGAGGGAAGATAATGAGCATCCTCTGCCAGTTTGCGGGTATGGGGAGAATCAGGGTGAGCAGAAAACTGAAGGAAGAGCTCAAGATGTTCCTGTTGTTAAAGGAAAATGGGGGGTGCGGAAGTAAACAAGACAGCTGCTTTACTGACAAACCCATTGTTTCCACGCAGAGTGCAGTACTCTGCTGTAGAGACGGAGACGGAGAGAGAGAGAGAGAGTCTGCGTCTCTTCTGAACTGCCTGCAGCCTCCTCCCTCACAGAGGCAAACAAGACAACAATCAGAGAGACAGAAAGCCATGCTTCCTCTGTTGTGCACACAATTAAAGTACATGGATATGCTGGGAACCTACAGTATAAGGAAAAAGATGGCAAGTCAAGACTGCACTGTAGTGGGGTTTGTTGTAATATCACAGCTGAAGTTTGCTTTTCCTTGTGTTATGATGCTACGACTTAATTCATTCTCAGTGTTTGGGGTCCAGTGCAATTCTATGAAGATGAAGCCAAAGAATTGTACTTTTTTGCTGTAAAAATCAATCACAAAGTGATTTCCAAATTTTTGTTAATATTATATTGTAAGGAAATTTTAAAAATCTTTGTATAAATTGTATATAAAGTCTACACTTCAATCACATCTGGCTCTGTTTTAGATCCATCGTGGTGGTGTGCAAAGGCGAAATCATGACAATTGTCTCACTGTCCAAATACCTATGTACCTAACGGTACATCAGAAATGCTCCTTTAGCCTCTAGGCCCCCCAGGGTGGGCAGGGTGGTGTACCTGTTTGACCGACAGCTGAGCCAGCAGGGACATCTAGACCGACCTGTGCTGCTAAGTAAGTTTAAAAGCCAAGTACAGACAGTATTTTCTACTGCAACTGAAGAAAAAAAAAAATCGACAGCATTTAGCTTATGGATGCTGAAACTTGCAGATATGTTTTTAAGAATGTTTCAGTGTAATACAGGTGACCAGCCAATGTGCTATCTAGCCTGCAAACTGATATTAGCAGTGCAGTCTGAAGTCTGAAGTCTGTGTAGTTGTTCATCAGCGTCTCCATCAGCTAATAATAGAAGGGTGATTATGCAAATACATTGAAACAGCAGGATTACTGCACAGACCGGGGCTGCTGTCATGATAAAACCACAATGATAAAATATCAATCTCTCCGTTTTGGGTACGGTTTCTTTTTTCACAAGAAGAGAGCACAGGTAATTTACAGAGACGATCTGTACGTTGGAGTAGAAAAAATATATTCATGTATTTATATTTATATATAACATAAATATACTGTCATTTTAATTGGACTTAAAATTACCGCAACACTGCATTACAATCCCAAATAACTGCTGTGCATGTGTGTGTGTCTGATATCCAGGTATTACTCATGTTGTGGGGACCTAAATCTATTTACACAGTCACACTATGGGGACTCGTCTTCCTTGTGGGAACAAAAAGCAAGTCCCAGTAATTTAAACCATTAGATTTTAAGGTTGTGGTAAGGAAAGTAGTAGTTACAATTGTGGTTAGAGTAAGTCTCCAGGAAATGAATGTAAGTCAGTGTCATGTCCTCTGAAGTCATGGAGACATGACCGTGTGTGTGTGTGTGTGTGTGTGTGTGTGCCTGTGCATCCATATTGAGGGATGAAGGCTCTCAAGAGAGGTACAGTCGTGGTAGAGAGTGTCCACTCAACCAAGGAAGGAGTCCAGAGGTTGGAAAATCCACACAGCTCAATGATGTCCCCTCAAGGGATGGGATGACATTATACACACACACACAGACACAGACACACACACACACACACACACACACACACACACACACACACACAAACGCACACACACACACACACACACATTTTTCTGAATTCTTGTATGTTGTCCCACACCCTCTCTGTACATGATAAATTATTATGCAGAAGTACTCGTTTGATTAACAAAACATCAATATGCATGTAAGGAAACCTGCAGGTCTGAGATTAAAACCTGACTGTTTTCCTCAAACTTTGTCTCCCCCTGCTGTGTTTGTCTCTAATTACTGCCTGTTCCTATACCAATGGTGGGTTCAACTCGTGCATATTTAGGCCTGAAACGGATAAAACGACAAAAACAATACTCATACTGCTACAATCAATAATAGTGTATTTCAATTCCATGTCTTACTATCTTGCTGCAGCACGAATACTGGCAGGAACTAGGAAAGGAGATCACATTTCTCCCGTGTTAGCTTCTCTGCATTAGCTCACTGTAAAATCCAGAGTAGAATTTAACATCCTCCTCCTCACCAACAACGGTCAGGCCCTTACTGGTCAGGCACCATCAAATCCTAAAGAGTTCATAGTACCCTGTTACCCAGTAGGACACTGCGCTCCCACAACGCAGGCTTACTTGTGGTTCCTAGAGTCTCCACAAGTAAAATGGGGGACAGAGCCTTCAGTTATCAGGCTCCTCTACTGTGGGACAATCTTCCAATTTGGGCCCAGTAGGCAGACAGGGTCTGCATTTAAGAGTAGACTTTAAACTTTCCTGTTTTGATAAAGCTCACAGTTAGGGCTAGCTCAGCTAGCTGTGTTGACCTACCCTCTAGTTATGCTGCTTTAGGCCTAGGCTACCGGGGGACTTCCCATGATGCACCGAGCTCCTCCCTCCCCCATCCATACGCATTCATATCCCATTAATGCATGTTACCAACTCGGCATCTGCCCTCTCTCTCTCTCGTCTCTCCTCTTTCTGCAGGTATATCTGCATCCGGGACTGAAGAGTCTGGATCTGTGACTGAAAACCACCTGCTGCCCCCTTGATCCTGCTCAACACCCACTGCTACTCTTATAATTATCATTATTATTATTAGCCTGATTATTATTATTACTACACATCTCTATGTGGAAATTGCATTATGCTATCTCTTTCCTCCTGCTCTCTCTCTTACGCTCCCCCTCTCTCCCTCTTTCTTTCGCCCTCTCTCCACCCAATCGGCTGAGGCCGACGGCCACCCACCCAGAGACTGGTTCTGCTTGAGGTTCTTCTTCTCCTTAAAAGGGAGTTTTTCCTCGGCACTGTTGCCAAGTCCTTGCTCGTGGGGGAATGTCGGGTCTCTGTATATATATATAACTGTAAAGAGTACGGTCTAGACCCGCTCTACATGAAAAGTGCCCTGAGATAATGGAGCCAGTCCAGTAACTTAAACCAAATAAACCAACAGCAATGAGACTGATTATCATAATACTGGTAGAAATTCATCTCAAGCAGACTCATGGTTACATTTACAAATCTGCTTTAGGACAAAGGACAGGACAAAACTGACCGATGGCAATAGCCAAGAGTAGTAACAACAACAATTTATAACAAAATTAAAAAGGTTGAAATTCCTCTAAGTTCCTTATGTGGATTGTGTAGAGACTTTTCTTTCTGAAGGGTATACTTTAACATTTCCGATGTTATATTTGCTATTTTTTCTCACACTTCCTAAGTGTTGCTGGTATATTTCATTGGAGTAAATATATTTTAAATATAACTAGCTTCTCCCTATGGACTTTATCAGGTTTGCATTTTCTCTGTTCTGTTTACTGTTCGTGTTTTTGCTCCATATGTGACGTTAAGCTACTTTAAACAAGTGTTAAGTGAATGTGCCAATAGTTTTCTGCCTTGCAGTTTGCATTTTATTTAATTTCATGCATAAATCTGCTCATTTTAACTAGTTTTTAGAGGCTTGTGTGTAACAGGGTTTGCAAAGCTAGAGTGATATGTTGAGATTTTTGAATAGCATCGTGCATTTAGTGACCGATTTTGGGTTTTTAAACAGGCACAGAAAGCATATACGCAAGACAGATACTGTGAATGCAATGTTTGTCTGAAACTGCAGGTATGGGGATATACGTGACTATTTTTGTTGTAATATTTTCAGAAAGAATGTATTTGGGTTATTTATTGATTTTCTGAGAATTTTATTTAGCCCTTTTTGTGTTGTTAGTGTATATTATGCTCTTTTCTTTCCTCTTTTCAGTTTGGACTTCTTCCTTGGAAGGCACAGACAGCAACAGAGACTCTTTGAATGCTGTGCATGTTTCATTACAACTGCATTCCTGGAAAGTGTCTTTGTCCACAATACAATACAATGCACAGTCAGGCGCACTGCATAATTATAGTTTCAAAGTTTCAGAGCCTTAAGAAGAGGGGAAAATTAAAAGAAAAATCTTCTACCCACAAAAAACCTGAGCATAAGGTTTCTAAATCCTGAGGCAGCTGTCCGATTGGCTGCCTTTTGGGGTGGCACCTCTGATGCTGGAACATCCCATAAAGTTCTTGACTTTGTGTGTTGAGTCCAACTCTGATCATAACACAGGAACCGGTTCAAGGTCCACATTTCCGCCCACTCAGGAGCTGCCAGCGAGACCGTTCTGCCCAGAGAAGCTCTGGCAGAGTGGACAGTGCAGTAGTGAGTTACGGGACCTGCCAAATGGCAAATGATGAGTGTGATCCATTTCATTCAAACAGACTGCCTCAGCAAACACGAAAGAATGCATCTAAACCATAAAGAACTAACAGCTTTCCCCATGCATGCTCACCAGTGGGTTTGTCCAGGATTTTTCCCTGATGACAAACATGAGGATCACTTCATGAGGATTTCCATTCAGCCGCTCGCTGCCCTTCTTGTGTGGACTCTTTTTACCCGAAAGTAGAAAGAATTCTTTGAATGCACGCAGGACACACCCCGCTGTCAGCTTCCGATTTAATGTAGCACACAACATGAACGTCTCCGAGCGAAGGCACAAAAACGTCACTTGACAGCTGAGGCCAGGTGAATGTCAGATATTAGCTGAGAGGCAGATACAAACCCCTGCAGAAACACTGCTGTGCTGCCATTTAGGCGTATATACGCAAAAGTCTAATGTGGATCACATGACCACCTCTGGCCCACCAATACATTTAGCCATAGACATTTCGTACAAAAGAAAAGTCTGTACATCCACAAGTGAAATTTCCTGAGTGTCAACTGTTGAAAAAGATCTTCAATTATCTCACTACAAGGCATTAAGTGCGTATGCGCTGGATGAGCAGCTGTCAGTGGAATGAACAGGCTGCCATGTTTGGATCCCTCATCCAGTGTTTAAAAGCTGCACTAGTCGATATTTTTGTATCAACAAGGGATCAAATGACTACATGTAATGAGAAATCGCTCATTGTAACAGACCAACAGAGGATTTTGACCAACTCTGTAGCTCGTCCTTAACTCTAGGGAGCCTTTTAGTGTCTTTCAGCTCACTGTTTTGGGTTTAAGGCCCACGACTTTACTGTTTTGGTGCAATCTCAGCGCTCTCATCAACCTTGTTTCTACCCTCAGCCCTTGACAGCAGAAATGACAGCTAATTTTGCCTTGTATTTGCCGGGCGTATCAATAGGCAACTGTTTGCTAGCACATTTTGAAACTTTACAATGTGGTCATATGTCAGTGATGTGTTTACATCTTGTTCTGCTGCCTCTGGGTGAACAAAAAAAGAAATACAGCTTTAACACATACATTGTGCACGTTTGGTCAGTCATGATATTACTGAGAGTGAAGCGTTTTAAGCTTTTTGACTATTCTGTTCCCAAGTTAAACGACTCAAATTATTTTCAGTCAATGATTCACCAATGATGTGACAGATACGCCAAGTCATCGGCTGAATCCATGGGTCTGGACTGATAGACTTCAGTGTGATGGAAGTCTGGAGAGAAAAGGACCATCAATTCCAGACTTTATGACTTTCAGAGTCTCCATTAGATGCAGACTTCACAAGACTATGTCTGTGCCCATTCATTTTATTGATAGAGGTATTACAATGCCGAGTCTAAATTAAACTCCTCACTGGAATGGAGGAGGGTTTGTCCGCAAAATACAAAGAAGTAAAGTAAGAGCAGTCGAGTCATTGAGGACATAGGACGTCATGTTGTTCTTCCCATCGATATTCAGCAATTCCAGTCTGTCTCTTACTATCATCAGACACATAAAAAGTAAACCTGGATATTCGAAGAAAGTGGGAAAGACTGAGGCGAAAATTGTAAAATACATAATTAAATTCTGACTGGATCTAATGGCAAAAAATACTCCACTTTTAAAAAAATATTTAACTCAGTGTTAAATTCATTAACTATTTAGTTGTACCATTTGGCCGTCTAATACTGACGTTAGTAGCTTCTGGGCCTGAGTGGTAAAAACAGGACGACCCATTTCTATGCCCTGGAAAAGAAAAAAAAAAGAATTAAATTTCACAAAAATGTCAAAGTGACTTGTACTCAGTCTGAGATGTGACATTTCCCACATGTATTTTGAGACACACAGCTTCACAGAAAATCCAGAGCAGGACTGCTCCAGTGCAAAGAGACAGCACAGGCCAATAGTAGCAATCCATCAGAGTCAGGCCGCATCAAACAGAGTTTGCTCTGTATGACCTAGTCGTGATGTGACAGTGGTAGTAATGACAGTGAGTGGGCAGCCACTAGTGACAGGCTGGCCTCCTGGACTGGTCCATTTAGTCCCACACCAGCAGTGACCCTGAAACAGCATCCGTTGGCCTCACACTCCACTGCACAAACAGGTCAGAGCACACACACACACACACACACACACACACACACACCCACTGCAGCTCATTCTGATCAATGGGCCAGACATTCTGCGTGTGACACACTAACAGAGCAATGCAACAGAGGCCCTCCTGTCATTTTACATAACACCGGTCTGAAATCAACTCACATCATCACTTCTGGCGAGAAAAAAAAAAAAAAACCTCATGTGAGTGAGTTGGACTGAAGTGCATCTTCTCTCTGAATCAACTGAAACTTAAACCGCCAAGTTATGACCTGAACTATGCTAAACTACGCTAAGATAAGATACATTTTCCTAATCTGTTCCTATTAACTAGCAGGACTTTCGGTGGCTAAACTGCCTTGTCATCAGTGCTCTGTGTAAATCAGCGGATGGTTGGATACGGTCTAGTGCCAGTGACACACTTTTCCCTCGGTCCCCCAGGTATCAGGCCCCGTCCACAGCACAGAGCAGTTTGATGATGACTGCCCCCGACCTCTGCCCCGTCAATATATCGATCTCAGCTGCACAGAACAAACCTCCATTATTTACCACTTGTTTTAGAGCAAAAACATCCAAGGCCTGCTGCCGGGGAGTCGGTCCGCTGAATTTTGAGTTATGGCAAATTCTTTGCATCTCAAAATCGCTTTGTCAGCAACGCGTCCCCGCCTGTTTAAATCACTTCAGTTACAGTGAGAAAGTGGAGCAGTGACTGATGAACAACGGTTCTAAGTATATTTAGCCTGCTTTATCTGTGGCTTCCTGGATTCCTCCTACTGTGACTCTTCAAAATCCGTCAGAGTGCTAAATTTATTGTTTGTAAATGACTAACAATACAATACACACACACACACACACACACACCTCTTTTCTTTATTTTGAAGCATTTCCTTCTTTTGAAATAACACACAGTACAGACAGTGCAATACCTTGCTAGTGCTATGGTTAAAGCTGCTACTAAGGAAAACAGCATCGCACATGAAAACCTCAACACACTTATGGCAGTAAAAAGGTGCTTTGGATAAAAATGTGCGGACAGTTGTCAATATATGTGATCAAATGGTTTTAGGAATGGTAAAAAGAAAATGATCAAATTCCTGCCCATAGTGAAAGCAATCAGCGATCAGCGTCAAACTGAAGAGTTCAAACTGTTTTCTCCTCGAATGTGAACTCATTTACGGCAGCAGGACGGTGTGTGTGGCATCGAGCCAAAATAAACTACATCGTGTTTGTTCATGTTAATTAAGGAACATGTCACCCAGTGAAACCGTGTGGCTCACCGTTGTGTTTTTATACATTTCTGGCCAAAATGGAGGTCTACGGCGCAGGGTAAAAAAAACTTTGCAGAAACACTTATTAGTAGGATCAGTTCTTTGTTGGTTTTGGTCTTCTCACTTTTGGTCTTTTCACTGGAAGACAAAAGAGCATATAACGTTGTAGTTGTAGTGATAGTATGTGTGTTGTACCGGTCACTTTTACCATCTGTTTCCCTGATTTCAAATGTTGTCTTCATATTGGTTTGCAGCTGCACAATGGACTGTTCTGAACAATGGGACTCCCACTTATGATGGGAGTCATATATGAAAATTGAACTTTAGGCTAATATGTCCTATCCATGGGAAGTGTTATACTTTGGGTTTTCCCACTTCCAAAAATGCACTGAAATAATGTTGACACCAACTGTTTAAGCTTAGGGGTACTCCTAACAATACATTAGTTTCAAAAGATGAACGTTTGAAATTAGATTTTGACTAAATAATATAAGTATGGAGTGTTGGAACAGGTAAGTGAATTTACAAGCCGTTTTTGATAGTATTTCCTATAATCATCAGCTCTTTAAGTGTTTGCGATCGTAGAAAGACATCATCGACTCACAAGGAAGAAAGGGAGATGAGTGGAGGTCTTTTATGAAAAAGGATGGAAAGGGCCAAAGTGAAGCCCCCTTTGTGTCCGTAATAGTTTCACCGAAGTAAAAATCAATACAGGCCTCTTGTCTGAGTAGTCCAGATGAAAAGAAACCATTACTTTTTTTTTTTTTTTTTTTTAAATGGACCGTACACAGCGCTCACGCCGGGCAGGCAGCCATTTTGAGCAGGATCACAGCAGCCAGCAATCACTCAATTCCCTCTCTCAGTTCAACACCTCCACTGACACAGCCACTGTCAGACACAATATCGTGGCTTTATTGAGGCTCACCGTTCATTTATTGAAAGGTTAAATCACAAAGTTAAATAGGTGCTCATTTTGTCAACTGGAAAACACATAGTTCAAAGAGGAGAATCAACATCACGGTAGTTGATCTGCAACAGCAAAACTGCCTCATAATAACATTTGAATTACGGCAGTTATAGTAACTAACTTGCACCTTTACTGCCTTTAAACTGGTGGCGCTCCAGTGTTACCACGCAATGAAAACAGATCTCTCAAATGACTCCTATAACAACATACCAACATCAGCAGCAATTCAGTCTGAAAATCCAGCTGTCAAAAGGATCATCCATACATGATGATATAAATCAGTGGTAAGACTGACGCTTAAAAAGTATTTATCCACAGGATGAGGACAAATTATTCTGGTGATTCGTAATTTTCAATTTGTCCAATAAATTGGTTTTTGACCAACTACCTGCGTAAACGAATGACATCCCCATAAGCCTTTTCTTGGTTTTGGTGCTAATTAGCAAATTCTGCTTAATAGAGGACAACTGTTCAGGGCTGTCCTCGGTTGCAGAGAAGCAAATTATTCGCAGGGTCTCTCTTGCATAACCTTGGAGAAGTCCCAGGAAAAAGTACAAAACAAAAATAGGGAGTACAACTACCAGAGGTGCAACACATACACGGTACAAAATAAAACAGTTTCCATACTTCTAACCCTAACCCTTTTAGAGGAAAGTATACAAATTCTATATAAAAACATATTTGCCCCATGAAGATACCGTATGCTAGCGACACATTACAAAACATAGGGAAATGTGACACCAATGCGTTAACGTGTAGGCCTACCCTTCAAAATAAAAGTCTTGTTCAATCCAATTAGTATTTTACATGAATTTATAATGCTCTACTCATAAAATAGAGCTACAAATTACACACTCCTACACTAACTAAGCTGAACTATGATGACGACTATGGTAGACATTACCTGTTAAGCAACAGCATATTACATTTTCAGTATGAGCATGCATGTCAGCATTTTTCTGTCTGTGCACATCCTTGCTGTGGCCAATGTGACAGACACTGCACCACCATGATTTCCTACAGCCTATGGGCCATCGCTGGTATGAGACCTTACAAGGAAGCACTAAAAAATACTCCACAATCCACTAAATTTGTTGTTTCTAATCTGCATCTCTAATCTTCTACGAAATACAAACAGTTACAGTGATTAATAAGAAAAATGAAAAAATATTCAAATGTATTTTCCAGTTTTAAGAAATCCTTGAAAAAAAATCCTGAATCTGCAACAAAATGTATTCTTATTTCTTGGTCCATTGAACAACTTTCTCCCAAATATCCTTATTTAGGACTTAATGGGACAGAAAACAGAACTTCCTTTGTGGAGACAAAAACGGAACAGTAACTGGAGCAGTTTTCATTCACTGGGTTACGGTTGTGTTACACCACCAGGTAAAAGAGAAACACGGACATGTACAGTATCTGAAAAAGCACAACAGTGACAAATCTATACAACAGCACTCTGTGTGATACATACACATCATGTCTCCCTGCTTTCTGCTGCCATTCAGTTAAACCTGGCACCTTAAAGCACACTGCTGCCTGATTTCCTGTGTGTGTGTGTGTGTGTGTGTGTGTGTGTGTGTGTGTGTGTGTGTGTGTGTGTGTGTGTGTGTGCATGTGTGTGTGTGTGTTTGCGTTGTCAGATTAAATAAGGCGTTCGTGCCATGTGCTTGCGTGCCTTCAAGTACATGTTGCACACACGTATGCATTTGTGCATACGACTTTTCCTTTGGCATCACACACACACACGTACTTGTACTTCTGTCTTTGTGAGGACACTCACTGACTTTATGCATGCACCCTACCCTAGCCTCATCCATCGCAACTACACTGGGGTCCAAAAGTCTGAGACCACTTTCCCACTGAATTGGAAAGTGGTCTCAGACTTTTGGACCCCATTGTAAATGCCTAACCCTAACACTAACCTAAACCTAATTCTAACCTGAATCCTAAAACCAAGTCTTAACCCTGAAACAGCCCTTTAAAGTTGTCAGGATCGGCCAAAATGTCCTCACTTTCACAAAATGTCCTCACTCCATTCAAACATTCAAACCGGTCCTCATAAAGACAGAAGTACACGCACACACACACACACACACACACACACACACACACAAAGGGACTGAGAGAGAGAGAGAGAGAGAGAGAGAGAGAGAGCAAGTGTCCCACTGGACATCATTGCAGCACATTTACACATAATGCATGAGTGCCACTGACAGACCAAGTGGCACTACACTCACACACGCACATACACACACACACACACACACACACACACACACACACACACACACACACACACACACACACACACACACACACACACACACACACAGACACGCGTACACATGAACGTATACATGCACTATGCAGGGCCGTATTCTGTCTGCTTGACTTTGTCTCCCACCATGCCCTGGGTTAAAGAGTGGTGGTGCAGGGCGGGAGGGGAGATGAAGCTCTGCTCTGCACATCATTAACACACTGCCCCCCCCATATTCCCCCACCCTGTCATAAAATCTGACAGCCTGAGGTTGAATTAGAATTAGAGGTAGCCTTGTTTGTATGCGTGTGTGCGTGTACACAGGGGAGGCTGGCGAAACCCAGGTTGTCACAACCACGGTATCCACCAGATCCAAGTCTTCTCATTATGCTTTCACAAAAAAAAATGTATTTTTTGGTCCTTACCAAGAAGGACAAACCTCTCAAATGCAGATTAAAAAAACTTCAAGGAAAGTAACAGCAAGAAAAAACACACAGCAAAGCATATTTATGGTTAAAATCTATTCAGAAAGGCTCGTTGCGACCCTGCAGTAAATAAATTCAATCAAACAAACTGCATCATATCCATCATATCAGATGCTACTGGCACGAGATATTGGCAAAATGTTAGTAAATATTGGTGAGAAGCATAAAATCACACAATCAGAAACTTATAACTGGAGCTACACAATTACATTAAGTGCATGCTGCAGTCAGTGGACTCCCGCTACATAAGCTGTTGCCCCCGTGGGAAAAAAGCATATGACAGATGCGTAAAACACAGCTATGACCGTAAGTCAGCCATACAGCAGCCTGATACTGGCCCATGGCCCCCTACAGACCAGCTACACTTTTACGGAAAGGGGGGGGGGGGTTTACCAGGAGGCACAAAACGCTCCAAACTGTGAATATTTAAAGTGCAAGCACCAAGGGACGAGTGAACTAAACTCGTAAATCCTTTACCACTTAGCATCCATAAAACATGAGGTAACCAGGGGGGGGAGAGGGGGAGTTAGAGACAGAGAGAGAGGGAAAGTTATTGGGAGATAACAGCCAATCAAACTGGTCAGGCTTCCTGCTGAGACTTTTTCTTGCTCTTGGGGAGACAAACCGTTGGCGAAGGACTAGCTGTGGAGTCGAATGAATTCCTTGAGAGGCGTGAGCTGAAACGGACAGTTGAGCATTGGTACTCAGTGACACCCCATTACATAATGTGCGGCCACGAGCCTTTTTCGGAGAGGACATTTTAATTAGTCATTGGGGAAAAGTACTGTAAGTACTAATAACGTTAGGCCCTGTTGATTCAATGGCTGTTTGATTCAAGTGAGCCATGACAGTATGACAGTGAGCCAGAATTAAAAAATACCAGGACTCTAAAACCAAAGCAGCAAAATGGAATTCAGCCATCGTTACTTTTATTATTTACAACTTTGCTTTTCCTACTGTGACATGTCAAGACGCCTTTTGTGAAAAAGAGGGCTTTTTAAACTGTAGGAACCGCAGTGAAACCTAGCAAATAGCCATTGTCCCAGATTAGGGTTTTGTTTCCACTGTTCCCTGCCCGCTTTGTGGATGAGTTCCTAGGATTAAATTTAAGCACTGCGCGGGTGGCAATTCTAAATCCGAACTCCAGGTGTTTTCTGGTGTTGCTGGCGGTGCCGTTGATCGTGACTGGTCAGGTAGTTGTGTCATCGCACTCACGAGAGGGATGACTACAACAAACCCCAACATCTTGCAGAAACGGGGACACAACACACAGCCAAATAGGCAAGGAAAAGAAAAAAAAAACTGAGGAAAAATTATGAAAAAATAGAGGATCACCAAGTTAGCAGTGGAACGCAAAATGGTCTGGTGCTCTGGCCACCGTTTTGGGCCGCCAACCTGCTTGTGCCGGCCCTAGCAGCGCTCTGGATTCTCCGTCAGCATCTGAACTCTACATATTTCTCTATAATAACAATATCTGTACCCCTTTTTCTATCGTCTGTTCCACATCTGCTTACGTAATGAGACAGTTTGGGGTAATAATTTTACTGTTCATTTTCGTTTTTTTTGTTTCCTCCTAAACAAGTTTGACTAATCTGAGCATTATTGACAACCGGTCCGATTCGCCCAAGTACTACGTTATCACGACTTATAGCAACAGAGCCAGGATGAAAAAAAAAAAAAAAAAATGCAAGTTGAAATGATGTATAGTTTCCTTTAAGAACCACAGTGAGAGAGGAAACCAAAGGAACAATCCTTTTTCTGGACAGGGTGCCAATATTGATAACGCTGAGGAGATGCCGAGTGTGGGAGAGAGTGTGAAATTTTTATTTCTGCAGTCCTTTTTAAATTAGCTATGCAGTCTGTGTCTTTATTTATTTATTTTTTTTAAGTAAACCGCATTCCAGCAGAGGAGAGTTTGATAGACAGTTCGCTGCCAAATACTGACAAAGTGTGAAAAACAGACTATTATGTACTGCGCCATGAGCTGATGTCCCTCAGAGAAACTCACACGGGGTCTTCAAACAAATTAATATCTCAACTTGGATTCTTCAGCCCAAAGGAAAAATCGTATTAAATAGTGAAAACATATCAACAACTTTCAGCTAAAGCAAAAACAAGGTTTGATTTCACAGAAAATCTAAGGATTATAAATTAAATAATAATTCTGGTTTATTACAACTTGGGTCTTCATTTTGTAGTTTTGACCGTCATTCCCACAGTATCAGTAATAACATTGTGCCCACCAAGTTAATTGTTGATGAGGGTTGAGTCGAGATGGGTGAGAAAGAAAGTTCATTTATTTTTTTGGAGAGCTGTCAATTTAACGGCCTTCTGATTCCACGACTCCACAATACCAAAACCCGTCAGTCTGCCCATGAACGATTCTGGTACATTCATTCATCACTCAAAGTCACTGTTTATCGCTTCTGAGCGGTGAAGTTTTTTTTCCTTTCTTCCTACCGCTCCACTCCCTCGGGACCGACTGTGCAGTCTTGACTTATATATTTCATTAGTTTGTCGCTCCCCTTCTCACAACCTCCAACACCATAGAGTCCTGGCTACAGAATAAAACAGGTGTTTCTTATGTACAGCCCACTCCCTCGATGGAAGATGTCCCTCCCGCCTTCTCTTTCTTCACAGGCCTCTCTAAGCGTAGACCCAGTGTTGTCATGATTTTAAATATGATACTTTAATCAGCCATAATGGGTCCGGGCCTCACGCGAAGCTGGATGCCACAGTCTCCGGCGCACACATACACACTCATGCCCACATGTGAGCACGTCAGCGGGAAAAAAAACCAATAAGCTGCGGTATAGTTCCCATGACGATAACCGCTGCTGCCGCTTCATATCTGTACAGCCTGATTAATGGCAGCTGCTACACATTTCTCTGCTCCACAGGTGATTTGGCCGATACAGTCGTCCAATACAGACATCACCAGTGTCATCCAACAGCTGTTGTAGTTTATGTCTCATACACACCTCTGCAAATTCAGAATTAAATGATAAATCTATCAAAATCTAATGAATAACAAAATAGACATTTATTAGGCTTTAGAATAATTTAGTCTCTATCATTATTATCTAATTAATAATTATTTTAATTAATAAATCAATTATCTAATTAACAAGTATAAATGTTGAAAATCATGTTTTACTGAATGTTTTCAAATACAATACGGCTATAAAATAAATTTGACACAGGATATTTAAAACAATAAACTAAATGGATATTTAAAAAATACTGTTTATCAACTGAATGAATTCAAGAAATGATCTGTTTAGCACACAGAAATATGTCTTTGAGAGAAAATGCTAAATTTCGTCCCTGGCATACTTTATGCAGTTGGTATTAAAAAATAATGGCATCACCTCTACGTTCTTTGAAATGTCAGAAGTTACAGAAACCACCAAGACGAAAGTTCATTATGGCAAATTTCATTATGTTCCAGAGGTTTTAGAAAATCTGAGTGTCAACCCAGAGTTGAAGGGGGTCACAGGAGGAGAGACATGAGACGAAATCTGAGTCAAAATTTTTTTTAGTCCAGAATAAGATTATCTCCATGTCTATTATGATTGAACGTTATGAAATTTATGTAGAAATCATAGAAAAATGATGGTCCTCATAACTCCAGAAGCTGCCTAAGAATCATCACGTTTTCTTCAGTATCAGAGTAATCCAGTGATCTCTATATCCATGGGTAAACAAGGAACTGCCAATAGCTAATTTGGCATACATGTAATGGTGGTGATTTGGCAAAATGTAAACAAATATAGGCTTAAAAAAAAAAACAACCTCATGTTGTAGCCCAAAGCTAACTAATTGACAAATATTGGATCGATTGCCATGAAATTTGATACAAACTTTCAAGATGTCCAAAGGATGGAGTCATACCATGGCTATCCATCTACCACCAACAGCAAGTTGACATTTTGTGGGTCAGTCTGAAACCCGTAACTATTGGACAGATTGCCATGGAATTTGGTGTCGGCATCCACTTTCCCTTTAGGATGAATTGTAATAGCTTTGGTGATCCCCTGATTTCTCAGCTAGCGCCATCATTAGGTCAAAATTGAAATTTTGAAACCATGTGTTTAGTGCTAATTAGCAAGTGTTAGCATGCTTACACGGTAAACTAGGATGCCAGTTAACATTACTTGCTAAACATGAGCATGGTAGCGTTCTGATGTCAGCATCTTGAAGAAATGACACAGCTTTGCCTCTGAGTACCACAGAGTCATTAGCATGGCTGTAGATTCTTAGTCTTGTTATAATCCCTCTTCCCCCTAGCCTTGCAAACCCTATTAAATGCTTAATTCTTATGTTATTCAAGAAAAATAGAAATTCCAAAAGTAACAGCTATATCAGAATGTCAAAACCAATAAGAAAACATGTCTAAAACTGGACATGTACTTGTAGGATCTCACATCCACTCGTGTCTCAAGCACGTTTCTTTTCACTACACCAATGCCAATGCTCCACCATAACCCCTTGAATGCAGCATCAGCACCTAATGTCATAATACGTATTGACAGTGGGAGCAACGAGGAAAAGTAGCTGAAGTGAAGTACAGAGCACTTATCATAAACAAGGACAGAGCACAGACACAGGCAGACACAACATTTGGCACCAGGTGGTGTGTGCATTTGCCTGTACATACAGTTAGCGTGTTAGTGTATGAGCATGCGTATCGGTGCAGCAGGGACTATGAGTCCATCTGTATTTAATGCTACTGCAAATACTACTGACTGAAAATAATATATTTTTTACTATTTATATATATTTTCATACTACTTAGACATAAGTATTCTCTAATAATGTGGCCATTTTAATAAAGAAAACAACATGGTACTTTAACTTTAAGGTTGCGTGTGTGGAAATTGGTGAGTTCAATATACGTAAAATGTAAAATATGCCATATTATAGGCTCTTCTGTGTCATCGTGAGATCTGGTGGTGGAGGATGGGGCTCTGTTAGCATGTTAGCTAATGATTTATGACTCACTGGATGGTCAGAAAGCACAGCCTGAGCCTGGGGGCAGAGCTGCACTACGAGGCCTCCCCCTGCCCCGCTCAGTCAGGTGGTTGCTGGTCTGCTGTGTACCCCCGGGTCCCAGCTCGGAGCTCCACCGTAGGGCCCTGCCTGGCTACCCACAGAGGAATATTATCGCTAACAGGATCGGTTTTAGGTCATAGAAGTGCACACATGAGCAGACACACATGTGCGCAAACACACTGAGACATCATGGGAAAGGGCATTCAGAAAGAGGAAGCACACTGGTTGAAGAAACACTCTGCTTCACTGATTTTTGAGACAGCTTATCCGCCCACACTCACACGCGCAGAAACAGAGAGACACAAACGCACACACCGACATGCATGCACGCATATACACACTAAGAGCTGGGAGATCCTTGGTCTGAGGACAGCAGTTCTTTTTCGGCTGATGCTGTCAGATCCGCTGATACTCAGAGATGCATGGAACTCACTGGGACACATGCGCGCACACACACACACACACACACACACACACACACACACACACACACACACACATTGGGCCTTCCTCAAGCTCTGTCTTAAGAGCAAAATAGTAGGATTTCAGTAAACAAAAAGATTAATATTCATGGCAATATGCTGTGTATGTTTGTTTGTACGTGGGATGAGGGGAGGTAAATCAAAGCTATGAGTCAGGAAAAGGAGGGACAAGAGGATTAAAAGGTTCCGGGCAAAAAGAGTGCAGGGCATAGAGAGAGGGCGGTACAGAGAGTGATATCTCAGTACCCACAACAAACCAGAATCGAGACGCATTCGTTGCCTCCCTCCAACACTGCAGCTACACACCCATTCTGCCTACAGGATTGAACCTTCCTCCTCGCTCTCTGTTAACGTTACACTCTCTGCTTCCATTCATGACGGTATTAGTCGTGTTAATCCAAGTGGCTCCTTTTTACAAGAATTTACAAAAAGCCTTTGTTTCAGAAGGTAACGTGAAAGAGCAGGATTTTGTTGATGTATTGGTTTTTACCTTGCTAGCAGCAGGGCCAAGGTCCTTCCAGTGTTCAATCTTTATTTTCTGTCCTTCCATCCAACACTTTGATAAAGAAACTGATATCTCAAGGTCTGCTACAGAAATGCCATGAAATGGGGTATGTATATTCATGGCCAGTGCCCAGAGGATGCCACAATAACCTCGTCTGCATCAGTTCAAAACCTACCCTTGATCGACACATTGCTCCATGAAGCCTTATCTGCAAAACTAACGTGCAGGATGTCCATGAAATTTACTGAGCACATCCTTGCTCCCTAGGGGAAAAACTCTCTGTTTTAGACAGTTAACGACCTTTACTCTTGTCACACCTTCAGGATAAAATTTCCTCTCTGCACACTGAAATCTCATAAACTAATGTTAGATGACTATGGAATTTGCAGAGCACGTTCACAGTCATCAGGGCATGAGCCTTTTTTTTTCTAGCGTTGTGCTCTTTTATATTTTTAGCCACACTACTGCTAAAGCTCTAAGAATAGTTATATTGTCAGTATGTTGTTGGCTCTGTCTAGCACTTTCTGAATGAATCTTACAGCCTTTAGAGAACCTTGTTCCCATCTACAGTACAAGCCTGTTTTGTTGGGGTATTGTTATAATTGATGAATTGATGGTGGTGGCCAACATTAAGGTTTTAACTTTAAATCAGCACTAATCTATATCAATATAAATTAACAATGGATCAAACAACTACGTGTAATGTGACAGGTGTCGCTCGTCATGCCACACCAAGAGAGAATTATCACCAACTCTGCAATTTTCTCGGCTCCATGGGGCTTTTTAGCCTCTTTTAGATCATTGTTTTGGTTTGACATCCTGAAATTCTGCTCTCAACCAAACCAGCTGTTTGTTTCCAGCTGCTGCAGGCAGCTGTCGTAGGCCAAAGAGCTTTGACAAACCCAGTGTACACTACCTGCCCAGCACCAAAAGGTAGACAGACAAAGTTAGCAACTAGCTGGTGAATGCAGTGGAGCTTGTGGTTTTGTAGCTTGAGCGCTAGGTACTTTTTCTAAGGAGTTGGTGGAGAGAAAACCACAGTCAATATTGGACTTGCAATCATTATGTGGCCAGAAACAATCCTATTGAATGATGATATTGCTGTGTAAGTGGGTGTTAAAATGGGCAACTGTTTGCTAATCTGTTAGTCATAATAACTTTGTAAGGAGATAATATTTCAGATGTTTTTCAACGTATTCCACTGCACCAAGTGGCCAAAAAAAAAAAAAAAATGTAATCAGTAACGCAACTTCAAAAAACATATCACTTTATTATTAACACAAAAGCCCTGGAACTCTGACAGGATCAGAATATTAGAGAAAACATTTAAGACAAAACCATCACTAAGTACAGCCTCAAAAAATTAGCATGGACATGAAGCGAAACCTGACTGACAGTTTCATCAACAACTGAAAATGAAAATCTTTTGAAAAATCAGATTTCTTCCAGGGCTGTCGTATTAGATTATATTACATTGCACATGTGCTCTCTATAAACTGGTAACAGTGTTATTATCAAGATAGTTTTGAACATTGCCCTAGAGATGCAAAAAACAACATGATGCATTAGAAAATAAAGTGTTTCATCTGCATTAGTATGAATGTGGTCCAGTCACACCAATGCTGTCACACAGCTGACATGTTCTGTCCTGCCGCTACCTTGCACTAACCACAGTAGAGATATTTGTCCTATTTTTAGAAGGCGCTGAAAGCAGCTCAGACAAGCAGAAAATATCAAAAAGCGCACGATATATTTGCAGAGTTACCCCGCAAAGGCATGAGAGGGGGCAGTTATTTACAACTTTAAGTAAGCGTCAACTTGGATTGCCGGGGAATGAGGGGCTCCAATCTCCCCACTGCCTTTTATCAAAACGACAAAGAGAGGAGAAAATTCTGCAGCGGCTTTATGTAAATTCTGTATATATTACGGAAGTATATAAATCTGTGGAGGGTGCTTATGGATTTACATTACAGCTAATAACAAACAATGCAATAAAACGGGAAAGCCAATACACTCCAGTAACAAGGTCATCATCTCAATGACAACAATAACAGCCAGGGAGACTCACACTGCTGCTAGCTGAGTGTTAAATGCATGCTGGTACTACATGATGCAATCCTATCCTCTCTCATTTGCTATTTTTGTATCAGCTTATGCCAAACAAACTGTGAAAACTGGCATTGAGAGTTTTAGCTTCACTTGATTCCTCTGAGGGGAAACCCTCCCTTCTGCACAAGAATTATGACAAAAATCAAATAAGAAACAAACAAAAAATATACATCTAAAAAGGAGAAATACCTGTTTATATCACAAGTCCACATACAACAACAATGCTACAGAAACACCACGTCAACAAACGCGCACAAAAAGTGATTAATTTAATAATGAAATGCTTTCACCCTAGGGTGCTGAAACACAGAAGGTCATGGGGAGGATGAAAAAGACGACAAAAACCAACAATGACCTTCAGGCTTACCAGCACGGCTCACACACACGCACGCACACACACAAACACACACATGTATACTCCCACATTAATAAACGCCTGAGCGTGTGCATGGAAGAAACACAGAGCTTAAACACAGACACGATTAGAAAGGTGGGAGGAAAAATGCAGAAAATACAAAAAGCCTCTTCAGCTGAAACAAATGGAATAAGGGGTCTGAATGAGAATATACACGCTGACGATACGAATAAACACCACCACCAAGAAGAACAGCTGAGGCTGCTGGGATTGTCATCAGTTACTGTACAATGTAAGAAAGTAGTATTGCAATACTTGAAACTGCGACTTCATGATGCAAAATGAAAAGTCAGGGGATCGGTAAAGTCATCCATCCTGTGGGTGACATGAATGTGTGTCCCACAATTCGTGATAATCCATCCAACAGCTCCATCTGACATTTGAACCATAAAAAATTTCAACGTTATGGCGGCACTAGAGGAAAGGTCGGGGGGTCGCCAAAGTCATCTGGATTCATTCTCCTAGGACCAGGGACAAAAGTGGTGGAATCACTGACTGACTAACACTTTCGTCCCGGGAAACGTCACAGCCCGTATGGCATCATCGGGGAGTGATGCAAGTCAGGATAACAGAATACGCCACTGTCCTATTTTCCACCGTCGATGCACGTCAACTGTCCATAAGAGCGAAAAAATGATCACAGTCCCTCCCGGATTCAGCGCATATCGGCCACTGTACCTTAATAACTTGTCTGTATGATACGGCAAGCGTGCGTTATGGGCATCAGTTGACACCCATGTGTGCTGCGCTTGAGCTGCACTAGCACCTCTGTAAAGCTGTACTGAGGAACATTGGTTCTTTTCTTGCTCAATGCTAATGTCAGCACGCTAACATGCTCACAATGACAATGCTAAAATGCCTTTCATCATTAGTTTAGTGCGTTAGCTGGGTAACATTGGCAAATAAGTGCAGCTGATGGATATGTCATTAGTTTTGCAGGTCATAAACAAAAGTATTGGACAAATTTAAATTATGATTTGATGATAGCGCAAGATGAAAAGTCAGAGGATCACTAAAGTTACAAGTTAGTGTTTGGGGGACATGATTGTCAGTACCAAAATGAATCCATACTTGTTGAGATATTTCAGTCCAGAGCAAAGTGGCGGGATGACCAACTGACTCTGTCGCTAGCGTGGCAAAGAATTACTCATACAAAGCTGAAAAAAACTGGTAATGTTTTTTTTGTTTTTGTTTTTTTTAAATCGAAGCCAGTGATAGCTGATAACTGTGACGGCGTCATTTCAGAAATGGAAGACAGTGACTGAACCATGTCTGATTTTGAATGAAACATCAACAATCAGCTTTAATTATCGGAATGACCCTCTGAGAAGAACAAACCCGAGAGGTTAAAAAAAAGAGAGAGAGAGAGACGGAGGGGAAGAGACTGAGATGACAAATCACATGAGAGCAATTGAGAACTGGGAATGAGAAGGAGAGAGAGAGAGAGAGAGAGAGTGGTGATTGAGTGACGGTGCTCAGAAAGCATGCCTCCATTTAAACAACGCCACAACTTGCAACCAGATGGAAGGGTTAATGAGGAGGGAGTCATGCCTGAACACGATGCTTCTGTGTTGGGCTGCACCAATGGGGAGCACTGAAAGAACCAACAGGGGGTGTGTGTACGTGCGTGTGGAGAGTTTACAGTATGTGATGTGTGTGATGAAGGATTGAAGGTTGAAGCGTAAAACTGCGTTGCTGGCAAACACCATCTGGATGCGCAGGGGAGCGTGGACAAACAATCTCTTTCACACACACAAACACAAAGAGACACACAGGAACAGCCCTGTTACCAGGTCTTTAAGAGTAATTGTTGAAAGAGAGAAGACTTTCTCTTTTTTCCCGGCGCTTCCTGCCATTTAAACTGACGACTGTCAAGCCGCAAGCGCTCTCACACACCACTCCTTCTCACTTTCACTGTTATTGTTGTGAAATATGCAGTGAATGTAAAGTTAAACACCATGCATTATTAAAACTCAGAGCATGAATAAACCAGACCCCGTGTTGCATTTACATGCCTCACGACATAACATGAATTGTTTTCTCGGTCCAAATCACTGCACTATCAAAGCATAAGCTCTCACCTTGAAAATGAGAGGCTGGCCAGTGTTGAGGCAGTGTTATATATATTTTTTTCTTTTTAGTGGTAATAAGTGTTGAGAAGGGATGCTATACACACACACTTCTCACTGACTGAATTCACCCCACAAACCCTACTTTAAAATAACCCGTAGATCCCTAGTCTTATTAATTTATCGTCTTATTTTTCTTCCTTCATTTACAGGTTTATGGCATAGTTGGGATATTTCTTAGCTAGGAATTCAGTATGCTATGCTTTATCCAGAAAAGCCATTTGGCAATGTACAGGCACTATACAAGCTCTACGGCTTCTTTTTTTTATTTTTATTTTTTTTAAAAGTTCAATGCAATTTGGTTTTTTTTTTTTTTGGCAGAATGTCCAGAGACTTTTAACATCCAGCAAATATTTGTAGATGAACAAATAAAGGAGAGTGTCGCCGGTCCAGGGATTTTATCACTCACTCAATTTGTGATGACAAGTTTTGGCACCTGAGTTACCATAATGCTTTGGGTGACGCATACAGAACGTGTAATGTGGCCATAGAGTAAATGATTTCAGGGCCTGATATCCAAAAACGGATGCAGACAGCAGACAGGCGGACATTTTGGCCTATCCTACATCGGGTAGTAAACAGGTGTATGTGTCCTCATGTGCAGTTTGTGTATAGTTAAAATTTTGGGTTAAGCGCAGGCGTTCGCACAGGGGTTCGTGGACATCAGAGCTCACAAACGTGGCGTCTCGCAAAGATCCTCGTGGCAAGGCAAAAAGGGAAAGCAATATCTGACACTGAAATGACATCTGTGCATTGTGGTTTGATGGAAATGTATCAACCAATGGGATATCAGAGATTTAGTTTGCGCCTACTGATGCAGGATGAGGTCACCGCTACGGGTTTTTCAGGATGTGACAGTTAAGTCTCGAAGTCTCCAGAAGTTGTCCCGTTGACCGATTTGGCCTTTTGGCGATATGAACACGGAAACTAAAAACATCCCACGATCACTGTGCCATTATCTGTTAACTCAGCAGTACACAGCACACCTCAGTACCCTGCTGAATCAGGTTAGACAGAGAAGTGTCCTTTCTCTCACACAACAATATTAATGGGTTTCAAATGATTAATACAGTAAATTTTGAACATTTATTTTCAGGACATTTCAAAGAAGATAGATCACACTGTTCTGCTGCAGAGGCAGTTTTAGCTATACACATCAGTACTGCAGAGACTGAGCAGTGTCAAGGATCTTGTCGGGTCCACCCCAGTACATTGAGATAAAGTTGGTAGCTGTATGGATAACTACAGGCAATTGGCCAGTCTTACAGAATACTTTACTTTATACCTGTGGAAGGTGTACTTGGTAAAATGTCACCTTCTATCCTCAGGGGAATATTTGGCGCGGTACCAAACCAGATACTGTATATACCTTCAAACACCATCTGTTATCCCCAGAGTTTTCTTTCCTTTGTCCCTCTTTTTCTCCAGCTGTCTCTCCTCCCAGGTTACTGTGAATGCGTCTGTTCCCGGCACCCCATTCCTTTCTTCACTCTATATTTGTTCTGCCACTAAAAATGTAGTCTCTTTCTCACTGTGGGGAAGGGATGACATGGTGGTGGGTAACTCCGGTGCTTTGGTCTCTATCCTCCTTCTGCTACTGTTACACTTCAGTAAAGCTCAGCGCAGTGAATTGGTTCAGCCTGTCTGTTTAATTGCTTTCCACTTCCAAGAAGGCTCCCTGCTGGCCCAGACAGAGAGATTCGTACAATAGATGATTGGGGTGAGACTCATAAACCGCTACTGTGGCATTTCATTTGGGAAAGAATTCTGTACTTCACTTTCACAGCAATAATCCACTTCCAAAAAATTGCCTTATGCCCACCTGCGGCTTGATGACCCTGAACTAATGCCCAGTAACTAAAAGGGTAGCTAATGCCTCTCCAAAACTGTCAGGGCTGTCATGACAAACAACCATGACCCGCCTAGAGTCCGAAAGTAAAATATATGGCTAGCTGCTCGAGGTGGTGCGAAGACTTGTCTGCACAACTTGAAAAGTTTTCAACTTTTAACAAAAGGTTTTGCTCGATACACGAAAGCACTGAGACAAGTCAACGCCTGAAAGCGTAGAAAGTGGATGTAAATACGGAAACAACTGTGGTTCCTGTTAAGAATTGAACAGCTACTGCTAAAGTCTGCGTAGTCAGTACTAAGGAAAAAAAGTCCACCTGAACGCAAGACGTGAAAAACAAACTTGCCACACCAAACATGCTTCTTCTACACCAACATTTCTAATTGCACATAAAATGTTAAAAAAAAATGTAACAGACTGTCTTGACATATGTCAAGCACCTTAATGGTTCAAGAGGAAGAACCACTGCTGGTAAGGCTCTACAAACAGAATTAAAATGTTAGAATACTTTCTTATTGGGGGTTGTGATGAAATTTACTGCCGCTTGTCACTGTGAGCAGTTAGTTAGACTGTTTTTATTTAAGCTATGTTATTAGCGCTTGCTAGGCTAATATGGAGTTAACTACAGATGTGGGACAAAGTCGCTGTTTTGTAAGTTACAACTCAGTCTCAAGTCTTTGCTATGAAGGCCTGAGTCAAGACCCGAGTCAAGACCAGCAAGTCCCAAGCTAGGTCCAAGTCTTAAATTTTGTGTTTTGAGTCCTAAACATCTCATTATGTGTCCTCCTCCAAATTTGATGCCATTTTAAATTATTTAAATTAAACAGAGTATACTGTATTAATTTTAAAGAAATAATTAATGCTTTTTTAAAATTTGTATTAATTTCTTTCAAATTAATTTCATAACATTTAAAACCACCATAATCAGCAGTGCCTCCATATATTATTCCTGTGACATGATTAAAATCATTTCTTATTTCTGAGGCAAATGTTTTGCATGTTGACCACAGCAGAGGTGTCATCTGTTGTCTGGCTCCTGGTCTGCACTGCCGAATGCATTCAAATAAGTCAACGTGCATCTGCTTTAAGGAATATCAAGAGCTCCACAGTTTTTACAGCATTATTTTTCATCTTCGGGCTTGTGGAGGCCATCAACTTATTCCAAGTCAAAAGGGTAAGGTGCAGGTGAATTCTCAAGTCACTGGAGATTCTGACAAAATCATCAGATTCATGACTCCAGTCCACACTTCTGGTCAACTCATCAAAACGCTGCTGTAAGAGGGAATACCAAAGCAGTCCAAAGTGCGTGATTTGCCTGATGCAATCAAGCATCTCCCACCACCCACTGCTGGTCAGAAAAGTGACACATTATGTAAATTGTTGGCAATGTAAAAGCAGTAAGCTGCTAGACGGCCAATAATCAAAAACCAATGGGTGCTGACAGTGAGTACGGTTCATTTTACCTCATTTAACTGTCCTAAAAGTCACTTTTCTCCGCAATGTCAATACCTCTCCATGTTTTTCTCACCCCCGTATCAGACCACCGGTATTCTCTCTCATTCCCGTCACCCTTCGTGACCCAAGCTACTCAAGTAGATCTGTCTTTATTGGTATGTGAAGTGGAAGACAGCTGGACCTCTTAATTTCTGTATAAATCTCCATCTGAGCCAGACAGCAGCGACCCTGACCTCATTACGGCCGTTAACAATTGTTATCAACACCATTTGGGCCCAGGATTGATCTTCTCTTCCCCTGCTACCCCTTTTGCTCCTTTTGCCACACAGCCTAACAGAAGAAGCTCACACTGCATTGAAACTGATGTCCTGTATATGATGTGTATTTGTCAGTCCACCAATTTGGTCAACAACTAGTGGATTCATTGCCATGAAATTTTATACTGATATCCAGGGCGAGTGTGTGTGTTATTCATTCTTTTCACTTTTTCACTCCTGGAGTTCCACACAGGGATTTCGCATAAGCTAGTAAACCATTAGTTATGGCTAAAAAGAGATCCTTACACTAACAGCTTCATCACTTGTTCACCACTTGATCTTTCTGCTTTTTATGTTATGTTAATTAATATTTGTGACGTTTAAAGCCATCTAAAATATGAATTACTGATGTAAATTTTTTTTTTTGGGTCCTTTTGTGTCCTCCTTTGATTGAGATTTAAGTCAAAGCATTACCTTAAAACTGTTTTGACTTGATGTTCCCCTCTTAACTGCTTTACTTAACATTAATGGCTCCATTTTGAGTTTCCAAAAAGGATTCTCAAATCCAGATCAAAGCTTTGTGTAGTTTGGGGAAAACCTTCCGACTTCCCTTCACAGCAGAGCTACAGCACAAGGATAATCTCGATGGAGGTTTTTTCCTCTAGCGTCCGTCAAGTGTGTTTGAAGTAATATCTAATGCTTGAAAAAAATGAATCCAAAATGAAAGGACACAGTAGGACGGAGGATGAAAAACATCCTGGAGGTTTACCACTGACTGAGGATGAAACAGATGGTGACTTGGCCAGTAAGAACAATACAACATGTTCTTATTCTTATTTCTTACTGGAAAGATTACAAAAAGCTTTCCTATGGTTGTTTTCTATACCGTATCGTGTCCTGCAGTGTTTTGGATTATCCGTGGCGAGGGGGAGTGGTGGTGTTGATCTGTTTTGGCAGAGCAACGTTTTTTCGTCTCCAGCATAAACAAATTATTGAAGTTCAGGTGCAGTTCTCAACTAACAGCAGCACGTCAGAGTCGCGATGCACCCGCAAACTGTCACTGGAATCAAGACAGAGTTTGTTGTGAGCGTCAGCGGGTGAGCTTGCTGTCAGTGTGGATATCATTAATTAAAAATGCTGGCTGCTGTTTATTTATTCGTTCGGCTCTGCTGTTCACATACTTGCAGCGTAGTAAACCTGTTTTGACTGACTGCATTTCTTACAGCTGGTGTACCTGGGGCAAGGACACCAAACAAAGGACTGAAAGCGGATCGGGAATTTACTGATACAGATCAATTTGAAGTGCCTGGATTGGGTCCAGTCCTAATCCAGTGGATTGGTTTGGGAGGTCTCTCGGTAATAATGAACATATCCAAAACTGACGGTTCAGTACGTCTGAAAATGCAAAATATTTTAATACTTGAACAGTTTTCTGAACATATTTATGCAACCCTGTAAATGTAAATACATTTTGGAAAGCATGTTTTAAAGCATTTTCTTTCATTGTCTGTGACTTTTTAAACTTGAATTCGTACACACTGTCTCCTGTTTTTGCTTTGCTGCTGTAACAACCAATTTCCCTGCAGAGATCATTAAAGTTTCTCCATTTTTCTTAAGGTCTCTGAATAAACAGAAAACTGCAAGAGAGTAGGACACCTGACTGGATTTGGTCCAAAATTGAGCTGTATAGTTTTGTGCAGTAACAACACAACTCTATTCCACCATTGCTACCCATCCACGTCAATGAGAAACCCTGTATGTGTGTGTGTGTGTGTGCAGGTGTATGTGTTTAAATGTTATATTAGGCTAGTGTCAAACCACATCAGAAAATCTCTCCTACCCATCTCCTCTATCCCCTGAGCACACTTCCTTCTTACACTCACTCTCCCCCTCGCCCGCTCTGTGTTTTTGTGCCTATTATCTTTCGGTACAATCAGTCGCCCAAACACACATCAACATCTATCTAAACCATCTAGCAAGGGTGCACATCATCAGGGTTTACTGCATTTCGTGTCTAAGTCTGGTTAGACATATCACACATGAAAACACCCTGGCACACACACACAAGCCATTTATTACCTACGACGAATGTGGAGGGTAGTATTCCAGGGGGAACTTAAGTAAGACCAATACTGTTTTTTAGCCACATTAGCAGCATTGGATTAGTGCTGACACACTGAATTGAGGTGCGGAACATGGTAAACATTATACCAGCTAAGCATCAGCATGTTAAAGTTTTCATTTTGAGAAAGTTTCCATGCTAAGAAGGGCTCTAGACTCTTAGTCTTGTTAAGACTGAAAATGATAGAATGGTGTAGATCTCAGCAGTGTTTCAAGAGGACATAAATGGAGGATAACCTGGCTAAAGGCAAAACCTGGGTCTTTTCCTCATATTATTGCTCGTTATGAGTATTGTACATTACATTGGCCATGTAATGGCCAATGTAATAACATCTAGTGTAGAGATTTGGAAAACATACAGCAGCAGGGCTGCAGCAAGAACAGCTCTGATCTTGGCAAGGAGCGTAAGCTTCTTTCACCTTTCTAAAAAAAAAAAAATATGTACTTAAGAGAAAATATCTCAAACACTTGTTTTTGAGTCTGGCCAAAAATTAACAGAGTAATGGCCTTGGAAATTCCTGTTGCTGTTGCAGCAAACTGTATAGCATAGCAGATCCACTCCCTGGTCAACTTGCCGGTTGGCTTATAATGCATTCATGTCATATGAAATGGACGGTGTGGGAGAGACTCCTGTGTTAACAGCTTGCAAGCGTTCACTGGACAAATCAAGACAGTTGTATGACTACGGAGTTGGTTCAGTGAGAGTCAAAAGTACTGTGCACCGACAGTATACAAACCTGGACTGTTTACGAGACAGAATCTCACAATTACTGAGTCCGACATGACGCGAACATGTGTTAGATGCCACATGCATGCACGGTGGCTCGCTTCCAGGCTAGCTTGAGCGCATGCTAGACTCGTAGCAAAGCAGTAGCAAAGTTAAAGAAGAGAAGATGTCTGTAGGTTTCCAAATTGCAAAACAGGCAAGTCACACATTGTGCAGTTTTCAATGACTACCACTATATCATAAAAGAGTGACTCCAGTTGTGGCTAATTGCTTTACAACACCTATCAAGTTCGCTACGAAATCTACAGGGATTTCAAGGGGGACTATCAGTTCAACTCAAAGACTCAGGGTTTCAGGTGATTGCTGTTTTGTTTGCTTTAACAACCTATAGTAGTGTAATGATATGACAATAGCTTCCAGGTTGTAATAACCAAACTTCACTTTAAGTGTCCGTAGATGTATATAGGGAGGTTGTTGATCAGACACACACAAATTACAAAACAAGTATTTTAAGCCGAAAAAGACACAGACACGCATAGACACTTCAAACTGCTTGTATCTCATGTTAGACATGGGTCTTGTATAATGCAGGTTTAAGGAACTTTGGATGTTCTTCACCAGTAGGAGCATCATCTGGCCTGTCTGCCTCATTAACCCACCCTCAGCTCCCCATGGAGACAGGAAATAACACTGGGAGGAGGGCTGGACGCATGGAGTGGTGTGAATGATGGGTGAGTGTGTGTGTGTGTGTGCGTGTGTGCGTGTGTGCGCTCAGGGAAAGACATGTAGTGATGACGTACAGAGGGATGTAGCAAGAGCGTGAGAGCAACCAAGGAATTAATGCAGTTCGGGATTTTTATGCCGTAGCCTTGCTTTTCATCCCAAAACATTTCAACGGGTTTAGAATTACCTGGGTTTGTCCCAAAGGTTTTTCTTTCTCACAGGGCGTAATACAGCTTTTAGATCATTGCATTTAAAACTCACTATGTAATTTGCCAATCAAAGTTCATCATATGTTTCATATTAGCTTATCATAGCAGTTTTCATTGTTACTGGCAGAGACCACCTTTCCGGCGCGGGACTCAAATTGCATTCCTATGTCCTGTACAGGACATAAGATATTTATGGAAAATGAATGTAACAGAAATGATAGAGAAGAAAAAAAGCCCTTGCATGGGCACATTTTACATAATGTGGACGATATGGGCTGATGTCGGACGACATTTTTGACTGACTCCTTACCAACCTGCATCCTAAATACTCTGTTTTGATATGTTTTGAGGGAAATGTAATTGTGACCAGATTGCATTTTCTATTAACATAATGAGAAAATCTTGTTAATTTACGTATTTGGCAAGTTTGGCAAGTGAATATATTGGTAAAAAGTTCACAGACAATGTATTGTTTTCTGCCAAAATATCCCATCTTCTAGTACAATATCTTCTTTTAGCGAATACAGCATTATTACACTTTTTTATGGTTATGTTTAGACACTCACAGCACTTGGTTGTTTATTATTATTTACATTTACCCAAAGCAACGATCGTTCTGTAACCTTAACCGAAGTGCTTTTGTTGCCTAAACCTAACCACGGAGGGGACTCCGTCTCTGGGTTGACATTCATGCACTCTGTGCGCCCACCGTCAACCACAACCACCTCCTCATTAATAAATGCAATACTTCACTTTGAACATCATCCAGCCAGCAATTACATTTGTCATCACAACATAATTGGGAAAACAATTTAGTAATGGTGTATATAAATGTAATTTCTAGGAGTCTCGTCTATTAAAACAATATGGCACCATGAATCCTCTGAACCAATGGCTTGTTTGGCTTTGGTGTACACGAGTTGCTCTGTGTTATAGCCACTCAATATATGTTGTTGTGCCGGTGCCCAATACACATGGGTTTTAATATTGAACTTTGAGACCTGTGAAAACCATTTCCCACCAGTAACCACAGGTTTTTGCGAAATCAACCAGGACATGACCAGGATATTAACTATAAATCTTTCTTTGGTCTTTCCACTGAAACTTAATAAGGTGCATAAAATTATAATGTTTTTAGGCAGAGCGCTGGCTTATACTGGACAGCTTTGATGAAAAATGCTTTGTTGGAGTCACTCCACCTTGCCCCCTCCTCTGATGATTTGAAAATGTTTTGGGCTAATGTCTGAAACTGGTTGATTTTAAGCTTGGCTGAATTTTAAATTGATATACTGTCAGCGAGAAACGATTTCTGCCATTTTCCCCCTTCAAGTTGTTATAGTTGTTAAAAAAAAAAAAAAAAAAAGCCTACCACTAGCACACAGCAAAAGAAGTGAAGTGTTTTTCATATTTAATACCTGCACTGATGTCTGAAAGTGGTAGACCCAGCACAGAGAGCTGATTTACTGTTCAAGCACTGAAAAAAGGAAAAAAAGAAAAATCCAAATCCAGCTGTTTACACTGCAGTGGCATCTTTCGACACTACCTTCTTGAAAATTTAAAACCTCAATGTTGCATAACAAAAGTTTTTCTCACCTTGTTCTTCCTTACAGATGACAACAAAGTCTGAATTTTCCAAACAACTGCTCCCTGCAATATTAAACAGAAATAGATCTAAATGTACATGTTTTTAACTAACCCTGGATATAGAGAGTATTTACCTTCACTCTGCTTTTAAAAGATCCTCTTTCTTTCTTTCTGCAGTTATTTGCATTTGCAGTCTTATCACCAATAATATGACAAATCATTGTCAAACGTGCTTTTCCTCTCTCCCAACCACTCCTTCCCCTCCCTCCTCTCTCTCTCCGCCTCCATAATTCCCCCCTATCCCCTCTCCCTTTTCACCTCCATCTCCTTCTTTGTTTCTCGACAGAATCCAACATCTCGTCGGTCCCAGTCACCCCAGTGTCACATAGAAATGTCTCTTCTCTCTGGGCCATTAATGTGCATCATCATGGAGTTTGGTCCCAGAGGATCAGCCAAGTCAGCGAATTTACTCTGAGATGCGAGGAGGGGGGTTTCAGATCCCCAGTCTGGATTCAAGGACAATTCATTATCACTGCCAGGGTGCGGCAGGGAAGGGGGTGAGGGTTATGTAGTGGTGGGCTGCAGGACCACAGTTCAATAATATGAGTTTTGATTCTCTGACGGAGCTGAAGTGAGGAGCTGGGAAATGTCAAGGGCATCGCATAAACAAGCCGCTCCCCTGCTCGCTCTCCAAATCCACTGCAAACTGTCTCAGAAAATAAGCCCTTCCGTCGGCTGTGTGAATGTGCATCTGTGTGTGCAGAGAAAGAAGAATGCAAAATAGAGCCGTGCTAAAAATCCAATCAGTACTGTAAAGCTTTTTTAAATTTTATCTTTACAGTTATCTATAACCAGAAGCGACATTACTGCTGGAACAAAATGCTTTATTTAGAGTGAAATGCTTGCAGCTACTAGGAGCTTCGATCACTGCTAATACTAGCGCTACTGCTAACTTAATGTAACCATGTTTTATTCAAATCGCACCTTTAAGTGCGCGTCAGTAACAGTTTCTCTTCTGCTAAAAGTCAGAAATATTTGTTTCTGCGATCAGTTTACATTGCCGAAGCGTATATCCTTCTGACATCAGCCATATTCCAGGGACTGTGTCAAAGAGGTAGTTCTCATCTAGATATATATAGCCCTACATAGCCCTCCCATAGGAAAACGTTCTCCTTCCAGACTCAAAAACAAAAAGTAACTGCTGCAAGCTATGGCTGAAATTTACTACAAATATGTAGAATGAGCATCCCGGGCTGTTTCACACGCAGTGGATCTTTTCCTACCCTTAACAAAGTGCTTTGAGTCGCCTAAACCACGAAAACTTTAATTAATGATAATAATAATAATCAGGAGACAGGGTTGACATACCGGTGGTAACTATGGAGGTATTAACCTCAAGCACTAAAGCCTCGTGCCTAAGTCTGTCGCATAATTTTTACGGTTGGCAGCTGATGAGGTAAACAAGTGGTTTGATTAGTAGTTTTGTCTTCCCAATTCCCAACAACTTGTTTTGAAGGTTACACATGGAGAGGATTTAAAGTTATCAAGCCCATCATTAGAGTGATTATGTATGGCGTTATTAAGCTACCATAGACAGCAGCAAAAAGGCCCAACTTCTCATAAGTTCAGTGCTCATACGCTCCCTCCCTCTCACCACCAACCAATGAGAGGGTGCCTCTGGTGTGATAAAAGTGCAGTAATTGGCCAATCATGTTCCAATCACGGGCTCTTCTCTGGTAGCCTGCTGGAGAGGGGTGGAGGCCATCCAACTGCAGCTTTGTCAAGCTAGCACACACGCACACACACGCACACACACACATGCACACACACATGCACACACACACACGCACAAGCACAAACACACACACACACAAGCACACACACATACAAGAACACATATACACACAAGCACACATATACACACACACACACACACACACACACACACACACATACACACTCTCACACACATTGGCGCACAGAGGATGAATGGCTTGCAAAGTACTGATAACTAGTAATGATCCAGTCTAATAATAGTTTCATCATTAGACGATGCAGTAGTAGCATGAGGTGAAAAGTCAGTGGGTGTGTGTGTGTGTGTGTGTGTGTGTGTGTGTGTGTGTGAGAGAGAGAGAGAGAGACAGTGTGTGGGTGTGGTAATTGCTGAGGTGGGGTCGTGTATGTCTGCCTGTAGAGACGTAGCTGTCCAACTGTGTCACAGAGCCACTGCTGGTTGATATAACGCGGCTGGTTAAAATGCGTTACACCACGGATGCAGTACCGCGGGTCTGAGTTAAAAAGCTTCTAGCTAAAGCGGCCCTGTGGGGTGTTTGTACACTATTAACGCTGTGGAGAAATGTTTTCATGTGTGGGTCCCTTTTGAGCAGGTGGGCGACGCGATACACATTCGTTTCACGTTATTACACTGATCAACAGTTGGCGGCGATCAACTTGTGCTAACTAAGGCAAGCGGGAAGACGAATCCGTCTAGCGAAAATGGGTGTAAACGTGGTTAAATTAAAATGTTTTAAAAATTGACATAACGTATAATTAATTGACATAACCTCTGTTTCAAGAAAACTCAAAACAGACCCTTTAAGTCATGGGTAAAACCTAAAAAGGGTTAAAATTACTACAACTTTTAAAAATTAAAAAAAAGGATGAAAATTTAAAGCTGCTCTTTTATCTTTGGTAAAAGACAATGGTAAAAGTCTGACCCCTCATTCTCCTTGGAGATTTAAAACTTTACTATCTAATCTGTTCTTTACTATTTAATGTCTTTTATGACTCATGACTTTTTTTTTTTTTTTTTTTAATCAATTCTACTTTGTCACTTGATGGTTGGCTGTCTGGCGTTATATGTATTTGCTCTTGTGTGATGGTTGTGCGGTTGTCTTACTATGAAATATTTCTTGTTCTCATGCCTCTCCTGAAAAAGAAACTCTTGATCTCATCGAGACAACCTGATTAAATAAAGTTGACTGTTTTAGAATATCGTAAATAATGTAAACTTGGTGACGCAAAAAGAAAAAGAAGGAAAAAACACAAGCAATGAAGAAAATATCATCCCCAGTGCCACATTTAGAAATTTTTTGTTTTTTTAAAGCAGCAAATAAATAAAACACAGGAAAATTAACGTAACACATTCACCAAGAAAAGCACTGAAAATACAGAAAACACAAGGAAATACAAAAGAGCTGCAAGACATACTGTACAAAACCAAATGACAAAACTAAACTGATTTTAAATTTATAATTTGACCTGAGTTGAATTTAACACATGTATCGTCAAAAATTAATTGCCCTATTATGATCCTGGGTTTGTTTTCAGTGTTCAAGAAGGTCTAACCAATGTTTCCATTCCTGATGAGACTTGATTATTGGTCAGACCCTGGCATCCATAAAACCAATTTTTGGAATTATAGCTACGGAAATGACGGAGAAAAAAAAAATCAGCTGCAGATTGAGGGACACCATCTGGCTCCTCTCCATCTTTAACTTTGAGGTGAAAGGTGAAGAGGTCATACATGTGTGCCAGGGGGAAAGTCCGGTCAGCATCCATTTCCTCCTGGGGCCCCTTCAGTGGGCGTTTGAACATTTGACCTCTAACTAATGAACGGAGTGGCTAATGAACAAAGTCCTCGAAGGGTTTCTCCAATAAAGCGCCTCAGTTCACACTGGGAATACAGTGGCCATTAAAGCAGACCTGCTAATTGTTTGGACACACCTACTCATTAAACTAACAGATACCTCATTCATTTGTCTTCACATCAGGCTGATGATGCTGAATTACCTTATTAACACACGAGTGAAAAACACTGTTGTACTTGCGCTGAGTCAACACAGCTTCACTATTCCTTTCCAGAACATCGCATATCTGCTATGATTAATTAATAGAGAGAGAAAGTGCATGGAGTACTCATAGATGTTAAAAAAAAAGTTGAATAAAATCTGTTTTTGACATGCCATGTTGCTGTAGGTAAAAACTGAGAAAACCAACCTTAATGACCTCTGCATTATTTGCATTTGCATTATTCTGCAGGCTACATTATTTGATTATTATTTTTTTTGGAACGAGATGAAAACGCAACGTGTTACAGCATATTTATCCCCTTATAAAGTTTTTATAGCGAATATGTGAGCAGGGAGTTGTTCATTTACACATCCAGCGGACACTCAGCAACATCAGCATTCATTTGGAGTGTTTCTCGTCACCTGACGAACATAAAAGCCAATTCGTGTTTTCTGCGTCCGTGGCCCCGCAAGGGTCTGCGTGGGTCCGCGTGACGTAAATTCCTGCACCTGCCCGAGCCTGCGAGGCATCGACGTGGATCCTGTGCGGACAGTCTGCGTCCGCTCCAGTCCACGAAAAGCCAGCCCACTGGGACCACAGGCAGAAGAGAACTTACTACCTCTGTGATTAAAACCGTCAAAATGTTCACGTGCGACATGACACAGCAATATCTATCTAAAGACTGCTGACATTGGCAGTCGCGAGCCACTGGTCATACCAGACCTGTGCGGTTTCTATATCTCATGAATTCAACTTGTCATTTGTAAGAGGATAAAAGGAGCTTCTTTTGAAAGTTATAGTGTTACTATAAAAGTAAAAATTCCCTCCACAGAAGAAGATAAAGATAAGAATGCAGACACGAGTTCAAAATGTCCATTCCATAACATAATTGCGAGACTGCCGACATATATTTTTATTGATTTCAGCCTCCTCTCAGTCCTTTTATCATGAGGGTTTTTACAGTTAAACATGAGCCTCATCCCTTATGTCCTGTCTACTAGATCTACATACCAAAGGAATCTTGCAGCTTGAAAAATCTGAGGATTGCAGTGTTGCAGCCTCTTCCTGTCATTTCAAAAATGTGATAGCGGCTCATGCTTGCAGTACGCACGAGTACGTGTGTGAGCTGCATGAACAGCATCCTCCACCGTGTGAGAACAACTCCCCTGGCCAGAGTGTGTTCCTGTTAAAACCCATCTGTGAATTCGCACGATTTATTCACTGTGATCTGAGAGCAGACTGACTGTTATTTCCCTCCCACTCCCCTCTCTGTCTCCGTCAGTCTCTTAAAATATTCTGGGCATCTCTGTCTCGCAAAGCAATTCACTTCAATCCGTTAGGCTTTCATTAGCGTTAATGTTGCATGAACAATGTTGATATTAGCAGATGACTGATACGGTTGTTTGAAGGTCGACTTGGATTGCTGTAGTTCTGCACAGAAGCTTTTGAGTCACATTATGTGCCGATATTCTGTACCTTTAATGTATGTTTTTCCGTTTTTGTTTGAAAAAGTAAGTGTGTAAAGTTGACTTCACAGCACAGGGAATCTGATCAGGTTGGATTCGGATGCATTCGTACAAACAGACATGTTGATTAATTCTTCAAAAAAAAAAAACTGTGATAAATCAAACTGCATCATATGTGTTATATCAAAGTTGAACAACACTGACTAGTGCCAAGGATCGTGAGGGCAGATTGCTTTTAGCTTTACTCGGCTCATTCCTACTCCCTGGAGAACGAACCCTTACCATTGTAAAAACTTTTCCTCTAGCAATACAATCATGCACCCAAGGTGCCTCACAATCTGGCGGGAGGTCCACTGTCATGACAAACCTAAGATAGCAGTATGTTTCCTCAGAACTGCTTGTGACATGATCCAATTGCTTCAGAAACTTCCTCCCCAAACGCCTTTCCGACATTGGATTAGGATTAACAAACAGATAAATGGCCATCCGGCCATATACTAGGTCGAAACCTAGTATATGTACGATGCTATCTCCGTATTTAAACAATGCTGCGTCTCTCTCCTCTCTATGCCGACCAGCTTTTCCCTTCACCTTCAAGCGTGGCCATTTGGAACAGCTATAGACACTTTCGATTTCCAACGAGGTCGGCAAACACTTAGTTCAAAATTGTTTGTTTTTTTTGTTTTTTTCAGCATAACCAACCCTCACACCCTTAGTCTTGTTCGTAAAGCTAAGAATAACAATATCTTCAGTCTGTTGGGCAATCGAACTCATTGTACTTTGGAATGTAATAAGCATTACTACATTATCTATGGGCAGAAAGTGGGACTTTTTGACCTTGAAAAACAGCAGTGTACTTTGGCTTAACCTGGTGTTTGATTACTTTTACCTGAGGTGCACAAGACTGTCCAGGCAGTCACCAGCAGGCATCCATAAATTTCATTCTACATGGACTTTAAATACAAATGGACGAGTCTTCCTCAGGTAAAGGTGAGGTTGTGACCACAAGATTGTACAGCCAACATGGACTCATAAGACACCAAACACGAAGCTACAGTACTGAAAATAGATAGAAACAAAATACAGTATCTCTTCTCCACAGTTCTACGAACAAAATCTGGTTCCTTTCCTAATATAACTTTTTTTTAAAATCATAATACAAATATATATTAATACATAAATTCATATTACCCACTGACAATTTGTCCGAAAATGACCAAAAAAAAAATCTTACTTTATGACAAATTATGCACCCGTTTACTTATGATAAAAGTTTACCCACTACAGTTTACTGGGGCTTTATTTCCCGCTGTGGCGATGTAAAGTGCTGCATTTAAAAATCAAAAGGGAGCTCAAAGATGCTAAAATCTGAAAAGAAATCTCTACATGATTAACACCAAGTAACTGGCATGACTTCCTGTCCTAGTTTGGAGAGTATCCATCAGAACATCTTCATATCCAAGAATAGATTTCTAATTGAGTGAGAAGGTAGTGAGTCTGCTTCATACCCCTGATGGCTTGTAAATGTCCAGTAATTCCCTTCAAATGACAGGGGCCACGAAGTGTGTCAGCGTGGCCTGCTGACACACTCCAGCTATTTTTCAATCGGCAAACAGCAGAACAATTCATATGTCTTGTTCCAAATATAAAAGGGGGAGTGTTTGACATGCAGTTTAGCAATCTGACCTCAACATGTGCTGGAAAAATTACTTTTCTGTTTCTTGTTTGGAAAATAGAAAACTATTATACAGTAGTCTTTCTGAATTCAACAACACCTGGCTCTCAGGTTTTTCCTTCAGTCGACAGACTCTTGTATAAAACCCCTTGATATTTCAATATTCAGACTGAAAAAATATCTATCCTCTGGCTGAGTTTGGCAATGTTTATTTTGAGCCTATTTTACAGATATCTGATATCTGTAAAATATCTGATATCTGGACCAGTATTTTCTTCACAACCGAGGCTAAATAACAGTCAAAACACATTTTTGAATCCCTGTCTTACCCTTGTCTGTATATATGGTCACATTTCGAAAACCTTTGTCTCAGTGGAAACAACACTGATATTTCCGTCTTTCTCTCCGGTCATGTTCTCTCTGCTGTTTCTGTCCTTACGTCTGTGCATAAAACATTACAATATACAACTGAGGCTGATGCTCTGTCGATCAGTATCAATTCCATGAATAAAGCCACATCTGAAGGATCAGTTTTTCAGTTTTAACACTGTTGTTCAGTGCAAGTTTTCTCCTCAGAGGTCTTCCTCAACCTGTGCAACCTCCACTAACACAGGCACGCACGCAAAAACACATACATTACATTCAAGATTCTCTAAATTTAGTTGTACGCGTAAGTTATCATTTCTGTGCCGTAAAACCAAAAGCTTCTTTTTTTCAGTTAAGGACTTTTTGGGTTTGTGTGGATGGATACACATCTAAGATTATGTACCTATACACCTGCATGTCCACCCTGTGATGTTAACATTTTTTTTTTTTCCTATTGGAATAAAGGAAGAAGTCTGATGATTGACTCCCTTAAGAAATGTTGCACTTCTTTACTTTTACTGGTAGAAAAAGCTATTTTGACAGGTGCACAGGTACAACCCCGGTAGCCTGTGACGCGAAGGGCAGAGGACTGCGCCGTATGACTGCAAATTCAACTCTTTCACTGGATGTCCTTGCACTTTGCCCGCAACACAAACAGTGACGCTGACGGCACTCTTCATCAGAATGTTTTGACTAAATTTAGCAACCGATGACTAACATTGCACTGTCACACATTCGAGGGACAGGATATAAACGCTAATACAGCTGAATGAAGAATAGCCATAAGACATGAAAATAGCTCAGACTGATATACAAGAGCAGGGTTACTTACATTACCATGCCTGCATTTCACCTTTTACAAGTCTAATGAGTCCCTTCTTGTAACCCCCATCCCTCCTCATCCTTTTACCCCCCGCATCTCCTCACCCCTCCATCCTCCATCTTCCTCCCTGCTTCGCCACATTAATCTCTCATTAGCAGCCCCCTCCCCCCTTTTCTCTCCATCCTTTTTCTCCTAACACCAGCCATTACACACACATACAGCACAAGTATGTATCGCTAAAAGGCCTGTATATATTTTCATCCGCGCTTCAGAAGAATCCTCTGACAAATGAGGGGCACAGGCAGCCATTTAAAGGGCAGCACCACGGGGCAAAGAGCCCCTCTGAATAGAGCCCATGGAGGGGGAGATAATAGACTTAAATAGGGCTAACATGCTGCACAGCCGGATTATTTGCGTGTGTTTCCACAGACACACATACAGCCGAGCATACAACACAAATGGGAGAGCTTTTTGATACTCAAGGACAGATGCACACATGCAAGGCATGTGTTGGTGTGGCCGCAGCAGAGAAAGTGTAGAGTCTCCTATGCAGCATGAGTGCGTATAGGAGCACAGACTCTACATGCTATCTGGATCTGAAGTGAGTCAGAGTGCCATGCTGAATATAAATGACTCAATGCAGATTAAGATGTCACTGTTTCAATGAAGGCGAAGGCAGGGGCAGCCTGTAGGAGGTCAAATTAACCCCTTCCACCCCCACACTCCTTTTAAAACCTTTGTCTCGCTGCGTGGTTAAGAGGTTACCGTGAAACAGCGAAAAAAAGATCAGCTGGATGAATGAACCGCAGAAGAACACAAACACACCGCTGAGAAGTCTGCAGCTGCTCAGAGGCATATTGATTAGTTTTCATTTTATTTTCCACATTATTATGGTTACAGTCTGTCTGAATCTTCATTTAAGTTGGAGTTTACTACTCTACCAACACTCATTTTCCTGCAAACCGTGTACCTTGATTACACGCAGCTCTCCAAAACCCTTTCTCCATCGCTCAGGTGTTAATTTATTCAGTATCCTATTTCCAACTTCCTCATCATCACGCTGTTCGCTGCATCAAAAAAAAAAGCTCCCCTGTCCGTCTCAGTTCACTCAACTCTTCCATCCGATCATCTCCACCTTGTCTTTCAAAACTTATGACAGGAATACAAATGATTTTCGGTAGATTGTCTCAGTTTGTCCTGAGTAATTTTAAAACAAACAGACACTAAAATCATCCACATGTTCACTGTAGGTCATTGGTTCAAATGCTCCTCGGAAAATTAGCATTATATGTGTGCCTTGGCATTCAGATTTTCCAAAATACAACGATGATAACATTGTTCTCACAGAGGTCATTGCTGAGACCTCCGAATGTGGTGACATCACTTAAGATAGGTGCAACGGGCAAAAACACAAAAGGCTGAACAAAATGTTGCTAATTATCCCCCAGTGCTCGGGAAGTCTGTGAAAGTCAAAGATGGTATGTCAAAGATGAACCAAGAGGTCAGTATGGAAACCGTGAAGGATGTCAATTTGACCATTCACCTTTGTTTCCTCTTCTAAATACGTTTGAAGCTTGTCGACATCCCATGTGATTACCTAACCACTGGTGTTTGTTGCCCCGTTGGAAGCATTTTTAGAAGTGCCTCCAAATTCCATGATTTCAGCAATTACCTTTCTGAGTAATACGTTATTATTGTCGAAATAAAATATTGCTGTTGTGCTTGGTCGGTTTCTCAACTGACATGAACAAGCCAGGTAAGTAATAAGGGGGTTTTATCAAAACTCCACATACTCCTGCTCCTCTATGAGTGTCTCAAAGCGTTGTGTTGAAAGTCGTCATTACCAATAGAACTGATGGCCAGACCGCTGAAAATAAAACCCAAGTTGTTTTAAACTGTAGTTTTCCTTTAATTTAATAAACTCCTCTTTACATCGAAGGCATGAGAAAGATCCAGGAGACATCTCGACCACATTTGACACCAAAGACCGTCCATGAGGAGAGCCAGCTACAACTGATATATATGATTGAAAGCTCAGCAAAGAAAAAAAAACCAGCTACAAATTTTGTTTTCCGAAGGACAAGAAGGAACTTCCAAAGTGGAAAAACTGTTTCTACAAGAAAGGAAGGTGTTTTGGTTTTTTTTTTTTTTTGCATTCAGCTTCACAAATTTTGCCAAACTCCTACACGAAACTGCCAGACTACACAACTTCACACACGTTGATGTAAACAATGTACATAATGTGAGAGCCACACATTTGGTAGTCAGCACACTGTGATAAAGGTTTTTAGGTTATGTCCTCGTGTGTGTTTTAGCACGTATGCTGAACAATGGGTTTTGGCCCTGTAGGTTAGCTCGTACTGAATGTTGCTAAGCTGCAGTTTCACTGCAGTCTCAACCTGTAATCAAGAAAGAAGACTTCTCTTTTCAATAATTTCATTCACATATACTGTTACTACTTTCATTCCACTTCAGTGGAATTCCACTACATTCCACTACCCTGCAGAGTCTTGTTAAAGGTAGATCATCCTGAGCGAGTGTATCTGCTGTATTGTACTAAAATTATATGGGATATCCCAAGTTCTCAGGTATTACACTAGTGCCACTAGTTACTCTGCCTCAATTTTCTGCCTGTTGTCTTTTTTTTGACTGAGACATTTAAAGGGGATGTTTGTGACTCCCTCCTTGTACACAAGCTGCTGTCGTCAGAAACACCTGGATGTTCTCATCGACTTTCAGTCTGAATTCCCAGAGGAGATATCCTCACAGCCAAAGGACAAATGAACGAGAAGCCATTGAAGTTCAAGGACTCGCACGCTCTAACACTGTCACTCTGACGACGCTGAACTTCAGCGCATCACCAGCGATGGCACCTCGACAGCAAGCCGGAGATCCATGAAATCGTCGTCACGCTGGCTCAGTGTTTCATAATAAACCGGGCAGTCTGTTGCTTTGTCATTTTACTTCCGGCTCTTCCACGCATGTGAGAGACAGGGATTTTCTTGCTTGATACCGCTTTACAAAAAAAGCACAGACAGACTGAAACCCGCAACCAACGCGCATGCAGGACTCATTCTGAGCGTGCTTGGAAAAAAGATGATTTCAAATTTCAGATTTCAGTTTTCAGTCTGTGATGCATAATTTGTAGGCGACGCTTTGCAACAGAAAATATTTCACTCCCCACGAGTGACGTTCCTCCAAGCCGGTCTGTAACAACTGTGTCCCTGTGTTGACCTGATGACCTCCTTCAAAACGCCAAAACACAGGAGCGAGATGCAGCACTTCCCCAAAGTTTCACAAAATCTAATAATCAGTGTCTGAGACATTGTTTTCAGACTCACAAATTAAATGAACGAACAAATGGATGAACAGTGACCAATCGTGCTCCCTCCCTCCCAAGAGTTGTTAGAATTTGTCAATAAACAGAGTGATGAGATGCAAACATGCTGATATTATCTCTGCCAAGGACGTTATGTTTTCACCCATGTCTGTCTGTTTTATTTGTCAACAGGGTTACGCAAAAAGTACACAGCTGTGGATTAATACACATGCCACAAAATAAATTACTACAGTGCCCATGTTCTTGGTAACGGAGGAACATGTCACCCAGTGTAACCCAGTGTGGCTCACTGACGTGTTTTCAATAGTAACTGGAGATAATGGAGCTCTGTGGCACAGAGAAATTAGATGTATCAGGTTTTGGATACACGGGCAAAACCAGTGCATTGTTGGTTTTGGTCTTTTCATTTGATTTTTTTTCATAATAAGAAGACTATATAATATCATCAGCCATATTCTTTAAAGCCACAGTGTCTAGAATTTAAAATGTGACATTGGCGAGTCCTATGCTAGTATCAAAAAAAAAAAGGCACTGTGATAGACAGTGTTGCGTTTGAAAGATGCTATGATCACATGGCAGTTTCGCACATAGTGGCTCTGAACTTAGCTTGTTTAACAAAATGGAAGGTTTTTGAAAAACTGAGCAAAATATCTAACACGTAAAGAGTAAATCATAGTATTCAGGGATCTAGTTATTGTCTTATAATGAAATGTGTTAATGAATTTATAAATCTTGGTATATTTGTTTTGTGAATGACGATTAATCTTCATAAGTCCATTTGTTGGCAGAAGCCCAGTTTCCCCCGCAGAGCTGAGCACCACAAATACATTCTCGGCCCGCTGAGAAACAGAGACTAACAAATGTCTCGAGCATTGTCTCATTTCTTAATGGTAATTACACCAAGGTGTCCCAGTGAACTTGATGCTGATACATGATATTGCAGTGTATATGCGAACTAACGGGAGGACCTTTGAAAGTTGTGAGATAACCAACGAGATAATTCTTTATTAGGAGCTTTACAGCCCAGTGACACCGGTAGCCCCACTGTGAATAATTAACAGCTACACTGTTAATCAAACACATGCAGTAGAATTTGTCTGAGGGTCTGGGTCTACAGAATGATTATCAATGACAAAGGGAACATACAACATTTGTCCCCGTCCTCCCACCAATTATCCCCATCAGCCTTCCTGACAGCAGCACGCCGAACCGTTGAATGGCCTAATCTCTTTTTACAAATTAGCTTCATCTCTCATCTCTCCTTCCCAAATGTATACTGCGCCCTTAAACGTCACATAGTAACACTGCCTATTCATAACCATTATCTCAGGGTCTTTGATAATGGGGCGAAACGGGGGCCGAGAAGGAGAAAGGAAAAAAGAAACAGGGAAATGTAAAACGGGGAGGAGGGGGGGCGAAAACAAGCAATGTGGTTCAATCTCAGATTTCCCGCTGGCCCTCAGCTATCAGAGCCATTGATTGGCTCATGTAATTCTGCTCTGATTTAGCTTGGCCAATCAATGGGCCGCAGACTCACTTCATGTGACTGTGCAGCCATTAGACTAAACGCGAAAAAAAAAAAAATCACCTAGTTTCTTCTCTTCCTGGAAATATACAGTTTACACCCACCCAAGTCTCCTCTTATCGCACCAGTCACCGAGAACTCTTCCAACAGCCATTTCCTGTCTCACCGCCTCATTTCAGTGTCTGTATTGACCGGGTGACACAAAATGCCTGACTCAAGGATGGTGTACCCTTGCAAGTAAATTACAAGCAAATATGGAGGGATTATTGAAACAAAAATATTCCAGGTTCTACAACCCTTATTGTAACAGAGTGGCTACTTATGTGCAAATTATTGGCATTTTTTAAGTAGCTCATAAAAAAATACTAAAGAAATTAGCAGTAGTTTCGCTCTGCATCATTATGCTTATGTACTGCAAAGGTTTTCTCCAAATAATCAAATGAACTGTATATTTAAGTATTTCTAAACTAAGACCATAATAATATTCATGCTCTTTATGAGTCCATGATAAGGATACATATCCCAGCTTATATTCTATTCTTGTGCTCATATCCTATTTTTCCTATTTTTCCCTGCATTATTCTATCTGCCGCTGGTACAACTCATTTCCCCACAGAGATCAATACAGCTTCATCTACTGTAATTTCATCTTCTAGGTCATTAATAGGCAAAACCTTGCAGATACACGAGTTTTAGTTATAAAAGCATTTGAGCTGAATGCTTACATCAGCAACGTTTCAAGGTTTTCTGTATAATGTTGCAAAAGAAAACTAACCTTTTTTTTTTTGGTGTAATGGTGTAGCCATAGAAAGTTGCCCAAGATATCATTCAATAACTGTAATACAGCTTGAATGAAGCACAGGTATAATCAGACAGAAGATATACTCTATATTCAGTGTTGTCATTGTTAAGGATTTCAAACTGTGTGTGCGTGTGTGTGTGTGTGTGTGTGTGTGTGTGTGTGTGTGTGTGTGTGTGTGTGTGTGTGGGCAGAAGCACAGAAGGAGAAACGTGAGGAAAAGACACTTCGCGAGGTGAAATGAAAAAATGCCTAAAAAGTCAAACTCTTTCTTAGAGTCATAACTTAAATCTGAAGACACAGTTACGATATACACATATTTTTAGACTCGCTGTGCAATATACTTTCCAAAGGTGCCATTATCTCCAGTGTCCATTGTGTATAACGTCCATACATCTGCTAAGAAATCATAGAAAAAATTCTTATACTTCCTAATAACAGAACTTGTTTCTAAATTTCATTCAGTATCAAAATAATCCAGTGATAGCTGTCTGTACATCCATGGGTACACTGCAAATAATAACTGCTAATATCTAATTCATCATGCTTTTAATGGTGTTAATTTGCCAAAATGTTACTTTGAAACCCCCCTGGAGATATTTGGAGGTCGTGGGTAAATTTAAATGGGAATATTGGCAAAATGAAAATGTAAGAGTAAACATCTCAAGACTTTTCAAAATACTTACTTTCCTCATCTGATTACAGAATGAGAAAATTTAATTACACACACACACACACACACACACACACACACACACACACACACACACACACACACACACACACACACACACACACACACACACACACACACACAGTCATTCAGTCAGACAGTGAGAAAGAAGGAAAGAGAGAGGATGTATCCCCTGGGACCATCACTAAAAATCACTGCCTACTACTATTAGCAGATCTAACCATGGCATTGTGTGTTGACTGCTGTTTGTGTGTGTTTATGTATGTGTGTGCGTGCAGCTGCTTTCCCCCTCAGCGTGTGCGGCTTTGCTCAGATCAGATGTGAACCAGCAGACACTCACAGACACGGCTGTACTGACACACCATACACATATACGTGTACTGTGCGTTCATTCAGCTTCACACACAGACACTAAGCTGTTTCCGTGACAGGACGGGAACACACAAAATGTGTGTTATTTATGTGTCTTTTTTGAGATGACAGCCGTTATAGCACTCTAATTTTAGTATTTACACCATTACTACTACTACCGGTACTAATCCTGACCCGAGTTTTACTAATAATAATGCCGATATTGCTATTCATCATAACAGAACCGGAGAGGCAACTTTTGAAGGATAAGTCCTGTTACAACTTGGGTCACACATTGGGCCATCGTTTCTATCGGTTACAATAACACTGTACTCACAAATGTAATTTCTAGTAGCAACATCCAAGTCCAACATGGCAAGATACACAAAGCAGTCTGATGATCAAATAAGTCAACAGTCCAATCAGATTATCTAAACCACTGGTGAGTACAGCGGAAGTGTTGGTAATAATCCCACAGGAGAACTGTGTGCATAGAGCTGCGATAAATACAGTAAGTCAAAGTTGAACCAGGAAGCCACTTTGTGAACGGTGATGGATATTTACAACAATCATTTTAGCCTTTGTTTTCCCTTTCAAACAAGTTTGACTAACCTGGGTGCTAGTTTACAACCCGTCTGACTGTCTGGCTGCTTGGAATTTCTTGGCCCATCTGACTTTAATTTAATGATGTGGGACATCCCAGATCACAGCAACTCAAGAAACACTTTGGTAGTTTGGAGAAAACGCTTATTCGCTTTCCGCCTGGGAATAAAATGAGAGGATTGACATCATTCCCATACCTCTGTGTTAAGTACAGAGATGGAGTCAGGATGTGATTAGCCTAGCTTAGCATAAAGGGCGGAAGCAAGGGGAAACAGCTGACTTGGCTCTCTCCAAAGTTCAAAAATACACCTACCTACATCTTATTGTTTCAACCATAAACAAACAGAAATGTAAAAATGACACTTCATGGTTTTAGAGGAAGTTACCTGCTGCAACCACATCCCATCTCCAGCTTCTTGCTACAAAATAATCATCTATTCCTTTAACTTTGTGGGTATACTGATACTATTACTGATGGGAATGATGCCAAATTTAGGACCCAAGTTGTATACTTAAATCACGTTCTTACACCTGTCGTACAGGAAACCTAATTTTCCTGGTTTTACTGTGATTAAAACCCCCAAATAAGTACATGAACACAACATAAAGACAACATGTGACCGACTTACAGGCGTTGGTGACGGCGAAGCTGTTGGCCGTCTCGATGTTGTCCACGTGAGGCACCAGGTTGAACGGGGCTTCCGAGGCGTTCGGGCTGGTGTTGTGCAGGAAGATTGCCAAACGAAAGGCCGTGTACTCCTGATCAGTGTTTCTGATGAACAGACCGCCTGAACAGAGGGGGGGGAGAAACACAGCTCTGATGAGGTACATGTGCGGGGGAAACAAAAAAAAAGCACCAGAGAAGAGTCCAAGCGCCCTCATCCACATGTTTAACCTCACTACAGACAGTTCAATTATTGCTGACTCGCACAGACGTGAAACAAGTGGCAGAAACCCACTGAAACAATCTCACCGCCATCTGCAAATGTCCACTCTTCATATAATATAAGAGATTGAGAGGTTTTCAAAAGGTTTTCTAGGAGACACACATACACATAAGCTGACATTGGAGTCACCATTTTCATTTCCCATGTGGGTGAAATGCTTGTTGTTGAGTTAGTAACGACCGAACCTAACTGTATACTTAAAGGCAGCAGTCAAGAGAATGAAACTCATCACAATTGTGATTCTTATACATCATCTGTGGGGGAGGACTACAAAGTCCAAATCACAGCCAATTGCAACTGTTCCTCCCCTGCTGAGGGCCACCTGGAGCCTCCTCAAGGGTCCTGATTAGAGAAGTAGAACTGAATCAGGGAAAAAAAAAGAAGTTATTTTCCATTGCCGTTCAAAAGGACCCATATGGGTGTTTACAGATATAGAGCGTACCCGTTACTGTATGATCATTTGTTGTCACATGGCCAAAGTTCTGTGCTTAGGTCATGTGATGACAGCTGAGCAAGTTTCATTCGCTGGAATGGCTGAGACATACAGTCGAATCAAAAGCAAGAAGGTCAAGCTTTAGTTTATAATATTTTATCACAGATATTTGTTCCAAAGGTCACGGATGACTGTCCCCACTGGTTACAATAAATATTCATATGACTTTATTGATCTGCCGCGGCTATGGTTTGGGTATGTTTAGGTTTATGCACAAAAACTACTTTGCTAAGATTGTGGAAAGATTGTGGTTTGGGTTAAAACAAGACAAAGAGTCTAGAGCCATGCTAGCAGCTCAGTGAGGCTGTACTTAGGCACAAGGGTGGTTTGAGCTAAATGCTTACGTCAGCATGCTAACATGCTCATAATGGCAACACTAAAACTGCTGGTGTTCAGTAGGCATAATGCTTACCGCGTTCAACTTCTCCGCTTACCATGCTAACATGCTAACGTTTGCTCATTAGCACTTACACAGCTGAGGCTGATGGGAATGTCAGTTAGAAATTTTGACCTGATGATGGATCTGAAGAATGAAAAGAGAGGGAATCGCTAAAGTTATTAAGGTTCATCCCGAGGGGAACATATACATCTGTAAGAAATGTCATTGCAAACCATCCAACTGAAAATGGTGCTAGGGGAAAGGTCAGTTGATCAGAGTCAGTAGAATTCAGCCTCTGGCTACCATGAATGTGTGTACCCAAATTGCCATCCATCCAGTAGCTGCTGAGATATTTCAGTTTGAACCAACATGGAGGACCAACTGACTAAGCAATCCCTATACCCATGTTGCAAGAATGCCTAAAAACCACGTGGTTAAGGTTTGGGAAGGATCGCTGTTTGGGTGTAAAACAAACAAAACAAACAAACAATCTTGTGTCAAGGTTACTTGATTAAGGTTTTGGAAGGATCGTGGTCAAGGTTTAAAGAAACCAAGGTGATTGACAGGTAAACATTGTTCGCATTAGGCCTTTGAACAAACAACTAATGCTGTTTTTCTTGTGAGGACAACTGCAATATGGGGTTTTAAAAGCAGTCACCAAAAGTTTATTATGGTGTCACAGTCTGCTTTAGTAGCTACAGTCAGAGGGGAACCTCTATCATATTAGAAGTGGACACCACTGACTGTACAATATATAAAATGTAATGAAAGGCCAATATTGGTCTGGTAATTCACTTTGTCAATATCCTATTGCTGTCAATTCAGCCTTAATGCTACAATATAGCAACTCATGGCTCTTTAAGCACCACTAAGCTTTGTGGCGATGTAGGTTACAGTCTGTTTAACATATAAATCGTCTTTGTTTCATATTAATGCAAGCAGAAAAAAGTTACATGATATTTACCAGATATCCTACTGGAAATACAGCAGTTCCAGCTCCAGTATCAATCATTTCATATATGGCTTTGCTCTTGGTCGCTTTTTTCTTTCTTTTGCATCACAGCCTTGTTCATATACAAAGATCTTAACTAAGCTGTTCATGGTTGTGCAAATGTCATTGGTGTTTTAAATTAGAAGCAGTTTGTTTCACATTTCAAAATCTAACTTAAGGCTATAGTTCTTGGGAAGAGACTGTTTAAATGTCATTTGAAGCAAAATGCCAGTGTGTTCTTTTACAACTGACCTCTTTAAAAGTCAGACTTCAGAATATTTTACTCCTTTACGAAGTCTGGTCATATAAATCCCATCCATGGCTCTAGTAAAGATAAAGCAATGGACCTGTTCTGATTCTCATATAATTCTTAATGTGATGGTTTCATGTCCCATTGACTCAGACTTGTTACCAAACGCTCGCAGGAAGTGGTGTGAACAGTTTGTACATCTTGGCTCCCAATCAGTAGGAATGCCCTTTACACATTTCAGATTTGAAAATGTATCTTCACTGCTGATTAACAGAGGATAAAATCTGAGCTGAATATACTGCCACTTATTCAGCTATGACTTTCCCCGCTGTGTGATGTAAGACAGCATTATGCCATATGGTTTGCCAAAAACAACACTCCTGTTGTGTAAATGGGGCTGGGTACGTGGTGATGTAACTGGTCTCAGTAAGTCCGAGAATATGGAAACACCAGTTTAACCTCAGTGAATAACCTCCAAAGAGTCAGTCTTAAGAGAGTTATATCCACACACACAGCCAGGCTACTCAGATGATGTTCGGATCTTCTTCAAAAGTGACATGAGCTTCAGGATCCTTCAGAGAGAACCTATAAATCCTCACAAAACTCTGAAAAACCTTTTAATGTTGCCTGGAATGTCAATTTTCAAAATCGTGATTCACTTTGAAGGTGGATTTGAATCTGTGTGCTTTGCTAATGTATAGAATCTAATCTTTTTGGACATTTTTATGATTTTTTTTTTTTTTAGACCCCCCCCCCCCCCAACTCATGCAGTGTGCGTTGTGACATGTATGTGGATGTGTATGTGGAGCTACACCCCGGCCAATAGAAATAAGACAGTACAGCAAATGAATGAAAAAAGGATGAACTAGAATGGCAGTCAGCAGAGCACATACTTCCGCCGAGGCCACACTTTGATGAAAATGCCTAAAAATGTCCTATCTCGCAATGTTAAGGAAAGAGATAAAAGATTGCTGCCCCCATCCTTCGTTTTGGTAGTTTCTGTGTAATCCTGCTGACAGATAAACAAACAGACAAACAAACAAACAAACAAACAGACAGACAGACATGGGTGTAAACATAACCTCCTTGGCGGAGGTAATGAAAAGTAGGATCTATAATTCTCATGATCCATCCTCACATATATCACCATGTGTCAGAATTAATCTGTGGCAGTTGGAGAGCATGTTTGCCATGACTGTTTGTGCACTTGTTTCTGTGTTGCATGCATGTGTACACAAGACTTGACTGGAGAGATGTTTACCATCTCTAAAAGCTGATGGAGCGCTGAGGTGGCTGCTCAAAAAACGATGTTAAGTGTTAAATGAAGTCTGATGGGTCAGGACACACTGGCATAGTGTGGATTCTCACCCTCAGTGGTCAGGTTACAGGATTGAGATGGGAAATATGAAGACACAAGAGGTACATCAACAATGTTTGCTATCACTGGCAGCAATCCTGTTAGCCAAACGATAAGAAGTGATTATACTTATAATTAAAAGTATGTGGACACTGTGTTTGACACAGCAGAGAAACCATATCAGCTAAAACGCTCCAAATGTTTTGTTTGTTTGTTTGTTTGTTTTTTTTAAGCCTAAATCAGCAGCAAAATGTCACTTGAATGCCTGGAACATGATGGCACAGCAGTTCCACAGATGCAGCTTTAAACTCCCACCCAGCTCAAGCGTCCTCAGTTACAGGGGTGCTGTTCTCCAAAAGACCCTGACCTCTGACCTCCCTGGAGGGGCCCGGGGATTCGAGTATCGCGTTGATATAAAAAGGACAAGGAGAATCATTTGAACAGCTTGTCATTTTTCATCCGCCTGACCGCTTCTGATGTGCCTCAACTCCGCTACAAGCGGGGGTGCATTGGAGGGTAAACCCGCAAAAAAGTCAGTCTGAGCAAATAATCTCATTCCAGAAATAAGGGTTTCAGCACCTTCTTCGGGCTAAAAAAAACAAACAATTCATTAGTGAGCTTACGCGATTTTTACATGAAAAAGCATGAATGACTGCTTTTCTGATAATTGATTTTTTTTTTTTTTTTTTTTTTGGGAGGGAGGGCTGTGGTGATCAACAACTGGAGGTCACAGTTTGCCCCCTTTTCATTCCCTGCCATTAAATCATGCAAGTCAATCTGCCTGCTACAGCGGTGAAATGAACCATGAATCAGTCACCTTTATTTCTTCCCATGACAAACACTGTTAAGTTGTTAAATGCAAAGATGGAGATGATTAAAAAAAATAAAAAAATAAAAAAATAAAAAGTGAAGCTGGGGAAGAGGAAACAGTGATGCTGTAAGGCCTATGGGTCCTATAGGTCTATTGCAGCGCCAGGACCGGGGTCTGCCAGAGTGTTAGCAGCAGTCAATGCACAGGCAGCCTGCATAGGGAACACACACACACTTTGCTGCTCTGATCTGCTGCAGTGGCGGAGTGCATTGGGATACACACTCTAGCCTGCAGACACAAAGCGCATTAGGTGCGTGTGTGTGTGTCCGTGTGTGTGTGTGTGCGTGTGCGTGTGCGTGTGTGTGTCAAACATGCACAGCATCAACTGAGGTAAGAATCCCGTCCGTATGTGATAATTTAGAGAAGAAATGTAAAAGAAAAGACTGCGGAGGAAAATCAACAATTTCGACTTTGAGTAGTGCTGAGGTGTTAAACGGCAGGACAGAGGCAGCAGACAGGACGTCCACACACGCATCCACATGATTCATTTCTCTGGTTGGAATTAACGGCGAGGCTCACACTTACCGATCTGAACGCTGCTCGGGAAAGCTCCCATTGTCAGTCCCCAAAAGCCAGAGAATATCAACAGAAACCAGTCGCGAGAAGAAATCCTCATTTTGTTTCGGTTACAAACTGATGAGAGACATCGAGCAGGTTTCATTAACACCCCTGGGCCAAAAGCAACATCACAGGGTACAAAAAAAAAACAAAGAGGTAAAAAAAAAAAATGTAAATGCCCGTTAAATATCCATGTCTGCCTCTGATGGCTTTTTCTTGGATATCCCCCCGCAGTGCCGCTCGTTTGTGCCGTCAAACTGCGTCCGTCCGTCCGGCGCTGGAGATTTTGCGCACACCAACCACCAAGATGAGGTGGGAGGGTGTGTGTGGGGAGGGGAGAGAGGGGTGGTGGTGGTGGTGGTGGTGGTGGTGTGATGGGGGGGGGGGGGGCATTAGCCAGCGGCGGCCAGTGTGCGTCTGGATGCGGCTCAACTCCACATCACAGCAATAACACACATGCGCCCTTTTACCCGACCGGGACAGGCAGGAGGGGCGTCAGTCAGTCCGCTCAGCGCCGAGCCGCGGAGAAGTCCCCGCGGATCATTTCACACCAAAACTTCCAGAACCGCTGATACCAAAAACACAGTGATGTGATCACTGATGACTGAAGAGAACATTTTTTTTTTTTTCGCTCCACCATGTGACAAATTCTTAAAGATAGCTCTTCTGGCAGAAGAGGATAAATGTTTCTCAACCCGCGACCCCACTGTCCTCCTCATGTTTAAACGGTTCTTTAAACGGCCCTTAATGTGCTGCACGGTGCCGTTTAAAGCGCGTAAACTGCCCCAATTAATAGGATTACGACGAACAAGCTGCAGCCCGTCTATGGGGCGGTTTTTTCTTTTTTTTTTGTAAACTCTGCTTATTCCATTTTTCCAGACGCCACTTTCTTTTTGCGGGACCAAATGGCTTCACACTGGGTTGTTCGGTCACATTCGTGATTTTCACTGTAGTGGAAATGGTTCCTTGTGTCTCTGGGTTCCAAGTGCAGAGCAAAGGAACCAACCGATGCCCCGGTAAGTAAATAAACAGCACAGCCCCGATTCAGTGCCAACCGGCGTAAAAAAAAAAAAAAAAGAAAAGAAAAGTGTTTGACCAATGTTTCCAACGGCAAAAATGGTTCTCCACGGTTCTAGTAAAACCTACACCGGGCTTTAATGCGCCTTCAGCGGGCGTCAGCCCCACAAGGACTTACTCTCAAACTGCAGTTCCTCTAATGGCCACTAGATGCTGGGTCTGAGAAAACCCCAAGGTGATTCCCCAACCCAGAGGGACCTGAAGGACAGGTTCACATTTTTTTTTTTTTTTTTCCCCCCCCATCTTAAAATCAGACCGACTTGTACGTTGATGGGTGTCAAACATCTATGGAGAACCACGAATAAAAGAGATATACTCAATCAGGAGTTTCTGACCTGTGGCATTTGAAAACCGAAACGAAATGAAAACTGGAACAGCATGTTCACCTTGGTTAAATTTGGCTCGGTTTCATAGATAACATGTGAACTATATGAGAAAGATTGATCATGTAACTCTGTCTGGTTTCATGTTTGAAGAGGTTACTCAGCTTTAAAGTGGCAATAGACACCCTCCTCCCCCCAACGTCAACATAGCGTCATCCAAGATGAATAAATAGCAAAGTCTACTATGGAAGGAACCGAGTTAGCTGGATGCGTATTAACGGGATCATTTTAGCTAACTAACTAACTGATGTTATTTACCAAACATTGTCTAAGATACATTGAAGAACACGTTTTCCTGTTGTGTTTACAAACACCGCCCATGTGAACAAACCACAGAAAATAATAATTTAGCATTCTAATGTTTTTGAATCACAGATCGTGCCTTTAATCCACCGTGAAGACCTAAAATTGTTTTTTCCTCACATCCCTTGCAGTCTGAGATGAGATGGAAATCTTTTCTTGTTTTACTATCAACTACCTCATTCTGACCTGCTCTAGCAGACTGCTCTCTGGTATTAACGGTGTACTTTGTTCTGCACTGAATTTTGGTGTATTGGTACATATTGGTATGTATTTGAAATGTGTTTCTTAAGCCCAAAACAGATTGAGGACAAATGATGATGACACTCTGGAAATAAATTTTAAAAAAGCCTTTTTGGGCCTCTTTTTTCTGAGTTTGTTTTGCTATGTTATTGAGACTTTCACAAAAAAAAAAAAAAAAAAAATTATGTTGGAAATATTTCAGCATTCTGACTTTTGTGCTGTGAGACAGTAAAATGAGAATGAAGCTGAAAGTACGTGGTGTGAAATGGGTATGTTTTCGGCGTGTTGTGAGGTCTTCCTAATGACCCCGTTGACGGTTAAAAAGCTCCACCGGCACCAATGTTCCCTTTTAGGCGATGGTTTAATGAACTGAAGCTTTATTACTCTGATAATAAAAAAAATAAAAATAAATAAATTGATCATTTTAGTCAGTAGGATTGCCTCAGTTTGTCTACAGAAATTTATGTAAAATAAAGTAAATTAGAAGTTTTGTCTGCATCTTCCGAGGAGAAATGAAGTGTTACGAGACATTAGGGAAGTGTAGGCTGGTGTCCTTGGGGTGATGCAGTGAAAAGTAAACAGCGGTAGATAGGGAAACTGCAGACAAGCTCACGTTTTGCTGATTTTGAGGTTTGCGGTAGCCTCAGTTAGACCCGCTTGAAAGTGATTAATTATGTGTGAGACACCGTTGGAGGAAGAGCAGGAAGCTGATTTTTGTTTTGCCAACGTGACAAAAGGCTGGGTAACCTTCACCGAAGCGTCAGCGTTCCAGCGTGTTAGGAACCCGAAAAACGGAACATCTGTTCAGAAGGAGGATCAACACACATTCATCCATGAAGAGTGATAAAAACATTTTAAAATTCAGTCTGTGACAGCAAAGAGTAATACGCCTGTCCTATCTTGAATCATATTAATGGGCCAGTTCCATTCACAGATGAAGCAAAACAGTAAAACATTTGCCTGTTTGAGCTTCTCAAATGGCAATAATTGCTGTTTTCCACTGTCAAACATAGTAAACTGAATACGTCTGGGTTTTGGACTGTTGTTCAGTCTAAAGAAGACACATGAAGACGTCACCTTAGGCTGTGGAAAATCGTAATAGGCCTTTTTCACTGTAACACTGACAGGCAAAACGATTAATTGAGAAATTAATCGGCAGATTAATTGATAGTAAAATCATCATTAGTTACCAGCCCTTGTTTCCTAGTGAACTTCCATGCTCTTCTTCTCTTCTGTATCCTGTTGTATTTGTGGCTGCAAAGGTCTGATTTCCTCCCAGAGATCAATAACAATTCATTTTATTTACACCCTGTGAGAAAATGCCGGTAACATCTCAAGAAACTGATGTGATTCTAGTGAATACACTCATCGGTCTGTCGATACTTTATCATAAAGTCATTAGTAATGTAATTCTGCAGCATATATTCCATACGGGCAAAAAAAAAAAAAAAAAAAATACTCTTAATATTGTGGTTAGAGCTAAGCTTTGCTTTTCCCCTAAGCTTTGTTGCTACGAAGCAGAAAATGGTCTCTCACTGTGCACCAGTTCTGCAAAAAGCAATTGTCCTCCATGGACTGTCGGGCAGATCGCGCGCATCCTAATCGCAAGTCCTTGGAATTTGCATCATATGTACATCTATTTGAAAGTATTTGCTCTGGTAGCACTTAAGGACGATGAGCGAAAAGTGCAACGTTGTTTGTCTCCCAGTTTGAGGTTGTACAGTAACGCGTAGTGGAAAAACTCCGTCAGTTCATCTCCGGTGGATATCAAACCTGTGCATGCGCTTTTCACATTTCTAATTTTTATTGTCGTGAGGCAGCCTGAACACAAAACCCATTAAACTGGACATTTTTCACGTAGTATCGATATAATGACAGGAAAATATCAATCAAGAAGCAACTGGCTACTATTTTTTGGTTTCTGATGTGTATTAAATGTGGCAAAATACTGTAAATCTCTGCGATTTGCATTACTGTTCCTTCAGAAAAAGGAAAAGTTATGTTGCTCTACCCAAACAAAAAAAAAAAAAGCAACTGTTTGGCTTTTTATTGGAGTGCCTGAACGACAACTCAACTTGGGCACGTTAAGCACAGACACAACGTAGCAAAACGACATCTGAACGGAAACGGCGGTGCGTTGAACACCCCGTTGTGTTACACACGTGCGCTTCCTTTCATATATGACAGGGCTTATAAACACAGCACGACGGTGCACACCGTTCTCAGACTGAACGTGCCCCAGGACTTAACAGTGTTCATGGGCGTGGAGCTGTCCACGGTGCTGAATGCCATTAACTGAGTTACTGTGGACGGCAGGGGGAAAAAAAAAAAAGAATAAAAAGCGAGTCAACACCTGACTGGACTCCGTGTGGCACCTTTTGATTTGCTAAATTCAGAGACACAAAAACATGTTTAAAGGAAATTTGACATCATGTGAAATACTCTTTCAAAGAGCGAGATAACAACTTCACGTCTGTGAGGCGAGTGCCAAGCTGGAGTCACACCCCTGAAGCTCACCACATAGCAGACTCCATCTCATTTATCCGTATGCAAATAGAAAATGTAAAAATGAGGGGGAGTCGCCTGCTGCATGTGCTAATAACCCACAGTATTTCTTAACAAATAACGGCTCGTCTATCCATCCAGAACCTCCGGGCAGGATGTCTCGCTACAGTTGGTCGGTACAGTATTGACAGTATATTCTCGATGAGGTTCGGGTAGAGGTCTCCCTAAGTCCACAATGGAGCCAAACCTGACAATGTCACTGTGGCGGTAGGACTGTGTTGACCCCAAGCACGGTCCCTGACGGAAAAATACGGAAATAACGGAAATCATTTTTCAAGGATACTCGTTTTTTTGGGATTCACTTACATACGCTTATGCACATTCATGCTCACACTCCTGCATGCGCACTTTCACACCTACGTGTACGTGTCGGTGCGCACGCGGCCATGTACAACACATTCGCACATAGACAGTAGATATACGCATGCACACAGTCAGTTTAATCTGCTCTGTTGTTTTTATCCCGAATCTTTTTCATCCACTTATGAGTTTAACTGCTTCAACCTGAATTTAAAAGCCTAACAAGGGACGGGTTCTGCAAATCCGCTTCAGGCAAGATGTTGCATTGCTTTTTTTTTTTTTTCCTGTGTAAGAAGGTTTATTTGTCTGTCTGTTAAATAAACCACCTTTTTTTTTTTTTTTTTTTTTTTTGGTGCAGAAAGGCAGAGAATTTTACTCAGAAAGGCGACCAAAACTTTGTGAGCACCACAGGTGGGAAACCTTACAAGACCAACTATGCGATGGCATAGAGGCGCCAACTCTCCTTCATGCACAGCGATACCAAAATCCAAAAACGAATATAAAATAATGGCCACCCGGGATTCTTCAAACATCCCAACTGACCGGTCCTCCATCAATGTAAAGGTGGATAATGAATGGAGAATACCTCTAGGCAACAATACATTTTATTAAGTGTTTTTCTAAGGATTTGCTCGTGCTCCCTCACAACAAGAAGTCTTTCAAGTGCAAATTAGACAGTCAGGCTCAAGTTGTATATTTTATCCAATTGTGAGAGCCGTCTATACTTGCTTGCAAGAACAAAAAGGTACCAACACTGCGACGCAGGTTGTGAAACCGAGGACGTAGTGATCAAGAACAAGTTATATTCGTGGTGATAAAACGGAAGCTTCTAAGGCGTAAGTCCTTGAAACAGTCTCCTTTCAGCGTTGAAACTTGCTCGAGTTAAAGCGAACACCCCGTCTGCCGTTTCTGGCTGCCAGATCTGGGTTTGTGCAGAGTCCTGACGCAGCTGCCCGTGCAGCTTCTGAAGGCCTGCACTGATTAAACAGTGTAAATATAAGAAATTTATCAAAAGCACGAGCCGACATCATGATCTGCTAAATGATTACCTACCCCAAGTAAGGATCCAGTTCCCACGTCAGGATTTTTTTTACGCTGCACCAAAAATGATTGACACCCATTAAAAACGTCAATATATGTAAAACTCTGGTCGATATACGTAAAAATGGTGGGTATTAATATGAACTCAGAGTTTGGTGTGCAGCTTGAGCAACAGCACCACACTGCAGAGGGAAACATGACTTTTCTGTATGTACAGTCTACCTCACACCCATTAAAGGCACCACTGTGATAAACCCTCTGCCACCGCAACCACCACCCTGTTGTTTTTAAAAATACATCAATGCAATCTCTTTCCAGCATTAAATATCACACGGCTCCCGTTCCATTATCCAATTTATTGTGGGGCGGGTTTTTTTCCGGCACGAGACAACATCATAGAGATGACACGTCGGCGTGATGTATGTCGGGCGTCTGCATCAGTCTCACCGGCAGTTAGTCTTTTAAGTTCAGTTCATTTTTTTTTTTTTTTCTTCTTCCCTTCAACAATAAGGTCGTTCTCATGCCTCAGGGTTGTCAGGGAGACACATCAAGAGATGTTAAATAACTCGGGCCATATTAAGTCTCACACAAAGCAGTGTTAGCGGCACTGCGGACCCCCACATTTAACGGTTTGGTGCATCGGATTTGCTGAGGATGCTGCATCTGTCCAGACCTTCACTGTTTTATCCTCTTTCACGTCCGGACGTATGGCTTAAACTAATAACATCAGACCAGGCGCCCTCTCTGCAAAGCCGCGTCCTTCATCACACAACCTGTCATTTTGGGGCTTATTTACATTTTAATTTTTTCTTTTAGCCTAAAAATCAGACGGATGAAATCTTATCTTGAAAGCAAGTTTCCCGAGGTTGGACTGAAAATGCTCTTTCTTGGCCTTGACTAAAACGAGACCGAACTCTTCGCCACGTTTTTGTCAGCTAGTCTCCTGATGACTGAAAAGGTCAAAGGTTTCTGTTGACTAAAACTAGACTAAAATGTCCAGGGTTTGGGTCGACTAAAAAGGGGGACATAAAAGGGAAGGGGGTGACTAAAACTAACATGGTTCCGTTACCGTCATCTCACTGGGTTAATAAATAATCCCCGTGAACGCAGAACGGTTCTTACACATACTTCTGTTACTACCGCCTTTGCAGCCTTTGCGCATTCAACCGATTAGCGACTACGGACACGACGAAAAAAAAAAAATTTAACCGGAAAAAAGAGGACAAAACTCAATAAATGAAGAGTATGGCACCACGGCGGGTGACCACGGCCTTTATGTCGCAGTATTGGCCTGCGCTACGGAAATCAAACAGCCATGTCACTTCCTGTAGCGTTAACGGCGGAATAAAGCGTCACTAAGGAAGACACCGCTTCCGTTGCTAAGCAACACCGCGGTTGTCGACGTTGTCCTTCTGCACAGGCTGTTACGGAAGCCGTGGAGTTGTTGTCGTACTCACCTGTCCGAACGTTATTCCGCGAGCCTCGCCCCTCCGCGGTCTGCTCTGGGTTCAACTTCTCTGCTCCTTCATTCTCAGCACAACAACAAAACATAAAAAACAACAACAACAACAACAACAACAACAACAACAACAACACAGCCAGTCCACTCAGCCCTTCCGGTCTCGCTGGTTCCTCAAAGTTTTCAAAACACCGAGCAGAACGAGCTCTCGAGTCTTCACCGCAGGTAGACGGGTCCACCTGAGCATTTTAGCATTTTAGCCTTTAGCCTTTAGCCTTTAACCTTTAACCTTTAACCTTTAGCCTTTAGCCGCGCCCAGCATGCACCTGCCGACGCAGCAGCACAGGTGTGTTTGATTTGCGTCACATGGCGTAATCGCCGGGTGGTGCGCTAAGTCGGTGATTAAATTATTATTATTATTATTATTATTATTATGACCAGGTATCTTAACCATGTACTCCATAATGACACCACCCTCGGTTCTATTGTATAGTTGGGCATTTTTCTAACTCTTTACCCCCCCCACAGTTGTACGATTATAAAATGTCTCCACAGGAGGAAGTTCCAATCTTTGGCACATACTGCACGGTAATAAAATACCTGCAGATGTCATTATATCCGCTTACATCTACATTATAGTGTGTTTAATGAATGTTCGTATACTGCTTATGAATACTAAATAAGTGTAAAGTGTTCCCAAAGTCCTCAGTATATTGGCACATTTCTGAAAAATATATTATGTAGTATCGATTTATAATCATTGATGCATTCATGTACATATCAATTTAATGTTGCAGCTTGCAAAGCTGGGGCTAATTTTAATCACTCTATGAACTGCTGTGTAGGTTGTGAATTTCCCTCTGGCGAACAATGACGCCCCGTCTTTATCTAGAATAATCTGCCAAGATTTATTGGTTGATTATATCTCGCATTATTAATCTGACACCGCAAAGTAACCGGTATCTAAAACGGTGAAATGTAGATAGTGGAGTAGAAAGAAAATGGAAATCCTCAAGTAAAGTACAAATACCTCAAAGTTGTACTTAAGCACAGTGCTTGAGGACTATTAAGGTTTTCTCTAATAAAAAGCATTGCGTTACAGGAGAAGTAAAGAATGCCCTTAACGAACTTGCTATACCAAAGCTCTTCAGGAAGGTCTGAAGACGATTACCGGGTATTGTAGGTCTAAGGCAGGCCCTCAAAAGTGCACTGACCAACCAAACGAGGCTCGATTTGATGAGCAGGACTTTTTTCCGAAGCTCCCGATAATCCTTCTTCGGTCCTTAAGTCAGTGGAGAACTCAGGCCAGGGAAGGTCCTTTTTTTGTCCTCGCCTCTCTCCCTTTGCAAAGTACCTGTATCATGAAAGGACATCTTGTACAGTTCCCATTCCTGGGACACCAAATGTATTTCATCTTAAAAATCACAGACCCAGAGCCCTAACATCACACATTACGAAATGTTTTGAGTGGGTTATCTCAGAGCTGTTATCCAGTAAGGTTTCTTTCTTCCAAGACCCATTACAATGTTGCTCACAGGAAAGATGTGGTTGTTGAAGATGCACTTATTTATACGGTTCATAATACTTATAGCCATTTGGGAATAAAAGGTTTAGTCCAGTGAGCATAGTGTTTTGTCTGTACCTCATCTCTTAAGCATACCAGCTAATGTCTTCTAATGTTCATAGCTCCACCAAAGGGTGCATCCTCCTTGTTTCTTATGATGGTGGTGGACAACCCGACTTTCTGGGAATATGTTGCCTCGTCCTTTGTATGGAGTGTGAATTCAGCAGTCGGCCATTTTCTTACACATCGCCTGTTTAGGGTGTGTATTTAAACAGTGAGGAAACTGTTCAAACACTGAGCATGCAGAGGTTAATGGCTCTAAATGGCACAGTATGTTAAAGCTAGACTTCCGAGGAGCTTCGCTAACACTGCCGCTACTCTCCCTCACGCTCTGCTCCCAGTGGATGAGGGTCTAAGTCTGACTGACTTTATGAATGAGGTGTGTGTGTGTGTGTGTGTGTGTGTGTGTGTGTGTGTGTGTGTGTGTGTGTGTGTGTGTGTGTGTGTGTGATGGATCTCTGCCATAACTCTGGAGTTGAGCAGATGGGAACCCTGCCGTCGGTTTTTCCTGTTCACATCAGGGGTGACGGAGAGTGTTGTTCAACCGCTGTTAGGGAATCCCATGCACACAGTGTCCCTCGCTGTGTGCGTGTGTGTTCATCCTCAGGTATGTGTATGTGTATGTTTATAAGTAATAAAAATAAGATAATGATAATAATCAATATGTATAAACTTAGCAGCTCAACAGAACTTCGATTCAATTTCCAGCTCTCTTCACACACTTTTTCTAAGCTGGTTTTAAAAGTATAAAAATGCTTTTGACAATTTCCAGGACTGCAGAGTGTAAAAGTTAAAAAAAAAAGACATGGCCAAAAAAAAAAAAAAAAAAGGTTTGTTGAGAGGGGGAAAAAAAAAAAATCTCTTTTCAACCACCTCTCTTCGCCATTGTGAAGTGTCCTTTCAACAAAACCGTCTGCCAAGCCAATGATGAGTCTGTACGGAACCTCAGACACTTTACGTCTGTATTACAGCACTCAGTTTAACCATGTACTAGAGCATTACTCTTCAGTAGGAGACGGCAGCATGACAAGTGGATATAATCAAAATGTTAACCTTAATTTCTTATCAAGAGCAAACGTTAATAGACCCTCAAAAAGTATCTGAAAGTTCATTTTGAGGAGCTGAACTGTTACAGTCTCACGTCTACTAGTTTCTGGCTCCTCTTGACGAGGTCATTTGATCACCAAACAATGCATTTCGCTCACGCTGCTGGTATAACAGAATAAACAGTTTTTACTCGGGTAACTCCATCTTGTGTGACATGAATGAGGTCCGCTAACCCAGGTGATCCCAAGCGCAAAGAAGGTCTCTGTGACAAATGGAGCTGCTAATGGACTGGATCAACTGGCTACCATGAGAAACTGCAGCCAAACAGGAAATCAGGCAGGGTTTTTTTTTTTTTTTTTTTTGTGTCAAACATCTGGTAAATCTACACGCTACAATCACCTTTGAAATTAACCCAAAGATTTTAATGCATGAGCAAGTCTACAAAAAAAAATAGGGCTACGCATAATACGGTTATAAACACCATCTGTTACCTCGAAATAGTAAGGTTTTAAAAAGTGTAATTTTGCTGAAGTCAGTACAAGTGAATATTGTACTGCAAGATGTCATATTTTGGCAAAAAAAAAAAAAATGCGCTGTCTGTGAACATTGCACTGATACATTCAGCATCAACATATTTGTGACTTGGCAAATTACCAACATATCTTCATTATGTTAAAAGAAGACGTAATTACAATTCCTACTAAACATATTTTCTGTTGCAAATAAGTTGTAAAAAACAAACAAACAAACATACTCTCTAGGAGATTGGTTTGGATTACGAGATAAAGGCCACCATGTTTAAAACTAGGTACGGTACATCTGCCCACGTCTGCTTCGAAATGGAGGAGCAATACATGCAAGAACAAAGAGACTTACTTCTTCTAACAAAGTCCGCATGACTTCCCCCCCCCTCACCATAAACAGACAGTTCTGAGTTAGTGCTGTCATGCTGTGCAACACCCCCTGTAGAGGGACATTTAGCTGTTGGAGTTTTTTTTCTTGATAATGTTTTTTTAAAATAACGCTATTCATACAGATACATAATCATCGCGTGCTTGTAAAAGTGGCTGTTGTAAGTGGTGTCCAAGCAGACACACTGCAACGACACCAGCGGCAGTATGTCAGTAATTGCAATGTTTTTTTTCTTGTATGCATAAGTCTGGCTGAAATCACGTCGCCTCACGTACTCGATAACAGAAGTACAAAGTAAGTAGGTGTGAACAGCTTTTCACGGAAAATATATTTCATTTTGCTTTGTATGAGGTGTCATATTTCTTAGCGGGACCAGCAAATAATATGATCCATTATTGGAAGATCACAAGAGCACTCCTGTTCTCTCCTACCTACAAAGACTCACATATTCTGCTGAGTCACATTATGATATCAATTCATCAGAATGCGACACGTATTATGGCCTTGTAATTGAATAACACACTCCCGGGCTTGTACAACATGTAGCAGCATTTCTCATTTACTTATTTGACCGGCAATCACAAACAGGATTGCAGAACAAGTTCTTTTGTACTTTTGTATTTATTATTTCCTTTCAAATGTATGTCCGTGCATGCGAATTGTAAAAGAGAAGACTTGAAATAAGAGTCTGTCAGACTGGTGGTCTTTCACGAAAATGAGTGCCATCGTAAAGATTTAGAAAACAAAATTCCACAGCTGTATCTGCTTCCTGCCGCCTGCAGATACCTGTATGACAACGGCAAACCTCAAACTCAGATTTTTAAATTAATCGATATACATCCCAATGTAATGCCCGATTCATTAGTCAGATGAAAAGAAGACCAGTCAAAATCTTTTAACAGTAATGAGGTGAGGTCAAATGGGGTCACTTGGGTCCGAAGACCACGTTTGTACTATGTTCAAACTACAACCTCGGCAGCCCGCTCCTGATCTCCGCTTGAGGCTTGCAGCGTGAGGCTACGTTAGCCGCTGCCGCAAGCCTCAAGCAGAGCTGAGGAGCGCTTACGCACGAGCACATAACCCCACCGTCAGCCCCCGCCATAAATAAATTGTCAACCTGTGGAAAACACGGCACTGAATTTTAGACTGTGTCAGTAAGACAAATACGGAAGAAGAAGCTCGGAAACTCGGAGAAACTCGGGCTTTTATGGCAAAAAACCTGATGAGGGAGCTGGTCCTCTGGTAAAAGAAGAAAGCTTTTAGAGTTTCAGGTGACAGCAGCTGACAGCAGGTGACCTTCTGTCGCCGAATATGTATAACAACAGTAATGATTACTCCCTGCGTGAAATTCAATTTCCACTGGAGGAACCTTCATTAAAAATGTATCTATTCCACTACTTTGGGGCATTTTCCACTGCTTCAACCAAATTTAGTTAAGATTCGCGTCTTGGGAGAGATAAAAAAAAAAAAACTACAGTTCTGGCTGACTATAAAGTCATTTTTCTAGCATTGACTCATTAGGCTGACAAAAAACCCAGTGCCACCAAACATGTTTTTATCTCTACTGTCAGCCTGGAGAGTTTTGTTCCACATATATTTGTTGTTTGTGTATAGAGATTAGTTTTTCTGAAGAATTTCGAGAGGCATTTTATGTTAAACTATTCGGGTGTGATTCAAAATTGTAAAACAACAAAAGACTTAAGGTGCTGTAAGATGGCTCCAGAGTTTATATTCAAATTAGAAAATTTTCAAAATTTGACGCTTTTTTTTTTTTTTCTTTTGAAATTTGGACGTATTTTATTTCATTTAGAGTTTTCGAGGTTTCTCATTGTCATACAAGTATCTCCAGGCAGCACGTAGCAGCCATATTTATCAAACATCTGAGAATTCCTCCCACAAATCACACTGAACCTGAAGCTGAGACTAAAAATAGTCCGAGCTCTGAGTAGATTTAGGTCATTTATGAAGCTTCCTACTAACCTTCACTACAGTTGAATAAGGAGAAGAAAAACTCCTAAGAGAGGGTGTGACATTTCCATTTTACATTGCTCTTTGCCACAAAATAGATATTATAATGACACATTTGTTTTTTTCGTTTTTTTGTTTGTTTGTTTGTGTTTTTATTTGTTTTTAGGTTGCAAAATGCAGTATATTAGATTTCAGAAATATTTGACATGCAGAAAATAGCTCTACTTTATTGTGTATAGGCTTTTTGGGAATGCGAAAATAGTAGCAGTTACATATGCAAAAATATGAAGAAATTAAGAAACAGCTCAAATCTTATTATGATGTTTACAAATGAGCAATTTGCATAGTAGACTTTAAGTAAACAGTGGCAAGTGGTTTCATAAAAAGTTTGAAATTCAAAATAGCAGGAATTGGATTCAGCTGTATGAAATAATCCTTCAAATCTCATTATTTCACACTGTCTATAACAATACCACACTGGCATATTTTGCAATATTGCACATGCAGCAAGGATACTGCAAACCCCTCTGTGGCCTCTCTGTGAATCATGCAGTCTTATATTCCACTGTCCAGTTCCTGTGTCACCCTGTATTAGGAAATACACTGAAGAATATGAGCATATCTGTCAACTACTATAGCCCTGCTAAGATTTGAAACAAATACATAAAAACACAAAAACCTAGATCCGAAGCGGCAGCATTTTTGGACTGGGAAAAGGAGTTATCGACCGTTACTTTTGCAGATAACCCTTTATCACCATTATCCAGGGGAAGCATAATTGAGTTTAAATAAAAGTTTAGTCTCCCCTCATTGAGAACCTTGAGTCATACACATTCTGAGGCTTTGTATGAGCCATCGAAGTTATATTTATGAACTTAATTACCACAGTTGTTGGTTGCGACAGAACGATCGCCATTACATAGCTGCATTTTTCCCTATTGCACTAAAGTCTAACAGTTTGGGGACCTTGGATTCTGCAGGGACAGCAAGTGTCCTCCGCACACCCACAAAGTCTGTCACAGAAATGATTCATTTTTTGTCAAAAGCAGTGTCTTTTGGTCATCAAGTGTTCCAAAAACATCTCTCCTGTCACGGACTGTTTCTGTCTGAATGCCATCTCCTGACAGCAACTCCTAACGGGTAGGAGCACCTCTGGAGCTCTTCTAAATATTGGCTCAGGTAGAAGTCATTTCACATGTTAAGAAAGGTGATAAAATGCTTTTCGTCCTGGGCCTAAACGTAGCACCAAGTATGTGTCAGTCTAAGATTTTTTTTGGAAGGTTAGGACCAATTTCCTAGTCTGAGATGCTCGATAAATTTGGGCTTTGGTTTTTTTCCATCTTAACCAAATGGCTTTAGCTGCCTCGACCTTCCACTAACCTGAATGTTTTCCTGTGGAAAAAAAAAAAAAAAAAACAGGACAAAATGCATTTCATGTATTTCATATAATCCAGTTTATGCAATGCCACATTATCCAATTTGTGGTGAAGCCACATAATTTGTGTCTCAGAGATCTTGCTCATATATCATTGTTATGTTGCTAGGTCATGTAGGGGATAAAGAAGCAAAGGTACAGACGAGGGCTGCTTTATTTTATCTAATGTAATTCACCCTGTCCCGTATGTATTAACAAGAATCGCAAACCCACACACAATCTGACATCATCGTAACCCCAGTTGAGTCATCCAGATTACAAAGTGGTGGTGACTTAATCTTAACTAACAGGGACACCATAACTGCGTGAGGCCCCATCTAAATTGCCAATTGCCTTACTTTGTATATGGAGCGGGGCGCATGTGACTAGTCATGCAAGATATTAGTCATGCAACCTGGAACGGGGATCTAGAGCACAGCTCAGGCAATGACTCAGTAGCATCACCAATCACTGTAAATGGGGTCCTGTGGGCATTACTACATGGTGTATCAAGGAGGCTTACATAAGCACACTTCCACTGGAGACGGCTTTGCCTCCAGAGCAAAGAGGGGGACAAAGAACAGAACAGAGGGAGTGAGAAAGGAATTCATTTGTATCTCCTCCACATAAATAAGCTTCGACTGGATCAAATGTCACATTAAATGGCCGAGGTATTGAGAAGGCTTGTTATTGATTTCCACAGCCAGGCGGTAAATGGGGGGAAAATAAGGAAAGAGTTAAGGGCAGAGGGTGATTTGACTGTGCGAGTCCCAGACAATAAGCAGCCACAATACCAGAGCAGGCAAGACGGATGGGGGGGGGGGCATGGTGAAGAAAATGAAGGAAATCGAAAGCGACAAGAAAAGACAGAGGGGATATGAGGCCCTGCAGCAACCCCTGAGAAAAAGCTCACTGAGGCAAGGCCTGACTCACAGGATGCTTCATAGGGGAATAGCAATGTCTACTTCCGTGTCAGAGCCAGCAGACGGTCAATCCCAGCCAGTGTCTTGGTCTCCAAATCAAGTCCTCCAAATCAAACAACAAAATCCATTGTTGAGCCATGCACTCCAGATCAGCACACAGTGGTGTTTTCTGATATGACGCCCCTGTTAGCAGAACGACCTCCAAAGCCCTTCAAAATAAAATAATTGAATAAAAATAAAGTAAATCAATCAATTTCACGATGTAACAATGCTGTGGTTAACGTTCGGTTACAAAAGCGACTTAGTTAGTGTTTTGTAAAGATCATAATAAGTGCTTAGTTAAGGTTAGGGGAGCTTCGTTGTCATGGTTATAATAAAAGACATGGTTATGGTTCGGGGACTTTCATGGTCGTGGTTTTAAAAAAAAATTGGAAACGAAAAGCAGTCTCACATGTAAAAGTCCAGTGTTTTCTTGACCGATTCATTCACCACAACCTTCTCCCTACGTAGACTTAGTTCCACTATAATATTGTCCCGTTGTTCCTCTTTTGGGCCTGTCATAAATCCTACAACCGATGGAGGGCTTTGTCGCTATAACGTAAACATACCATATGTCGTTTTGTGCATTTTGTGCGTTTTGTGCATTTTTTCAACGACTGATTCCGTTATTCTTCCCGGGAGAAAAGTCTCCCGCGGTGCCCACAACAGCAGATATAGTAGATCACTTCAGGGACAACATGAGAGTACCTGAAAAAACTGATCAACCTTCAATAAATATTAATGGAAATACAGTTCATCGAAGCTTTCAGGTTGTAAAAACACGCTGGGAACCTGGTGTTCCTAGATTCCTGTTGAATCACGTGTTCACGGTTGCTCACAGCCCCACAGCTGAGCTGAACCAGCAAACTTTGTTTCAACAAGACAGCTGGAAAAGCCTTTTTTGTGTATGGGTGCTTTGGTTTTTCCATTTCGGAATTCCCATAATTCATATTGAATAAGTTGGCAATAAACACAAATGAATCGAGCTGCCCTTTAGGGAATCTTTAAAAGGATAATTCAACCCGAAGAAGCACAACTATCATGGTTTTACACAGAGAAGCAGCTTCACCCGATAACTGGCATTCCTCTTTTTGTTATTACCAACAGTCCAAAACTCAAAGATATCGAAGTTACTCTCATATATGACCAAGAAAAGCATCAAATCCTGACATTTGTGAAGATGAAATTGGCAAATTGTTCGCATTTCTGCTTAAAAAAATTACGTAAACAATTAACCGTTAATAATAAAATAGTTGCCATTTAATTTCTTGCCCATCGACTGATCAATTCATTGGCTAGTGTGAGAGGTCATTGTTGACCTTGGGAATAGCAGTTTGACAAAACAATCTTAACTCAAGGTCAGTTTGCTAGCCTATTCTGGAGCGTCCGACTGCATCTCCTAGGCTTCATGAGCACACTGAATGGGCTGAGTTGTCAGTCGCTGAAAGTTCTGGAAAAAGATAGTAAGTAGATCTTGATACGAGACCTCTTGGCAAACGCGAATCATTTCATCTCTGCTCTGGAGCAAGTCAGATCAAGAGACAGGGTGACTCGTGGCCTTGCTTAGACCCCACCGGCAAAAAAATTTGACTAGCTTATTAGCCAGGTAGCAGATCAGCACAGAGCTTATCGACGCCATTTTTGTTTAATTTGGGAATTCCAAGGTCCTGCGTTCGAGCTTTAACACATCAGCTGGTGCACTGTGCTTGTCAAGCAGTGTTTTGCAAAGGGACACCATATATCATTAGGCACTCAGAAAAGATGAATAAGCTTTCTGTTTTTAATCTTTAAAAATGTGGCCCTGGTTGATGCAGCAGAATGGCCAAAGTGGTGTACATTAAATGATTTTAAAGAGGAGCCAGTGGAGACAAACAGTCTGGCAACATGTGGTTCTTCTCCTCTGCAATAACGACTCAACATGCACCGCCTCAGGTGTCATCCCTCACTACTTCTATAAAAACTTTTTGCTTATACTTACTAGTGTCATTGAAGATGGGCTGAGGTCAGAGGCTCCTGCTGGAGGAAGGCGAGTAATGTAGTACACCTAATAAAAAAAAAATGCCCGTAAATAATAATTCTCTTATTGATCTGAGCCTTCCAAATGTACCCGCAGGCACAACGAACTCAAAAGACTAAACCTGTTTGCCCCTGCAGGACACACAGCACGACCCGAGAATCAATTAGTGTACTGAAGAGAACATATTTTATAGTTACACTGCAGTAGGAACAGCGCAGCTATATTAGCTACATTTGTATTTTTCTTTTGTGTCAGGCTGACAGTTTCCTACAGCCACTAGCCATCTCTTACTGTGCAGGCCAAGTGGAGCCCACTGCAACAGCCCTCTCCTTTCATACCCCCAGGATGGTGTATACATGTATAATTTGTGCAAGTGCACACGCACATACGTGTGTGTGTGTGTGTGTGTGTGTGTGTGTGTGTGTGTGTGTGTGTGTGTGTGAAAGGATGAAGCAGTATGCGAACGCCTGTCCGCCGCTCTATGTTATTTGGAATCTTGGTGGCTGCTCCAGGCTGGATTACTCTGTGTTGTAAGTAGGAAACAGTCCTGGTGTTTTATGATAAATACCCTTTTCTTGCCGCTAACCCTCCTATAACACATACGCACAGGCACACACACACACACACACACACACACACACACACACACACACACACACACACTTGTAGTTAGCTCTCAACCAGGTTGGCCTCCTTGCTGATCTCACACACATGACATTTGCTGCAGTGAAATTCATTTGTTTTGCACAGTGCTGCAGCCTATACCCAAACCAACTTGCACATACTTCCCTACTAAAGGCTCCAGGGCAACACAACCTCCGAAATCTGAGGTTGGCCTTCCAGGAGAGGCAGTTATTTAGCTTCTACCAGGTATTTAGAAAGAAAAGGCAGGACAAAAAACACACAAAGGGTTGATTTGGCGAGGGCTTATTGTTCTGGGTACAGGTGAGACGATGAAAATGCAATCCAAGAGGGCGGGTATGAGTAATATGAGTCTTATGCTTTTCAGATGCTAACTCACTGCACAGCAGTTTTTAATACTATGAAGACGTATTTTAAAGATCTGGAAAGTTATCACAATCGTTTTATCGTCTGTTGTGACGCTCACACAAGCATCACAGTAGACTTACCCCATTCGTGTTACAAAGTGCTATCAGGAGGCCGTTTTGGCAAAAGTTGAGCCAGGTCCAACTACTTTTTGGGACAACCCTCCGTTTTTTTGTTTTTTGGGCCATAGCCCTCTGTGGTGGCACAGCAGAGGTGGCCACGTTGAAATACATAAGCGGGCCGGGTAATAACATTCTGTAACACATGAAAAAGAAGGAAACGCAGTAGACTAAAAGGAAGACGAGGACGCGGGAAGTACATACATCATTCATATTGCATTCAATCCAATAAATACGACTTTTCTCCTTGATATCGCCCAACAGTGTAATGTTTATGGCTCCTCACTCTAGACATTTAATTTCCTATTCTGTTGCCACTTCTGTTTCTGGAATAAAAACGTGTTATCTCAGAGATGCATGAGCTTCTGAGTTAAATTCTGAAGCAGCAGATGACATTTGGTATGAGGGACTGTTTAGATCACAGGGGATTACATTAAATTGAAGATATAAATTAATTCAGTTTAAAGTTATTCACAGGCTCCACTATCCCACAACTAAGCTGAGTGACATTTGAAAGGTGCAACCTGGCAGAATGGTCACTCCCCCATCGGTTGCGTCCTTTCTTATATAATTATTGACCCTTTCATGTTATTTGTAACACCTGTTCTTATTCCAATGATGGATACTACTTCAAATCGACAGGTGCCTTTTAGAACTTGGATTTCATTGGGTTTTTGGGATTCTTCTTCTCAGCGCCTGTCTTATGCTTTTACTATTCCCATTTCTCCTTTTCCCCGTGTTCCCAGTGATAATGGGAACTCGCCTGATCTGAAACATTTCCACGATGACACAGAATTTTGATGCAGGGAATTTGAGTCAAGAATTTTTGTTAGTGGATTTAATCATTCCAGCCCTGCTCAAATGTGTCCCTCTCGCCTCGACATGTGGTAAGTGTAGATAACCTGAAGCAATCCAAGGTTACAGCAACATTTAAATTCAAGACATGAACAAATTCTTTTGAATTAAGTCATCATTTCCAAAACATGAATGGATCTTTTGTTTAGGGACATATTGATTGCCACAACTGGAAACCCAGCAACCCCCTGTCACCAAAGCCCCAAGGTCTCCCTCAGATTCATCCTCCCACTTCTTAAACATACATATGATTCGACAGCTCTTCACTGATCTGCTGGTTCATTGATTCGCACACACCCCACCCAAGGCTGACAGCTTTACTTTCTATGGCAACTGGAGGCTCTTTGAAGCATGAATGGGGGCGTGGTGAGTCCTTCCATCTCAGTCTCCTTGCTCTCTTTTTTCCTGTCGTTCTTTCCCTCATTCTTTCTTCTCCATCTTCTGCTCCCCTCATGAATATAAAATGTTGAGTCCCTGCAATGTGCTTGGTTGCAGCCACTGCAGAGGGTGTTAACCATTAGCGAGAATAATCCATAGCTATGAACTCCTGCCTTTTGCACTCCTCTGTAATCTCCTTTCTATATTCTGCGAATGACAGAGGTAGGCTGGAAAGAATGAAAGCCACTATTATCAGCTGTTTGGCTGTGTGTGACTCAGAGCATGAGTCATTTTGCGCTGTAGAGAACCTGACCTATAAAAAACAATGTGACTTGTGTAAATTAGTTAATCTGTTTGTATGCTACCAAGTTTCCCCGTGTCCGGGAGTCATACATTTGACAAGTGCAACACAAATGGCTCCGTGTTAACCAATTTGTTGCCGGTGCCCATCAATAAATTTGAGCGTTTTCTGCCATGCAAGCAGCGTGGGTCTAGGGACATCAAACAAGGTTTGCCAGTAGGTCACTCTATTTCTTGGGTCAAAACTGCAATATCTCATCATTATTGTATGGATTACCATACTGTTTGGTATAGATATTAATGGTGCAAAGAGGATGAATCCTAATGACTTTGGTGATCCATTGACTTTTCATCAAGCGCCACCCACAGGTCAAAGCTTTCACCTCTGGAGTGAAATATCTCAATAACCAGATGGATTGGCGCTTAATTATGTACAAAGTTTACTGCTGTGCCACCAAGAGGTTGACACTTGTGGTTTTGAATAAAATGTCTGGACAACTGTTGGATGAATTGCTATGAAATCTTGTACACACTACTTTGGAGGTCCCCTGAAATTTCATCTAGTGCCATTATCAGGTCATCATCATAACACCTTGCTCAAAGCAACTAAGGGCCTGGCAGTGAGTACGACCTCACTGCTGACCAGCAGCACATAAGGCAAACCAGAACACCTGCACCCATTGGTGGTCCACACAGTGGTGGTGTATTGAGGCATGTCAACTTGTCAGTGTACACTACTGTCCTATTTCTCAGCTTCAGTGTGTGTAAACTCTCCAGGAAAACAGCAATTTTATCACATTCACTCCCTAGACTAGACTCTCCCGGTCATTGTACTATGGCTACTTCTTTCTGCACGACGCGTCTGGTGTGTGTTATGGGCATCGTTTGAGCATTAAATGACGTGGCAAGTGCGTTCCACTGTGCAATATTTTCTAATATTATTTCCACCTCTCTTAAGGTGGAAAAGGTGGTGAAGATGGAGTATGTTCAAGGTCATTCGAGGCAGTTTTGCCATTAGCCCAGACAGGTTTATTTTTCAACTTTAAAATGTCCCACTCAGTATATATCTTGGTCATAATTCAACCAAATGTAATAGATATATATCAGAAAAAAATGTTTGTTAAAAAATGAATGTGGGCCCAAATACCGACACCAGCAATGGTCTCACTTACCTCTGACTTCCTTCCACTGGAGGCTTTTCAAAAACACTGGCATGTGATTGTCAACTTTCACAAAGTCCAAGTTGGAGGCCAAGTCCCCTGCAATTCTGTCTGTGACTAGCATTGTCACTGACATGTCTTCCTGTTTATGATGTCAAATGATATTAAACAGTGCTTCGATTGACAGTCTAAGTGCATCTGCTTAGAAAATTTACCCCACCCCCCACATCAAACGGAATAAACAGTGATATTTGTCAAAGTATATCCTCACTAGCTGATGGCAGCGATGAATAAAGCAGAAGGCAGAGAATCTCTCTTTTATCATCGTGGCTGGAGATCTTCTATCGACAAAACCCTGTTTCTATTCTTGCATAACTTACTTGTGCCCAAATAATTATTTATAGCCAATGCATTCTCCACACATCATCAAACAGAATTATGGCGCTAACCTTAGACTTGATCTTTACAGCTGAATCAAAGCCAGCCACAGTGATATATAACAGAGATATATGACCACACAACACAAGGCTCCACTCCTCTTCCTCTTTCTGTGTGTGAGAGCGCCAGGGAGCCAATGGGGGTCGACCTGCATCCATCAGTTTCTTCCACCAGGTGTGAGTGATTGCCGCCAATTGTGCCAAAATCGCCAGAAATAGGAGGAGAAGGATGGGAGGATGGGGAGGGAGATGAAAAGGAGAGACAGGACTCCCCCCTGTGTGGGTTCATCCACCGAGACAATGATGAGACAAATCTTCATATATGTCCAGGTACTACGTGGGTGTGTGTGTGTGTGTGTGTGTGTGGACTGCCATTTGTTGCGGTGTTTCTCACCTTAATACACACATGAATTCACACTCCTGTCGACAGAGACAGAAACGCTCATATCAGCCTTCTCTGAATACATACCTCCCCTGTGAGGCTCTTTTCTGCTGACAGAACAAATGCCTTGGCTCTTGTGATTAAAGCTGCTGTCACTGGGCTTTCATCAGAGGCCTCTCCCCCACTCCCTTATTCCGTCTGCTTTTTTTTTCTAGTTTCTCAGCTCTATCACGCAGCGACATCACCGGAGGCTCGTTTGTGCTTCAGGAGGACATGGATAACCTGAAGGGGACAGAAACCGGTAACAGCCATGATGTGAGCTGAGGGCAGAGCACCGAGGGCTATGAGAGGTGTAGATCAGGGTTTGTGTTTGCGTATGCTTCCATATGTCGTGATAAATCGTGATAAATATATCTGGTTTGTCCAATAAAACCTCCACTTTAAAAGGAATAGTTAATTCAAACCCAGTTAATTGGGTGTTGTTTTTGTAGGTTTTGCCATGATTTCTATCTGTTATTGGAAAATTGTGCTTCACCAAAGTCATTGCGAGTAGCACTACACGCTTTTGCAAGCTTTTGTACACTACAGGGCAAAAAAAACACAAGCACTCAAGACGGGTTGCAAACGAGCCAGCAGCTTCGCCAGATTATCTAAACCTTATCTAAACCAGGAAAGCCATGAGTGTGTACACCTGGGGCAAAGGCAGCAGGTCAGAGTTAAGCCAGGACATCTGTAATCTGTGATTGACATTTACTACAGTCAGTCTGAATAATAATTTAGTATTGGCCATCGTTTTTTCTTCTGCAAGGTAGGGTAACTTTAAGGTTTGTTCAAAATCAGATTCAAACTCTATTTCATCAGAACATCTATAACAATAAATTAGTTGTTTACAGGGGTAAATTGGGAAGTTTATGGAGTCCCGTCATCATCTAAATACTCCCTATAGTTCATCCGTTAGCATGCTGCCATTTGCTAATTAGCTCTAAACACAAAGTACAGCTGAGGACGAAGGAACGTCATTTGTTTTGCATGTATTTGGTCATAAACCAAAGTACTGAAGTGAAATTTTGACCTGCTAATGTCTACTGTGTAGTGTTCTAAATCCAAAATAAAATAGAAAAGCATCAAACATTGTATCTGCTGTGAAATGGGAAATCAGCATATTTACACGCCCCAGGATGACAGATAGTTTAGACAGACCGCAGGATGTTAGTCGTTGAGCACCTGAGGTAGGTTTTTCCACTGTTACACTAATGATACTCATCTGTAGCTCAAATATTTAAATTAGAAGCACATAGACACCAGTTCGAACAACAGTAACCCTCACGTGTGTGATTTCCCAAAGAACCTCGCTGTTACCTTTGATCCTACCCTCTCTTTTGATCAGCGCATTAAAGACACCACCAAGACCTCATTTTTTTCACCCACATAACATATCTAAAATTCTGCCTATTCTGTCTACGGCAGATGCTGAGGCCCTAATTCACACCTTTGTTTCAACCACACTGATTTCTCGTAATGTTTTCTGGCTTGCCGTGTGCCCGCGCTAAAAGTCTTCAAATGGTTCAGTATGCTGTGCCCAGAATTTTAACTAAATCCAGAAAATTTGACCTCATTACACCAATTTGAGCTTCTCCCCATTGGCTCCCTGTCCATCTCAGATCAGATTTTAAGGTGCTTTTGATGACTTATCCCGTGCTCTTTGCTGCTGGGCTCCTGTCTGTCCCCAGAGTTGAAAAGAAGTCAGCGGGCTGCAGGACCTTTCCCTGTCATGTCCCCCTTCCTCTGGGACAACCTCCCTGCTGACATCAGACCGTCTGACTCCATTGAGGCATTTAAATACAAACTTAAGGCACCAGCGTGTAGGGTTTAGTGGCATCTAGCGGTGAGGTTGCAGATTGCAACCAACTGAATACACCTCCCCTCAACCCTCCCCCCCTTTTCCAAGCGTGTAGGAGAACCTACGGCGGTAACATTAAAACGCGTAAGGCTCTCTCTAGAGCCAGTGTTTGGTTTGTCCGTTCTGGGCTACTGTAGAAACATGGTGGTGCAACATGGCGGACTCTGTGGAAGAGGACCTGCCTCTTATGTAGATGTGAAGGACTCCTGTTACACTAATTAAAACATAATTATGAATATTATATTCCATTTCTACCAATAAAACTTATTTTTTATGCCTTAACATGAAGTTTCTGGGATTTATTCTTTGATTACTTCAGGCCTGGTACCTGCTATCATTCTCCCGCCGGTGGGTCGGTCTCCGTCTCAATAAATCCATTAAACCCGGTACGTACAGCATAGTCCATGTTATCCTGCCGACGAGATTACTGTAAACTTTGTGATAACCACTGCACCTCTCTAACCCTCTGTTTGTTTATTCCCTCAAGCATATGAGCATCCAGGCTGTGTGCCTATCTCTCTCCCTCTCTCTATCTATCCCCTGATTTTCTTCTCCCTGTCCCCTATTTTCACTCAGGCTCTCTTTGCCGGGCCACTGGCTATCCTAGGACCTCCCTCCCTCTCCTGGCTGTCGGTGCCTCGTTCCGTATGCTTTGGATCTGGATCTTCGTCCTCCAGGATTCCAGGCTCCCCCCTTGTCTCTTTCTCCATCTGCGTTTCTTTGACCTGGTCGTGAGAGGTCATGTTGGTCCTATCTCTTGGCAGCACCTGGAAGTTGCTCCATATCCTCCCAGATCATATTCTTCATTAATGTTTACAATCTATATTGTTGTCATCATGATTGTCCATGCTGTAAATCTACTATGTACTATGTCTATTCTGTACGCACGACATCTTTTGTCTGTCTGTCCATCCTAGAAGAGGGGGGATCCCTCTGTTGCTCTTCCTGAGGTTTCCTCCATTTTTTTTCCTGTTTAAGGTTTTTGCTTGTCCAGTCTGAGGGTCTAAGGACCGTGGATGTCATAATGCCATGTAGATTGTTAATCGCCTTGAGGCAAAATTGAGATTTGTGATATTGGGCTGTATAAATGAAATCTGACTTCGCTGGAATAGGTTTGGTATTTTTGAGGAGTGGGTTGACAATAAGATGCTGAAAGCCTCATGGACAAATACCAAAACTAATTTCATTTTGCTACTTTTAGTTTTCTCATTTAATTTTTAAATCTTGGTCCCTTTCATCGTTTGGAGTAATTCATGATAATGTATGTATTAAATTTGAAAATTTAATCTTTAAAATCTGAAATGATGAAAGAAAGATGAAAGAAAGACAATATCTCAATTTATCGCAATGGGAAAAATAAATATAATGCAATGCTGTTCATTAACACCAAAAATAAGGCTTAAAGCATTTGTTTGAAATAACACTTTTGTAGTAACTTCAACAGAAATATTATAATCTTTGTAATTTATTGCTGGGCTCCTGTAGTGGATGATACTGTAAGATTTTGTTTTTTCCTCCTCCTGCATCTAAAGTGATGCAAATGAACAAAAACCCCAATCGTGGTCAAGCTGTCCTTTTGAAAAATGGCTGTTATACTTTTTGACACCATAAATATTTCTACCAGCTACTATACATGACAGTACATCTTTGAATATATCTATTTCACAAATAGCACGAAGCATATCTGCCAGTTCAACACAAACAGAGAAGCAGGTATCATTATTCTCAGAAGGAAAGAAATAGGTTTACTAAAAGAATCAAATGCAACGCCGCTGTGATTAATAGATTACGCTGTGCGACAGGCTGGCTGTATTGCATGATGAATTGTTTTGCATTACATTTCCAGTTTAGGTTTATCAGAGTTGTTAGTCCTATTACGCAGAGCTGAGCTGCACACTGCTAAGCAGAGAGGCATTGGTTTCCAAATGCGGAGGGAAAATAATGTTGCTTTATTTGATTATTCAAATGCACTTTTGACTATTTGTGTTTGGCTGTTGACTAATAATGACTAATGGCACTTCTCAGGATGCAAGTGGAAGAAAAGTGCTGAAAAAATGTCCACGGTTGCGGTTGTGTTCCCAGGAGTCCTAGTAGGGTCTCTCGTAGGCTCTGGCCCGAGTCCGGGCTTGGGCCCACAGGTTACTTACATGGGTCACTTTGTGATTGTGAACATCGCATCTCTGCTTTTCAGCTCGCGGTCATCACGAGATAACGCAATTGCCTCTCTGTAAAATCCTGTCGGTGACTATTACAAAGTGTCTTGCGGTGTTTTGGCATCTGATAAGCCTTTAAAAGCGTTCATCTGTTACTCGAACTGGACCCGATGTCATCGTCTGACCGGTGCTTTCAACAACACGTACCCACAACGCAGCCCCCTGCATTGTTTTAACGCGGGGCTAATTTCAATCCCAATCTGTTCTGACACTTCACCCCTTTGGTCATAAGCACGGCCTTTACAGGCCGTCCCGATCGGCTCAGCACGTGCATGCTTTTTGGACGACCGACGACTGGGGATAGTGCTCTGTTAGAGGATGAAGCGTGTGAAACAAAACAAAACCTGCGACAACTAAAATGCGGCAATGGGCCAAAGGGCTGTGCATCATTTTCTCATTTCCAGTAGTGTTCTTTGGCTCAGGGGCAGACGCTTGACAGATATATATGGTTATTTTCTAAATTATTGCACGGCCACTGAAGGGTAGGCCTTTTCCCAACACACTATCCACTCCAGCAGATGGAAAACCCCTCCACTCACTCTTTTAGTGAGACAATAGGTTCACGATGCCCTTCAGAACTGATCAGTTTTCCTACCTACCTAGACTTTTAGTAGAACCATATATCAATCTGACACTGCAGATTACAGCATTCAACAAACACCTCTCTCTGACTTCTAAACTAGCAGCCTCTTGTTCACAGTAAACCTCAATTCAGACAAAAGGAAGAGGCTTCAGTCTGGGTTTACTTTAGGTCTTTTTCATCTGACTGACTGAATGATATGAAATGATGACAATAGACTGATGAAACATAATATTGAGAACACATGGGCCATGAGTTGTAAAACCAGAAAAATCTAATTTTCAAGTACTCACATTAATTGATAGTATCAAAATATGTATATGGCAGAAATGGACTATGAATAATTTGGTAAAAATGATGGAAATAACTTTTGCTAAGTTACAAAATTCGATTCCTCTGTGTAAAGCTGTGTCTTTAAACCAGCATTTATTGATTTTTAGGTCACACGTAGGGCAACCTGTAAACACACATTATCACCTCACAAAGTTGCTCTGGTGAATTGTTAGCAAACAGCTGCTTATTCGCCCATTCAGCGGACACAGAGCAACGGCTGCATTCATTGGAAATCATGTGTCGGCCCACGTGATAGCTTTTTAAGCTGTGTTTTGGTCTCCTCCAGCTCATGAGGAAACTATTAATTGTTGATATACACCACTGTGTTCGCCAGCTGGTCGCTAGCTCTGTCTGTTTGCCATTTGGCCCCCGGGGCAGGTAGTGTACAGTGTGTTTATCAGAGCTTTGCTGAGAAAGAAAAAAAAAAAAAAAAGGCCGCCTGCTGCTGTTGTTGATAAGAGCAGTGAGAGTGAACCGAACAGCACATTTTTGGGCCAGAAAACTAAAACAATGGGCTGAAAGATTTCTGTTCAGTGGAGGGGAATTGCAGAGTTTGTGATAATAGCTGTGGGGGCCTCACTACAAGCAACACCTCTCACAGCCTACATTTCACATCATTTGATCCACTGCTAATATTAAATATTGCAGCTTTAACATAAACACAACATAAATGTCTTTTCCTTATAGGAAGGTGTATTTCTATTAGACCTGCCCATTTTCCCCTTTCATTTAAAAAGAATCTTTAAAATTGATTTTTAATCATTTCACTCCTCTTTAGCCTTGTTACTTTGTTGCTTTGTGTCACTACCTGCTTTTCCTAAGCAGGTCGACCCTACAGTTTACAGCACACATCTGCTAAAGAGACGACAGACTGCAACGTGCCTACTTTTCATCTGTAGACAGACAGGACTGCGTGAGCTGTTTTATTTATGCCAGCTGATTAACCCTCACACCACAGTCGGATTTGAAATTAATTAGCCTAATTAACTGCTTTATAGTCAGTGTAATTCTGCTTAGTTAGTGTTGCATCACGGAAGGGATAAGTATGGGTTTAAATCTAAAAATATTCAAAAATGGCATGGAATGAATTGGACATTATCAGTGCTTCGTTTTGTTATTTTAAATGACTGAAACACTGTCGCTGGTCTGTCTCGGTTTTTCTGTTTTTTTTCCTCTTTCAGCCTGTTTATTATTCATCTGTACTGCTGCTCTTTAAGCGGTAGCCACCCCCAGCTCTGAGCCTAACTACAGCCATTCAATAATCTTGAAAAACGGTAAAAAGTGGGTTAGGGGTGAGAGGAGAGGAGGGGTGGGGGGCCTGGATGCGTGAGGCAGGAGCTGCTCAGTGACATCCCCAGGCCAGAGAAAAATGGAAAGCGACACAGAATCACAAGGCTCCCATGCCAAAGAGGGCTCTTTGGAGGTGGAGGTCTTTACCCATCCACAATCCCCTGATGCAGACATTAGTGTGGTGGAGGACCACGGTGGTCCCGAGTCGTATCGGTTTGAGCCGTTGTCTACAGCCCCAGTAATGCCCGAAGCCAAAAGATGTCGCGAAGCCGAGCGTATAGTTAGAACGGCACCCTTGTGAAAAGCACTGACTGCAAATGTACATAGCAGTGTGTTGCTATCGGTTCACCTTCTGCCATCTGAAGGGAAAGAATGCAGTCAAGTGGTGCTACTACAGCCGTCAAACGTCCGAACCACTGCGCCAGAATGGAAAAATACTAAGTAGACGGTTGGCAAGTATACACACACATACATGTGTGTGTATTTATGTATATATATTTGTGTGTGTGTGTACGCACATATACGTAAATGTATTTAATTTATTTAATTTTTATTTATCGTTCTTTTTTTAAAGTCCCAAACGTCTGTCTCTCTCTGTCAGCACTGGCCTTGCGAGGCTCAGGATGATTTAAAACAGCGGATGGGCTGCTGAGCCAAAATCCAACCCGCGAGATGCCAGTTTTTAAAACTCTGGAAAGAAACTCTGGCAGTAGCGTTGTGTTCCTTTACAGTGCGGTCATATCAAAAAACGCGCTGCCGAGGTGCACTCCATGCATAAAGTGAACAAATAAAGAGATATCTCCAAGTCTATATCAACACTGTTAATTAGCCAAATCAATGGGAAATGCCTAACTGGACCCATTATGGTTTTAATAATGCACAATGAGACAATTAAATATTAATTTGCGTTTTATTAAGTGCTTGTCTATTGAGTGGAGGAGAGGCAAGTGCATTAATTTTTAAATAGGACTTATATAAAATCATTACAGGAATATATCAATGGAGGAAATGATTTTCATGGTCAGTTTTCATTCAATAACTTTGTGTTATTATAAACTGGGATAACTGGGAACATAGATTATTATTCTGTAATCATAAGCAAGTCTGACATAGCAGAATTTACTTCTGTTACAGAAAACCCTTACGGTACAGAGACCAGAACTGTCGGGCAGTTCTGTTCTCTTGTTCTCTTGTTCTCAATCTAACCCAGCTACAGGGCGTCATCCGCAAGTTTGACACTTTTGTCTGCGTGCTGCACATTTCAAAAGCTGATGACGAAGTATTCTGTAGCCAACTACCCCACAGGTAGATTCAAACGGCTGGCGGGAAAAGACCGTTAGCATACCACGCTAAACCGAACACGTCTTCGGTTTAATGTGTCGACGGTTGGCATGTCGTCGTCCATGCTCAATATTAGCTCCCTTGATCTGCTCAGTCATCTCAAGGCAGCCATATTCTTTTCAAAGAGCAAAGCAGTACAGTAATTTCACGACATTTCCTGCTGGTATAGTTTTCTGCTGGTATATTGCCCAGATACTTACCACGGTTACGAGCAAATGCCAACTTTGCCTTTGCGCCATTTTAAATTGCATAGCAATGTTCCTCTTACAGAAATACGAGTACGCACTAGCCCACAACACAGGACCTTCTTCCTGTATCGCTCCCACCCTAGACACATCTGACCAATGAGCGGAGTCAACATTCTCACACGGTTTGATCATAAACCAAAGTATTGGACAAACAGAAATGGTGACCTGATGGCACTGGATGACAAGTTCAGGGTTCACCAAAGTTATATCAAATGCACCCTGAGGGGAACATGAAGGTCTGTACTACATTTTATGGCAATCCATCCAGTGGTGACCAAGACAAGAAAGGTCACTCAAAGCCGAAAATGTCCAACTCAAGGTGGCATTAGAGGTAAAATCATCGGGTCACCAATGTCAGTGGGCTTCCTCCTCTGGGAATCATGGGTGTCTGTACAAAATCCAGTGCCACCCAGTGGGATATTTCAGTCCGGACCAAAGTGGCGGACCAACTGACAACCCAACACCGCCAAAGCTATGCATCTAGGCATGGCTAAAAATACTTCTAAAGCTCCCTAATTAAGATGTTGTATCTCGTTTGTTTAATCCACACACAGACAGAAACATAAAAACAACAAATTGTGTTTTTAGGGGGGAGTACTCTATGTGCTGTAACTATTTTTTTTGATTTGCCTCTGGCTTGGCTGTTAGCGGGATAAGTTGATTAAATTGGTAAATAAACCATGTTTCAAAGAAATTCTTCCCATACACTCAGTGTGATTTGGTCAGTTATTTGAGATCACCATGGACGGATAAATTAAGTTTGCATGTTTAAGAACCACACACAAACACACACACACACAGCTGCTTCCAGTTCCAGTGCTCTACCTGTCAGGTCTACCTGGTCTTCCCTCTGCACCAGGCTCAGAGAAAGTAACACCTAAACTGTGGATCTGAAGGATATTTTGTTACTTTAATACGCATAATGTTAGGATTTGAGAGTGAGGGTCTGGGGTACCTGGCCAGTTGCCTTCTTTGCCCAGTCGCTAATCCGGCCTTGCGTTTGAGAGGAGCGAGAAATAGCTTAAAACTTTTTAGAACTTGGACAGATTTTTACTGAGGGTTCTTTTTGTTTTTGAATTTGTGTAATTTATATCCTGCTTCAGTGGCTCGTTGGCATGAATAGAGTTGAAAGGAAAAAGTGAATATTTGTAATTTTTTATTTTTAATTTTTGCTATCTCAGTGTTGGAGCCAATAGACAAGTGCAAAGCTGGAACCAGTGGAGAACAAGCATCAGTTATTCTCTCAACTTGATTATTAATAGAAAATGGGCAACATGCCATTCCTGTCAGAACTGCTCTGTTCAGATTTCTGTCTCTCCATGTTTCTCCATCATCTACAACCTCTTTTGCTGCCCCCCCCTCCACTCCCCCTGCATGCACAGCTGGTGGGTAATTGGTCGATCTGCGCTAAGCCCTGGTATGATTGGTGGATGGGACACCAAGCCCCAGGCCCCAATGATCTCAGTGACACCTGCATTTCACACAAGATGACAGTCAAAGACAGAAAAGACAGCACGGTGCCCATTAATTATAGAGGATTAGGCATGGATACGCATGGAGAAGACACATCAGTGCATCCCAGATACGCTCTCATAGACCTAAAAATAGTTTGGGGGAATCTGACAAGGAAAAGAAAATGCTCGGTATGTAAAAGCCCACACCAGATTTCTTGGAAAATTATCTCTTTCTTCCTTCACAATGCTGAGTAAATGAAACAAATACATGCCGGGGAAGTAAAATACCTGCACGGAGCTCGTTTTTCCCTGATACATAATTGTGCCGCAGCGTTTCTTTCAAAAACAGGGCCAAGACTCCAGTGAATGCCTGCAAGACACCCAGCTCGAGTTTATGCAGCTCATGCCATAAATAGAAACATGCCACCCCCTGTAGGCTAAAATTCACCCCCACCCCTTTAAATTCCAGGCCGGCCTAATCCCTTAGCTGAGCTGAGAATTGCACAGCACTGAAATCTCACTGGAAGGAAGCGCAATGGCGAATGCTTTGATCCTCCACGACAACAGCTACTGAACAGAGCCTATGAAGTGTGGCATATGGCCCGCGCTTTTTCCTCCCTACCCACTATGTCAAACTGGCTGAATTTATCGCATTTGTCTCCGTACGGCTGTGTGTCTCTGAGCCGCTCGAGCCGTTTGGGCGTCCTCCAATCCGCACCCACCTTTAAGCAATTTGACTTTGTGCGCATTGGGAGAGCAAAGATAATATGCATTAGTCTGTGTGTACACTTACACAATTAGATCCACTCGTTAAAACCAGACAGACAGGCTGAGCTGGGGTTTTGGCTTTCTTCACACAAATGGCATATGTGATTTGCGTCAGCGCAAAGAGGTGTAAACAATGCCAGAGTCGATCACGTGTTGGACAGGAAGTATAAATATAAGCCAGATTACGCTGCGTTTTCAACACTGAATAACGAGGCTAAATTAGCCGGCTTGGCAGCTGAACTGAAGTTAAAGGCCCGTTCATACAAAAAGCCTGAAAAGATGCAGGAGTATCAACACGCACGTCTCTCACTAGTGACTGGAATATGAGGATTGACATATACTGCAGTGAATATTAATACAAGTCATTTTATTTTTTCCCTTAACTGTTCATTTCTATTTTCTGTAAATTGTATAATTCCTAGGTTAAGGTCTAAATGTTGCTTCAAAGCCAGATATGTAGTTCACCGGGAGAATGCTGAGGTATCTTTGTATTTATTTATTTTGTCTAAAAACTTCTATCTTAACTATCTTAATCAATCTTGTATGGATTGTAAAGTCTTTTGAGGCATATTTGTGATTTTCAGCTATGTGAAAACAACTGACTGGACAAATAACGCCTGAAGCATTGCATTTTAATTGCCACGGAGAAAACAGCTTATGGCTGCTTGTGAATAGAACAATGTGGTGAACAAATCACAGCTGTTGTTGCTTTGGCTTAATTTGATTACGTCTGGACAGGAAACAAATGTTTTCTTTTTCTTCCCCTTTTGTTTTAAACACAAACCTCTGATTTGACAATGACTTAATACTTCACTCATATTAATGGGATTATTATGGGGAGTCAATTAATTATATGCAGTGTATTTAATCGTTTTAGTAAAAATACAACCATTACAACCGAAGCAAATTAACTGCAGTTACTGTATGAATCGCTTCCCTCCAAAATAACAGTTATTGTCCATCAGTACACCATGATAATGTGTTTAATTATCACGAATGCAAACTCTGTGTGGATGTATCTATCTTTGGCAGCATATTCCGGTGTCATATAATAATAAAGTGCTACACAGGCTCAATTTGTGACTCCGCACATCCTAAACTAAGACTTCAGTTTCTTTTTTGCAGAGGCCACTCCGGACAGTTTGGACAGTCCTCTCCATTATCAGAGTGGGCACAGCAGTGCTTGTAAGGGAGTGAGAAAAAATGATTCACCATGACTTGTTGGCTACAGAGTATGTATTTATCTTTTAAAACGTGCACCGGTCAACGTGTCAATCATGAGTCACAGTTGGAGACGCTCATCATAGATTCCTGCTGTCAGCGAACACCTGTTATGAATTCTGTGTGTTGTTAGGTCGTCCCACTTGGTGGCAAGTCAGTTCAGTTTAACAGCCACATTAAAAAGGGAAACTCCACCAGGATTGAGTGTTTGTGGAGGGCTGACCCAGACAAGGAACTAAAAGTCAGGATATCTCGGCTTCTGCTGCCTTGACTTTGACCTTTTTTTTTATTGTTAACTGTCTCCTCTGAGTCCAGTGAGAAAACTCGTGGGGCTACTAGTTCTGATGCGCTTCATCAGAAAGAGCTTTAAAAAAAAAACACTGGAAATTCGGGAATAAAATGCAATTTTACAAAAAGATTTTTATATTTGTCTGCGGTTGAAAATTAGGTGTATCGATGAGAACAAAAAAAACAGAAATAGCAAGTAATCATGACGTCCAGGAGACTTAAACATCACTCAAGCTTGAGACTGTAAAATTCCTCAAATTCATACATGAAATAACCATAAATACCATATTTCCATCACATTTTCTACATTGCTTTACCATTGCTTGATCTTCGATGTTCTTTCTATTACATCATCGTGTTGGGCTGTCTTCTTGTGCGGTGGTTTAATGGCAACTGGAGAATAAGCACCACCAACTGTTTATCTCGATGCATGCAACTGCTACTGTTTTCCTTATAGTAGTAGGATGGAAAACGAGCATCAATTTAGTCTTTTTCTGGAAATTTGGTTGAAATTTGCACTACCGTTGGGTGGAAACTTGACTACGGACCTCATATATGGCCTCATACAGCGTGAAATACACTGACTTTTTTTAAAAATTTTTTTTTTTTTTTAAACAAAATGAAGCTCAAGTGATGTTGGCTTTCAAGATTCAAGAGAAGCAGGTAACAGAGGTTGTGGTCATGGCAGCGCACGTGTTCTCAAAGTTTTTAGGACACACCCCACTTTGAAAGCAAAAAACGATTCATGACCTCATCATGCGTAGAACAAATACAACCGTGTGAATGAAAAATTCATATTAAACCAGTGAAAAGTCCATTTCAGCGACACAAAGCTCAGAAACTACCGCTATATTGATAGAGAACTCAAGAGTAAGAGTGACTATTAAATGATACTGAACTGCAAGTTCCACTTGTTCTTTTGATTATATAAAAGGATGAATCCGGTGTGTATTTTAATTGTCAAACACTATGTTTTCAGTATTCTGCAATCCCCTCTCTGGTCAATCAAATATGGCTGCTACGTAAACATGGAAAATTGACAGGTTCAGAATTGAAATATCTGCCCATTCGCAATTTTTCCAGCATCCAGCCTCGGTGCAAAACCAGTGTTGATATTTTGCTCCATGGTTTTTAAATTATGTAAGGTAGTGGTTTCCATAAAACACAGTCTCCAGTTGACGGTTCATTGGCCAAATCCGTCACCTGAATTGCCTGTGTGACTGTGCAACCATTTGCCGGACAAATTACCCGATTTTTGCGGCTACAGAAAACAACAAGACTGGCCGCTAACACGGAGAAGCTGACACGGGCTCAAGCATAAACGGTTTCTCATTGGTCTACTGTCACACAGTCTATCACGAACACTTAATCTCATCCACACTCACTCTCCGGTCATCTTCACCCACGCCAACCCGATCTGAAGGGAAGGGAAACAGAGAGACCGATATGGAGTCTCGGTGTCAAGTGGTCCTCGGCTCCTTGCCCAGCCAAGCGTCCTCCGCTTCGCAGAGCAGCTTTGCTGAATCTGCTCTGTTCCCTGCTGCGTGTTTGCTCATATATATTACACTTTGTGCTCACAGATTGCCAGGCTGCGTTATATTAAATATTAAGCATTCCGCTATCAGGCGAGATGTGTTCGACCCAGGCGGAAATACTTTGAGCCTTCAAACTTCATTTGAATCAAAATAATACGGCATATACTGCAGCAAACATGAATATTGTAGCTCATGTTGAATGCACTTGCAGGCAGATGGAGGGATACAAAAAGGCAGCATTTCTGACTGTAGTACTCAGAGCTGGCGTAATTTTCTTAATGTTTCATTGTGTTCTGGCAGTCCCTACACCCAACAGCACACAGAAGACTTAACATTGTCACCCGTCAGCTCTATTTATGAAGATCATCTGGCCCCTTTGGCAAAAGCTTTACAGATATTTTGGCCTGAGCAAATGAAAGTCGGGCAGAAATCAGGCTGACACCACTCACAGAACGTTGATTAATTTTTGGATGATCCGTGCTGGCACTGCACTGTTGCGTTCAAAAGACATTTCGCTGACCTGTCTTGACCGGGGCGTTATCATTAAAGATCCACTTTAAGCTTTGAAAGGCCATAAGTGCTGCACAGCACATGTTGTTTCTGATGACGCATGCGAAGATATGACTCCGGGAGCGGATGGATCATTTGTCAGGGTTGAGATGTTCCACTTGCTTGTTGTGTGGTGTAATTAATCCCCTTTAATGACCTGCCCAGAAATGAGCAGTGGAAAAATTCTAATTTTTGTATTTCTTACTTGCTTTGGACACAAATAACACAAAAATATAGTTTTTTCCAACTGACCTTCCAAACAGTTGAGAGGTCCATTTACACTTAGAGCGCACTTTCAACAAGCTGCATAAATCTTTCTCCATTAAAGTGAAATTCAATTTTTTTTTTTATTACATCTCTCTATGGACAAGTGCACATGTAAAACTCAAGAAATAAAAGATTTTACATATGAAAACACTTTTCGACGGGACCAACAGTGTGTCCACCCAGCCTGCATTGCAAAAGTAGCACGTTCGCAGAGCAGCGACAGATTCAGGCCCCCATCTTTGTCAGCACAGGATGCATTCAGGCCCCACTGAATGGAGGTCCCCCACATTTTGTTAGCACTCAAAGCCCAAGACACAATCCCAGTAGCTGTGAGCATGAAACGGAAGAGAGTAGATACTGAAGCGTAAAAATATGCTCTGAGTCATGGTTGCATGTGCATAGTGTGAAATGTGAGCCATCAGGCGGCCCGTGTAGTCCTCAGCTATGCTAGCAGCTCTGTGCTAAGTGCTAACATCAGCATGCTAAAATGTTGAAAAATACCAACATGTTAACATTTAGCCGGTGCAAAGTTGACCATGTTCGCCATCTTAGTTTAGCGTGTTGGAACGCTAGCATTAGCTGATTAGCACTAAACAAAAAAGTACAGCTGAACCTGATGGGAATGTCATTCGTTTTGCGGGTTTCTGGTCATAAGCCAAAGTAACGGACCAACAGATATTTTGACATGTTCACGGCCCTGGAGGAAAAATCCGGGGAATCACCAAAGTTATTTGGATTCATCTTCCAGGCACCATGGAAATTTTCATGGCAAATCGATCTAATAGCTGTCAGGGTATTTCCAGCAGTGGAAGAGGTGCACAGATATTTTACTTAAGTAAAGGTAGTAATACCACAGTGTAGAAATACTCTGTTACGAGTAAAAGTCGTGCATTTTTCTCAAGTACAAAAGTATAAACATCAAAATATACTCTAAGTATTTAAAGTAAAATTACTCATTACGCAGAATAACCCATTTTAAAACAATACATACCTGTATAATAATACCGGATTAGAATTATTGATGCAATAATGTGTAAGCAGCACTAATGGTTCAGCTGGTAAAGCTGGAGATCATTCTATACTTTACATACTGCTGGGCAGCTGAAACCATGATAAAAATCGGAATTTTTTGACTTGTTTGCTGATTTATGCTTTGAATTCATCTGAATCTGCAAAGAAGGTAAAATTAGCAATTAAATGTGGCGCAGGAAAAAGTACAATATCTGCTCCCTATAACGTAGCGTAAATGATCATAAAATGGAAATAAAGTGGAAGTACTTAAGTACTGTAGATCAATAAATGAACTTACTTACTCTCTACTTCTGAGTATTTCACTAGGGGCCAAAAATGCGCAAGAGCAAAAGTCCGGGGATCACCAAGGTCAGTATGCATCCTCCGGGGACAATAACTCAAGTAAACTGCAGTTAACGTACAAACGTAACGTACTTAACGTACCTAACGTACTTGAACCACGTCGTGGAGATGTTGAGTGGACACGTTTTTTCCACAAGACACCATAAGTCAAAATGTGCTCCGCTAAACGGGTGAGGAGACTACTACTACTCATTCCAATCAATTACAACAGCTCAAAACTCAATCCAGCCAAAATCTCTCTTTTCGCTGGTGCTGCCTTAAAGTGCCGGGCGGGGGTTTTCTCCTTCATGACCACAACCATGCGGTGTGACAACAACTGAGGCCTCAATTACACGAGCAAGGTGAGAGAACGAGGCAGGCTCATCCATCACAGCGGAGACGCGAGGCCAGCCTGAATTGGCAGCTGTCTCCTCCGGTGCTCTGAAGACCCAGGAGGCTTGTTTGAAATTACAATGCAAAGCCGGCCTTTCTGCCAAGTTTTCAATGACACCCGGATCTGTTACGGGCTTGTACACAGAGGTCTTTTTATTTACGTTGCTGCTGACAAGCAGACCAAGTTTTCAACAGACCTTTTCCAGTCCTTTTAAAAGCTATTATGTAACATTGTTGTTCCATCGATATCAGTCAAACGACTCTCGGAGAAAACTACTGAAAGCATTATCAAATTATCCTATAATAAATGACAAGTTGTGTCATGTCACAAAGGCTGTCTTCACTTTTACAGTTATGTCACTTAATTTGGTCCAACTCGAAGCTGCATTACCCAGTTTTTGGCCACGGGGGGGGGGGCAAGGTAAGAGACACAAAGCACTGACATATTGCTGCCTTAAAAAAAGTTCGTACGGCTGAAGTGTTAGCAAATGATTGCCTGCTCACGCATCCGGCAGCGAGAGAGAGCAACACTGGCCCCGTTTACCGTAACATTTCAAGTGTCTTATATCTGGATAAAATCTCGATGTGATTTAATACACTTGACCACATCACCAGATCAGAATCCTGATCAGTTCATCTGGGTTTTCCCCCAGTTTGTTTAAAAGGTTTGTTTAAAAGGCCAAAAAGCTCTGTAGCGCTGATGATTTTCCGATACAGATGATATATATATATATATATATATATATATATATATCATTATATTACGGCAGTTGAAAGGTTGATAAACACATTAAAAACATTTCAACAAGAATGAAAAATAGTTTGTGAAAAAACAGCAGTGGAAACTATGAACAGAAACTTTCTGCCTTTAAGTTTAATTCATTATAATGAGCATTGTAATGCATGAATACTGCCAATTAAAAAGTATAATTTCTCTATCAGCATATGCAGTTAACAAAAATTCTGTGCAATTGTTTGGTGCAAATGATCCAGATCCAGAATACGGCTTGAACTTACGGCTTATGGGTTTCTTCGTGAACAGAGTAAGATTAATATTAATGTGTTCTGGGATGTGAGAAAAGTTTCTAATTTAGGAGCTGGGTTTAAAATTCCTGTTTATCTGTTCCAAGGTCACAAAATGTCCTCAGCCAATTTCATTGAATAGATTCTTCCTAAGATGTTTTTTTTTCTGCAGCTTCCTGTGTTATTCATGCAAATCTGCAACAAAACAAGGCTCAGAGTGGGTGAGTTTTCACAATGTTGAGATTACACCAGTGACTGTGCGGCGAGCAGAGCGATCAATGTGATACCGAGGTGCACTCCAAAACTGCGCTGATACGCCGGTGATTATGAGCCGACAAGGGTGGAGAACCACTTAAACCGAGCGCCACCAGTCAGCCGGCAGCGCGCCGAACCGGACAGCAGAGGTGAACACATGACAGTGAACGGGGGAAACAAAACAACAGGGTCAGAGCTAGTCCCAGCAACCGCCTCAATAAGTGTGTGATTATTGCTGATAGACATTTAGCTCAAAACTACAAAAATTAAACGCAAGCTGCAATAAACCAAAATCATCACTTAAGATCTTTGACACTTCACAGTCATCTGGATTATTTGCGTGGTATATTTCATCAAAGAGTCGATACGGAGGCAATAACGGTATCTCAGGACTCGCGGTCAAAATTGAATACATGTTTCTGAATGATGGGGAAAAAATAGGACTCCAGTGCAGCATATGGCTTTGTTTAAAAAAAAAAAAGGCCTTTTTTTGTTTGAAATAGCCAGACGGAGCGATGCAACCCTGAAAACAAAGCCAAGTCCTCCGAGGCAAACCAACAGGAAATGTGGGTCAGCACAAACAAAGTACATAGTGAGGAAAAGAGCACAAAAGATTCAAACTGGCTGATATCTTCCCTCCCTACAATCTTGAGGGTTTTTTTCTCCCCGTGCAGCTTCTTTTTTTTTTTTTTTTTTTTCCCCCAATCCTAAACATCTTCCATCATTAGTTTCTTCATTTTAAAATTCCGTCATCGTTTTCCACCTATGATTGGGGAAAATCTTCATGTGAAATCATCGTATCTATGGCAGTAATTGCCCAGGCAGCCAACAGATGTGCTTTAAAGTGCTAATGCAGAAGTGGAGAGAGCTGAGTTGTTACAAGAGGAATGTGAGCTGGAGTCAGCACATCCAGCCTGATAACAAGCCCAGCGCAAAGTCAGTGAAAAGTCAATCAGTGTTGTTTAGGGAAACTTTGAAAACTTCAAATGAATGGCAGCAGAGGCTCTTTTTCTTTTTTTTTTCAGTTTCGCACCGAGAAGAGAAGCTTCTCCAGGTAATGATGTGTTGGCTCTGCAGCTGATCTGAAGTCGGGGCCAGCTCACTTTAAAGGAGAGCAAATGAAAAAGGGAAGAAGGGGGACACTTTGGCAGCTCCTTAAGGCATGTAAAATAATGCACCTTCTGGTCAAAGTGCCCAGTCTTTCCAAAATATCCCGAAGAGTTGGCCTTTTGAAGCGTTTATATCGCTCCCACTATCGAAAAATACCGTCAGCCATCCATCATCGCATCCAGTCATGGGCTAAACCTCAAACTGGGTTATTTATAGGCCATCCAATGTAGGCGCTGCATGTGCCTAAACCTGTATTGATTCACAGCCAGGAGAAACACACGCTCCTGCAATAATGATCAACCAATGAAAAAAGCCTTAACCAAGCTTGTGTGTGTGTGTGTGTGTGTGTGTCTGTCTGCGCATATATTTGTGTGTGAGTGAGGGTGATTTTATACACTGCAAATAAGCACACAACATACTGACACGCAAACAATCCATTTCCTTAGCTAAGGTGCAGCTATTTTTGCGTTGTTGCCACCTCTCCATAGTAAAATGCACTAATCTAGCCTCAGGATCTCATTCTCAAAAATAATTGCATCATGGTTAATCAAGATCGGTGCCAGGGGAACACCTTGTGGCTGAAGGATGCAGGCAGAGGGGGGGGGGTGGATCCACTCAGGTGGGTTCACCATATGTACTGCAGTCAAAACTGATCCAGGTAGGACTTTTACTGAACACACCAGCCGCGACGCCCTGAATCACAGAGCAGGGCTGTGACAGTGAAGCGTGTCCCACAAACTCGAACTGAGACCCTGTAAATTTGCCCTGTCTGCCTAAATTAAAGTCTGCTGTCGGTATGCACACTAATGGGAAGTCTTCTCCACACAGGGAATGATCAATCAAAAGCCTGGAAAAAAAAAAAAAAGACTGAAAGGACCGAACATCAAAATGACTCCTCCATTTAATTTTCTATTATTTAACATCTGTTATCTAACATAAAAAATGTTACAACAGTAAATACAAATATAATAACATCTGTCACACACTAAACAATAATAAGAGGAAATATTATCCAGTTAGGATGCAATAAGAGAATATTAAAAAAATGCATTTCAGGTGCATAAACAGGTATGATTTACCAAGTATATCTAAAATAAAGTAAATTTTAAAAACAACCTCTGAAAGCTGGAGTCACCTCATCATTAAATCTTTTTGACACTGTAGCTAGCGTCAAAGCCCGGCCAGGTTGGTAAACATGAGTGGCCCTGTGAAGTCAAGTCTCAGTAAAGAAAGACTTGATTGAGCCTTACCAATACAACAAACTACGGGAAACATTCTGATTCAGAATATGTGACTCCCAAAACCCCCAAAAATATACGTGTTCATCCATTTAGCAAACCATTTATCCCATTTGGTGTAACTTGGAGCTGGGGCCTACAGGAACTACCTGTACAGGCTGAATGAGCAACCACTAAAGTCCCTTTGATGACCAAACTTTGGAGCCAATGCAGCTATAAGACTGTTTTTGATGACTGATGTGTGTGAAGAGGTGTGTAACTCACGGGATGATTCTTTTGCAAGCAGCAGACGCGAGTTGAAAAACGTCCAACCATCATCATCTCAGACACTGCCTGCAAATAATCTTTGTGTGTTTGCGAGAGCTGCCCCCCACCGTCCCTTTTTTGCAGCCGACACGTAACTCAAGAGACACAGCTGCTGATGTGTTTACATTAGGGACTGTGGAGATGACAGCGGCAGCTGCACGCTTCGTTAAATTAGCATTAGTGCTTTCTAACTGAAGCTCAAGTCACTAACATATTCCCAATGACTGCTACAGTAAGTTTTTGCTTACATCTACTAGACTGGCATGTTGCGACAGGGGTACAAAGATGTCATCTGTCTGCTGATGTGTTACTAGGTGGTTTGTATGGTGTTGCCATGTGGCCACTATGTGGTTGCTGTGGTGTTTGGAATGACTAGGCACTGCATATGCTGTATAAAGTGAAGCATGTTTCAGCGGCTGCATGGAGTACTTCTCGGCTCAAACGAATTCAGAAAGCACGATGGATAACTTAAGAGATAACTGACTTTTTCCAGAACATCCATCATGTTTTTCACAGCTTCAAAAAAAGTAAACCAAATTTTAAAAAAAAAGGGTTAGTTTTTGTTTGTCCAATCAGGCACCCGAAGCCAATGTCTTGGTAATGGAAAGGACTTTGTCATTCAAGCATTTGTGAGACCTTACAACTGTCTTAATGCCCGTTGAATCGTCCAAGACCGGTGAAGCAAAGTCTGTGGGCTGGCTCTGCGGGGCCAAAACATGGGCCTTCGTTTTGTTGGCAGTTCTCAATGTATATGATGTAGAGTGTCGAAGTCAAAAAAATTCCACTAGGATCCTCTCAACTGCCAACATGCAAAACAGGACACATTGTTTTGGCTGGTTATCATGGAAGATTTGATTATACTATGTGTGCTATGGCAGTTAGCCTGTATCATCATCAACTGGAGTCACAGTTTAGAACCATAATGTTTTACTACTTTAAACAGAAAGTGGAACTTATCCTTGAAAGTGAGTGCACTTTAACCTGTCCTGGACTAGAACCTGCAGGGATTGGATAGTAAAAGTCCTAATTTAACAGATATGCATTTATGGTCATGGAGTATTTTTTTTTTACTGTAAATGTGTCTAAAACAGTGTTTATAAAAGGTCATGTGATACTGATCGAATACTGTAGCTGCCCTGGTCCCATTCTCACTCTTTATTCAAAATAAAAACTGGAGGAAATAACTTGAGGTTTGCATTGAAAATGAGACCTTATTTGTTCTGTAGCCAGATCTGAAACACCACAATTCGAAAGAGTTCAACTCATATTGCAAAATTTGAAATCCATGTGACCTGGCTTTAAGTTTTAGTCAGTCTTCCCTCTAGTAAGAAAGGGATATGCTTTCTTAGACAAATAGAAACTTTCCTTACAAATAAATAAAGGTAATATCTCATCAATGGCAGTATTTTCTTACATCTCAGCACCAAATAAACCACAGCAACCTAATCACACATGGCTTATACCCAGTAGGCAATAACATTACACAAACTGCAGCCAGATACCTGCGCCTGAAACTACAGCATGTCATAATAATGAACCATCAGTTTTACCTGTTAGTCCAGAACAAGTTCAGCTTCGCTTTTGATTTGCGTAGCTGGTTGTTGTAGGTTGTGGTGAAAGCTAATATGGGGAAGGCATGGGGAGGAAAAAAACAAACATGAACTCTGGCATCAAGACATTTTCCCTCCAAAACAAATGAGGGGGAAAAAAAATTTGGTGAGTCTTCAAATATAAAACCTTGGCAGGTGAAACAGAACCCTTGGTGCTGCTCTTCAAAAGAGTCAATTTCTTATAACCCTGCCCGGCCCCTTGGTGCTCATATATCTTGTGTGGGAGCCCGCCTTCCCAGTTTAAACTGGCCAATCGGCTCAGGACTCTGGAGAAGTCACCTGAAAAGGTAAAAAAAAAACAAACAAACATATTCATCTCTTAAATTGGTTGGCAACAATGCTTCAGTTCAGTCAGTTCAACGTTCGACACTGTCGCACAAACACATTCAAAACAAATCCTTCTTTGCTATATACTAGATTACATTTCTTCACAGGACCACTAGCCAACGAAGTCTGAGATCCCGCCCACTAGTACTCCACATAAAAGTGGGTCTCTTGAGGCATTCTTTCTAGTGATGATGACAATCAAGCTTTCTGACACACTTAGTGTTATAGTTCACATTTCAGATTGTATAGGATTCTGTATAGATTGAAATAGGTTTTATTATTCCACACTTCAAATGAAACGCTGCAATGAAATACCCAGCACCTGAGCATTACTGTAGGGCGGGTCATATAGGTTGGTGGTGAAGCTTTGGCCTCACCACCAGTAGCTCACTGGTTCAATTCCCCCGACTGTGGCCGGCGCATGATTTTTAGATGGGAGGATAATAAATCTTGTTTGACGATAGTGAAAACAAATTCAGGTAAGGTTCAAAACCACAGCGATGTAGAGGCAAGTCTTGTCCTCAGACCAGGACAAGATAAATCAGGATTTTAAGACTAGAGTCCATCGGAGTTATTTTATGAGAAAGGGAAGATTCTTAAGGACAGACTGTATAGTTTGACAAATGATAATCATCCCGTGTGCTATATTGGCAATATCAGCAACCAAATCTTGGTATATCACAGGATATTCTGTTGTCCAGTTGTTAATGACAACTCTCTTCAACTCCGTCACTGCTGCAACCAACAAAGTGTGTGCCCCGACACAGTGATCTTGTCAGTGGCTCGGACCGCTTTCAGAAATTAACGACATGTTCACTGAGAAAACGGAGCATTAAATCACGGAAGGGTTACTGAACGGGCCTACTGGGAATTTGCCCAGAGGAGTCTTTGTTTAAAGGGACTGTTGACACTTCTCGTCGGAAAGTCAATCGAACGAGTAGAAAAATGACAAAAAAAAGAAAAATGACCACAGAGGGATGCGAAATGACCACAAAATGACCACAGAGGCGCAAAACCGTGACAAGGAGACACAAAATGACCAGAAAGAGATGACTGCACACAGGCGCTTCATTTATAGTCATTTTTCTATCTCTTTTAGTTCGGGGGTTAGTTCCTATGTAGGAAAGTTTCGGGGGGGGCTTTTGCATATCTATGCCCAGCGGGCCGGTGTCTCATAATCCGCCCATGCATTAAATTGCTTGAAACGTCAGAATAGTAGAACAGGCCTCGAAGCTCAATTCAAGACGTAACATTGCTGGTGAGGAGGACGCTTTATCTTTTATGAGCAGATCTGCATTGTGAAAACACAGGCTTTTTCATTTTTGCTGAAGCAAAACTTCTCCCTAATAGAATTATGATGTCAGCTTTTGAGAAACATTACAGACCCGCAGTGAAAAGACCATTACTGACGTGACAAAATCGAAGCGGCCGGTATTTTAATTCTCAGTCTAGAGATAAGCTCTGCGCTGGATTTACAGCGGCGTATTTTTCTGGCAAAGCGTTAAACGTTGACATGAAAATAGTAAAAGAGATGTTCTAAAACATCCCAATAATTTGAACATTGGAGGATATGACACATAATGTGTCCAAAATCTTCATCTTGACCAGAACGTTGACAGGTTTAAAACACAGCTGGGTTGAACCTGTTTAGCCTTGAAACAGGCTAATGACGTAGCGCCACGTGTGAATGTAGTGTCAGTATTATCATCTTCCCGCAGCAGTTATTTCTCCAATAACAGCTGTGTAAGTGCAGGAAAGTAGTTTATGTTTTTTATGTTAAAAAAAAAAAAAAGGAGAAATAATTAAAATCCTTACCAGTGTATTACAATTAAACACTTTCCCTTCACTGTGTGTACAGAATAGCTGCCTAATCAAACTCTCGGCCCTAGACACAGTGTGTTTCTTGCACTCATTACCCAGGACAATCAATCTCCTCTTATTTCCGTCAAAAAGCCTCTCACCTCTGATCAGCCGCTTTCTGAGGAACTTTCTGGAAAAACCGCAGAGAAGCATCTCTCAGAGGACGACACAGACGCGGGCTTAATTAGCACCTAATTAGTTCAAACTGCTGGACTGAAAATGTCAACAGCATGTTTAACCACCACATTAGACTGCTGCTCCAAAAACAACACAAAGACAAAAGGGGATGAGGCTGAACCGAACAGGGGACAGTGAGAATCACGTGATATCCCTTCCTCCGTTGGGCTTCTCCAGTCTGCACACACTCTCTAGCCGTTTCACACCTCAGCCTGAAACTCACCCCCTTGCCCTCCCCTCCCGGCCGGCGTGGAGGTGGGCCCAATTTAACGACCAGCCAAATTTACGACGGAAAGTTATGAATAATGTTTACGTATTAATCATTCATGGTGGCCAGCCAGGCACGGAGACTGATGCTCCCCTGGAAATTACAGGCTCACCTCGACAACATAAATTATCCATCAGATCTCGGTCAGCCTTCGCACTGCAGCAAGCAAAAGCAAAACTATCTCCACAAAACACGGATGCGCGCAAAGTCCAGCAGGGAGGGTGCGGCGTTAGTGTGTCCCTGACAGCTCACGCGGTGAAGATACAGCACCTCTAACACGCAATCCCTCATCTGTGTTTTTGTTTCAAAATTAAACTGCAATGTGCGCAACATGCCAACAACATAGCAAATGAGATACTTTCATATTTTTCTGCAGATGAAATTAGAGTCGATTTTGAGGGTCTTTCTCCAAATGAAAGGCGCATTTCCCATAAATCCCCTTTTTCTTCCCCATCTTTTCCTCGCTTTGCGTTTCTGCGGATAAACACGTTGGACGTGATTTTTCCATCTGTCTTTCCCCCCTTCAATTATCTGCCCTTTCCACAGACTCTGTAAGCTCTCGCCGTGCCTCGTCGTTGTTTACCGAGTAAAAACAGCCCTGCTCCCGTTCCGGAGCCACCGCACTCTACCGCACACTGCTCCGAGGTAAAACGGACACTGTCTGACCTTTACACTCGTCCCACTTCTCATTCTCCCACCTGCTATACTGTATATCAACGCGAAATCATGCCTGTGATGTTTCAGTTGATGTGCTGAAATACGCAGATAAGAGTATTTAGAGAGGAGGCAGGATGTTCTTTCAGCACAGGACACAGGAGAGCAGCTCCAATTTCTTTTTAATAAAAAAAATTTGCATAAGAATGGTTTTCTAATAAAGGTTAACTGGTGCTGGGTTTTTTCATATTTTGCATATTAGGGGGGGAAAGTCATTCAGCTGAACCATAATGTGTTAAAAGGGATATTTATACACTTTATTTTGACATAGACCCCGAAACTTAATTTACTGTGCTGTGGGACATTTAAGACTTAAAAATTGCTCCTGAGCAGGTTGACTTCAGCCTGACTACTGACCAATCAGTTCCTGCCGGATGCAGACATGGACAAAAGGGTTGGCAACAAAGTGACCAATGATGAAGTGCAACGGATATTTTTAGACGTTACCCAATGAGATAACTACATACTGACAATTATAGCTACATTTTAGTTACACGGAGATGATTCCGTTCCCGTCATGGCTGCTCTTATTCCATCACTGCAGCGCTGCAGTGACGGGGATAGAGACTGACTGGTGAGGAGGTTTTCTTCGTTTGTGATTCTGTGTGTTTAGAAGGGTTTTCTTTAGTTGCACTGCGTTGGGCTGCACATGTTGGCCCCTGGGCCCCCGAACAGGTTAGTCGATTCGAGAGGGTAAAAGAGAGGGAATCACGAAGAAAAAATGTATCCTGCTTTTCACCAAGTCTAATGAGGATAGTGATCAATACCACATCCGTTCATTTTCCTCCCTTTTTTGTTCTACATATGGTCAAGTGCAAATAAAACCTGTAATAATTTCACTCACAATGTGTGGGAGGGTGAGTTGCTAACAGAATAATCAGAGTTTGGGTTCAATTTCTCCTACTGCTGAGAAATGTTTGGCAGTGCTTCCTCCTGCCCAAAAGAGTTAAACGCCTACGAGTCTGAAGCATTTTTGTGTTTACTGTAAGGATAAGGGAACTCAGATCGACTCTGACTCCTTGACAACGGGATTTTTTAACACTGACGCATCTGCATCGTCACCCGAGTGGGATTCGGAGAGAGACGGAAGTCAAAAGGACGACAATCCCCGCACTCTCTGCGTTACCGGTCCAGCGACACATGCGGCGGAAAGCCAGCACAATAATTAGTTTCACAGGAGCAGCGTGTTTAAGAACGATAAGCTTGGCTTTGGGTGAAGAGGAGTCAGCAGATGAGCGCAGCTGCTTGTTATCTGCTCACAGCAGAGGGAAGGGAGGACACTGCTGTAATAACTTTCAGAGACCAGAGGTGAGGGGGAAGGAGGAATCCTGCGAGCGGGAAACGATAAAACCAGGTCGAGATCAGGATCTGCCGCACACATTCCCGCAAATACCGCTTTTAATTTGGATCAGTACATTTGTCACGACTCGGAAGGCTGTTGACGTTGATGATGGAGGGACTGCGTGCTTGCATTTGGCCTTTTAAAGTAATGGCGCCGCTACGGGCAGCGGCTTTCATCGTCTGCTGAATTCCCACAAGGACACTCACACGAGCAAGGGCCACGGACAGAGGCCAGACAGCTGTCGGCAAGCGGCGGCCGTGGCGCTCGCACAGGCGCAAGCATCGTCGATACATGCCACAATCATTATTCATGGCGCGTCGCGGCTGCAGAGCTGCTCGCGATGCGGCGCGTGTCAGGACGCGCTTGTCAAGTGGGCCTGACCAGCGTATGACGTGACGGAGAGGGGCGAAAGTGGAAGTGGCTGCTGGGAAATTGTTTTCAGCGACATTTAAAGCCCATCACTTAACACTCCATACTGTAACAATATATTGATATTTTCTTTATGGGTATTTTCATTTTCATTTTGACAGACTCTGTTCCTTTTTTTTTTTTTTTTTTTTTTAAAAGCAGGTTTTTTTGTGAAAATCAAATAATTGATCGATTCTGGTACGATCGCTGACCGATTTGTCGTTTTATTTCGATACAAACATTTCGCAGATGCCTTCGTCCAAAGCAACTTACATTAAGTACAAAAGCCTCTAAATTGTGAGGATTTGCTGTTTTTCTTTGCGTTACGTGGGAGTAAAGTGAATCCCTTTAGTTTTTTTGGACAAAATAAGCTGTTTGATAGTGACGCATGGCGCATTGGGTGACTGTGATGGGCGTTCTTCACTTTTTTTCTGACGTTTAATAGACCAAATGGTTAATCCATTAGTTGAGAAAAAACATCTGGCAGATTGATCAGCAATGAAAACTGCAGCTCCCAGACTCCACTTCACTTTGGAGCCTGTAGTTTCTAATCTTTAGCCTGCCCTCGTCGATGTAAACGGGGTGGTCATCACATCGGAAATACCCCTCAGTATAATGCAACACAGTTCAGCAGCACCTAAGGCAAACTACATTCTCCAAAATAATCATGTTTGAAGTTGAATCAAGGCATCTCTAAAACACTGTATTGGACTGGATAGTATTAGCTAGGTGTACCTAATAAAGTGACAAGTGAGTGTATGTCTCCAGCCAGTTGTGGACTTAATACTCTTAATCTAAAATCTCTGATTTGACATTGTTTGTACCGACTTTAAAGGAAGAGATGTTTCGCGATGGGAGTAAAATTCATCTTTTCTCATTACTTTGCAATCGGCTGACGCCGTTTTTACAGCCTCACGAGTTGGTTATGAGGACTGGCTACCGTCACCACACTGCTGAGCTTTTTATGCGTTACGCTTCCTCCAGGTACGGACTTCAGGAGACACCCTGTCAGAGTCTTCTGAAACGCCCTCGTTTCCAAGAGATGGCAACTATTATCGCGGCCCTGCGTCAGGGCAAGGTTTTTGACCCTGGCTTGCAGGTGGGAAAGGGGCAGTTTACGTTACTTTCCCCGTAGGCCACCAGCAGAGTCTCACACTGAAGCGGCAACAGGGAGCCCGCGTGGTGAAGCAGAGTGGTGAGTGGTGAGCTCGGGGAGGCTTCGCACCAGACACACAGACACATTTAATTGCAGTTTTAAAAGCCTCAAAAACAGCATTAACACCATCCTGGGACTCCGAAGTTCTTTGCTTGGCAGAATAATTAAATACCTAAAGGTGTACCAGGGGTATAAGCCTTCCCCACTATAATCCCCACACACCACAACAAAAAAATATTTTTAAAAAATTACATTTTTCACCATAGGTTCAGAGGAGGACTTCTATTACATCAGAGGTGGAAACACTCCCTCGGTATTGTTGTTCGAGACCAATGCAAGTCTGACTATAGACGAGATTTTTGTCTTTTAATTGGTACAAAATAAAGGAACATTTCCACTGTCAGCTACAGTTGTTTCCAAACTGACACGCAGCTTACTTCATCTGGGCATTTTCAGACTTGGGCTGAGTGAAGAAAAAATAAATGCCAAAAGATGACGATGCTGACAGGGTGTGACTTTTTCATGTAAAGCCTGCCATTTGGTCCTTTGTCATCTAGACAAGCCTGTTCGAGCAGGGCTCATGAGGTTTGATTTGAGTTCTTTTCTTTGGAGCCAGTCACCTTGTCAGAGCTATTCTTCTCACTGGCGGAGGGCAAAAGAGCACTCAGCAGGTGTTACCAGGCTACACATTCCTCCTGGATGTCCACCGAGAACACAAAAAGTGAAAAGGCAGGCTTTTTAATACTTCAGAAATGCATGAAGTATGGATTTCTTCAAAAAAAAAATGTTTTTTTACAGCAACTGCTTACAGATCTAGTCCAGGACCATTCATTCAGGTCGTCCTTCTTACACTGTGTATGGCACAGATAAACTTTCTGCTAAAGCAGGAAATGGTGCATGTTTTTATTCTTCAGGGACATGCAGAGGAAAACAACCCACATCTTGTTTCACGTGTAATGCGCAGGTTACACGTGGTGGCTTGTATCACGATGCATATTCTGGACAGTATAGTTGTACTGTTGCAACAACAGAACAGAAATAACCCGAACATGTTCATCTGAATGGACAAATGACACTTGAGCATAAGTCTGCGCTCATGCTACCGGCTTCGTTGAGTCTGCAGGTATGAAATTAAGCTGATTGTAGTTTATCTGATGGTGTTGAGGATGTGAAGAGGATGAAGGAGACTCCGCTGACACTGTCTTGATTACATATAAAGGTTTATTATAAAGAAGAACAGCGTCAAGTCAAGCATCTGTAGATCTGCTTGTGAGAGGGTGTGAAGCCAATGAACCACTCTGAAATTCAGCCTTGGTCACCAACTCTTAAATAGGACAGTTGTTTTCCTAAAAAATGTCAGGCACATATGGTTTCAGTTACAAAGCATTACCTGCCTTTGGGGATCTGCAAGAAGACCCCTTCTGAGGACCCCCGACCCATGGCCTCTGAGCCATATCTCTATTTTCACACATGATTTATATTCTACATATATGACCATACACCTCATGATGAAGGCGCTTAAATGAAAATTTAAGGGATAAAAAAAAATGTATTGCAATTCATCCACCAGGACTGCCTTCTAGGAGTATTTTGCACGAGAGGTAACGCGAAGTTGAACAACGCAGTATGAAGTCTGGATTAGAGGAAAAGCTGAATTTCCTGACGCCAGTGTTGATTTATTGATCGAATTTCGGTAAAACCTAAACGTTTTGGAGGAACACGGTGCAACTCAGACTGACTCCAGCTGCACACGAGTGACTCCCTGAGCCAGAGAGAAGAAAAGCCGGGACGCACTGAAACACAAGCTAGCGAGAAGGAGCTGGCGCAGGCTGAGCAACTCGTCCAGCAGATGCCGGTATGCCGGCGGAGCAGATGGAGGAGTTGGTCGCCACTGAACCCAAGGTAACTTTAGTACCACTCTTGTAAATGACTCATCAACAGCGCAGTCACCGTGTGCAGTAGCAGTTAATTTAACATCCGCTCTTTATTGTGCTCATCTATCACTGGCTCCCGTGCTGTTTTTCCTTCTCCGCAGCCTTTATCTATTTAACGCTCCCCTCTAAACTTTATCTCAGTGCGCTCGCTTTCTACCTCCCGGCTGCGTGCATGCATTATGTATGACACAGTGTTTGTGTAGTCTGAGTACTGCAGGCACTGTCTGCTCTCCTCCCCTGTAAGCAGGAACACGCCCGGAGCCGCTTCCAGACAGGACACGGTGGGAACGTGTGACTGGGAAGTGCTCTGTAACGGTGCAAGGGCAGAGCTTTCGCTCACGTCCGTGTTCCCGCTGCCCGCCGACAGCGGAGCGGCGGCTGATGTCATCTCTCCCGTCACCCATCAGCGAGTCTGTCAGCCTGACGCCTTCACAGCTTCTCATTTTCCCCGCTAACCGACACGTCCGACTTCACGTACGACGTTCTGAACGTAGGAAAGTCACCTTCTTGATATTCGGAGCAGATGTTACCAGCACTGTCGACGTTGGCAGACATAACGACGCCACTGGTCTTGCTTGTTTTCGGCGTTTACACCCGTGTATCGAGATTTCATGCGGTAATTGTTTATTTATCGGAATGTTTTGATTAAAATGCCACATATGGCCCCAATTAAAAAGTGCAGCGCTGTGTCTAACGAACATTGTTGCAGAAAGTGGACAGAGTCTCGCCCCCTTGGCCCCTCTCTCAGACAGACTCACCATCTGTCAGCCTTCATCAGATTGTTTGTGATCATGTCCGGCGCTGCCAAATGTCAGACTCATAAACGCAGCCAAGATGAACATAACCGGGGCCTCTGATATGAGCTGCCAAAGGCTGATGCAAACAAAGGACAAGGGTAGTCTCGAGGGCCCATCGCCACAAAGCGTTCCCATTTGTTGTGCAGTTCTCCAAATGTAAGGACTGACTGGAGGACACTCACGCGGACACTTCGGGTGCTATTCAAGGTCCACTGTTTACTCGAGACTCTTTATTCTTCCTCCTTTACCGACCACAAAAGGCACAGAGTGTTGGATTGAGGCAGTGGTGTAGCACAAAGGTCTGGGTCCTGTACATGCAGTGCGCAGCCTCAGTAGAACCTCTTCCCCCTTTTAATACATCCGAACAATGTTGAACATTATTTACGTAACGCCTTTTCAAGGCCTCTCTACCCTGGGCACGAGACACAGGCTGAAAGCCATCTAACTCAGGCCCCTACACCAAGAGAGGTTTGCGGTATTTCCATGATCAAAGATTCCTTTACTGGAGTCACGTTGTATTTGCAGAATTAAAATAAATGAGTTTCCAACAAGCGCTGGTCTACAGATTGTTGCAGAACGCAGAAGCGGTCGCAAACCGCGGAAACTTTACTGACTGATCTTGACGCCACAGAGTTGTTGGGTTTTCTAATTTGTTGTTGTGTATTGTAGATCAGTGTCGCCAAAATAAAATCTCGGCCTACGTCAATAAGCCCTTCTGATGGTGCTGAAGATTTATCTGCATCAACAATGTTTATAAACACAATAACTGGTCAAAAAGCTAAAATAAACTGTACATTACAGGCATCTTAAAGTTGTATAAAACTTTTACAGTATTTCGTCAACAGCTGTTTCCCCTCTGGTTCTTATCTTTGTTGCTCCTGTCTTTCTTTTCTCTTTTTGTAGCTTGATTTTGCTGATTTTCAAATGGCACGATTGTTTCAAAGTTAACCTGAAGTCTTCAGCATCAGCAACGTTACTACGTTTGGAGAAAAGCTGCTCTTTTCCACCCTAATGCAGGAATTGGACTAAACCACTTGCCCCTTTTCAGAGAGGGCGGAGGATCCTTGAGAGGCTCTAATATTGTTTTAGATAAAAGAAATACTTTCTCAAATTATTGATTCGGCCAACAGGGATAGTTTACTTATAATGCTAATTATCTAAAATATCAAAATTGCGGATTAAAAAAACCCACTACCCCTCAGTACTGCACCCCTGGTCCAAACCCGTCCCCTAGAAATGATGTTCATAGACAACTAAACTGCAACAGCAAATATATTTTGTAGTAAAAGTAAATGTGACGTAACAGGGATTTTGTTAATTAGTGTATTTGACAAGTCCCAAATATGTTGATACTGAATGTATCAGTAAAATGTTCAGAGATAACATGCTTTTCTTCCACCTAAATATCCGACTTTGTATTACAATAGCCATTGGAGCGACTACAGCGATGAAAATCTTTTCAATGGTCATGTTTAAGCGCTCGCAGCTCTTGGTTAAGCTCCGGGAAAGATCGACCCCGTATCGTGCGCAGCGCTGGTTTCTATTAACACCACGACTTAATTTAACATGCAATTAAAGTAAAATGGTGTCTTTCCATCGCGTATGCTGTCTTCGAGCTATGAAGCGGAAGGCGTCCCTGGACAGTTTTAACCCCTCGTGCAGTGCATGCTGGGAACTCTGCAAACGTTCTGATCGTAGGTTTTTTTTTTTTTCTTAAAAGTTAATTCAATGAGTCGAGTGAACTTTCAGCAGTAGATTCGTTCAGCGCTACATTATCAACTTCGGAAGTGGTCTGAAATTAAAAACTAGACATTTTTTCCGTTGAATTCAATTGAAATTAATAAAAATAAAACATATATATTTACATTTAGCTAATGAATAAAGATTTCCACTAAATGCCTGTATGATGTTTTACAGATGTTTCCTTAGCTATTAGAGCTTTGGCCTTTTCAGGTGCGTGTACAATAAAGGTCAATATGACTTATTTTATATTAAAGTTTATAAATACATGCAGGCTAAATCATATTCCCCCTGTATGTACCCTTAACTAATTAATATGTACAAGATCATTTAATAAAGTACATATAGAGTCATTTATTTCTACGTCCCACCAAAGCGCAGATTTGTTACCCCATCATTCCCCGTACTTCTTCCCTCGTTACTGCTATTACTTTTGCCCAATATGTATAAAATATTTATTTCTTCATTTGCAGGTTGTAATTTGAAGTGTTACCCAGCGCTGTTTAGAGAGCAATAAAATGCTGAAGGGAACGCTTTACTGCAGGCCAGTTCACATTTGTATGTTTAATTCAGAGAGGAATCTAGTTCCCAGGCTCTTTAGTTCACCAATCTTAATTAACAGAGAGGAGATAACAAGGAGCGAGTTGCAAATGTGGCCTCAGAGTGGTGACTCACCCATAATGCGCATTAGAATAATTCCCCAGAATAATTCCCAAACCTTCATTAGCCCTGCCACACAAATGGAAAGGCGGCTCTGCTGTAGGATGGTTTTGGCCACTACATTCTACAGTGAACGGACGGGTGATACGCACAGATATATTCGCTTCCTCCCATGCATTCACTTGTATGGACCTGCCCTCTGGCTCTCACACCTTTACGGGAACTATCAATACTTTGACTTTACAACTTTCCATCCCCCCTCATGTACTTACACCAGTTCATCCAATTACACACTTTACAATTGACCATTTTTCAAGCTTAATACCTGCAAATTCAGGCTGACTGGGAACACAGACAAAGCTCCTACTACCACTTCTACAGTTTAATAAAAGGTACCAAAGAAAGTGACATCTCCCCAGAGGAAAGAGGCTTTTCCACGGTATTAAATATCCCCTCACTATGGGAATCGCAGAGACATGATACAGCCATGTGTAGCTGTCTGAAATTTGAAATGTGTAAGTAGCTGGCAGACCAAGGCACTAATGGTTTACACACTTCACTAATTTTTGGGACATTCACATCCATGATAATTGATACTGAAGGACATAAATCAGGGCCTTTCCCCGTAGCTCCACTAACACCGCACGTGAGCACCGGTCAGCACCCGAATCAACACCGGGACGAAGGGGGTTGAGCGTTTCTCAGACAGCTTATCGACATTAAAAAACAAAGTCACACGTCGCTCGACCTCTAAAGAAGTCTGAAAAGGCTGAGAGTGACAAGCAGCGACGTCAGGGGATACCCATACTTCAGTACCAAGTCGATGTCAAAATTCTGAAACCATGATGGCACTTGCTTTTCTGCAGCGCTGTTGGTACTGAAGGTAGCGCCGATGTGGTAGGTACAGGAGATGTGATTCTTCTGGGACTGACGAGGGCATCATTTTTCATATCTCAGCCAAGCGGCCAATGGCTGAGATAGAAATGCTGCGCCACCATAAAAAATGACGATAGTTATTCTTTTAGGCACACTATTGTTTGTTTTTGGGGTTTTTTTTAAATACTTGAAGGCTTACGCCCCCAGTGACCACAATACAGTACAATACAATAGAATAAGAAGTCTAGCAAAAGTTCAATGGGGAAGAATATCCTCATCTTGACGCTTTGGATGCGATTTTTTTTTCCTTTCCAGCTTCTAATATCGGACGGCTAACGCGCAGACTTTTCGCTTCAGCCAAGCCGGTTCCATCACAGTCTCTGCGAGCCAATCATCGGCTGTCATTCTGAGACTGTCCCTCCCTAAAAGTAATGACAGAATCAGTCATTTCAGGAAAGTGCCCCCAATACGGCATTATGTTTACGTTCAAGTGACAAAGCCCCTTGCAGTAATTATAACAGGAGTAAAGGAGGAAGTCATGCAACAGTATTACAGAGCAAAAGTCTGCGTATGGAGGAGGTTGGAGGAGATGGACGGGCCGAAAAAACGTCAGACTTTGACACAGGAGGCCGCTGTTTGTTTCCCGTTTTCCGACCGATAGTCAACGTTGTTTTGTTTTGTTTTTTTAAGCAGGACCATGATCCCTCCCAGACCTCAACCGTGTTTACCCCATTCTATGGTCTTTCCCTAAACTTGACCGAGTCCCGTTTGTGCCTAAATCTAACCAAACCTTAACCATAGCGTAGTCACATATAATAAGATGTATTTTTCAACAGAGATTTGATCAGAAAACCCTTCTACGTGTTGTTCTATAGGGCACGGACATAGGAATGATTTGGTTGTGTAATTTGGAGGACTATGAGGTCATTTCGGGGGCAGATTCTTGTAGCCCGCCCTCCACCTTGTTAACAACCAGTTTTCATCTGAACCAGCTGCCCTACGGGTAATCGTTCCCACGAAGTGATCCCATCTTAACTCCAATGTAGAAATTCTTAGTCCTCGTTCTGCTTAGAAGCGTCATATAAGCTTCATCTGAACTAGGAAACTATTAAGACAGGAGGAAAGATTCTCAATAACTCTGTCAAGGCACATATTGGTTTATGAGCTTTGTATTAAGATACACTGGAAAAGGTTATCACCTATCCTTTATGAACGCAGCTGGATCTGGCCCCACCAGGTCCAACCATGATGCGCAAGCCCAAACGTCGAGTTAATATTAAACAACACATAATAACAGACTTCTCCGTGAACTGTGGCAGCAGGGACTATTATACATGTTGTTCACCAGATACAAAACAGTGCCAAACGGTTTCACAAAGGTGATTATGAGAGAGCGTGTGCGCGTGTGCGCCGTATCCGTAATGCATCTCAGCCTCGAGGCTCTCCATAGATAGTGAGTACGGCTCACCAGAGGCTGGAACTGCCAACCGAGGCAATAAAAAAAACAACATCAAACATCGCTAAACACATTCGACGGTGAATGACTCATCAAGAACTGGAATGCCTATCACACTGATAAAAAGGAGCGGAGAGCCACGGAGACGCCGTGCTAATATCCTCCAGTGACATTTCTCCGGGCAGAGCTGTCGAGGATGACAAGGCCCCTCACAGAGTGGGCTCGGGTGTCAGCAGGGGGTCCTGTCCTGACCAAACGTACGCTCGGGGGAAAAAAGCTGCACACATTCAGTGACACAGCTGCTGTGTTGAGGAGGGTAGCCCTTTGAACACGAGCAGTTTGGGCTTTTTCTGAAGCCTTTTTGTGTGTGCAGCATAGCGTGACAACACGCACGCACACACACACACACTCTTGTCTAATGTGGGAGCTTTGGTGGTGGATAATCCAGGGGAGGTACTATATGGTCGCAGGTAAAGGGGGTGGAAGTGGGACGCCATCTGACTCAAGTCCCCCTACCCGATCCTGGCTAACCAACCTCTACGTGCCACGCACGTCTCCAACTGATTGGGCATCTCATTTAGGTCTGGTGTTGGGCCCACCGATGGCTGTTTCCGCTATTTAGAGAAGTAGTGGGCCAATCAGAGATTTGTAGATGGGATTCAGAATGTCAGTGTCATCGTCCTGCAAAGTTTGTTTTCGATTGATTTCAAAAGATTTTTCATTTGAAGAATGTTATTTTAACTCGCAACTCCTTCCTTCCTTCAGCGTGAAAGATTATAATCCAACATTTGCAGTTAGAACTCATAGTAGCTGAACACAAATCAAAAAGAGTGCGAAAGTTGTCCTTACTCTCATTGCAAATCACTTTCATAGCTCACATATTCAATGCGCGCTATGGTTTAGTATGTTGGTACATATTTTGTACTGTGTGGATTCTTCTTCCTTTTAAAACACGTCTCAGTTTCAGGCGGACAACCACAAAGAAAGTATCTTTGAGAGAGATCACAGCAGATGACAGGGTAAAATCATGGCATAGAGATTCACCGCTTTTAGCCTTTCTTAGCTCTGAATGCACTGAGAGGAGTGTTTATAGATCAGTCTAAAACAGCTGTCTTGCTTGCAGTCCGAGGCGATGCATTTTCCTATTTCCAAGGCTGTGTGTGTTCATTAAATGTGGTCATTTATTGTGAAAATATCTTCACCTCAGTTGGCAAACTTAAACATTGCATGAGTATACTCCTTTCAGTGTGTAATAGGTGTAAAAAATGTCTTATTTGTTTTGCCTGTATGTGGCGTAACAGACGACGGTCGTGCATGTTACTTTTGTTCCCAGTAAACTGTGCCTCTGATAACTTTTCATGACGTGAAAAAAGGATGTGCATATGCATATTAGAGTGTGATTGGTACTTCTGCACTGTGACGGCAATGTCAATGCACTTCATCAGCGAGACTCTGCGGGGCCTCTAAACAGTGCGCAAACCATTCATACCAATCTACTAGTGAGACTTTACATAAGAGCTCTCGCTAGCAAAGATTTGGATTTAGTGTCTGAGGCTTGACAGCTGGGGAAATAAGTGAAGAGTCAGAGGCCCGTTTCTTGCCTTTTCTTCTGTGTGTCTTGAGAAATGACATTTGTATTTCTCTGATGGATTATAACGTCGTTCATTAAAAAAAAAAAATTGTCACAAGGTTTGTTTTCAGCATATGTAATTCCTTGATAATTTTTCTGCAGGGATTATAGCTCGGCTGAAGAAACTTATTAATATTGGAGTTAGGCAATTAGAGTGGAATAAATCACACAAACTGCAAACTGCAGGCGGCCTGATTCAGCGATTGCCCGACTTTGGAGGATTAAAGCCTGTGTCTTCAATAGGGGTCAGGAGGCTGACTTTGTTGGCAGCGCAAAAGATGACTGGTGACAATGACAAAGTTTGGGTTTGTTTATGGCACACGTCACCTACGTTTCGGTCTGTGTGTGTGTGTGTGTGTGTGTGTGTGTGTGTGTGTGTGTGTCGGGGGGGTCCATGACCAATCAAATGTGAATGTCTCTAATCCAGTTATCCACTTAGTAAGTTATTATCTCTGACCTTGGAGCGGGAATAGATAAATTCTTTACTGGCTTATGCGGCTTGAAGAGGAAACACAGTGACTGTGGCAGTAACAGAAGACAACACTAGATAAGAATCTCTGGTCTGTAACTCCATCAAGAGACAAACTAAAGTTGAGGTAAATGTCCATTGTACCATCTGATTGGTGTGATCGAAGGCTTAGGCTTTAGGCTTTATCCGAGTGAATCTGCTGCTGGGAAATAAAAAGAGATAAAATCCATATTTATAATACACTACATGGCCAAACGTAAGTGCAGACCCAAACATCACACACATATATGATTGCTGGACTCATCAAGAACTTGGATTAATTCCCATGGTTTGACAACCATGGGAATTAATCCAAGCACAGCTAAGGCTGATAGAGCTGTCATCTGTTTGGCAGGTATTTGATCAAAATCCAAATCAATGGACAAAATTTTGACCTAATGATGGTGCTAGATCAAAACTAAAGGGGTAACCAAAATTATTACAAACCATCCACAAGGAAGACATGAATGTGTGTAGCAAATTTAATGGTAATCTATCCAGCAGTGCCACTAATCAGTATTAACCAGTATGGATCAAATGACTTGTCAAAGATGTTTTTTACCAAAAAAAAGCTGTGATAAACCCACTGTACACCACCTGCACAGCATCAAACAGCAGGCAGACAGGTGTTAGCGACTAACTTTATTTAGCTCAGCTAACGAACCATATTTTTTCGGGGGAGCTGGTAGAGAGCAAAACAGAGCTAAAAGGAGTGTGAACATATGACTTATAGACATCCAGCAGAACGTTAGAATCACGACTCCAAATGCATGGACGTTAATTAGGAACTGTGTATTTAAATGTTTAAGCCTGAGATGCAGTTCAAAGCTCGGTGTAAGTAGGCCATAACAACTCTGTTCACTCTGGTAATATGGTAATATGTAAGTAATATGTTGTGTTTTCATCTTGTTGTCAAGTCCCTCTGCCCCCTAGTAGCCATAGAAACTAACCAAATTTAAATCAATTCAGCTTTAATTCTGTACTGGACACAGTGTTTGATAAGAACCCTGTGGAAAGAGCAGTGCAAAACCGCAGCAGCAATGATCACTTAGCAACAAAGACAGAGAATCAGAAAGGAAAACCATCTCACATAACCCCATGTTTAGAGAAAGGACAAGAAAATGAGTTGTAGCAAACTGTTTGAGATTAGACAGAGAACCACAGCACTAAGATTTTTGTCCCCAAAGGAGTTCATAGTCCTTGGGACACATAAAGTGACCTATAGGCTGATTAAAGTTATGTTCTGGCACCGCAAGTGATTCAGTTGTGTGTGTTCCTGGTGTGTGAGAGGGTGATGACTTTAATCTTTGGCCTCCTGATTCAGTAAGGACGGACGAAATCAATCAAACCTGTATGGAGGAAATCAATAGTCATTAAGACTGGGCACAGAAAAAAGTACAGGATACAGGAGGTGTGTAAAGGGAAGCGACGCATGCTTCCGCGCTTTGTGTCATGGTAGTATAGCAGCAGCATAAGAGTTTTTGGTTATGAAAGACTATTTCTTTAGAAGAAGGTAGTTCACAGTGTGTTGTATGGATAATCCAGGGAAACAGACACACTACTTCTGGAAATCCTTAGTAAAAGTACATTTTAAAAAAATTAAAAAATTCCATTAACCTCTACTGCATTGGTAGGGAGGAAGAAATCTGAGAGATTATATGTTTTTTCACACTTGGTGGAGCTGGCCTTTCCTCTTAAGTCTCGCTATCAACACAAACAATTCGCTAGCCCCATTTTGGGAGTGTTTTCTTAGCAGTGAATAAGATTTTTCGACTGGAAGCAGCTGCACCCTGCACCTCAATCCGAGGTGGTAGGTTAACCCAACAAATGCAGCATCTGCCAGACCAACCATTTAGTCCTGATCCTTGAAGTCTTTTTGTCTTTTTAAACATACAGTCTGACAAGGCCTCTGACAAAACATAAACCTCACACAAATCCCTGAAGGGGGTTAATATGTAAGTATTTTAGTTTAAAACATTCAAAAAGGAATTACCATTATCAACAGAATGTGAAGAAATAATAGTTTTGACGTTATGTCTTTAAGACGTCTATGTATTGTGTTGCAGATATATCTTAGTGACTGGTTGTTTTTACTCTTATTTTTATGGTGATTATTGTTGTTTTTTAATCTGTTTTGCCCCCATTTTATTCTATTATTATTGTTATCTGTCTAATAGTTGTTGTATTATTACCAGTGCTTTGTTGCACAATGTTTGCACGAAGCATCCTAGAAATTAAGGTTAATTTGATACTTAAAGCTCAGTTTAATTTCTTCTGAAAATATTTATTCACAAAACATTTCAAATTCAGTCTTCACACTAAGACAGGTTCATATAAATTTTAGTAGAGAGTTCGCTATGCTCAGGAGTCTGATAAATGTCAGCAGGTATGGATGGGCTGACCTGTTGGTGGGAAGACTCTGCCGTAGCATGCCAACAGTTCAAGAAGTCCATTTCCACTGTGCTCTCCCAAGGATCAGAATAATATAGAAACTCTTCAGTCCCTTCACCAGCCAGTGATGGGAGTAAACTCTCTCTTCTGTCAAGGATTTCAAAAGGAAATAGATAATTGGAGTTGGACTCACTTTCACAGGTAAATGCAGCCTCTGCTTTTATCTGCTGTTTTGATTCATCAGCGGTATCTTCACAGCCTGGCACAGTGCTTGGCTCTGCTTGTCCAACACCTTCTCTTAGTTCGCTGCTCACTGCAGAATCTGCCTCTTTGTTCCTTTGATCCTCTAAGGTGTTTCTTGCCTGAGCTTCGGCCTCAGCCTCCTCAGCTCTGATCCTCTCCTGCAGTTTTGCATACTTCTGCCCAAAGCTCAGCTTTCTTGGCTCCAACGGTGGTGGCTGCAACGCGGACATAGACAGCTTTTCAGTAGCAGGTGGACAAATGTAGCCTTCATAAATTAGTTCTTTGTTTGGTCCATTCTTTGTATAAACTGCAATACTGTTACGTGGTGGAGGACACTGAAGAGCAGGATGCACAGGCAAGGCAGTCCAGTCTGGTGGCATCTGACATAGCACATATTTTTTTGATGATGCTGTGGAGTGATAGCAAAACAAAAAATAAAGCTCCAATTTCAGAGATTAGACATTCCTCAAATAATTATAAGAATGACAACTTTATTTCTACACCCTTTTTATGCATGCTAGCAGCATGGCTCTAGGGATGGCAATGTCAGTCAGCCGGTCCAGACTGAAATATCTCAACAAAAACTGGATGGATTAAAAGGAAATTTTGTACAGACGGACATAGGATGAACTGTAAAAACTTTGATCCCCTGACCTTTCATCTCGTTCCACCATAAGTTCAAAATTTCAGTTTGTAGAATACTTTGGTTTATAAACAACAACCTGCTAAGTGTTAAGTAGCATAGGTTAGCATGCTAAAATGCTAAGCTAAAATAATGAGCATAGTAAACATTATACCTGCTAAACATCAGCATGATAGCATTATCATTGGGAGCATGTTGGTATGCTGATGTTAGCATTTAGGTCAAAGCATCACTGTGCCTGAGTACAACCTCACAGAGGCGCTGGAATGGCCGCAGACTCTTAGTCTAGTGCAAATTAAAATGATGTTTGCAAAGCTGATTTGCAAGAGACAAATTCAAGTACAGAAAAATAGATTGAGAGTAAAACAGGAAAGAAAATGAAAAGATTAAGGAATTAGGTAACAGATACGACGAATAAAAGCATCAGCAAAAACACAAGCTTTTAATTCAAGCAGATACTCCAGTGTTGCAATATTATATTCAAAAGAATATAGGGAGAACATAAGTCTAATGTATTTCATCATTCAAAATTCAAGGGGCCCTGAATAAAAGGGCCCAGAAGCAAATAATCATTACTTCAGACGTGTCACTGTTTAATTGTAAGAAATGTTAATCATCTCTACAAAGAGGTTGAGCCGTGTGACATCTGCATAGCAATGAGAAGTGATGCCATTCACTGAAGGGAGAACGCTGTGATAAACTTTAAATTTCAGCTTACCCTTTCTACCTTTACGACTTTTCTCCATGGTCGTGGATATCTATGAATATCCTGCAGAAAGTAGCTTCAGTGAAACTTTATCAGCAACCAAAAGCCACGGAAGGCGCTCTCTGTGAACCAAATGTAAACAAAATGGGTGCCCCTGCAACAAAGTTCAAAATACAACGTCGGAACCTGCTATCACTCACTAAGTTACGGTTGCTATAATCAATATTTTTTCATCAAATGCTTTTATATAACCTGACTCCTCTGAGCTCCGAATCTTTTTATCTTCTTTCAGCTCGTCGTCTTGGTGTTACAACCCACGACTTTACTGTTTTGATTCCCTCTCAGCTCCCTCATCAGGATTGTCATCAGCAGCAGTAGTTTAACCCTTAGCAATGCAGCATATCCATAATCTGCATGCAAAAACATTAGCTGCAAAGGAACTGGTGACGGAGAGATCAAATAAAAAGAGACAGCATATTGTGTCCATCTGAAATACAGTGGAGATAAAGTAGACTGAAGTCACATTTGCAGTAGCTGATTGGCATCATGTTTATTCTCCATTCACACTCACTGTGACTCAATTTACTCATTAAAAATTCTTAAAATTACACCAGCTCCTTCTCCGAGGGGCACCATAGCTCTGGTGGTACAGCAGGGTTGGCAGTTCAATCCCCAGGTCTCCCGAACCCCGGGTGCGTCAGGAAGGGCATCCAGCGTAAGAACCTGTTCCAAATCAAACATGTGGATGGTTATCTGCTGTGGCGACCCCTAACAGGAGCAGATGAAAGAAGACGACCGCGACATCAGCTCTCTCTCCCTCAGTGACAAATCAAGAATCTATCAATATGCAGATATTTTTCATTTCAAATGTTCAACTACTGGATACAAAATGTTTCCTAGTTCACTGAAAGTTTTTCTGCTCTGGAGGCTTCACATCTCCACAAGAATATTACATACTTGCGTATGAAACATATTGGACCAAGATTGGCTTCCAAACTAATGTGACAAAGTCATGCTTGTGGGTGCACATGTTCAACTCAGATGTAAGATGAGCATAGTGAAACTTTCCGATTTCAGCAGATGAATGTGAAAACAAACGTCACACACATGCACATTCATCATTCTGCAACGGGAGGCCAAACATCCAAGTGAAGTACGAAATAAGCAAAAAACACATTTTTTGATGGAGATGGTTGTTCACTTAGTATGTGTTTGTCAAGACGGAGAAAAACTCTCCAGCAGAGTCCTCATCTGCATCTTGGGTTCTGTGAGAGCTCCCTCAAAGATCAACGCGTGTTTTTGATGTAAATGGTCGGAGTCTTGATGCAAGTATCCCCGACTGAAATACACGATGATGATGATGATCCATCAGGGGTCACATGTAATTGCCAGATGCAGTCATCTCTAAGTAACAACACAGTAATTGTAACAGTAATTTTTCAAATGTGTTACCCAAAAATTACTGACTATCAAAGTAAAAGGATTTTGGCAGGGAAATACTGATGTATAAAGTATAAATATAATGCAGGTTGTGTCCGTGTGCTGCTTTGTCAGCCCACAGCAACGGAGGAATAAAAATCATGGACGCAGCACTGTTAGCTAAATAACCAATGCAGTATCCTTGGTCTAATCGCTTTGTCCATTCAGTGGCTCATCATCAGGAACGTGGACGAGTAGGACAACAAACAAATGAGTCACCCCATCATTTGATTACTTGCTCTTAATGTGATACAGAAAAAAAAGAGTGTTGCTGTGAAATGTCATGTCCACCAGCTATTTTAAGCCATGCTAGCAGCATGGCTCTGTGGATGGCAATGTCAGTTCGGTCGGTTGTACTTGCTGTTTAGTGCTGATTACCAAATTTTAGCGTGCTAATATGTTAAACTATCACAATGAATATGGTAAACATTAAACCTCCTAACCATCAATATGCTATCGTTGTCAATGTAAACATGTAACCATGCCGATATGAGCATTTAGCTCAAGTACAGCCTCAGAGATGCTAGCATATCTATAGACTCTTTAGTCTTTTTTTTTTTTCCCCTTGGTGAACACTTCTTTTCTGTGTCATTAACTATTAAGAGGACACTGTGTCTTGGTTGAAAGACATTAAAGAAGCCATCATGAAAGCCATCACTGGCATAATAAATGCATTTCATGCATTACAATAAATGTAAGCTAATAAAATAAAATGCAATAAAAAGAAGGCATTCAGATAATAAAATGTCAGAACCATATCTCAGCCCTGTTTGTTACACGTCTCATTACTGTTACTGGCGCTGGCCTGCTCTTTTTCCATTTGCTGTGGACATATGGTCTTCTATATTTAAAAGCGGTGGACTAGAGGACTGTAGGGTATGACTTTCTTGGCACACCGCCAGCTACGGCAGCCATCTATCATGTGTGTCAGTCAGGTTGTGCTTTCACTCAATTTGCACAACCTTGGCTGGGGTTTTCAACTGAGCTGCAGGCCCCGCAAAGCGCTGCCTCTCCCTAGAGCAATGATAACAACTCCAAATTCTTCCTAAAGTTATATTTCATGCTAATGAATTAATGTACCCTTTTCCCATTTTCAGCCTGAAAATGTGTTCCTCTCCCATGCCAAAATGAAAAATCAAATCAGTCTTGTCATTTGCAGCTGATTTGTTAAGGTCCCGGCTCACTTTCCTTCTCTTCCCCCGGCATGGCTGGTGAGACGGCGCAGCTGTGTTCCTGTTAGTGATTCTGATAATACCAAATTAGATGCCGTCTGAGAGAGAGATGGGCTGTTATTATGGAATCACAAAAGTCAAGCTACCTCGGATCAATAAATTAAACACTGCATGAATTCACCATCCACCTCCATCTCGCTGCCAGGTGAGGTGGAGAGGTTTTCAAATTTTCAGGGGGAGTTGCGTTGTGGGGTTGGGATGGAAAGACTTGAGGCAAAGATACTGCATAAGGTGAAGCTGACAGGTTCGTGACGGTGTTCCGAAAACAACAGGACGTAGGTTATTGCATTTGGCCCACTTAATGCCCAGTTACGGAGTGCACGGGAATTTCAGCGGTAGCCTCTGTAGTGACTGAAAGCATCGGGCCCATCGTGTTCCCAGCCAGTCCACGTGAAAGGCCCCAACCACCAAATACATGTGCCTGCAAAAGAAGAAGAAACAACAAGGCACAACCAAACAGGCCAGAGGGCTGCTATAGAGAGGAATAATAACATCACACTAGGTGTTTAGGAGTTAGGGGCATGGTGGGCCTCTGGGTAAGTGCTGTGGCAGAGGCTGGCTGAACTGATACTTTTTAGTACAAGCTAAAGGCACAAAGGTAACTATCAATTAATTATTATTAAATTTTGTAAAAAAAAAAAAAAAAAAATGGATGTTCATCTTTCCGCATGAGAACAGATAGATTGTAGGGAGGTGGAAGGTCAGTATATAGCAGGTCATTGGGGGTTTTATTCAGGATTTATCTCTTCAAATTGCCAAAGCTACAAAGATCAGAGGTGCTGTTTTGGGGCTGAATTCGGCACAGGGAGTCTGCAAGCATGTATCTCGCTTGCATTCCTGTGAGTGTGTCTGCATTTCTGACTCCATTATAACGTGAGTGTGTATGTGGAGTTGCCTTTTGCAAATCCGTCAGCATGATCTTCTTTTTTGTCCCCAGCCAGAGCCAATCGATTCTCCACAGGCTGGTGGGCTGGGAACCACTGCTTTCTGTCAGCGCCTTGAATGAGCTGGTGGGTGGATGGATTACTCCATTGTAGCAAGGGGCACGCAGCTAGAGATTTCACATTCTGTTAAATTAAAACCTGTAATTACAAAAACAATGGTTTGAAAAATTGTGCAACCCTATTTTTTTTTATTTTAATGCTTGATTTAATTTTCATTTAAGTCAGAAACTGGAGTCATGCAATTCTAGCAGGGAACAGTTTTGTTGTAATGCAGCAAGAATTGATCATTGAAGGAAACCCTCAGCAATTTATGCACAAGCATAATTCGGTGTAAACCTCAGCCCTGGCTCAAACATTTTGAATTTGAAGTGATGGCGTTGCTGAGGTGAGGAAGAGTGCGTCATGCATTGGGGTTCACAGTAATTCATATCTGGAAATTCAGACCGGAGAGGAGAACATATGATTTCCTCGAAGTCAAGAAGTTTGTCACTGTCTGTACAATAATGTGTAACTACTTTATGTATGATCCCAGGTCTGATGTCAGTTACAGAGCAGCAGAGCAGGATACAGCAAGGATTCAGTGTCTTCCTCAATCGCATATATAGGATCTGCAAGAACAGCAAAAGTGTCATTCTCAAATTGCAAGATCCAAAATTTAAATTACAACTTACATAACTAACAGTGTGAGAGATGAAGGTTTTAGTTGGCAGCTGTCAAATCCACTATTATAACAACTGTTGCCAACAAATTTAAGGTGTGGATGTGGTCCAAAAACGTGGCACAGATGACATGCACGCATGTGGCGTTGCTCATCCCACTGTACATTGCGAGTCTGCATTCATGGACGTTTGCACACATTTGCTGGCATGTGTGGTCCGCACCATCGTAAATTTTGAGCTGCCCATAGACGGTCTGACGCGGCCCACCAGGATGGCCAGCTGCAGTTAGTTAAACCTGCATTTACAGATATTTTGGCCACTTGGGGGTGCCACCAAATAAACTGACGGCAACATCATCATCCATTTGGAGCAGTTTTTCTGTCCACCTGATGAATGTACATCCGTTATTCACTCTCCTTTTAGCTCTGTTTTTGAACCCCACCAGTTTCTGTGAAAAAGTCTCTATGCGTTAAGTCGCCCCGCGGTGTTCACCAGCTAGTCAGTAACTTTGTCTGTCTGCTGTTTGGTGCCAGGCAGGTGCAGCTCTAATGGCAAAACTGTGAGTTGGCAAAACAACAACAAAAAAATCTTGACTGTTGTTGTTGCTGGCTGGTTAATATTCTCTCTGCACACCTGGCAGATGATGACCAAGATGGTTTCATTGATGAAGAAAGAAAGAAATCACACGCTATAATTTTGATGACATATTTTTGATGTTCTCTCTTAAGTGCATCGCATCATCATAGCTTATCGCTAATTAAGCATCAAATCTGCATTAAAGCTTGTTAAAGTCACTTTATGGTTGGGCGGTGGCGCTGTTTAACTGCAGATCAGGTTTAAGCCTGCAATGCACACCTCAAACACAGCTTTGACAAAACGTAACGCAGACGTGATGCAATGTGTTTTAATTAAATACGGGAACTAATAGAAACCAGTGGATGGCTGGAATGGTAGAAGAAGCAATATGGATTATAAAATGGTTCGCAGTGAAGAGAAGCACAAATGATTTGCTGTCAATGGGCTAAAACCACGGGTATGGTCCTCTAAGAAGGATTGATGCTTCCACTTCGTGGGGCTCGGACTGGGGTCATCTGTTTGAATGTCCATTTCTCTTAATATTAAGCCATCCCGTCGTGCGTGGTCGACCGTGTGCCTGCCACCACAAAAGTGAGGATTTGCCACTCATGGGCCGGCTGTGTGTTTGCTAAGTGTAGTCAGAGAAAGAGAGAGAGAGATGGGGGCATGAAGACACGGGAGTGTGGGAATGCCAGATGGAGAAGAGAGCATGCAGCCGTTCTATGATCCGATTAGAAGTCAGAAGAGAGAGAGGCAAGAAAGCACACGGCTGCATTCACAGCCTGCCTCATAAAAATATACACATTCGCTGAGATGCCAGTTATGATGGCAAATCTTCTTTCTCTTTACCAAGACCCAGATCGGAACACAACATACAGACTATTTTGCTGTCGTTAGCGCCGTTCAAGCGGTGGGACTGAACTTGTAGAGTTTGTCATGAGGCTAGAGGGCAGCTTAGACTATACTCTGAAGGCTTAGTGCTGCAGATAATGGACTCAAGGGCTCGACTCGGGCAGCAGGGTTCATCAACATGCGGTCAGTTCAAACAGGCTGATAAAGCAACAGGGGGCAGGGCAGGAAGGTAAAACAGGTAAGAGGAAGACAGTGGAAATACTGATGTGGACACACGCTGGATTTTGCTTCCCACTAAATTCATTTTAGCAAAGCTAAATCCAGTCCGACTCAGTTCGCTTCCTCTTCATTTCTATGCGGAACGGGGGGAGACACATCAACTTCCGGCAACGAATCGCACCGTCTCTATCAGGGTTCGATCTCCGGTGTTCAGCCGATTTGAGAGAGGGAGTGGGATTGGCCTCTCATTTAGGAAAATGTTGATATACGTTTATATTCTTGTTTCATACAACCACAGTGAAATAAAACAACCAGCAGAAAAAGAAGGGAAGCTGTTTGGCTGTAGTGAGTGCAAGGACAGTGACGGGGGTTAATGACAGTAGAATCGTAGGATAAAATCCTGTATAATTTTAATTAACTTTGTGGACCGCCGTTGTCAGCCCGCTAGCTAGTTTACAACCCCAGTGATGCGATTTTCCGTCCCCTCCTGCCTTCGGCCGCACGACATGAGAAAATTTCGCCGGGCGGATTTCCAGTCTGACTGCGCACACCAGACAATCTGGCGGCGAACTGAGAGAAAGTGGCCAAAGTGGTATGTGCTCGGGAGCTCAGGTGTGCAGGAGGGTGTAGAGAGTCTGGTCATGGCTGGAGGCAGAAAGGGAATAAACCCTTTTTTAAGGCAGACACTTTATAGCAACATAGCAGGTGAAGCACTGGTGTATTTAATAACATTAATAATTGCTGCATTCCACTTGGAGGTGCGTGCTGGCTTACTGAGACACTGGAGCTGAGCCGTTGTTGATGTTTTTGACTCCACTGGTGCTCTTCCTGCTATGGCTAGTCAAAATTCCCGCCTATAAAAAGGTCTGTTGCAGGCTCTGGAATGACGGGAAAAATGTTTATTAGCAAACCTTAGCAAACTATCGTGCTAAACTAATGTCGAACATAGTAAACATTGTACCTGAGAAACATCAGCATGTTAGCTTTGTCAGTGAGAGGATTTTTACCTTGCTGGCATCAACAGGAAAAGCTAAGGCACAGTGCAGCCTCACAGAGTAGTTAACACGGCTGTAGACTCTTAGTACCGCTGGAGGTTTCCACTGTAATTCTACTGACAGTAGGGAAGCTCTAGTCATCACTGGCAAAGTCAAATACCACCCCACACACACACACACACACACACACACACACACACACACGCAAACAAAGCTCCACCTTCATCCCTTTGAGTCTTACTTACACACTTCAGAAAACGTCCTCTGAACTGAACCGACGGCTAAAATTGGAAACTTCACTCAAGCAAGGAGAAATATCTATTTGAAAACATGAATGTCTTATTCCGATCAGTAATCTGCTATACGCTTTCCCCTCTGCGGCTCCAAAATCCCCTTGATCTTTTCGTCATTTAGTGCCAGTCCACTTCCACTCGTTCACTCCTCCCTTGGTGAATTGACTTTAATTCCCACAGTCAATAACAATAACGCCAGCCGTCAGATATAATGCTTGACTTTGACTCTGGCATTTCGGTAGAAGTTTGGGGGTTTGAGACTTAGAAATGATTTGTAATTTTTCACAGAAAAAAAAGCCTACTGTGCTGCTTTGAACTGCTGATTGACAAAGTGGTAATGGTCAAGAGACGGCTAGAGCAAAGTGAAGAGCAAAGTAGATGTAACTTTTAGAAAAATGTAACTAGTCTACGCTTAAATGAAAGATAATCACTTAAACAAGTATTTTCTGTTAAATAAGCATCAAAAATAAACATCACAGCAAATCTACGTAACTCCTCTTCACTCATGTGGGCGACAAAACCGCGACTTGGGGTGACATTTTTAGCAAATATTGCAAATATGTGGCTATAAGCATCTTTGAGTACTTGCACCAGATATCAATTCTACAGGATGTTTGCGGTGATGTTTCCTGCAGAGACAAAAATAAAGGAAACGTACCAACAAAAGCCAGTTTGTGGATGTCAGGGTCCTCCAAAATCTCGAAACACTAGATTCGCCACCACCGTCCTTACTGTAATTCTCCTACTCAAATTCTGTATTTTGTCACTTTTGACAGAGTTAGGCTTTTAGTTTCCCTCTCACTGGGGCGTGTATGACCAACAAGCATGTTTCTGAAAATGGCAGTTTCTGCTACTCTAGCTTGCCACGCCAATTGCCAGCTCGGCTACGCTAATCAAATTTGAGATTGGAGGGTTCATTCTCGACTTCGGGAATAGTGTGTGTGACAAAATAACTCGCTCGATCGAGTTCCAGTACAATTGACGCATTGGAGTATGGCAATAAATTGAACCTTCTTCAAGAAACACCGGCCGTCAGTTGGTGTATTATATGTAGTATTCACAGACCGTGTTCTTGTCCTCGGATTTTATTTAATTTAAATTTAGGAAATCATGTTGTCTGAGCCTCCACGGTATGAGTTATGTTCCAGGGACATATTATCACATGGTTTGGGAATACTAAGAGGGCTTTGTGCTTTGGGAAGTGGTGAGCGTGGTTTTATCCAATATGACAGGTCAGAATCTTCCCTTGTTTCCCAGCTGTCCTACTCCCACATGATGATTCTTGCTGTTAATTCTTGACTGCTTGCTGTTCGCTTATGTTATCTCAAGGACATCTGTTACTCCCGTGGTTTGACATTTACTCAGAACAACAGGCAGCCAGACAACATGGGGCGAAGGGAGAAAATGTTGAAATTTGGAACCAAGTGGCTGTACTTGCAGATATGTAGGTACGCCAGGCACTGCAGGGATTGTGTCTCCTGTTTATGTGTGTGTCTTGTGTGGTTTCGTAACTAATCTTTTTTTTTTAAATCCACTGAACAAAATCTCTATTAAACTTTTAGCCGCTGCTACTTCTTGACACCTGTGTTCGTCTGAAGCAAAAAGACCAGTTTGCAGGAAACCCACTCACACGGACCACAATGTTTGAGTTTGAACTCAAACCACCATTACAATACTAAAACTGAATCACGAGGACCCCACCGCCCTACACAGAGCAGAGCGTCCTATCAGTGAGGAGACGGAGCGAGAGGGGGAGGTGCATCATGTCCAGGGGACACCGTGGGCCGACAGGTACAAGGCGTTGACGATGAGATTCCCACCTGACATGAGACGAGGACGGAAGACAGTCTGAATATCCAGCAGGAGTCAGCACTTTCCAAAAACCATTTAACAAGACTGCATGAACACCACCAGCCGTCTACTGAGCAACATACAAAAACCAGTCACCGACTGTCAGTCAGTGGACAGCTGGAGACAGAGCAAGGGGGCCATTCACATGCGACACCGCAGACCATCTACGAACAAATTTCAGTGATGAACAGGTTATGTTATCAGCCATTTTGTCATATACTACAATATTAGGCGGGTTTCCCCTCAAATGTAGCACAAAGTTTAGCCAAAATTCAAGAAATTTGCCAAAAGAACACGTTTTAATAAGCATTTACATCCACTAACGCTATGCGAATACTAGGAATCGGTTCGACGAGATAAACATGGCAGAGGAACAGGGCGCATTAAGATGACCTATTAAGACCGCGCCAGTCAAACCTCAAACGGTGAAAAAAAGCTTTAGAAAAGATAATTTAGCAGTTCTGTTTGTCTCGTGCTAATTTGAGGAACGTTAGAGTCCTCATCGCTCCGCACGGATCTGTTTTCATCTGCGGCTTCAGTGGACGTTTCATTCACATGATTCGTGTCACATGATGCACGTCAAGATTTAGGTTCCGTTGCACTTAGATGTGTTTTGCTTTTATCGATGCATCGTCTTTTTCCACCTCGGCCAAGTGTAATAATTTTCTGTGATATTTAGAGAGTTTTCCACGTTTCCGGCATTTCCACTCGGGTTTTTTTTTAATGCGCAAATTAACACATAAAAACAGGTTGATGGAAACCCACCTATTGTCTCGGAAAAATTATGTAAGATGCTCTGTAACTGTTCTAGTTACAGTCTCCAAGTTATATGTCTCTGGATCCTTCAACACATCCATGTGGTTCAGGTGATGCAGTGTAGGATACAAGTTCACTCCGATCATACTACGTAGACCATCGGCACAGACTGTGCATCCATGTAATTGTCAGAGAATTGCTCTTTTAAGCAGCTTACACTCTAACAATTACGTGTTCAATTGAATTTTTCTTATTGCAGGATACATAGCTTCGAAAATAACCTTGCAGATTCAACAGTGATGTTCCATGCAGCACTGGGAATTTAATTAGCCCCCCTTTCAAACCCTGTTTTCAGATGTCAGCAAAATAATTACATGTTCATCGCTGAAATAAATTTATAAGGACTGCTTTCACCTCTTGCCTTTATCCGCTCTCTCTCTTTGTCCTTCATTCTTCATAGTTCTTCCTCTATCCTTGGCTTGTTCTGCCTGTCTCCAGTTTTCTCTGTAACCTTGTGAGTTCGCTTTAATATTCATGGTGATTGAACCTGAGGGGAATTCAGCATGTCTCCCTAATTTATGTGAGATAGGCTTCATTATTCACCCGGCGATTTAATATGCATCATAGGATTGGGGAGTGAACATATGAGAGAGGAAATCTAAGAAACCTGCTCTCAGAATTGCTGTCGTATATGCAGTTAAACTTCTGAGGAGCTGACTGATCATCTTGCCCTCAGGCAGATGGCTCTGTACTCCTCTTTTGTTATTTCTGCCCCTTGTGCTTTTATCCCTCGCTCTCTCGCTCATTCGCTCTCCCTCATCTTACGTGTTGGACGGATTGCCATGAGGTTTTGTGCAAACAAACATTTAACATCCCAAGATGTGGAATCTTACTGACTCTGATGATCCTTTAAGCAGTTCCCTGTAAACCACCAGAGACTCCATTAAGTGACTTGTCCCAGCCAAGAAATAATCGAGCACAGAACCTCCCGTAAAACACCTAAATATCACTTTTACACTTAGGTTTTTGCACGGAATAAATAAATGAGATAATGCGTTAATGAGTGAGCCTCAGAGCTGTTGGTAGGAGGATTTTGTTACCTCTGCACAGAGCCAGGCTAGCTCTTTCCCACTGTTTCCTGTCCAGCTGCTGGCCGTAGCCTGATATTTAACAGACATGAGATCAGTGCGGATCTTTGCATCGAAATTCTCTGCCAGAAAACAAACAAGCCTATTTCCCAAAATGTCAAACTGTTCCTCTAACTTTACTTTCAGCCAAACCAATTCAGACGGCAACAAATAGAGATCCAAGACTGTCTTCCAAAACAAGTATATCTATCTTTAACACACTACCGAGACATCGTTGCCAATGATAATGTGCAAATGATAAGGTACTAAGGGCAATGCAGCCATAAAAAAACGTATAGATTTTTGGCTTGGAAAATGTCATCGCTGGTTTTCTGTAGCTTTGCGAGATGTGAAAGAGCCACTTTTGTATTTGCACTTTGCAGATAATACTGCCTGAAATATTCCACTCAACAAAATGCCAAAATCAATACCATGTTTCAGCAAACCCATTTATCAGAACAACCCCCTCTGTCTTCTCGTATTTGTTTTTGCCTCGCTGTCCACATTTCCTTGACTGTGCATACATATCTGTCTCTGTCCTTTCCTTAACTTTCCTTGCCATAAGGTCCAAATGGATGATACAGGTTTATTCATTAGTAGAAACTCCTCGAGAGGAACCATCTCGTTTTCGCGGGGGTCCTATATTCGAGCACGCTCTCCTCCCTGACACAATTCCTCTGTTTTATCTTTCCCTTTTCACCTCCCTATGCTAAAAAGGGCATTTGTATTCCAGCGTCAGGTCGGCAGGGTATGCTTATCTCCTCAGAGGGCCTTTGAAAAGGCCGTGATTCAGCACGAAAAGGGGATTCCAAAGGCAACCTGGGTGACATTGAGAGACATATTAACAGACAGAGTTCGGAGCCGGGGATAACTAGACAGCTGGTGGCAGCACATCCACCCAGGTTAAGACGGACGATGAAGTCTTTGGTGCAGCATCAAACAGAGCATGTTATCCCCCAGAGTCAAAAGAAGAATAGGGGATTCCTAGTACATCGGGTCTTGCTTCCAAACATCTTAGAACAAACTGTTGCTTTAATATTTTGACATTGGCAGACACAGATGTGAGCTAATTGAGTTTGTAAGGTTTATGGCGGGGAGTTAAGTTAAAGGAATACACAGACCTACGGACTGCACACGTCACCGGTTACGGGATATGTCAACACAGAATGATACATGTCAAATAACTGCAGCTTCTATGTTCTCTGCAGGTTGATAGGTTTAAACATGTTCAACTTCTGGACATAACACAAACAGTTATCATAGGAGTGGCGTGAAGCCAGGACAAGGAAGGCAAGCGGTGCTTGACCAGTAGTTGCTTCCTCGGCCCCGCTTGCCTATCTGTAAGAGGCCCCACAGGCTTCTGGATCACAGCAATTGTTTCCCTTTAGCTTGGGACGGACATGAAGACTACCTGAACCGTACGAAGACTGGACAAACCGCACATAAAGACTGTCCGCACCAACTTGCACAGATTTTTTTTGTCCGACTGCATCTGAAGACTTAAGATTAGAACCTTTCCATTAACACCAGCTGACCCAGAATGGAAACGGACCCGATTTACCTCGGACCGATCAGTCATCACGCCCCAAATCACATTCATAGTTGGCTCAACAGTCAGAGTGTGTGTCCCCGCCTTCAGTTGTCCTTCAGCAAACTTTCACCATTTTTTGGGCAAGATCCAGTGGCTCCCCACAGAATTTTATTCTCCTGTGTTAGAAAAACCCCTAAAACGTCCCATTCACTATAGATGGGTTTCCATCCACCAGTTTTTATGCGGATTTTCAATTTGCACTTAAAAAAAAACAAACTGGAAACGTGAAATTCCAAAAAGTCTCTAAATATCTTAGAAAAGTTTTTTAATGCTTGGCTGAGGTGGAAAAGTTGGTAAATCAATGCAAGCAAAATGCGACAAAATGCAGTGGAAGCAGTGAATAAATCGTAACGTATGCGAATGATGTGAATAAAACATCCACTGAAGAGACAAAAAATAGCGTCAGATGAATGAATCAAATGAATCAGTGAATCAAACAGAAATGCCATCTTTCCAGCTGTTTATCTCGACAAATTAACTCTTAATATTTGCCTAAAGGTAGTGGATTTAAATGCACATTCATTCTTATTTTCTTTTGCTGTATTTCTCAAATTTCAGCTACATTTGAATTGAAAATCCAGTTTATGAAAACCTAGGAATTGGTGATGATTAAGAGGAAACACATTTAAGGATTCTTGGATTCACTCGCTGGGGCGAAGAAAATCTGCACCGATCTTTCACATGGAGTTCCATTTACAGGACTCCGAAGAACAAAATGCCTGGGCGCAGTAAACGGCACAGCACAGGGGAAAACAGAAAAATATTTCTGACAGCTACTGTGTTAGCCACCCGTTCGCCAGCTACAACAGTTGTCCAGCAGTTCTGCGCATAATCCCGCTGTGAGGCTCAGAATCAGCAAGTGGCCTGGATAAAGGAAAAGATTTGGCAGCGCAAATTTAAAATGTTCGAAATCGTGAAAAATTTGGACTTTCCCCAGGTTTTCATGAGTACAGAGACAGAGGAAAAACATAGAGAGGAGAGGAAAATAATAGAAATAAGTGGAGTTAATGGTAAGTTGTGAGTCAAGCACTCAGACACTATATTACCGGTTGTAGCAGTATAGTATCTGGAGTTGGGAGGTTACAGCAGAGCCATCTAGGCTCATTACAAAGTGAGAACATGACTTCCAGATAAAATCAAATACTTAACTTAAATGAAGACTTAAAATAAATAATAAATAGTGAATAGCAAAATTATATAGTAAAGAAATATAAAATGAAAGAACATGAGATAAAGTGTCTTGTTAAAGTGTGAGGGGAACAGGGATTACTTGAAATTCTGAAGAGTCAAATCATTTTTCATCACTTTTTAATATATCTCAGGGATTTTTAAGTGCCTCAAATGCAGGAGGCGATTTATAGAAAATCTATAATTGTTTAAATAATATTTTGCCATCTAATTACGTTATTTGCAAGTAACTTAACCAAAAAAAACAAAGTATTAACTCTAAAAAAACATTTGCTTCCTCTTTGTTCTTGTAACATTCAATTCCACAGTCACAGTTTGATTGATGTCCATCTGCCCGTGCCGAATAATCCTGTTAATACGAAACGGAAAGTGCATTGATTTCTTGGGTACTGAATGCAAAAGCAGTACACGATGACAATGTGCAAAGAATAGTATGTTGTAATACCGGTTTACACAGTTATCACGGAGTTAAACTAATAAAACAACAATGAAAGGAATTAAATGCGTGCATATACCAGTGTGTGAGCATGCGTGCCACCTAGAACAGCTTGTATGTGTGGTCCCGTGGGGTCTCGTGTGTTGTGTGCGTTGCGGGTCAGTGTGGCGGCCTCGGCCCTCCGCTGACAGCAGTATAATGCGTGTGGACAGGGTGCAGGTCCTGGCACATCTCCTCTCGCATGCCCTCCTGGATAATGTTTTCTCGGAGATGTGAAAGCTGTCAGGGCTTCACCGCCTACTGGGGCACATATCATCTGTGAGCAGCCTCTCCGCTTCTTCTCTTTTTGTCCTCTCTCTCTTCTGCGCCCATCCCATCGTTCTTTCGCTCTTTTTCGTCTGTTAATGTGTGTGCAGTCCTTCTCCCTCCGTATTTTTCTTCATAATGATCCTCCATGAGGAATTACTTTCAGACAGGAAACAGAGTTGGGGCTTACACAGATCTGCGCCGATTTACTGATTAACTGGTTATATCCGTCTCCATGTGATTAGATACAGTTTGATTGGTGCAGAACTGATCAATACCGCAGTGGTTTCCGTCCTGTAGCGCGGCGGCAGATCTCTGAACAGCCGCCCATATCACAGATTTTTTTTTTTTCCAGCAAAACACTGGGAAAAAAAACACTGGTGTCACGGAGGGTGTGTCCATAAACCCAGCAGGGGCAGAAGATTTTAGCTTGCATTCAGCTCATCAGCTCGAAGGATCTGTCCTGCAATAGTCTAATATGCTCGGCAACATATTAGACGACTCATGGCTTCATAGGTATTTGGTAACAGTAGCTTCACTGTAGCACCTGGTAGGAGTTACTGACCAGAACCACTCGTCAGATTCAACACCCTGCAGTTACGGTATCTTCAGGTGCTACAAATATTACAGTATATTCAGAACATACATGATACTGAACACATGAACAGTTGGAGCAGAGTGAAATAAACTGTATTAAGGTCTATTAATGCCCTCGTTTCTGTTTGTACTTGAATGTCTTGTTACCGAAACCGCTAGCACAACATACCGTGTAAAGAGCCATTGGTTCTCTTTTCACTACCGAAACCTGACATTTCCAGAAGCTCCACACTTTGAGCACTTTTTGCATAAAAAAAGTCATTTACAGCAAGTAACCAGCAGAGTTCAACCTCTTCAGCGGCTTCACTTTAACAACTGACTGCTGACAAGTTCACTAATTACTGTGGCACCGCCACTTGTATTTAGCAACAACAAAGAGGTGTACAGGAAAACATTACGATAGACGCTGAAATATGCAGATTAGCCCTTTAATGTCTCTGCAAGTCAGTTTACTAAAACAGCGACTTCTTTAGCTTATTAGCATCTCAGTAGCATGGTATGTTACCATATTCTCTGACAACAGGTCCGCCAGCCTAGCACAGTAGTGTGCAGCTAAACAAACTTCAGACAGCCTCAACACACTTCATTCTGACACTGAGGTATATGGCTCTCCGTTGTAGGAATGTCAACACGCCTGTATTTGACCATATTTGGACCCAAGCATCCAACGTACCGACTGCAGATCAGCCGCAAAACTACAGTAGCGAGAAACGGTTGCGCCGGCCGAGCCGGCGATGGCGTGCACGTGTGTGTTCGTGTTTAGCTCAGCCTCTGACTGCTGTTTCCCTCCAGTTCACGCCGCCCCGGGCGAATTCACGTCCGATCACCTTTTTCCAATGATTTTGTGTGCAACCGCCGCCGCCTCTAAAATTTGATGTGTGTCCTGTCTGAACAATAAGTCGACAGAAATAACTGGGGTGTCCCTATTGGTCCTATGCTGAGGTCGGACTACAAGGTATCAGCCTCAATAATAATTATGGTAAGATTAATAGCAGCCTGATGTGACAGATTTGGAGTGTGGGGAATGAAAATGAGTGTTTCTGGTTTGGTCAGCGTGCTGTGTCACATTGGGAGACATAGTGGAAGACAAGACAACATCCGGGACGCCTCATGGCCTCCCGATATAAAAGCACTAGCATGTCAGGATTTTTGTTTTTTTTCCTTCTCTCCCTTAGTTGACAACTTCTCCGTGTTCTGCGATGTTGACCCGTAGGGGCACACAGTGGTCTTCCATGCACAACTGTAAACATGGTGAAGTAGCAAAGGAATGATTTTGCTGGTGCTGTCAGGTGGTGCAATGACGTGAGTCCCTGGGGAAAGCTCTAACTGTTGAGAGTCCAAGGTCTGTTCTGCTGTGTCCTGCAGAACAGGTCCTACAAAAGACAAAATACATAGTTTGAATTTAAGTTTTGTTTGTATTTGCTTTTAATCGCCTACCACAACAATACATCATGCTGAAAAGACTGATGCTATGGCTTTTCTTGGGGGGGGGTAGCTAGATCCCATCATAAACCGTGTAGTAGTAATGTTGGGATAGACTGGGACAAATCAAAATGCCACCCCCAGTGATACAAGAGTAAGTATTATTATCGTAATCAATTAGACATTTTGAGTCCAACAAGACAAGACAGAATTCTTCTTGTAATCCTGAAAGTAGAATTAGCATCTCTGGGAAATTTAGTGTGCTGGTATTCTTTAGTGAAAGCGGAGGATGTTGAGTATAAGCGTCACATATTGGCTACTGGCATCTCCAGTCCAGAAATATCAGCACTGCTGGTGTTTCTCTGTGTTGTGCCCTCCAACAGAGCTTGTCAGCAAGACAGCCGGTACCAGGAGGGAGAGCTGGGCGCTTAATCAGATGAAAGGTGTGAAACTGAAGCCAGAAAAGTGTTGTAACTGGAGGAGAGGTGCCGCACACCCGTCTCTTCTGCAAACATATTAATCACTGTCAGCATCTCCTTCAAAATGTCAGACTGGGGATGGGGGACACGGCATATATGGTGATAAACAAACCCTCAAAGACCTGTAGTTATGCAAACTGAAATTTTCTGTGCTCGGGGCTAATTTTATATCCAATATGTGAAATTATGCACACTCATGTATAAAAAAGATGAACGTCCGTTTTGTGTCTACAAGCGTGTAAAAAAGCTTCCCTGCGGAGCAGAGGTTGCGGTTCCACTGAAACACAGTAAAGCATTGAATTGTGCAATGCGTTTCTTCTTGTCTCCTCTGCTTTGCATAACCAATTATTTGAACAATACATAATGTAGTTTATTATTTCTCTTAAGAAACATTCAGTTCTTAACAAGGTCTTGGGTGTTGCGGAAAAAAAAAAAAATTCAAAGGAACAGAGAAAATATAATTTTCTCAGAGGCTGCACATAAAAAAAAAAAAAAAGCAGCTGTAAGTTTTTCATAAAGAAATCAAAGGAAGCCCATCTCAAAAGACGCAAGTGTGCGTTTTACAGGCGTTGCTTTGCCACAGAAAAGTGAGAGTGCTGAAAGGACAAGTAAAAACTACCCCGTGTGACTCTGACTGTATGACAAAACATCAACCCAGAAAAAGCTGTGTGGAAAGGTTAAAGGAGAAATGAAAACAACACACGCACACGACTTTACCTCAAACTCTGAGAGCAGCTGGCACCTTTCTGTTCTCTGGCTGTAAAAACCCTATAGGAGCCGGGTACATCCTGACAGCCAGTGGTATTTGTAAGAAAAGGGCACCACTGGCGGCATTTTCTCAAATATATTTAGGGTCTCCCACTGAATGATTCTGCAGGGCACACGAGGCGTGTTTAAAGCAGTTTTCTTATTGGCTCTGGAAATGTCCTTCCTCATTCAAACTCACATTACACCAAATAAAGAAACTGGGACTAAGTCTCTGTCCATTTCTAGCACCGTTACACAAAATTCAGGGGTTTTTTTATGCAGCCATTCTGCATAATGACCTGAACGTGGGGTAAAACTGATGATTTACGCTTAATATCAACATTTTGTGTAAAATAAGTGATGTGATATTCATACAGTGCTGTGCAGAGTCAGTGTTTGGAGGTCTATGAATTTGTTGGCCGTTAATACGATGGTCCCTAAGGACGAAGCACATACAAGAGAGAAAGCACAAACATTGTGGGAAACGTGCTACAAATCCAGAAATAACAAAAAAAAAAAAAAAAAAAAAACACATACAAACTACAAGGGCACTCAGTAGATAGCAGACCTCCACCAAGGCCAGTGTAAAACAACGTACACCAGACTTCAGCGAAAATTTTTTTTATTTCAAAGTAAATGATCTGGATCTGCCCCAAAATTGAATGGGTTGTTCCCTGGGCCTTGCCCCGTCCTTCCACCGAGTTCGATTCGAATCGGTTCAATACTTTTTTGCGTAGTCCTGCCGACAAATAAAAAAGCAAACCAACAAACAGACACGGGTGAAAAACATAACCTCCTTGGCGGAGGTAACAAGGAAAACACATGCGCCAAGAATTTCTGCACCATAAGTAATCCGTGATACTAGGGGGGAGCGATGGGCTCGATTTTGCTTCGACGTTTTCGGGGATGTGAGGACAGTCATCTCAGCAGCTCGCAATCCGGCTCCCGAGATGAACGGCCCTGTCAATGTGTGCTGTCTTCCCAGGGAGAACAGCATTATCTCAGCAGGCCCGTTGGTAATTTAATGCTGGCTCTGTTGTCCGTAGCATTTTGAAATAGCTTATAATATTGTATTTGTTGCTACCAGTTTGTCTGAAGGTAGAGCTGAATACATAATAAATACATGTTTTATTGGACAGTTTAACAACAGCGCTGCCTCTGTGGACTTCAGGGTTCTTATGTGTACAGATATATCACCACATTTCAATAAGAATAAATATACATCAACAAAAATGAGCAGGGGCAGTGCTGTTTATATTAAAATCCGCTTTATTTTTAAATAGACATTGCAGATTCGATAGCTGGTGCATCTCTGCTACAGTCACTATCAAATCTGTTTATGGACAAGGTACTTCCAGTGGAGCAATTCTGGTTGCATGCGCTTTGTTATGTTGCAGCCTTACGCTAAAGTCATTTCATTTTCCCCTCATCAATCTACGATCGATACGCCGTCGTGACAAAGTGAAAACTGAATTTTGGAAAATTTTTGCAAATTTATTGAGAAGAAAAAACTGAAATATCACACTCACACGAGTCTTCAGATCCTTTTACTCAGAACTTAGTTGAAGTTGAGGGGGAAAAAAATGAATTTAAACGATTTTAGCAAAATGCTGCAACATAACAAAATGTAAAAAAAGTGAAGGGGTCTGAATACTTTCTGAATGCACTGTAGCCAGAATATTGGCTGCTAACTGCCCATGTTGCATGTTATGTAATCACCCGTGCCTGTTTGTGAGTTTGTTTGTCGGTTTGTCTGTTTTATTCGTCAGCAGGATCACGCAAATACCACTGAACCGGTTCACACCAAATTTGGTGGAGGGATGGGGCATGGGCCAGGGGAGGACCCATTTTGGGGAAGATCCGGATCATTTAATATGAATTTGAATTTTTTCCTGTGAAGTCTGGCGTATGTTGTTTAACATTGGCCTTGGTAGAGGTCTGTGCACAGGCACAGTCCCCCTCCCAGACTGTATACCTTCATTTTGAATTAATATTAAAATGCTTAAATAGTAAAAAAAACAAAAACAAAAAAAAATTTAAATATTTTTTAGCAATAGTTGATTAAGCTTGCTAATTCTTAATTGATCTTTGTGGCTGGTGGGGGGCTGATTTGTGGTCTTTTAGGCTCAAACTACCACCAACTCCATCTTGTCCATCACTGACAAAGACTGGAGGATCACACGGATGGACTTGGCGTCAGCTTTGCCTCAAGCTTGGAGAGCTTTCTTCTTTTGTTTTACAGCAGAGAGGGCAGGCAAACACCATCATGTCTAGCCACAGGGACAGGAATCACAATTTTTTCTGACCGCCCTACCTAAACACACTTGGCTCTTCACCGAGAGTTAAAGGGCAGCCTGGAGACAATCAAAGACTTATTTCTTCAGGCTCAACTCCCTTCAAACCTTGCCCGCGGAACACTTACCGCTTTCCTTGTGTTACCAGTGCATTGAAGTTTGTTGCCTGATTAAGAACGAGGGGTTGCTTTTTTGGATTTTCATCAGTCAGAGGGGAAGGGAGCTTTGGAAGTCCTGGACGCGATGTCGGGCAGCTGACAGCTCCTCTGTGCAGCTGATTTATTGCTTTGAGCACTCGAGTGCAGCTGCAGCGCTTTTTTTGGACTACACCAAACACTGAGCTACAGTAATTAGTATTACTACAATACCATGCAGAAGAGGTACCTCTTCGTAGTGCCATTTACTCTGTGTAATTGGAACCTATCAGTCCTGACAGATTTTGTGACAATTTAGGTGACACACTACTAATTTTGCTATTTTGTGTGCAAAACTGATGTTTTGGCCTGAGGATATTTATTTCCGCCCCAGCGGCCACAAAGCTTAATTAAGAATTAGCAAGCGTAATCAATTATCGTTATTTTGGAGGGTGAACGGTGACCTTTAGTCCCTGTTCTTCAGTACCAGCTGAGACACAGACAGTGACAGCAGCGAGGGGCTACCGTGACTGACCCTAACCCTAACCCGCGTCCCTGTCTTGCTAGCCTGTCAGCAAGCGCAACCACCTTTTTCACGATGTCACACGGGTGAATTTCGCTGTGCCACTTCCTGGCGTGACCAGCCTTTGGGGAGAGGCTTGTGCTATGATTTCTGACACACATCCGCTTATCGGCTAGTGCCGTGCTTCATACACAGAACCTGCTTCGTGTCAACCACACTCTTAAACACACCAACATAACGGCGCACGACATTGGTCATCTCACTCTCAGAAAAGAAGGCCAATGAACGTATTTCCTTAAATATTGAACAAAATCGTTAAATGGCCAAAACTCAGGTGTTCATTTACAATAAATTAATGCTTTTATCATATTTTGTGTCTGTTTCCCAAACCGGTGGGCTAGTAGCTTAAATAGTGCATACATCAGCACATTACGTTAGACATCTTTGTTCAGCCCTTAATATATTCAGATCATATCACAGGTATCTATTTGTGTAAACACTGATATGATAATTAGCCTTTTGATGGCATCCTCTCTCATTGTATCTCTCACACGCAAACTCGATCACACGCACCACCATGTACCACTTCCATTTCAGCCGTTGCAGTTTTACCTTTAAGTGCCTATCCTCGGCTCTGTACTCAATTAGAGCTCATTCTCTGTCTCCTGAATGTTAATGTGTGACCGGCGAAGCTGCTCCCTGTTTTATTTAAAGCCCTTTTGTCCAAGTCCAAATTAAAATCTATCGCATCAATTACATTTTCCAGTGTGGAAAAGTGTCTGCTGAGGTTGCCTTGGAGGGGTCTGAAAAGATTTCGATTTTGAAATTATAGAGTTAGCTTAAGACCTCATAGTCCCTCAGCCCCATTACTCATTATTGTGGTGTCCCTCGGTTTCAAGTCTTTTATATGTATTTTACCTGTAATATAATGGATTTAATAAATGCATGATTTTCAAAGAGAAAAAAAAAAAGGTTTAAAAATTATGAATTCACGGTTAAGATGCAACATGTAAATGTGTCCTGAAACTAAAACTGAACAGTCTACAGTCATGCTAGCAGCTTCGTGAGGCCATGCTTTGGCTAACATCCCCATGCTAACATGTTCACAATTACAATCCTAACATGCTGATGTTTAGCATCTAGACCATTGTGTTAGCATACTACAGTTTGCTATTTAGCACTAAACAAAAAGTACCGTTGAGGCTGAGGGGAATGTCATTTATTCTGCAGTATTGAGATACTGACAGACCAACACAGTTTCCCTCAAGCCATGCAGCACAGCTAAAAACTACTTGGCTGATTAAACCACCCTTTTTTCCAACACTCATAACCTTTGTCCTCCACCATCATGTCCTCCCCTTGGAGTAAGATACACCATGGCAACCTGTGGTTGCGGTTTAGACGTCAACATAAGGTCTGGTGTAGCTGTAGCTTCTGCTAACCTTTACCTGGCAGACATCAACACAGCTGACTCAGCAGTTGCGTCACTCCTGCCTTGATGAAAGCAGTGTTTGCTGGGTGGTGGGATTACACATTTACCTGGTTGTGGCGCTCCTGATAGCATCCTTCTCCTGCAGTTTTCAGGCAACAGCTAATGTGTTCTCCTCTTAAGGTCATGAAGTCTACTCCACTCTGTCTCAAAAGACAAGGGTTTAGCATCAAAATCTAGAAAAGATGCTGCTGCTGACACACTTAACGCTTAATCTACCTATTCTAAGTGCTAGTCACTACCTGAGGACCTCAGCGGATTTAGAAATGTACTTTCCATGTTTGGGTTTGGTGGGATGCACTCCCACCAGATAAATCAAGTCTATGCTTCACTCATATGTACTGACAATTACTGAATCTGAGTATGACTGAGACATAATGGTCCTACATGCCGAGTACCTACATTGGCCTCCTGTATACGCCTCCAAAATAGTATCAGAGCTCTCATTAATTACTTCCACCTCCGCCCTGTGTTGGATTTATGCTTGTGTGTCCTGTTGCTTTATAAAAACCTCATCTGACTTCCTCCTTTGCTCCTATCATAATTACTATTGCCGCTAGAGGGCCTTTTTACTTGAACGTAAACATACTGCATGTTGTTATGGGGCCACTCGAGCAAAAAACTGATGCCGTCATTCTTCTTGGAAGGACAGTCTCAAATTATTTTTTAAAGCATTGGCATTGAATGTTAAAAAACGTAATCCAGGGTTTTGCAGAATCGTCCAGTACCACCTTTTTTTTTTTTTTTTTGATAGTATGAGATGCTGATGGATATTGCAGTGACGACGGTATTGTAGGTTTTTGATGAAACATGGTAGGTATTTTTTCCACAAATGTCCTCTGCAGTTGTTACAAATCACATCAGGTCGCCAACTAAAGCTAGTCTTGTGCAAGTACTTTAGAACTCATATGCTGTTTGAAAAACTGACAGGATATGCTTGCTTTCCCTAAATTACTGCCATGGGTGCTGACCATAGGTTGTTGACTCATGGATTAGGGAAACATAGAGTCAGTCCTTTTTATGGAACCTTCAGTGTTTTCATTTCTTCCCATCTCATATTTCTCTTCACAGGGAAGGTTTCTAAGATGATTATTCATACATTTACGGCTGCTCTGTTCTCACACATTAGTTCTGCTGTGCTGTTTGAGGAGTGTCTGTGTACTCTCTTGGATCACTGCAGCGCCTCGCCACAGTTGTGGGAATTACCAACACGGTACTGCTCAGGAAGATAATGCAACACAAATACAATCAGCCGCCGCCAATGAGCGAAAATTAGCATTTCCACATGCTAATTACAAATTATGATAAGAACGGCAAAATTAACCAGGAGTGATGAGGAAGTGGGCCGTAACACAGATGACACTCTGATGGCAATTCCGTCAGCGATCCATCGATCCCTGATAGTGCCACTGATGAAGAGAGCGTTGGTACTAGAAACGACTGGATTATTATAATGCCAATATGCAGTTCTATTCAACATATTAGCTCATCCTCCACTCTGATGAGCATGTATGTGCAGTGGTGGGATTATGCAAATGGAAAATTGAAGAAGCTGGCGGTTTCCCTGGCAGTCGACTTCAAAGCAGCCAGGACTGGAGATGGAATTAGTGCTCTGCCTAATCCCACTGGAGGAGGGGGGGGGGGGACTGCACTTTATTAATGCACCAGCAAGCTTAATCAGAGACAGAGAGGGAGAGGAAGGAGTGGTGGGTAAAAAAGGTATAAGACGGTGACAGAATAAGAAAGGGGGGGGGTGAGGAAGAGTGGTAGAGCAACGAGAATAAGAGATGCCGACTGGAGGAGAGAATACAAATGTATGGTGTGTTTGTGAACAGGGAGGAGGAGAAGAGGTGCATCACAACAAGTAGTGGATCAAAGAGAATTTTTACGGCAGACCTGGAAAACTGTGACTTCCCAAACACAGATCCTTTCCCTGCCAAACCACCGCACCTGATATTCACTCCAAACAGCAAGAGCAAGAGCACATCAGGACAAGAAACAGACGAGAACAAAACATGCACTGCAGACACTTGATGTTAGGAAGTTGTTGTCGGTGTATCGGTGTCAGTGTACCCCCAAACAAACACCAAGAGCAAAATCGTGGCGGATCTTCCAATCACTCCTCCATGAATCATGCAGCATGATTTATTATTAGTGGGGTCATGAGGGATTATTGTCCAGCATCTCCATGTGTCCAAGAGAATGTAGGACTCCATTAGTCCTCGGTGAACTGACATGTCTGAAATTCAACCTGGTTGTGACCTTTACAGAACAAGTGATGAACTTTAAATTACTGCTACTGATACTGCAATTGCAAAGAAAGATTTCACGTTTCTATTACATATCGCGTCTTTTTTTTTTTTTTTTACAGCTAATGGCAGAGCCACAAGGATCGCAAAGTCATTTGGTCAGCTGATCAATCAGTCAAACACAAGAAAGATATCGTAGTAACTATTGGCTAGCTTACCATGAAAGTCAGTATGAATTTTCATGGTCCTGAGAGGATGGATCCTAATGATTTTGGTGACCCCTGAACTTTGCCCCAGAATCACCGTCAGGCCGAAATTGCCCTCAACCAACACGCGCTCTGTACCCATTCACGACAGGGCGTCTCAAAAACCAATAGCCAGATTTCCATGAGAGAGACCCTGACTTGTCTTCGATCACCATCACCAGGCCAAAATTTCCACTTGTGCACAGGAAATCTAATGAGTAGATTCCAGTGAAATTTGCTGAGTGCATTCGTGTTCCCCAGAGGATGAACCCTTTGCATTTTGGTGTAGAATTACAACCAACAATTATTTTCATTTTCAATCAATGAATCTTTGTATCTACAATCTTTAAAATGTCGTTTTTTTCATTGACCCCTTCTAACCCAGAGATTGTCAGTTTACCATTAATGACAAAGAAAAGCATTAAATACTCACATTTGAGAAGATGGAATCGGGGAATTAATAAACGATTAAATCTATTAAAAAAAAGTTATAAATTAATTTTCTATCTAACAACTAATTGATTAATGAAGAAACCTTTGCAGCTCTATTTTTGACACTCCATGAACTGAGAATGTCACATTTGCAAGCACAATGCCTCATAATCTGTAACCATTTTGATAACCAGGGAGTGGACTCCGAAGCAGACTCAACAGACAGATCTAGTAGAATTAAAACAAGGTGTACTTGGTCGAGAGGGTGTGCGTCCTGCAACGGGTCCAAGGGGCAAAGGAAACCAGGCAAAAGTCCATGAACAGGTAACAGGTCTTCAAAAAAGGCAGAGCAGGAACTGTGGAGGCGACAAAAGACGAGCAGGTGGAGAACTAAAGGGCAAGCATACACTTGAGCTAATGGAGTAATGAGTGGCAGGTGTGCAGGAAGTTGGAGCGATGGAGTCTATCCAGAGCACTCAAGCCTACAGTTATCAGACAAGTGTGTCCCACATGGGAAAAATGCCAACACACAGTTCATTTAACCTACACTTATGGCATACTTCTCCTAATACTGCTTCAAAGCTATATTAAGATTTCCACAGTCTACTGCACCACACCGATCCGGTTTTTGGCAGTAGTGCAACTATAGGTTGTTTTCAGGACAGTAATAATCAACGGACATTTAGAAGTTGAAGCTTATGGCGTGTTGGAACACTATAAAGTTATGGCAGAACCCACACGATTGCTTATCACGTGACATTAACAGTCTGTTTGCCTTCAAATCTGACACTGTCCGGATAAATATAAAATATTACATCATTTCATCGAAGATTTTAATGAATATGATCCAGAAACCATTCTAAAGAATAAAACGTTTTGTCTTTTTTATAAACTGTACCTACGGGCTTCTAGGTAACTCGATTTAATGTCTTTATCGATTGTAACACTCCTCTCAGATCATGAATGTGCATCATCTGATTGTAACTTTAATGCTGTTTGGTTGATCCGAGTGATTTGGTTTCAACAAACCACCTGAGCGCGATTATGCCATGCATGCCGGTATTTGTATTTGCGGGAGTGGTGGGATATCCTTGTTCACGTGCGTCCCAGTGAGCGGTGACAAACACACCGCGTGCTTGTGGACTAACAGCCCCTTGGGCACTTACTAGCAATTACCAGCAATGCGTCAAACAAGTAGGCTGCATGACCGCCTGCAAGTACCGCAAGTGAGGGTTTTTTGGGATGAGCCCTTGGGGAGCTGGCAAAAGGTGGGAACACGGCGAGGACAACCTGTGGGCAAGGGAGGCTGCTGCAGTCGCCACCACATACTGTGATCTATGGGGCGAGAACACTCATGCTCCTGAAATGTAAAGTAGAGTTGAACCTTTAGGGGTACAAAAGTTTGTGGGAGTACATGTGATGTTTGGGTGATTCGTCGGTTGATATGAACTTTAAAACAAAGTGAATTTGATGATGAAAAATACAGTATGGTGTGACTTCTTCATATGCAGTGATGTTAAACAAGGGCTGGCCTAAAACCTATGTCACGATAAATTGTCACGTTACCCTCAATTAGCATAAATGTAACTATGTCTTCCTGATTATTTACAGTGTGACCAACAAAATATTCTGGACTACTGGGCTGGGCTGATTATTTGTATTGCTGATTCCTTTCTCTGATTCATTGTTTGTCTATAAAATGTCAGAAAATGGCTTGTCTTGTCCGTCCAACAACCCTGAACACAAAGATATGCGATTTACAAATTATATATATATATATATATATATATATATATATATATATATATGTACATTCTATATACTCTTATAAAAGAGAGAAGAGCAGGATTCTCGGCAACCAGCAGCTATTGTATTTAGTATTTTGCCATGATACTGCAAATAACTCAATTATCAACATTGTTGAAGATTAATTTTCTGTCAGCCGACTGAATTTATCAGTCGATTGATTGTTTCAGTACTAGCTGACTTCAGTGGGGCTGTCACCGATTGCTCGAGCCATCCTTAGTTTAAGGGCGTGGGACTCAGACCATTTTTTTTTTTTTTAACTGAAAATTATTTGAACATTGAGGATTACATCTGCAAATGTCGTAACGCTGGAATGAATTAAGTTGTCAAGTGTTAAGCTGTGTTCTCCATTTTGCTGGGAACACGTCGGGACCGACTCTAAAGGAGAAAAACGAATCAGAGAACGTGGACACGCCTCAGAGAATGAACAGCTCACATGTATCTGCTTTATTTATAAAATCATGGCATGGCCCCTGACTCCCAGATCAGCCCATTTGGACTCATATATTGATGTATAAATCAGCAGGCTGTGCTGGTGACTCTTTGATATGCACACAGTTTGATTCATGAATTTGCTGCCTTGTACTGCTGTATAACATTATATCTGCATGAGAGCCCTGGAGTGCTTGGAACGTCTGCAGCCGCCTGTACTTAATCAATAAGGCGGCGTTGATTTAATTAACATAATTAGAGCTGCAAATATGAACTCTTTGGCGACATTTCCCTGTTTCTTTGGCATGAAATTGATTGTGCTGGAAAACAAGAAAGTGAATTTTCTTGGAAAACGAGGTGCTTCATGGAAGACGAGGCACTTCTCTTAGTTCTAATGAAACCGTTAAAAACAAGCAGATTACTATTTTTTTTCAGTTTAAATGTTGATAGGAAAGACCACACTGTCAAGACAAACAGTGTGTAAAACTATCGGACTGCAGACTCATTCTCTTATTTCTGGCTTTACACGTGTGCTGCAGCTGCAGCAGGCTGCTGCAGTCGACTGAAGGTTGAAGACTTGAAGACATTACGTTGCCCACCAGCACCTTCACATGGTCGTCTTAAGCTACTGTTTCAACCCTCTGGATCAGTAACTGCAGCTAAAAGCCTGGTCATTTCCCCCAGGGTTGAAATTTCATACTCAGACGTTCTGTGACAGCAGTGACTTTGTTGACGAATTTTTGAGAGAGAAATACATCTTTTGGAGGCAACATTAATGTTAAATAAGCAACATTAGCTCTCACTGGGAGTCGTGTTTCTGTCCATCTGACCAATGTAAATTTGATATTCACTCTCCTTCGCTCTCTGTTTCGCCCTGGAACCACTCCTGAGAAAAATATCTGGCTCTTTAGCTGCCAAATGCTCCACTAATTTCACCAGCTGGTCACTAACTCTGTCTAAAGGACAAAAATCAGGTCTTAAGTGTGTTGGGTGGACAAAAGACACGTTCTAGCAGAAACTCCAATTCTGTAATCTTCTGCATGTATATTTATTGTAATAATAACAATAAATAAAAGAATACAAAACATTAAGAATAATGAAGGTATGACTGCATAAAGGATACAACATGCAAACATTTTACAGAGATGCTGTAGAAATCTTTTTTTTTTAAGGCTCATCAAACATTTCATTTGAAAACACACTGCCTCTTTCTCAGGAACAGTTTTGGCACAGTGACACATTTCTTATCTCGGTATGTCACAGAATAGGAATTGGAAATATTCCTCACGTAAAACCGTGCCAAGAAAGGCCGCATTTACACCGAAATGTAAATTTATAAACCGCACACAAACATCTGTGGTTCGCATTCCTATTTAACCAGTTAACCTTCCACAGGGGGAGACACACCCCTGTCGAACCCGCACAGACACTTCTCCCTCTTGGCGTAAAGACAGTGAAACACCCTAACAACAAATCAAAACAGCACATAAACATTCAAGAAGTAGAAAAAAAAAACAAAACCTATTCTTCTGAACTAGAACAGCTGGACTCATTTCCTCGTAGCTCCCAAGACATTTTCTTTTTCTTCCCCGGAACAGTTTTCCTGATAGTCATGAATTCCTGCATAGTGTTTCTCACACACGTCTCCCAAATCGCACTTGTCGATATGTTACCAGACGTCAGGCACCGTCCCAATCCCGGCTGTGATTATGGTTTTCAAAAACAAGGGTTGACACCCGAACCCTTTCAGAATGGCACAAAAAGTTAAAACTGTTAAAACAGTTTGGCAACACAGATGCTTAAAACGTCTCGAGCAAACTGCATGTGGACGAATAACAAAAGTGTAAAAATTGCAGCACAAGGCAGATTCTTTGAACCAGCTAACAGTTCGAAAATGAAAGACAATGAAAAGCATGAAGACCAAATCACCACTTTGGTCCAATGGGCTGTATTAAAATGGACATCCAAGGAACAATAACCACAAACATTGACCTCAGTGCTGACGTAAATGGTTTCTCTTCATTTATGCCTCCAGTCCTGATGAATCTGGATTCTCTGTAATACAAACACAAACACACACACACACACACACAGAAAGACAAGAGACACAATAATCTAGCTAAAAATACAAATAAAAGACACAGTGAGCAATGGCTTGTTATCTGGACGACTAAAACCATCATTAGAAACATAGCTACTGTTGAGTGGAGGCGCGTTTGGGTGGGTAAAACGTAAAGCTCCATCAGTCATCACGAGGCTAGTTACTAGCGTTATGAAAAATAGCATAACACCTTTAGCATTTGCTGAGCAAGCAAATGTTCGCATTTGAGAAGCTAGTAGCAGTGAATATTTTGGCATTTTTACTGAAATAAATAAATAAATAAAGACTTCATTAATCAGTTATCAAAACTGTTCCAGTTTAATTTGTCCTGCCCAGTGAGGTGCGGGGAAAAAAAAAAGCTAGAAATGTCTGTATCTGCCCACACAGTCCTGACAAAAGCCTTCAAGGGCGGCATGTCGCAAGTGCATGTTTTGAAAAGGGATCTATGAATAAACTTCCTCCCCGATAACGCGTCCCTGTTGTCTAAGTCGGTAAAATGTGGCTTCCGCGGGCGGAGAGCGCTTGGGAGAAGTGCTGACGTCAATGTGTCGGTGCTCCATCGCCGCGCCGACTTAGCGCTCATTAGCGCAGAGTTTGTCTGGAGCTGATCCGCATTAATCCACTGCTCTGATGTGGCCTACATGTATCTCTCGGCCTGCATTACCACTGCACACCGTGGCCTCCGCTCTCATCGGGGGGGGGGGTCTTTTCTATCTGGCGAACTGTGAGGCTGGTTCTGCTCGTGTTAGTGGACGTCAATCCTCGTGAGAACCATTTGAGTTTTCTACGATTCGAGACTTAAAGTCTAAAACTGCTGACACGGCGGAAAGTGTTACGTGCTCCACAGTATAAAAGCGTCCCCGCCGGTTTTGCTGTGGTAAGAGCCACCGTGTTGGGACTGAGGCTTTAGTTTTGTGGGGTCTAATCGACGCATGGTAGGGCGGTCACTTTCTTGTCTGAAAAAAAAAAAAAATTAGAGCTAGTGTTGTAAAATGTAAAATTTTCATCTGTAGTCATATTGTTCGAAAATCAAAAACCGTCGGCGTGTGAGCACACCAGGTCGTGCCTTGCAGCGCGGGGCATGCCTAAAATGCGAAGTCCCCCCTAGTTTAGGACGGAAAAGGCCATGGAATAGATTGAAGACCGCGTCATACTCTTTATCAGCTGTAGTCCATAGGATGTCCGACCACATCAAAATCAGAAGCGCGACACTTGAATGCGGAGTGAAAGGCTGTCATACAGAGAGTGTGGTGGGGGGGCAATATCGTTTAAGAAACAGGAATAACGGCGCACAGTTTGTCCACGAAGACGTTCAGTGTTGCACTCGGCTGTTCGCATGGTTGTGTGGTGAAAGAAAAAAAGAAGAGAGCTCAGGGAGGGGTTCAAACCCCGGCTCCTTTTTCGCACCTCTGAGGATGCGCTGGCCTCTTTTAAGTGATGCGAAACGGACGGAGCACGCCCTTCTCGAACCCGGATTATCGTGACTCCAAACCGTCTGAGGAGGGATTGTGAGGAAACATCCGGGATTCCCGATCAATCGTGTTAGGCTGATTTTGATAAACGCGGCCGTTAAGTGACGGCTGAACGCCAAACGCGCATAGTTCTTCACACCTTATCCCCCCCAGAGCAGCTGACTAAGGACTACACCGGGTTCCTAACCTGGCCCTCTGTACATGGAAATTCTTCTTGTATGTTTCAGAGTTGCTAGTTCTCTGAGGAATTAAAGACTCGTGATGGATCACATCTATTTTTTTTATGGAGAGAGGGACACAACAGCGTCGGTTGCTCTCTGGCGAGGACCCTCGCAGTGTCTGCCCTCACATCAGCTCGTGCAACGGGAGACTTCCGCTGCTAACCTACAGTAACTGCACCAGAAAATGATGGACATCCGGTCCTAAATGGCAGGGGTGCACCGGTCCGCTACTGATATCAAGGCAGGACAGACTGAGCGCTGGCCACGAACGTGACGCCTCACCTCACTGCCTCACACCACATCGCTCGACACACAATGCTCACCATCCCTAACATAACAGGCAAGGTGCACAATATTATGTAGTTCCTTGTCTCTCAGTAAACCTGAGAAAAAATAAGGCAACGTATAAAATAAATCCTCACAAAAAAAAGGGTCTCACCTTACAACAGCACGGAGGGAGGTGAAAACAAAGGGGTCAGCGGTTTGGAGGTATTTCTCAGCAAATTAATTTATATGTATTTATTTGTTACACTTCGTATCGTCAAGTCAGGAAAGCCTGACACGTGAGGGAATGATCCCAGTCTCTTCCACACAGCGAGGCAAGCAGCTTGGTTAGACAAGCACTGGTACGGGATCGGTCCCATCGGAGCGATCATCCTAAAAAGTACATATTAATGGCTCATGACCAACCTTTTATTAAATTAGTTTTTAACCACTGATTACATTAATCATTAGTTACAGTTTATAAACCCCAGGTTAAAAAAAAAAAAAAAAAAAACCCTGATTAGAAAGTGGTACCCTCCTGTTTAATTTGCATAAATTTTCCTCCAGATCCACCATTAACGTGGAGTTTGATCAAAAAGACAGGTCGGCTGAACCGGCAGCATCCTCATTCCATCAAACGCAACACAGCACAGCCTCGGCAGTCCCAGCGCGCCGCGTTTGTTTGTTTCAGGCGGCACGGCTCTGGCTGGAGATGATGCAACGCGCGCTGTACATTATAATTTCTACATTAATCGTCTTTGCAAAGCGCAGAGCAGCAGAGGTGGCTGGGAGCGCCGAACACGTGTTCGGCACTGTTTGGTTTCTACATGTCATCAATCACAGGATGATAGAAGAAGGTGAGGAGCCAGCTGATGTCTCTTTTTCCCCGGGAGCTGCAGGGGTCAAATAAGAAGCCTTTCCTCTAGGTTAGAATGTTTATTTATTTTTAGCTTTTTTATTTTAGGGTCTTTTTGATCTTTTTGCCACGTGAATTTTTTTGACCTGTAGTATTACTAGTACTTAGTATTAGGAATTCCGTCGGGAGACCTTCTTGCAATGGCATCGCACCAGCCCGACCCCATGAGCTCCGAGTACTCGTGGGTCGGACCACACCCATCTTTGAACTCGGACCCCCGCTTCGATCTCGGCTACACACCCGTAACGTTTCGTGACTGCATCTTGCACGACTGTGACGTCAACGTGGTGACAATGTCCGTCCACAGACAGACAGACAGTCGCATAAACACCTGCCGGAGTACCCAAAACCGCCTCTGCGGCCCTTCCCGCCGCAGTAGGTGTCTCCAGGACCACGTTTCGCCAGGCTGACACACACAAAAAACACACAAACTCACACTCAAAAACTCAAACTACGCCAGCCGCGCCGCCTCGGCCGCCAACGAGATATAGTGCGCTCATTTTGTAGCATTAAGATTCTAACTTGTTTGCGACTGCCGGCAGCGCTTTCATACACCGACAAGTGACAATTCGAAAAGAAAACCCAAAACAAAACGTGGCAAACGCAGAAGCCGTCATAAAGGGCACAAAGGCTCACTGCATGGTTTGATGAGCATGAAAGTGACGTGGATCATATTCTACCACTACAGAGGTGTTCATCGGCTATATAAACAAATCTTTAAAAATCAGTGCCACTAACCGAATCAGTAGCTTTTATGCATTGGGTCTCCCCTGGCTGACGGCTGAGAAGCGCCATTAACGGCCGTCACCATTTTAAACAGCGCTGGTATGGGCCCGGTTTCGCGGGGAACTGAATAATACTGAGGACAGACCCGATCAGCAGCTTCTCGAATGGCGATGCGTTTCCTCGGCCTACGGGGGGGGGGGGCTGCCGAACTGCTTTGGCAGCCGTGAAAAACCTGTCACGCTGTGACGTTTATGACTTTCCGGAGGAAAAAGCAAAAACAGGCTCTTTTCACGATCCTGTGTGGCTGATCAGATCCTGTATTGACGCTCTGCCTCTTTAAGACAATGTTAAATGACAATCTTGATTTTTTATTTATTTTTGTATGATAAGGTTAATTGTGTGTGTGTTTGTTATGTTAGCTGACAGGTAAATATGCAATGCAAAGATATGTGTGTCACATACAGATTTCCCCTAAGCAGTAATCCTCCGGGTTTCCAGGAAGCTGCTTTATTTCAGAATAGTGAAAAATGCCTGTAGAGCAGCAACACTAACAAGGTGGAACCGCGTTTTCTACCCCAGTGCGTCTGTAGCACGCCGTCTAGACCCTGCTGACCCTTTGAGGAAACGGAGCCGGAGAGTGGAGGAAGCTTATTTCCTGTGGCGCATCTTCCGCTTTTCCAAACCGAGGATTAGTTTACAGACGGTTGACAGAGGACCCAGGAGTCGATTCCTCTTTTGAATAAATCGTATGAACTGACTGTCCCATCAGCAACCACGCTAACACACTCGCTAACCCGACTGACTGTTAGTCGAGCGGATCAATGTACTGACACTTTTAACGTTTCAGAGCCACACTTTTATTGATTTGCACGCCCCAATGTGCTAATTAGTTTGTTGAACGTTACTTGAGGCTCGTGTAACGGGGCTGCTGCGTCGTTTGCAACGCTAGAGTGTACTGTTGAGACCACGTCTGCTCATGATGTTCCACAGGCACAGTGACCATTTGTCCACATTTATCATTTGTAAGAGCAACCCCCGTTGGGCTAAATTAAGACTACGTGAGGCTGACAACACACAGCCGAATGCTGGGGCAGCACGGTGCTGCAGGGGTTGGAGCCGTCGCCTCACGAGAAGGGTCCTGGGTTCGAACCCCGGTTCGGCCAGGGCCTTTCTGTGTTGTGTTGCCCCCCCCTCCGTGCTTGCGTGGGTTTCCTCCGTGCATGTATTTTAACCGGTGCGAATGTGAGCGCGACCGGTTGTTTGTCTCTGTATCCCGGCCTCGTTCTCGACTGGCGACCTGTCAGGACCTGTCCGCGACATGTCCACCTCTCACTCGATGTCAGCTGGGACCGGCTCCAGCGCCTCCGCGACCCTCAAAGGGTAAGAGGTATAGCTAACGGAAGGATGGACGGCCACATCTGGCGAACTCTGACTTAGCCCAAAAAAAAAGGCGTCCATGGACACTTTTGTGCTGGGTGGGTTTTTATTTTTATGTATAACACAACCTTATATAAAAAATGTATGTTAATGTTTCTGATATGTCTTTTAAAACATATATGAATAACAATATATGACATGCATTTGTTAAACATATGACTTTCCAAGACATGTGGACCTTTATGAGAAGCAGATTCATTACTGTTGATTTAAAAAAGGCACCATATGCGATTTCCATATATGCTACATTTATGTTTTATACGTACATATAAACATTTATGATATGTTCATGTACCAACAGGTAAAAAAGGGTCATATACATGGGTCTAGTGTCATTATGTGGACAGGTACTGCCCATTTGTACACATACAAAACGGTGTACAGTCCTGTCATTTATGTGACACGTTCTGTCGCCGTTGTGGGGGATTTGTTTCTCAATAGATGGCTCAGGCAGTCCCGGGAAGTGCGGTGCTCACCTTCTACCGTACTGAAACTGTAACTGCCACAGCACTGTATCCTTTCAGCTGCTGCAATGCGTCAAGGTTCACAACAGGGCTCGCTGACACTGTTCGTCACATTCAGCCCCGTCCCCTTTGCACTGGCATGTGCAACAAACATTTGCCACTTCCAGCGACCGTCAAACAGATGATGATCAGCCGCCCAGGAACTCGTTTGGAAACATTCAGAAAAATTCTCCCTTCAACATTTCAAACCTAATTTACAACAGATCTGTTTTGTTTTGTTTTTTTTTACACCTCCCACTTTTTTCCACCTCTCTCAGTTCACATTAACTCCAAGTCTGTCTCATTTCGCGTGTGTGCTCACTGCCCTCTGCTGTTCACTGACATTAAATAAACATAGTTCTGACTCCAGTGCACATTCAAATGATCACACCCACGTTCATTTAGTGGACGGTTCAATGATTTGCTGCATTGTTCACGTACATATGCCGACAAGTACTGTTTTTGTTTTGTTTTTTCTCCTTCCAGAACACATTTTGAGTGAGTGTGATCTGAATGTCCTGATTGTTTTGTTTTTATATTTTTATTATTTTGCAGCACTGGAAATTCAGTTTTTTTTTTTTCTGGGGTAAGAACGCTGTTAGGATGGTACTATGATCCTCCACTTGTCCAAAGCACCGTCTGAAAACAATCACACACATAAAAAATAATAACAACACTGCCCTTATCTAACTGCCCTGATCAATACTTGGTATTCTCCACCAACTCCTCCTTGAGTTGGTGGCGGATCAAATGACGGACTTGCTACCCTCAGCTCGGTGGAGCTTTGTAGCCTCTTTTAGCTCGCTGTTTTGGTTTGACAGCCGGCAACTTTACAGTTCCTAAGCTCTGAAGACCCACCCGTGCAACGTGGCCCCAGAGATGCCCAGCCTGCCGCAACTCCCAGCAGACTCGCTGAAGTTTTTTTTTTGTTTTTGTTTTTTTTGATTTGCATTTGTGTCTGGTTCAGAGCTTGCTGACGTTTGTGGACAGCGGCATCTGTACCTGAAACAGCTGAAACCGTTTTTACAGAATGGACATAAGTGGTGGACAGGAATGTATGGATTTAATTACACAGTTGCTGGCTGGTATTTTCACCATAACTGTATAAATTCTCAGATTATATGTCAAGCGTTGTGTTTTCAGCATGTTTCCCTGCGTCCAGGAGGCCAAACAAAACTGATGTTCTGTGCCACTTGTAGGCAGCAGAACAAACTGCAAATACAACACTGGCACGTTATCACCTCGTGGAGCCCATATGCTGAAAAACACAGCAAAAAGTTGCTTATTTACACATCCAGCAGGTACGGAGCAGGGATTTCATTCATTCGGAGTCGTTTTTCTGGCCACCTGCTGAATGCAAATTCAATATCCACTCCCCTGTTTGCTGTTTTTTTGGCCTCCACCAACTCCGGAGGGAAATATCTGGCTCTTTAGCTGCTAAATGCTCTGTTATGTCCACCAGCTGGTCTCTAACTGCAATTTCCCTCTAGAATTAATAAACTATCTCGATCTACTCTGTCTAACTTGAGTTAAAAGATGCCGAAACCCTCCGTAGGGCAGTGGTGAAAAATAACTAAGTACTTTCACTCAAGTACTGTACTTCAGTACAGTACTTGAGTTACTTTGCTTGAGAAAAACCCTTTTATGCTACTTTATACTGCTATTCCCCTACATTCAGAGGGAATATTGAACTTTTTACTCCACTACATTTATCTGAGAGCTGTAGTAACTATCTAAGTCTTTACATTGAAACAACATTTGATCACTTTATGAAATTCAATACAAACCCCTTAAAAAAAAAGCAGAGTCTAATTGTGTCCCATTGTCGTGTTTCAGGTGTCTATGAATTATTCCCCCAAAGAGACCATTCCCCTCTAAACTTCTCACATGGTTTCATTTCATTTCAGATGTCCAAGGCCCACAGAGGTTGAAGTATACAATATTTAATTTAAAAAAAAAAAAAAAATCAAAGATTAGACAAAAGTCTAAAAACTGAAAACAAATGTATGTATCAGAACTTTGTTTTATGTTCATTCCTCATTAATCTTCTCATAATCCCTCAGCGAGAGACAACCTCAGAACCACAGGACTAAACTATAGGATAATGTGTCAGTCACAGGGGACATTTTATTGTAGTACTTTTTGATTCTTTATGTACATTTAGCAGATAAAAACAGTTACGTACTTTTACTCCAATAAATGGAAGATTTTTACTTGTAGCGGAGTATTTGTGTTGGTTTTTTTGTTTGCATACCAGAGAATCTACAAGCACACACAAATGCAGATGTGAGACATAATGAGGAGTATTTCTACACTGTTTAATTGGTACTTTTTCTTAAGTAAAGGATCTGAGTGCTGATTTGGGTAGATAATTTAGTCACTACAAGCGACGCCTCTCACACTACACATTGCCATTTGATCCATTCCCGTCGTGAAAATATTGATTAAAGCTGCTTTGACGACATATTTCGGTTTTTCGGCTTTTTTTGGCTTTGGAATCTCTTTGGCTCCTTAAGAGCAGCAGACTTCACACAACCGTCCACGGTGTTTTGATGTGCAGGCAGCACAGACACACCTCAGTATGGAGCGCACAAAATAAAATAAAAAAATTCAAAAATAAATGGTTTGAAACTAATTTTTTTTACTGACATTCAGTTTTTATTGTGGTCTCAAAAAGTACAGCACAGACAAATGAAGCACGCAGTTACAATACCTAGGAGTTCTTTAGGCTTTACTGAAGAATACCGAACGCCATAGCAGTGACAATGAAAATACCATCATGCAGATTGTGATTCTCACAGCCAGTTTCAAAGCGGAATATACAGCAGCAGGTACCTAACTTCATCTACAGTATCCTGGGACACATTGGCCCTTGTACTCCAACACCACAAATGACTGATTTACTATCAGAAAGGAAATTGCATTTTTATTTTTACAATAGTGCAAAGCTGACCATAGCAAAGCAAAACAAAACGAAAGCAGGAGATGAAACCGGCACTGACATTCACTGAAGTAAACGGCTGCATAATACTGACAAAGAGCATCGACATTCTCCTTAATGAGACAAAGATATTCAGTACTATTAAAACACAATCAACAGTGCAAGCACGGCAGTAAAATTTTTATCGTACAGTTTCAGTTTTTTCTGCGAACATTTGTCAGACCTGTCAGCATCACACACGTTGCGAATGCTCGTGAATGTTAAATACAGTGGTCGCATGTCAGTGAGACGCAACGCTGCTGTGAAGCAGAACACGGGTGTGTGTCTGTGTGTGTGTGTGTGTGTGTGTGTGTGTGTGTGTCTCAGATTTGGGCTTTTGTTCATTTATCATTCAGTCAAAATTAAAAGTGTGACTCAGAGCTGAGATGATAATCAAACTGATGCTCCGTAGACAATGAACCGGATGGTGATTTATTCATTTCAGTAATTGTTTATTTTGTCTTTTAGCGTGTTTTACCTAAGACTCCTCTCGCTTTGAATGAGGAGTTGTCTACTGCAGTGGTTCCCAACCGGGGGTCAGGACCCCCAAGGTAGTCGCAAGACATGTAAAGGGGGTCATGACATAATTGACAAAATGGGAAAGCTGGAAAAACGTATTTCTGCTTATACTTTTACCGATTTATTATCATTATTATTAATAATAATATTTCACCCAAAATTTGGGTTTGACATGATGAAAATCTTAAGGATTATAACTTTGAAAGCGGAGTGTGAAAAAAAAATTCACAGATGCGGCATCTTCCACTTTACAAATACTAACACTAAATAATATGCTAGTAAACTAGGAGTTCTGAAAACAGCCACCAGATATTCATACTTGCATTTTTATTTAATTCTAACGTTGAGATGTCTTGGTCGGGTCACTCCTGAAAAATATTTTTAATCACAGTGAGGCTTTTCTGGTAAAATAAAGATAAAATAAAGAACTTAAATTTAAAAAAAAGAATGCAGTCAGTCCACAGTAGGGCGCTGACAGCGACAGGTATTAACATCGTGCCACTAAAAGGTCATTTCTTAAAGAGAATTTGGTTCAGTATGGAGCTCTGGCTCTTGTGTGACTCTGCAGCTCTGCAGCTGGTGCGTTGACTGGCCGGTTGAACGCCCTCCATCTTTAGGGTTTCTCTCTCTTCTGTTTTTGTATTCGTTTTTTGTATTCGCGCAACTCTACCCTCAATGTCTTAATTCTCTATGTTGGTTGTTGCTTTGCTAAGGGATAACGACACATGCCTCTTAAAGCTGCTACGTGTAGCATTTTAGAACATGAATAAATCTGTGCCAAGTCGACTGAAATGCTTGAGATCGCGGTGGAGAGGAGGCATGCCTCCCCTCACATCTCCGGTGTCTCCGGTGTCTTCCGCTGAAGAGGACAAAAAGTGTTTTCACTGCCATCAAGCACTTCAGCAGATCTCCTGGCAAACTTGGACGTTGTCAGAAGCAGCACAGAAGCTGCCAGACTTGTGGGGACATTTGTTTACAGTAATTACACTAATGTCTCAGAATTAGTGTGGTAATATTTTACATCTATATATAAATGCCACATGTAGCAGCTGCTGTGTAAATTGATTAGCATCCCAGCTCTGAGTTTGAAAGCAAAACAAGTACTTAGGCACGCATGGTGCAAATAACTACTTTTAAAGAAATGTGCAGTGAAATGAATGTAAATTATTGCTTTGGCTGATACAACAGTGGACACAGCGTCACATTCAATGAATTAAAATAGAATCAAACAATCATGAATGTGAGCTTGTGAGGAACATTCGTAACAGAATATATTCATGGGGTCAAATCAAAGGCAAAAGCTTTTGCAAACCTGTATAAAAAAATGTTCATAAAATATTTTTCATAATTTTTTTTCTGGATGTAAATACGTATGAGCAAATAAAAAAGTTGTATAATAATAATCGCAAGAGAAGGAGCTCTTTTAGTATCCACACTGGGAACAGTGCTGCCAAAATGCTACACATTTAATATTTGTAACTAAGCTAAACAACGAGTTTTTAAAATATTTATGAACATCGTTCGGCAAGTTTACAAAACTTAAATTTGAGCTCACAAAAAAACAAACCGCTGCTGTGATTTTCAGTTCTCCACATTCGATATTTTGGCAAGAAGTAGAAGTCTTAGGTGTTAATGTCACGTGGACATAAGAAGGACAGTACAATCTATAGCAATTAACTAATACAGACAAGGTTACGAGATGAACTGGCCCTGTATTGTTTGATTGCTTTTGATTGAATCAACGCCAGCTACATTTCTGTTACGCTTCATTTAAACTTACAGTATATATCTATAGCTCTTCAATTTGAATACAAAAACTTGTTTTTGACACATTTAACCTCACGTCTAATAGCCCGACCAACTAAATGCCAGAATACTCTGAGCTGATCACACTAACTTGCAATTTAAAAGGGATTTTTGGCTGAGAAAGTAAATTTGGTTTGTTACTAGAATAAGCGAAAAGGTTCTCAACTGAGGTGTAATGGCTGAGATACAATCGTCATGAATCATTAAAGCAACAGATAACAATGAGTCTGTGATGGTTTGGTGCAGCCTCCTCATGCACAGCTACAATCTCTATGGTCATCTCTGATGCTGGTGGTCTAACGCTGCAGTGAGGGCGTAGAGGCAGTGTGTGTGCGTGTGTGTGTGTGTGTGTTTGCGTGTGTTTGTGTGTATGCAGTGGTTGAGTGAGCTGTTGGCAGTGACGCAAACATGACGTTAGCTGGGACGAGGTGGGCTGAGCAGAGGAGAAGGAAGAGAGCCTCCCCGGATGTGACCAACTGTTTGAGGAACCACCGATTGGAGTGTAAAGGGTTGTCCGATTTCTGATTTTCAGTTGGCGCACCGGACATCCAGGGGAGACCTCTGCGGGGATATGAACGGCTCAGTGAGGGTGGTGGCGGTGGGGGCTCACAGGTCAGGAGTGTGCGTTTAGAGGTTGACCAGGTGGAGGTCGGAGGCAGAGAAGTGGGGGCACAGAGCCATGTCCGGGTTCTTCAGCTGTCGCAGGACCCTCCGGTGGAACTTGGAGCGGACCCGGTTGAACTCCATGATGTCGCTGGGATCCTCCTCAATCCAGAAACGGTGAAACTCCTGCATCAGGTAACCTGTCACGGAGGAAAGGAAAAAAAGTCAATCTTTCCTGATCTATATATCTTTTATATTGATGGATCGCATGACTACTTCCCTTCAGATCTATTAGGGGTCTTTAGGGGTCTTTCAGTTCGTAGTTTTGGTTTTCCAGACCACAACTTTACCGTTTTAGCTCACTGCCACAGCCTCATCAACTCTTTTTTAGCTGCAGCAGGCAGTTGTTTTTAGAAAATCTCTGATAAACCCACTTTACACCGCCTTCCCAGCAGCAAACAGCAGACAGACAAAGTTAGCAATGACCAGCTGGTGAACACAGTGGAGCATTTAGCAGCTGAACTGCGAGATATTTCCCTCAGGAGTTGGTAGAGACCAAAACGGAGCTAAAAGAAAGTGAAAATTTGGACTTACGTTTGTCAGGTGGCCAAAAACACGACTCCAAATGAAGGTTAATGTGTAAACAAGCACAATAAATCAATAACATGTTTGCCATATCAGCTCAAAATGTGTTTATATGTCAGTGATGAATTTTCAACATGTTTTGCCAGCCCCAAGTGGGTAAAAAGTCAGTTACTGCAGGTTTAGAGCTTTTTTTGACCACTTGGGGGCAGCATCATCTACTGAAAACACATCTGACATAATATTTATCCCCTTACACAGTTATGGCAAATGTGAGGGCTAGTGTTTTACTGTGTCTCCCTGTTATTTGGTGCTGGCAGGGCAGAGTAAAGTTTGCTCATTAGAAACCTTTTGCTAAAAAAAAAAAAAAAGGGCTACTTGCTGCTGTTGGTCAATGAAAGCTTAGTTAGTGGGTATTAGTTAGGGACACTTGATATTACACACAGTCATTTGATCCATTGTTAATGTAAAAATACTGATTAGTGCAGCTTTAGTTCAGTGACCACAACTCTTCCTATTTGTACCTCTTGGTCCACTATGACCAAAACACCAACCAAAAACTGATAAAAACAAGGTGCCCTTCCAAACTGTGGTCTGTCGCTGGATCATGACTCCACTCCAAAAAAATCCCTTCATATATACATAGATCTCATTTTTTCATCCAACTCACAGAAAGTCTGCTGGAAGTGCGGCAGGCTGGGCATCTCTGGGGCCACGTTGTACAGGTGGGTCTTCAGAGCTCCGCTCACCAGCAGAGAGTAGGCCAGGTCTGTGATGTTGATGCCCACGATGGCAAAAGAATAGCTGGAGAAAAGTGATTAAAATGTCACGTTAAACCGTATGAACCTGTTTTTTTTGTTGTTGTTTTTTTTTTTTGTCTGTTTGTTTGATGGTTTTACTAGAGGAACGTGTTGATGTGGGTAATAGCAGCTTTTAACAAGCACCATTTTTTTTAAATCAGGGCTTGACAAATGAGGCACAGACATGTCTGTGATAACAGTGAGACAGAGAGGACTGAACACTGTAGAAGAAAATGGCTTAAGAAGAGAGCTTTGAGGAATATCATGGATATAGACGAAAGCAAGCTTCTGTTACCGAACCAGCTTAGGAGGACGCTGCAGCGTTGGTAAATTTACATGTGAGCAGCAGTTTCTATGTGGCTGGCAAATTAATCCTTGTGGCACCCACTGCTTTTTTTTTTTCTCTCTTTTTTTATAATGTGGAGTGTAAACCCCAGGAACACACTTTTTTTTCTTTTCAGAATGACAGGTTAAAGAAGATAAAGTTTTAAAATCATTACCTGGATGAATAATTTCCTGAATTTAAAAATATCTAATAAATATAATAAGTACATATACAGTTATACAACATTTATAAACATCATTTAGATAATTTTGCATCAATTGTATTTGTGTCCCAACAGACCCTCTTGGAAAAGGTCATCATTTAGCGTTCAACAGCCATTAATGTTTTTACGCAGTTTTTCTCTCTGTTTTTAGGTTTATATAAAGCACTTTGAATTTGCCTATGTTTTTTAAAATGGGCCATGCTTGGCCCTGATGGCAAAGTGCATGTGGTGAGTTAGGACGTGGTTCAACCATTTGGACGTGCGAGAAGCACCAATCATGACCTTTCCCTATAATAATAATAATAATAATAATAATAATAATAATAATAATAATAATAAATAAAAAACTTTATTAATATGGCAACTTTAAAAAAAATTGTTTAAAAAAATCCACACCAGCATTAACAACGGAACCATCGTATTGCAAAACATATTAAAAGGCACAAACAATGACATAAAACAAAGAAAAAAAATGGAATAAAAGGCTTTTAAAAAATACACATTTTAGTATAGACGCCACTGTTTCCTGACTCAACAGTAAAATAAACGACTTGCAGTTTACAGCTCGCTGCTTTGCTGGAGTGTCCTCACAACACTGTGTAGTACAGAAGGATTTTGTGTAACTGTGGCTGTGTGTTTTAAGAGTCCGTCTTTGGTGCTTATCAGAGCCGATGCAGACTGGAAGCAGGATGCACAGCAGAAACACACTTCCTACCGCTTAACACACACACACGCGCACGCGCACACACACACACACACACACACACACACACACACAGAGTCTATCCTGCTTAAATATACACTCACTTCTACACGCTCGCATGCACACACTGGTTCGATGGCCACTTTCCAGAGCCCTTCCAATGCTAAAACTGCTTTATTGAGGCCAAAACGCAGACAGCTCCAGTGGCAGTTGCCCAGTTTCACCTCCTCCACACACACGTGCACGTATACCCACAGCACATGTGCTCACACTTACCCGATAGCTTTGTCAAGGTTCTTCTGTTCCCATTCAGGCTTGTTAATCTCACTGTGAAGGACACAAAATTGAGTCATGCACTGTTTGCATGTGAAGCAACACTGAGTGCATCACACAGTGTAGATAAAAACTAAACCTACAGGGAAATATTAAAAGTTACAGTGAAAAAACATTGTAGGAGCTTGCTTCTTTAAACGGATGCATTTGTTGAGGAAACAGCACGTCACGGCAAGACTGTACCACTGGAACAGATTGTTGACAAGTATAAAAATGTAAACTAATTCATGTCATTCGGCAACATGGGTAGTTTCTTCACATGGACTTAAACTAGTCTAGTCTTTTTTACTAGTCTAGTCTTTTAACCTGAGGTCAGGTCCAATTTTTTAAAAATTCCAAAGCTGAGCAGAGCCTCAAGTTGAGTCTCTGATTTCAGTTCGTTTATGGCCCTGACTCTAAACTGCATGTTCAACTCATTTAATGTTTTAACATAATGTGCACATTATCCCAATTATCCATACAACATGTTTGTTTTACAAGTGACTGTGCTATGTTTTTGCTATTGCTAAAACTATTACTACCCTTGCTGCTGTTTCCTCCTATCAGTTCAATCCAACAACCCGGACAGCAGACCCATCAGTATATTATCCATGCAGAACCGGCGTTGTGAGATAAATTTTCATAGCATTCGTCAACATGAAATGATCAACTACGAGTAACAATGAAAAAATGTGGGTGTGCTGTAAGTCTAAAATGATTCAAGTCCTCAGTTCAAGTCAAGTTTTACCAAGTTTATTGTTATCTAAAGGGAAGCACCAGGGATCTATACAGTACAACTGTTGCACTAAGACTCTCTAGGCTTAATACTACACAGAGTTATTGATGGAAACACACTATAGGCACAGATAAAATATACAATGTATTGTATAAAATACTCCCTTCATGCGAAGGCCTGAGTTCAAGCGAAGAATATTAAAGTGAGGAGATGAATCATGACTAATCAAAGTGCTCACATCTCACTTAATTTACAATATTGGGATTTTTATATAAAAATTAAATTGAAAATGAATAATAAGTGCAGCTAACAAGGGACAAAAGTAACTTCTCAGTTCATTGTGACTTTAAGTTTGTACCAAAGGAGCAACATTTTAGCATAAATATTTCTCTTTTTGTATATGATTTTACATATTATCAAATGATTTGATGTCAAAACTGCGCTACGCAACTTTATTTGTTTGTTTGAGGGCTTAATTACCACTAATAATGTAAGGCGGGACCAATGAAATGCATTTCCTGGTTTCCATGTAAAGGACAAGGCTGGTGTTATTCTACATTTTTCACTTACAGAAATAGCAAAATGCGTTACTCCATCTCTCAACACTTTCTGAATCCTCTCAGCCCCAAGTCTATTTGTTACTACTGATGATGTAAATCTTTAAAAAACGGAAAACTGCTCAATAATTACCTAAATTTGACACAGTACTGTCACTATCACTGTGACTGGGATATTCCTCTCTGTTTCAGCCCCATGCTGTGTTTCAGGCTGATAAGGCAGCAGGGTGTTTGCATGTAAATCGTACTTAGCTTTAAACTGTGCAAGAAAAGACAACAGAAAAGAGAAAGCTATGAATGGAGCAAAAAGCAAGTGAATGAAAGTGAAGCTGAGTACCTTGGCTTTCGGTGTGTGCTCCTACAAGTGCATGTGATGGGGACGGGGACGAGGGGGGGGGGGGTATGGGTAGAAAGGTGGCAGCGGAGGTGAGGGTGGAGGTGGAGGTGGAGGTGGAGGTGAAGAGAGAAGAAGAAGAAGAATTTTCATTTGTGAAATGAGACAGCTCACTGAGAAGCCAATGATGAACAACTCAGGCAGCAGCAGTCAGTAAAATATAATGCAGTGAAAGACATCAAGCTGTAAGAATGAAAAGAATCAAGCAGAATATGGTAAATGCAGAGTCATGGATGATAAAGTGCAGTTTAAAGTTGCAAGGATACACCAAGTGTCCTGTAGAAATTTTAAAGCTCCATTAGTTGAATTTTTTGGCCACCAGGGGGCAGTGGAACAAGCTGAAACCAAAAACATTTGCAATATTGTTACCTTTAAAAATCAAAGTTGTGAACTTGTTATCAAACAGCTGCCTGTTCACACATCCAACAGACCCAGAACAGTATTAGCACTAGCATTCATTTGGAGTCCTGTTTTTGGCCACCTGATGAATTTAAAATTCGACATTCAGTCTCCTTTTAGCTCTGTTTCGGTCTCCACCAACCCCTGAAAAAATATGTGACTCTTCTTTCTTCACCACCTGGTCGCTAACTCTTGGCCGGTGGTGTACAGTGGGCTTATCAGAGCAGCATTTTCACCGGAAATTACTGCTGCTGCTGGACAAGAGGTTGATGAGAGTCTAGCTTGTTTGCCACGAAACCAAAACAATAGAACAGGGGGAAAAAAGAGGCTAAAAAGCCCCTGAAAGCCGAGTTGGTGATAATTCTCTGTGGGTTCATCGCTATGAGCAACCTATATCACATTACATGTAGTCCCTTATTATATAGTCCACTACATTTGTTCCATTATTAGCATAATAAATATGAATTAGTGCAGGTTTAAGTAGTGAGAACAGGAACTGCATGGTGGTAGTTGACTGACCTTGGGGTTGCTTGTTAACGTTTCGGAAAATGATAATATAATAATAAAGCTGCTTGGAATCCACTAGATGACAAAAGAGTCTTTATTACCTGATTTATGCTATAAATGATTGGGGCAAAAGAAATACCACAGCAAATCTAAAGGACAGCTACATACGGCAGTTATTACAGTCAGGAGTCAGCACTTGTGTCAAGATATGGATTTACTATAGGTAGCATCAATCAACAAAATGGAGGTGGTTACCATGGGAATGGAAGAACGGAGAGTCCCTCAGGTCATCTGATGTGGGATCACTGGTATACCAGACAGGCGACGCTGCGACATGACACGGTTGTTTGACTGCAAATTTGACAAGTGACGTGAGGAATTTCTCGTTTGTTTGGAGCGGCCAGAGGAAGGGCACAAAGCATCATATGAATACTGATTTCTGCGTGTAGTACATACTGTGGTTTCTTTTTCATGTCAATTTTTCTATCCGAGCAGAACTGTCATAAAGCGGCTCTTAACCCGCTTCATTAATGGACATCAATGTGAAGTCCAGTTCCTACCGTTTGCTGAGTGAACCATTTAGCATACACAGTTCTGAGTATCGACCTTTAGAGGTTAAAAACGTTGAAGGGCAAAGAGTAAGTAAGTAAGGAGCACTATGAATGATACTGCCTGCAGATTCATCATCTTTTTAATCTGTAATTGAATTTTAATCAGTTTGTTTTCTAAACTGCCGCTTGAGAGGTTCCTTTAGACGCTTTTACGAGTTTTATTGTGGAATATAGTTTTATGTTGCTTTTATCTATGCTTAGTATTTATTTCCTATGCATAAGTTATTAGTGTTGGTTGATTACGATGGGTGCACTATAATTTACATGTTTTTATGTATGAGTAAATTTAACCTTGAGCCTTGAGCTATTTAAGTTCATCATGTACCCTACTCTACCCTACTGCCACCTGCCATGAATACATGTACATTTTACCGGTCTCAGCTTCTTGCCAAGTAGCTTTACATCTGCTTAAAATTCACATTTCCTCAGTTTTGGATCATAATACCCCAGAGTCGTGACCTCCTGAGAACACGCCAATCCAGCAGAGAGACTTTCTACTAAAACACTTGGTGTATTCCTTTAACACGGCCATGCTCTGGCAAAGGCTGAAATGAAAGGGGGCTGACGTACTTGTGCTTTGGTTGCAGGGAGTCGTTGAGCATCTGCAGAGCAGTAGCCTTGTCATGTTCTGCAAAATACCTGCAGAGAGACAAGAGAAGCTTCAAGGAAAAAGAATTCGGGAAACACATCAGAAGACCCCCCTTACACCTGCTGCGTATAGAAATCATTCATTATTCATATGAACCTATTGTCTCAAGGCAATTTCTTTTATAGCTAATATACTTCTTTAGATGACCCACTAAACAAGTGTCTGTGCATGTGTATGTACAAGTCAAACTGTAAACACTAGTATATACAGGATACATACTAGTGTTTACAGTTGTGGCATGTGCAAAAGTTTCTACTTGTAAAATACTCAGAACTTCATTAAGTCATTAAGCCTTAATTGACTCCACAAACCTTGTGCTAACACTCAACAACCATGGGCTCCTCCAAGCAGATGACTGAGGATCTAACAATGAAGCTAAATGATGTCTACAAAAAGATACCAAAGCGCTTCCAGCTTGAAATTTACACTCTGAAAAAGGTCACGAAGAAGCGGCAGTGAAGGGGAACTGTGGAAGTCGAGACGAGACCAAGAAAACTTTCAGATAAAAATGCAGGTCTGCTGGGCACAAAGGGGAAAAAAAAAAAAAAAAAATCACACATGACTGCAAAGGAGCTGCAGGAAGGTTTAGCTGCCACAGGGGTGGTGGCGCAAATTTCCACTGTTCATTGTTGATGGACAAACATAGACGAGTCATTAGGAGGAAACTTTACATGCGACCTCATCACAAAAGTCAACATCTGAAGTATTCAAAGCAACATCCAGATAAGCCAGAGTCATTTTTGGAAACAAGTGCTGTTAAACTTGGGCTGTTTGGCCACAGTCACCAAAGGTTTGTTTGTAGGGAAAAAAAAAAAGGAGCATCATTTGATGAAAAGAACAACTTAAGCAACGGGGGTGGAAATATTCTGCTTTGGGGTCGTGTGGCAGCCAGTGGCTCGGGAAACATTACACAGACAGGTACGAATGGATTCCACTAAATATGAAACTGAAAAGAGGCTGGCTCCTACAGCAGGACAATGATCCGAGGCAGACCTCAAAATCCCCCATGAACTACCTCAGGAAACACGAGCTGAAGCTTTTGGAGAGGCCCTCACAGTCCCCCTGATCACTGAAAATCTGTGGGTAGATCTTAGACATGCTGCGTGTGCAGGACAGCCTAAGAATATCTCAGAACCTGAAGTGATCTGCAGGAACAGTTGGTGAAGCTTTCTAAAGCAAGAACACAACGACTCGTAGCTGCTACAAAGAGTGTTTATGGCTGTGATATCTGCCACATTAGTGCCATTAAAGTGTAACACTGTCTGACTGGTTTTTAGACTATGACCACTGTTTTACAGAGAGTGAAGAGACTGAGCGCCTACAGCAGGTTATGCAGGCCCAGTAGGCCCATGCCTCTGAAATCAGTCTTGGGATCGCTGCCTTGGAAACCGATCTCACACCACTGTTTAGAGATGCGGCCGTTGAGAGATGTGTCAGGGCTCCAAAAAAAAAAAAACTGAAAAAACACACACACAAACTAAAAAAAATACAAACGCGCGCACACACACAGCCCATCCATAGAAAAAAAACAAGCGCAGCGCTTACACACACACACACACACACACACACACACACACACACAGTTGCATTTACTGATATCACAGTTTTACTGATCACTTTTAAAGCAGCGTTTGATTTACGTCCAGGCTATTGTCTATCAGAGATATTTAAAGCCCAAAGTCAGCCCAAAGACACAAAGTGACCAAGCTCTTTGCCTTAAAGCAACTTGTCTGAGAGGATGAAACTACCAGTATCACTATTATACTTTAGCGTTTCTTTTAGGTCACTTCTAAAGGCTTCAGCTACTTTTGCCCCATTATTTTAGCAGCATTTTTAACCTTTATTTCTGACATTTTTACTGCCCTTTACTTACACTTACGCATGTGCTTATAGGAATACGATTACAGTAATATGGTAAATTAAAAAAATCGTGTGTATGATATCTTATAACTGTGTACAGAGATACCTGTTATTTTGCGGTGTCTATAGTTTTCTAGCAATACATGCAGCATAGTCATTATGCACCATGCTATAGCCCATCCTTAGTATGATGTCTTTATTGTGAATGTCTAAAAAAAAAAAAAAAAAAGGTTTTTGCCAGTGACCTCTGCGGTTGCTTGGGGGTATGTGGAGAGTGGCTCAACTAATTTGAAAACAACAGAAATTAAAAACCATTTCCACATACGTTGAGAGTGTGTGAAAACGAGTTGGCAGGCGGAGAAGTTTAAATAGTTAGCTAAAAAGGGATGCCGTGTACCTTCATCAGCATGTCCTCGTGCTCGGCGTTTTCACAGTCATAAGGCTCCCTGCGCAGCTTCTCCACCTCCACCACCAGGCTCCTGTAGCCCACGATCTGCAGCAGGCTGGCCTGCAGAGAGATGCCCAGCCTGGGGACACACAGGGAGAGGAAGGGCTGTTTGGATGAGGGAATTCAGATCTACTAAGACAGTCTTTTGCTTTTGCAAAAAGCCACTGAGCCACTATTTAAGGGAGTTTGAGCAGGCCGTGCTCAAGGGTAGCTCAGCAGTCGCTGCTGAGGAAGCAGAACATGTTATGTGGGTTGGTGTCAGCCTTTTGTTTTAATGCCCCAACCTCTTGGAACAACCTTTAACACGCTGTAAAAATCAATTACCTAATATCTTATGGGGAATTTAAAACCATGATCACAAACCCTTAAATAATTGTATTACTTGTCTGTATCTTCATGTTTTATTATGCCTACTTTCAACTTTTTTTAATCTGGTTTCATTTGCGTCTTGTCTGTATTTTATTGTCTTTTATTAAAACTACTTGTTTTAATATGTTTTATAATATTTATAATCCATTTCATGGTTTTTTTCTTTTTGTTCGCTGCCTAGTGTAATATCTGCATCACTGAAAATGAGGGCTACCCTCAATAAAACCCCCGAGAATTAAATAAAGGTTGAAAAAAAAAAAAAAAAAAAAAAAAGGATGCTTATTCACTGACTATAGCCACACTTTTCACAGCTCGTGTGAGGATTTCGAGCGTGGACGCTCCAGTGATAACCTCCAATTTGCCACATCACCCTCACACAAGTGATAAAGTGACAAAAATGCGATGTGTAATGTAGGGTCTCACTGTGGGTTGGTGTCAGGGTTGATCCTCTTCAAGGTCATGATGTTGTCAATGGTTCTCTCCACTTTATCGGGATGGATGCTGAGGGCAGACTGCAGCAGCTAGAGAGGACAAGACAAGAGAAGACAGCGGAGGACAGACAGACAGAAGCTAGAAACCGGAGCGACACACCTGCATTATATTGGACATACTGTACATCCAGCGTATTCATAGATTTCGAGACTCCTACCTCATTCTTGGAGTACCTCAGAGACGACTCTGGAAGGAAATGGTTGCAAAGTGTAAGACAACTGCAAATGGTGATATGAAAAGCAGCGCTATTTGGAAGCTTCAGAGAACATATTTTGGTTCAAGGCAGATGTAAAAAAAAATGTACATACTGAGTTCAAATTATGAACTCAATTCTGAATGAATGAAATTTAACCCGGGAAAAGATTGAGGGTGACAAGAAAATGGATGGACACCAAAGTGTTCACAAAATACTCATGGAACTTAATTTCCATTTCAAAGTTTCCATTAAAAGCCAGCCATAAAAAAAAAGCCATAAAAATGAACCATTTATAACTAAGTACAAATACACTTCGATTTGAATAATATGAAATTAAAGTACTGGAGCCTTCTTTCAGTGTAAAGCTGTTATAAAATGATGGTTGGTTTATACATAAATGAACTAGATGAACTCAAATAATAATCGAAATTAAAAGCACATGTCAGGCAGCGTGCAGGCCTACCTATCTTGAGGGTCCTGCGGGCTCCATGCTTGTTGTTGTAGCAGATTCGCTGCAGCTCACAGCGTCCCGTAAACTTCCGGACAACAAACTTCAGCACCCGCCACAGCAATTTACAGTAGAGGAACAAAAAGAAGTGGGTCACCACTCTGAAGAGGAGGAGACGACAGGGATTAGACTGATCGAACAAAAGACACAGTTGATGGATATTATATATGTACATTATATATGTACAATAGCATAGGACACTGGTTTTTGGTTTTTGGCCCTCTACAGCCAAGCTATGCCTGCTCATACCCCCTTTTCGCAGGCAGCTGTTGCTGTCCAGTATCTCCGCATTTGGTGATTTTAAAATTTTTCAAATAAACTGAAGACTTACATGTTCTTCTTTGTGTTGAGGAAATTCTTTCACTTCTTAAGCCAAATTGTTTTCCAACCCACTGGAAAACTAAAACTGAAAACTATCCAGTAAAAAAAAAAAAAAAAAAAAAAGCACCAATAGGTGAAGGGTTTCAAAAATAAACATATTTTTTTGTAGCACCGATACTCCCTATTTTGTTAATCATTTCGAAACCCCACAGATTTATCTTTTTGTAACCATGGGGCGGGGGGCAACTCCTGGATTGGCAACCTCTGGTATGGAGAGCCTTAATCCCGATCCGCTACCAACAAATTTGCTTGATCATATAAACCAGATTATTAAAATTAACATCAAAACAGCTCATAATTTTGCTTTGACAACAACTAAGACTGTATTTTAAGGATAAAATCAATGTTAGGTTTTAACCCACTGTAGTCACTTCAGTAAAGCTATCTCACGGTTTAAACCATATTATTTGTTCTTAATCTAGACTATTTCAATCCATTTCCTCTCAAATTTGCTGTAACTGTGAACTTTTTTGCAAAAATGTGTTTCATCTGGTCTGCTTCAGGCTTCTGTAGCTCAGTAGACTGGAGCTCTTCGACTAAAAATCCCACATAAATGAACAGTATTTTCGACTGATTTTGCAGTATTAAAAATAGGTGAAATACAATGAACGGTTTTCATAGTCACCTCAGAGAGGAAATACCCACACTTACAGAAAGAAGTGAAGAGAGGAAGAGACGAGAGACTAATGGCAAAAAGACGAGCGGGGAGGAAGATAGTGTATAGAGAAAAAGAGGTCAGAAGATTGTGCTTCACTTCTTGTCTACCAGGGGAAACTTGCAGCAGATCACAGCGTGCTATTTTTACAGGTGACGCGGAGAATGAAAATGGAGATGTTCGCCTTGGGAAATGCAGAGTGACCCATTAAGAAACTGTGGAGGCTCCCTCTGCACTTAACTTTGGGAGGCAAGAGAGGAAGGGAACACATTGAGTGTCATTCGAATTGAACCCCCTCTATCATCAGATTTTATGATCCTCTATTAGTAAAAGATCCAGGGAAGGTTATTTATCATTTAATCCTCAGGATGAACAATTTCCCTCTTTGTTTGTTTTAGTGGAAGAGAGTTTACAACCTTTTCAGGCAGAAATAAATCCTTCTGATGCTGAGGGATCACTGCAAAAACCCCATCTTCCGTGACAACAAAAAGAAGGTAAGTGATCACCGGTACAGTCCCGAAGGATTCATTCCTCCCTCCCGAGCGCCTCGGATGCGACCGGCATGTTAAACAGCTCGTACAGGCACTCTGTCATTTTCTTAACCTTCAAGGAAGTGAGCCCCAAGTGAGGGGCGGAAGGTAGGAGGGCTCACGGGTTACACTGCAACCAAACAGTTACAGGTTTAATACGCAGAAAAACTGTCCACGAACGTGACACTGAAACTGCCTCCTGTGAGTCCATTTTTTTTTTTTTTTAAAGGGGCCCTGCGCTGCAATTCTTACACACGAAGGTCGGTTTACTAGTCGTGGCGAGTGCCGCTCGGTCTGTGGAAAAACACTTGTACGAAATCTTCAGAAAATATCCCTCCTGATGCCATTGGGGGTTATCTGAGCTTGGTCTCACGGACAGACCACTGACTACTGACAGGAGGCCTGCGGATGTAATTTTGTGGGATGCGGGGGACATGTCCCCCCACACCAGCGGTGGAGAGTGATCAAGTACATTTATTCAAGCAGCGCGTTTAAGTACAATTTTGAGGTATTTGCACTTTACTTAAGCATTTCCACTTTATACTTCACAACACTTCAGAGTATAAATATTCTACTTTTTACTCCACTACTTTTATCACGCTTCTGAAATCAAACCTACGCCCTTGAAAACTGGAGATGTGCAGTTTGAAAGATGGGGGTTATTTACCAGAAAGGAAGGATGCTGTTGGTTGCATTATGGGAAATGTAGGATCGACCTTTTTTTGGGGGGGGGGGGGAGTTGGAGTCCCAAAAAAGGGACTAAATGTTAGGATACCTCAACCTCTGTTGCTTTGATTCTGACCACAAGTTCTCCAACGGATATGGAAGTGCAGTGCTAAATTAATAAGAGAATACTTTGATCAGCCGAAGCCTTTAAAGGTGCTACATGAATCATTTCTACAGCAGTAAACTATTACCACATTCATTTAAGCGAATTAGAATAATTACCATAAACAACCACAGCCATCATCAAAAGCAGGGCCTCCGCTCTGATGCAGCCTCCACTGGTCTCCACTGTTCATTCAAAGTAAATGAAGCTAATTATCTTCGAGACCAGGGCAAAGGCAGTAAAAGGTGAACTAAAAAAAAAAAAAGTTCTTTTAAATGGATTTATTCTCTTAAGTAGCACCGCAAACAGCAGGAAAAGAAACGAGGAGCAAGAAAAAAATGGGGGTTGTGGGAAACGTGGTCCAAACAGGGATAAAGCACAAAACAGCACCGTTGTGAGAAAAGCACCTATTATTTATTTTGTCACCATCCATCAGTGTTGACTGCACAATCAAATAATAAATAATTTCCCCATGATATGTTGAGGTCTAAAATGAATATGCAGGTGGAAAACGGAAGTGTAACTACGCATGGCTGTTCGGTCGGTCTGAGAACATGTAGGGGTTTGATTTGAAACTACCACCGTGGGTCTGTAAAGCGCTGAAGGGTTTAGGGCCAGAATGCGTCCCTGACGCCGTGTTATGAACCATCCGCAGGCCCTCGCTGCATCATCTGGGACAGCTCTGGAGACCAACAGTTTCTATGCTTCGCGTATCTGGAACAAACTCCCAGAAAACGTGAGATCTTCTCCAGCAAAACTTCTTTTCTTACCACTGCCTTTAATTAAATTAAACCTAACTTTTTATCTAACTTTAATCCTCCTGGCTTATCTGTTTTTATTCCATTTTAGCTTATTCCCATCTTCTGTTTCAATTTTTACTATTTTTAAATCCTCGTGTGTCTTTTTTCTGTTGTTTTCTGTTTCTTTATGCCTTTTTTTGCCTTTGAATTGCCTCGTTGTTGAAAGGTGCCATGTCTTTGTATTCACCTCAGAATATCACAGTATTGTAATTTATACAAATACATGGACAAATTTGGATTAAAATTAAAAAAAAAAAAAAAAACCTTGCAACTGTATGTTATGTAACCAATAACAAGGGTCATCAATGAAGCAACTGCCTGTGTGTTAAACACTATACTGTACTATTTAAATCAGGACTACAAAACTACGAGGTGTTTATCATAGGATTTACGTGAATCCAGAAATACGCGGAGCAGGGCTATTAATAGAAACACCAGAAGAGAGCAGTTGGTTCACAAGTTCCCCATAATTAAGAGGCCTCCTCTCCAAGCGACCCACTCAAACCGATTGACACCACAACAGCCACTTAGGGGCCTCACAACAGCCTGATCGATTGTGAGGAGCTTAAATGGGAAAACTGGGAATACGCGGTCCGCTACAGTATTTGGTGTCAGCAACTCATTACAGGAGATCGAAGATAAGCACAGGAGGACAGGCTTGGGGGGGCGGGGGGGGGGCGTAATTAGCAATGGATTCCTTCACGTCTAGAAAAAAAAAAAATGATAGTGTAAATTAAGCCCTGCCTGCATCATTGCAATAATGGCGTCTCGCTGGCGTCTCTGTACCTGAGAAAATGCTTCATCTTGGCCGCTGTCGCCCCTCCGGTGTCCTCGGCGGGTGCGTTGCTGTCGAGCGATCCCCCTGCGAAACGGAGGAGATGGCAGCGGTGTCAGGGTTTGCGGGTGAGGCCGACAAGGGGCGCCCGGGTCGGGCCCGAGGCTCCGGAGCTGTCCGCGGTGCTGAGGGATCAGCGCGCGTCTAAAGCCGCGGCTCTCGGTTTTACCCTTTGCGTTTTCCCGGGGCCGGTCCGCGGCGTCCGCGCCGGCGCCACAGTCGGCAACCGTCGAACACAAACGCAGACGGGGAAAACTAATTCTCGAGCCTTACGAGCGTTTGTTCCTCCCTTCCGAGAGGCAACAATCCGGGAGGAAAAAAAAACAAAAAACCAGGCGACTATCGCTCGGTCGTCTCCGGCAAAACCGAAGCACGAACACTCTGCATAATCCGTAGGCAGCAGACGATTCCTATAACGTCGGCCGCACCAGAAATGCATGCACTAAAAAAAAAATCTAATTGCTACAACAGACAACATTTTGTTTGGTTTTTTTTTTTTTTTTTCTCTCACCGATTGCAAATAACCGCAGGCGAAAGAAAACGACGGGATGCGGCGAGGGCGCAGCGCTCGGTCCTCCTCACTCGGCCACAGTCGTCTGCTTTTCCTCCATGATGACGGTCACCGGCTGAGGCTGAGGAGGTCCGGTCTAAAAGCTGCAGCGAGGCAATGCGGGTGCTCAGTCCAGAAGGGGGGTCGAAGCCGCTATCGGCGCACTTAGTGGGCTCACTTGTTGGGGGACATGCTTCCCGCTGTCCTCAGGAGAATGCTTTAGAGCCCCCACTGGATTCGGTGGGTTTTGATCCAGTAACAGATTTTTGCGTTACTGCGTGCGTTTCATTGATTCTGCTGAGTCTCCCACACAGAGACTCTCGACCGACGTGCCCGGTAGAGGATCGGTGTCTTGGTCAACAGCTTATTGGTAAAAGACTACCGGCTGTTGCAGGGAGCTGTGACCTCTCGGACGGATGCGTTTTCTTCTCAAGTCTGCACGAGTCAAGTTTTTGGTCACACTGGGGGCAGTGCAACAAGCTGCAAACGCCACACTGACAGACCACTTTACATAGCTTGTCCCCGAACAGTTGCCTCAACCGAAGATGTCACCGGTTGTACTGAATGTAGGATCCAGCATTTTTGGAGCTGGACCCATACTAGGGACTCAAAGACAGGATCTGCTTCTTTGATTTTGACCACTATTTGTTTAAATCTCAAGTGATCTTCTGAATACTCTGATCAGCCAAAAACCATGAAAGATGATTCACACAACATTGGCATTCATTTGGAGTCATGTGTGTGTGTCCACCTGAGGAATTGAAGTCACATTTTCACTCCTTCTAGCTCGGTTTTGGTCTCCACCAACTCGACATTATGAATGAAACAAACAAAAAAAGCTGCAGCCCCTAAAAAAAAAAAATGTGCTGGAAGATTAAATTCTCTGTAGGTGCAACACCATGTGCCACACCTTTCACATTGCGTGTATTCAGTAGCGTTACTGGTTATCATCTTTTATGCATTAAGGACATAAAACAAGGTTAATAAACCACTGTCAGTGAGCTGACTTATCATCATCAGGACAGATGTGTTGATTTGAAGTTATAGTAAAACAACCACCACCACTACAACAGTAAGGGTCAGACCAGCTTCCTATATGTCTGAAAAGGTTTAAAATTCCCCTAAATCTAGCCTAAAATATATGGCATCACTGGAAACCACAAGAATTTCAAGCAAAGGTCTTTGGGTCTAATCATTTGGTCTGGCAAGGTTGGGCAGAAAAGGATTCAAGGAGTTCCTCCGGCCTTGTGTTTAAGGCCCGGCTGCTGGTTTTTTGAATGCTTTACTTACTGCGCAATGTGCAACTTCACCATTGGATGGAGCACGTGGATGGATGCATGTGTGGGTCGCTACAGGAGGTGTGAACTAAAGCAGGCAAATTCTGGTCTACAGCCTTGGCTTCGGTCCTTCTGCCCGCGGTCTCCTTCACAGAGTTTGGCCAACGTTCACGTTCCGACGTCCTCACGCCAGTCGTTACTGGTCCAGTGTGGGAGACTGTTGGTGAGGACGGCACGGGTAGAGGTGACAGGCAAAATGCGGTTTCTATGACAACAACAGAAAACAGACTACATACAAGGTAAATTAGATTGTCCTGGGCTGGATTAGAACAAAAAAACACTCACAATTTCTACCGTGGGGTATTCTAAACTCATTGAGCACTTTATTAGGAACACCAGTACACCTGCTTATTCATGCAGTTATCCAATCTGCCCATCGCATGCCAGCACTGCAATGCATAAAATCATTCAGATACAGGTCAGGAGCCTCATTTAACGTTCACATCAAACATCAGAATGGGGGAAAAAAAAAAAAAGTGATCTCAGTGACTTTGACTGCGGCATGATCGGTGCCGGATGGGCTGGTTTGAGTGTTTCTGAAACTACTAATGGAGTTTACTCAGAATGGTGTGAAAAAAAACAAAAAAGCATACAGTAAGCGGCAGATCTGCATTCATATAACTCGTTACAGGAAGGATGTTCAAAATACAAACTCACCATTTAGTAAGCAGTTTTCTTCGCCAGATATAAAGTGGAAAATATCCGTTGGATGGGTGTAATTGTAACAGAAAACAAGATTTAATGTTACTCAGGTAGAACGAAAAACTAGTGTCCTGTTCGAAATTTGGCACATATCACATCTCGCAGCCTGTGTACCGACTTAGTGGTTTGCCCAAACCGCTGCATGTGCCACATTTACTGTTTCTTTTCCATTTTGTTTAGTTCGTGAAATAAAAAGTAACAATGCATTAACATTTGAAGAACAGCTCTTATTTAATGTCTGAAAAAAATATTTAAAAAAATATGATTCTGCCCACTCACTTTAGCATACAACTGCATGAGTTAAATAATAACTCTGCTGAAGTGACAAGTGCTAGTGAATGGAATTTACACCATCCACTGATGAAGACCGTGAAATGGGGTCGAAACTGGAAGAAACTAGTTAGTGTGCTTTGGTTAAAATTATTTTGTCCAAGTAGAAATATTATGTATTATTCTGCCTGTACTGAATAAATAGCCTAATATACTTTGTTGTGTCCCATGTGAAATCATATCCGTCATATTTTCAATTTATTACTTGCTCTATGTACATGCACCCTCGTTAAATTAGTCCCTGTAATATGTAGAATAAACACACATTACATTTGTGCTTGGCTAAATGAATAGCACACTCATCTAGTGCAGCACTGAGGCAGCCTTGTAGTCGTCGCTCTATGTAAAACTAGAAAATACACTCAGAGATCGCAGACCTCCACCAAGGCCAACATAGACAACATACACCAGACTTCACAGGAAAAAATTCAAATTCATGGAAATCTATCCAGATCTTCCCCAAAAGCTTCTGGGTCCTTCCCCTGGGCCCAGCCCCATCCCTCCAACAAGTTTGGTGCAAATCGGTGCAGTAGTTTTTGTGTAATCCTGCTGACAAAAAAAACAAAAAAACAAAAAAAAACCAACAAACAAACAGACACGGGTGATCACATAACCTCCTTGGCAGAGTTAATAACCAAAACAAGCACATTAAAAATGTAAATTAAGTGAGAACTGATGTACACCCGAGAGAATATAAAAATGCATTTAATAGTTAAAAAAAAAAAAAAAAAAAAAGTAAAAATGCCTGCTGCCTTTTTTTTGGCATTACAAGGCAAAGAGAGCCATTTGTCTCACGGTATATTTGGTAATTTACCAAATTAAGTTAGTATGAAAACAGCACCAGAGGCAACTAAAGCAAAATAAAACTTTGTAACTGGTCTGTGTTCATATTCAAAATCAATGATATAATACAATGGATTGTAACAGCACAGCAATTTTATAAAACATCAAATATAATAATATTTAAAAAAGGGAGAAAGGACTAACAAGTAAGTAATCAGTGTTCGGGCAATAAATACCAGTCATACTGGTGCACTGTTTGTGTTTTTAACACGTCCAGTACAAGTGCAGTAGCAGATGATATATTATCACCATTTATAAAGAATTATCTCGAGAAAACGTAGTAACACAAAAAGGAATGAAAAACGTGTCAATGAAAACTGTCAACTGCCACAAACAATGCAACCAGATGTCATACGACTGCATTTTCTTTGATGTTGAAAATCTGCACTCCTTGCGTGTGTACATCTGTAACAAGTGTAAAAGTTAAAACTGACCTACTGCATAAATAAAATAAAATCTCTTCACCCAGGAAGACCTCCGAGTTCTGCAGTCTAGCTGCCTTTATCGTCTGTCTTCACTCAGTTTCAGTCATAGTGACGCAACGGCAGTGAGCGCCTCAGTTCTCTGAGTGTCTCTGTCTGCTGCCAGCAGGTGGTCTGAGGAGCTCTCAGCTGGCTGATCGACAAACACCTCTGCCGACCCGTCCTCAGGTAAAGCGGCGTACGTGGGAACGGCGTTGAACATGATAAAGCCCACCGTGATGAGGACAAACGAGATGATGTACAGGGCTGAAAACTGTGGACAAGACACAAGGTGGAGATGTTACTAACATTTTCAAGATGAGAAATTCTGATTTTGTGTGTGTGGCTCCACTTCACTGAATTTCTCCACTTGTGTTGCCGACTTACGCCTTTGTCGCTACATTTACCGACTTTTCGCACCCTTTTACCTACTTTTCTTCACATAAGCACCTAATGTAGCGACTTTTTGGACAAACCATAGCTACTTTCCGTAGAAGAGAGTCGCCAGTATTGCCCCGCGAGCGCGAGGTCTGCCTTTGCCTCCACAGACACAGCTTCTTTTTTTTTTTGCATCTCATTCAATTGACCGCACAGCAAAAGACAGCTGTGATCATTTTACAAGTAAATACAGCCAAAATCACAGCACAGCTGTTGTCTTTAACTTATTGGTGTGGTGGTTTTGTCAGACAACGTCACGGTTATAAAATCAGGATTTTATTAACAGCAGCTTGGAAATGGCTTGGGAATGGCTGCTGGTTGGACATGTGGTTTTAATGGGCCGCGTTTCAGACACTATTTCATACTTGTGTCTATTTCATAGATGAGTTGTCTGGCAACAGAAAGAGAAAAACATGTAAATGAGAAAAGCTTTATTGGGAATTCGGCTGTATTAAAATACTGTGTATGTGAGCACAGAGAGTGGGAGAGATGTAAACAGATAAAAGGGCGGTCCAGCCACATACCGGGTTTTATCCTCGTCTTGTTAATGACACTCACTGTGTAGTGGAAGAGGAAGAGGCCGCAGAAGAGGCTGAAGAGGTCGGCGGTGAGCAGGGAGAGGTTGACCGCAGTAGCGCTGGTCATTTTCACGACTACGGGCATGAAGCTGTACAGTGCATACATACACAAGGCATAGACTGCAAACAGCATGGCTGCAGAACACAATGAAGGGACTTTAGTTAGAGAAGGTGAGGTTGTATTCCAATCACTTGATGCCTGAAAAGCACGACAAATTCATCGGTCGCTATTCTGTTCTGCTACCGTCATCGTTATACTATCAGCCACTCTAATTTGACAAGACAGGAAGTTAACTTACAAACGCGAAGGTCCCACGTTATTGCCGCTACTGCGTGGGTTTCCAGTACAGCCCTGCAATGCCAAGAAACATAAAGTTAGGATGCTGGGGAAAACACTTTAAAAGAAAAACAACCTCAAACACACACAAAAAAACTTTTTCCCTTGTCTGACAGTGTATTCTTCTTATTTTTCTGCTACAGATGAGTTTGACAGCAGGGAGTGTTTTCATCCATCTTTAAGTATTAAATATCAGGTTTTGGTGCAAGCACCAGTAGTGAGGGCTTCTTTGTAGACTCATCAATTTGCTTTATAAAATGTACAACCAAAACAATGAGCTAAAAGAAACTAAAATACAAACCACGAGCGTGTGAATGAATCAGACGCAGTCGGAAAACATTACATAATCAATCAACGACACTTTTTCAACCCAGTTTGTGACAAAACGGCAAGATACTGCATTGGTAAGGTCCTGTATTTCGATTTTTTAAAACTATATTTATTCCTTTGAAGGAGGACAGACATCGACCAGCCTAAAAGACAGAGAGGACAGTTGAGCCCAAATTCGGTCCCGGTTTAAGTTTTATTTATTGTACTATTTATTTGCTAAAATGGGAACTTGTAAGAATTATTTTTTTAAGTTAAGCACCCTTAAATTATACCTGAGCTCTCATTTGTTTGTAGATGGGAACAAAACTTAACAGTGCTCTCGACCACTCCCGATGCTCCCTTTCCATTTCGTTGCACACATCTGACAGTTGCTGATAAAATTACCATATGATATGATCTCTTTACATAATACTGCAAAGCGTTGTACTTTTTCTTGTTTTTCTTGCTTTTCTCCTCTAGACATATGGCTGTGGTGGTCGAGTTTTGTTTCCTTTTGTAAAAATGGGATGGTCACAAATGCGACAAAATTATATAAAGGGAGTAGCAGAATACGCAACGGATCAAAGTGATAGCTTACAGCTGTATGCCACTGGTGAGGGTCCCAAAGAGGCCCATCATGCCCAGGAACTCGACTCGGCTCAAGTTCTTCACGGTGTGCTCCTGGCACATGTTGGATACAGCATAGAGGACGGCACTGAGTAGGACCAAACCGTCACCCAGCACAACATCACTGGCTGCACAGAGACAGAAAGCTGGTCAGAGATGGTTATTTTATGAGACAAATCCAACAAAAACAATGACAGGAGACAAACGGTAGCAGCACACAAGCAACAACAAAAAAAACATTCAAGTATAATTTCGTTTTTATTTTAACCTTGAGGCAGCCTCTGTCAGTCTCACATTTATTTATGAGTGTGGGAAATTAACATCGACAAAATGCAGTTGAGTCTTGATATCAAAGAATACTTCCAAGTTTATTACAACTTGGGTCTTATTTTTTTAGTTTTGGCCATCATTGCTTATCAGTAGTAACAACACTACTCACAGAATAATTGCTGAGATCTGGGAACGCGATCAGACGGGTTGTAAAAAAAACCCAAACCATTATCCAGATTATCTTAAAACACTTTATTTGGAGAGAAAACTGAACCTGAGCGCACCCGTGTTCATGATACGTTTTCTCTGCCAAGTCTGACTAACCTCTTCGTTTTTGTTTTTAAAACATGCTAACAGTGATGTTAGCAAGTTCCTGCATTAAAGAAATAACTTGGTAACTACAATTTTATCATAACTGATAGAAATTACTGCCAAAACTATGAACATTAGACATAAGTTGTATTAACAAAAATATCTTCTTATAATAGTAAAATCTTTTTATAGAACAAAAACACGAAAGTAATACTAAATCATAGTACACAGAGGTGAGAGACTGATATATGTGGATATACTTTGGGTTTTGGCTGTTAACCACAACATTCTGTTATCTTAGAGTGTTTCAATGTCTTTTACAGGACAACAGGCTGGTTTTCCCTTAAAAATGCAGATGTCATCCAGTTCATGAAAAACTCTGCTTCAGGGCTCTGGAGCACTTTGTTAATTCTTTGTCAACCTCTGAAAGCTACTGACTGACAAGAGAGTCAGGGGCAAAACTACAGAACAACGTATTAGATTGAGAGCGCAAATGATGAAATCATGGGAACAGTTTTTTTGGCCTCCAGGGCTCCATGGGGGGGTGGGATTGGGAACATCCTGAAATGTAACCGGAGAGGGCATCTTGTTCCAAAACAATCTGGTCTACAGAACGACTTTTAAAAAGATAGAAAGGAGCCTTGCACTTTGACAGAGGAATCAACTTTTGTTTATGAAAATTTACATCAGCTTCCACAAATATCATGGCCATTCTGTGAACACAATAACACACCTTTTTTTTTTCCATTTTCATTGAATAGATACTGCACAAGTCACAGCTATACACTGTGATTAAGTCAATTACAGTACTTTTCTGATATAAATGATGAACAAGTGTCCTTACTGTCCTTACTGGACCCCTGGTGTCTTCCGGCCAGAATGTCGGCCCCTACCATGGCTCCCACCCCCAACAAACACACTAATACAGCTACAAAGTGGACCAGCCTGTAGCGAGTCTTCAGGAAGGACCAGGAGAGCAGCATCAACACTGGGATCACAAAGCAGTCCAGCAGCTGAAACATACAGTAACAGCGACACAAAGACAGACTGGGATTACACGGACTTGTTGATAGAGTCTGAGCAGGAAGAAAACATCATGTAAAACAGGTCAGGACGATAGGAAAAGCTTGGGAGGTCACGTTCCCGATCAAGGATTAAAAGACTTCATGCACTAGATATTTTTGCCAACAGCAGATTTTCATGATTCGATAAATTTAAAGCTGGAACTGGATCTTTATCCACACACGATAAATCCCAATTCTCCAATAAGTACTGCAACTGAATGAATATACCCGTGAACTACTCTGCTACTGCTACCACTGATAATAACATGCATCCATGCATGTGTGGACTGTGAGTACAGCATAGTATTGGCCAAACTTAAATCCTGTTTCTAAGAAATTTGATATATCAAAACTAATTCTAACTAATCAGCTTATTGCTCCCTCCTCCTCCAGGCTTCTCCAATATGAGCATTTGCTGCTTTTCTTCATCCTGTGTGGTAATAAAATGCATATCTTTGAGTTTTGGACCGTTGGACAGACACAGCCAGACATTTAAAGACACCGCCTTGGCATTTTTCACTATATTCTTTACATTAACTACTACCAAACACTTAATCAAAACAATAATCAGCAGGCTGATAAAAACAATTGATGTCACCTTCATAATTCTGACTATTCTATATGAGCAAAAAACAGCCGTACTGTAATCTGCCGGTGTTTATGCCTAGGGCTGCGTGTCGAACCTTTTCAGGTACCAACAGAAATGTGTCTCTAACACAGACTACCAGAGACTGTCCAGTGCAGTAAGTCTGCATCAGACACTGGTAGGATTCGTAATCATGTTTACTGGTTCCTTGATCAGATTAGGGCTGCTACAAACAATCATTATATGAGCAATCCCAGAGCCAAAAGTGACATTTACAAATTGCTTTTTTTGTTTTACCAACAGTCCAAATCCCAAAGGTATTCAGTTTATTATCAATAAACACTGAGAAAACCAGCATATAATCACACTTGAGACATTGAAACCAGTAAATTTTGGGCATTTTATTTATGGTCAAAATAGATGCTGACTAATTTTCTGCTGACTGAGTAATCAATTAATTGACTAATCGATTTAAATAGAAATTGGGCATCATAAGACATTTTGTTTTTTTGCAAAATGCTGGTTTATCTGCTTCTTTTTAAACACTGGTGTAGTTCTTCTTTAGTTAAATGAAAAAAAAAAACTGTTTATATTTCTCAAAGTAGAGGATAGAAAAAAAGTATTGTTTTGATGCCAGCTGCACTTGTATCAAAAATTTCAAACCATTTCTGCCCGACTTATCCATAAAGTCTTCACTCTGTGGTTTTATGAAATTATGGGAGGAGAGAAATATTCTTCGAAACAGTCAAAATTACAAGTTAGTGCACTGAACATCAGTTGATTACTTTATATTTCGTTTGGTATAATTCTGTGATACCGTGATAAACAGACACTTGAGAAGTTATTTATTAGTGTCATGATATTGATTTCAACTTAATACTGTATACAGTGCTCAACAATCCCCCAACACAGTCACTGTGATGTGCAAGTGAAAGTGAGTATTGAGTCCAGCAGTAACTCCAGCAGCACGACAGTTTTCTCCTACCTGGATACTTGTCAGGGTGGTGAACTGGTAGGCCTTCACAACTGCGTAGTTTGCCTCCACATCTGCCAGACCCATCACCAAATACTTCCACCACTTGGTTTTTAAAATTTGTACGATGTTTCTTTCACCTGTAGAAACAGATGAGGTTTACTTCAGAGTAGGAATGGGAATGGAGGAGACACCTTTTGTGTTTTGCTCTGTCCATAAGAAAAATTCAGATTTCACAGAAAAGTATTTCCCCAAAAGCTACTATTGAACAGTATTTTTCACACATTCGTGTCCTTTTAGGTGAAAAATGGCCAAATTGCGAAACACGTGGAGCCTTTTCTGGTGAACAGGAGAGGAATATTTCCAATAATCCACTATGGTAGGAACTCTTGCACTCTAAAACCCATTAATCTTAATTTTTATGGGTTTACATGGGTGTTTTTTCCAATATATATGTTATCTGAAAGAATATAGCACTTATAATGTTGTAACTTTATTCTTTTGCGTTTGTATATGTACTTCTGGATGATGTATGTTAAATAGCAGTGTGTTGTAATCTCATGCGGGATGGGCCAGAAGAAATTCAATTTCACTAAACTAAACCTAAACTAAAACTATAAATAGAATAAATGTGGAACCATAATGACACTAACCAGTCCCACACAGAATGTCCAAAAAAATTCTTTTTGGGATTGTTGCGGCCCAAGATGACTGAATTTGCAATATGAAGATGTATTTCTGAAAAACAGCCCTGAAATTTGCGACAAATTACTTATTATTAATTAGATTTCCTGACCTTTTCGTGTGATGAGGATGGTCGTGTAGACGAGCAGCAGCAGGACGTAGTTGAGGAAACTCTGCAGCATGGGCGTCTCTATCCTGGCATTGGCCAGGTACTGGCAGCTCACTGCTGTCCCACAGATCAGCAGGGACAAGACCTGGCCCATGACTACAGTCTTCAGCAGACGCCTGAGGAGATTTGAAGGAGGCGGTGTGTGACTCTCCTTCTATGGGAGTAGTACAACATGTAATAAAAATGTAACAAGATCCTTGCGTGGGCGCTTTGTAATGAAGTCAAATAAAATGACTGAACCTCGGAAATTAGGAAACGCTAATGTCAAATGTCAACCGCGACTTCAGCAGCGGTAAAGAGAAATGCCGGCTGGAAGGCAGTATCAGTGTCGTAACTGAACACTGCCACCCCTCCGATTTGGATGCATTTCTTTCACTCTTTCGCCAGACCTGACGGAGAGAGCATGTTTTAAAAAAAAAAAAAAAAAGAAAAAAAAATTCAGATTGTTGATTACAGTCAGAATTTCCTAAAACGTACACTGCCTTAAAACTGTACCTTAAGCTTCCTGTCAGCAAATCTCAAAAGCCAAGGATTTTAAAAAAAATGAACGTCACAGAGATGCCTGTTGTCACTTATGGACACTGAACATGAAGTACTGATCGGTTTCGTTTACATTATTCGTGTTGTTTTTATCCTTAATGATAAATGTGGTATGATGAACAGGGCGTGTGTAGAACAAATCAGATCTTAAATGTGGTTTGTGTAATGTAAAGTAAGTAGGGAAAGCACGGGTGTTAGTAATAACATGCAAGATGGCTCCGTTTTATGACAGAGTCCCAGTAAGCCATGACAGTGAACCAGCATTAACAACACCAGGACCCTGATGCTTGAGCAGCTGGATGGAACGCGGCCGTCGTTTATTTTATTATTTAAACCTGCGTTTTCCTTATTGTGACACATCAAAATGTCTCTTGTTCACAGCTGACAGTCGCCAACAACCGGCTGACGCCAGCACACATGGACACATGTTTTAGTAGGGACAGCTGGATCGGCGCTCACCATGTGAAGACATCCCTGAAGTTGTAGCTCGGCAAACCACAGGCAACCCTCAACTTCCCACACAGTCTCTCCTCTACACGCCCTTCCATTTCCTTTTAGACCTAAACCTGGAGCGAGAGAGAGAAAGAACTTAAGGATCAAAACCTTGGGGAAAAAAAATTCAAGAATGAGAGTCTCTTACACTTCATGTCTTCATCAGACTACCCAGGCAGGACAGGTACCAAATCCCCACGGGAATGTCATGTGCCTCTCTAATCTCCCACTGTGCTTCTCACTGAAATCATGGTCCACGATGATCCCGATAGTTGCCGTTGTCCTCTGTATGAGGACAACTTATCACAGGACTCCAAAACCCCCCGAAACCTACACCTTACTTTTTTTGTTTATAGTATAAAACACACCTGTAAATTCAAACGAATTGGCTCGGTTTTGGCAGTCGATTCGGTATAGGCTACAGCACTGTACTTTAATGTCATCAAACTTACCAAATGAGTTGACTTTACAGTGGTTAGCGCTTGCGGGGTGAACGTGTAAGCACGTTTGGGAAATGTTTAACTATTACAAGCAAAACTAATCATATTAGATATATCCCGAATTTAAATGTAGTACTCAATGACTCGTAATGTGAATTAAATTATGTGTAAGCACGTCTAAATGACCGGCAATAACCACAGGAATGTTAAAGCGTCACTTTTTCCAAAGCAGTTTGGTGTACAGTGTTCTTCGCGCGAGTGACAGCGTCATTCATTCGGCTTCCCTACTACCAATGGCTGAGTAAAAACGTAATGTAAGTAGAAGCTCTATGCCAAGAAATAAAAAAACAAAAAACAATCTATGTGTACATACGTTTTCTTCTTCAGTCATAACAGATGTGGGGGAATTCTCCAGATGCGATTAGGTTTTATGTTTGTCAAAGCACCGCCGCACTACCGTCCACGAGGAGCTACTCCTCAACCTGAGTAAATCAATCTAGCGTAGTGCTACCTAGCCCCGCCCCCCGGGCTCTGATTGGTCGAAGAAAAGCTCCATGACGTCTGCACAGTGCAGTCAAACTTGGTCTGGTGCTGATGAGAGTAAAAAGGAATTTTCTCATTTACTTGTGTATAGTATTTAACCACATTATTTTGAGGTACTTGAGTATTTCCATTTCATGCTTCTTTATACTTCTACTCCACGACATTTCAGAGAGAAATATTGTATTTTTTACTCCACTACATTTATGTAAGTGCTAGTTACAATCAGTGTTGGAGGAAGTATTCAGATCTTTCACTTAAGTAAAGGTACTGATAATAAACTTTAAAAACACTCTGCTACAACCAAATTCCTACTTGAAAAATGTTGCATACTTAAAAGTATGAAAGGAAAATCACAGAACGATGCAAGAGATGCAAAATGACCGCAGAGACACAAAGCTACCGAAAAGAGAAACAAAACAATTACGAACAGATGCAAAACAACGTTGTTGGCTGGACCACAAAAGCGGGTCCAACCCCCATAAATGCGAATGTCCGTGACTGACTGATTAACTGACGGAGAGATAAAGTTACACCATTGGTCAGCAAAAATGCCGAATGCTGCGCAACCTAGTGCTGAAGTTACACCATTGGCCGTTGCTCTTTCAAAATGAACTGGCACCAACAGTTTCTATTGCAACATCAGGGGGTCGTTTACAGGCAGTGTTGCCAACTTACCGCCTTTGTCGCTATATTTACCCACTTTTCACACCCCTTTAGCGACTTTATTTGAAAAGAGCACATACAGACAAATCTAGCGACTTTTTGGACAAACCTTGGCTACTTTCCACAGAAGACAGTAGTATTGCCCCACGAGTGCGAGGTTGGGTGCAGGCACACCTTTCTATGCATCTCATTCGCGTGACCCCAAGGTAGCTGACACAGAGGTGAATGAGCTTTTAACTTTCTTTCCGAGTGATCATTTTACAAGTAAATATAGCTGAAATCACATCACAGCTGTTGTCTTTAACTTACGTGTGTGGGGATTTTGTCAGACGACGTTTATAAAATCAGGTTTTTAGCAGTGCAGTGCAGCAGCTTGGAAATGGCTTGGAAGTGACTGCTGATCAACATGTCGTCTTAATAGGTGGCGTTTCATTCACTATTTCATACTTGCTCAGTTGTCTGACAACAGAAAGAGAAAACAGTGAAATGAGAAAACAGCTTTATTGGGAATTCAGCTGTATTAAATGACTGTATGTGTGAGAACAGAGAGTGGGAGAGAAACAAACAGATAAAGGGCGGTCCAGCCACATACCGGGTTTTTAACCTAGTCTTGTTTGTAGCTGTTTTGTGTCTCTTTCAATCTGAGGTACGTATAGAAAGGAGTTTTACCTGACTGTGCCCAGGGCCCCATTTTACCATAATCCATCAATGCTTAAAGTATCAAAGGTACAAGTACTCAATGTCCAAAAAAAAAACTTGTGACTGTTATATGATTATGTATCATTAGATTATTAGTACTCATGTATTCATGTGTAAGCAGCATTTTACTGCTGGGTTGAGGTGGAGCTAATTTTTAATGGCTGCAACTAATGATTATTTTGATTGCGGATGAGTCAGCTTATTATTCAGCTTATTATTTTCTCGATTAACAGATAAATTGTTTGGTTTGTAAAACATAAGAAAAAAGTGATAAATGCACATCACAGTTACCCAGAGCCCAGAGTGACACCCTCCTGCCACTTGTTTAATAAAACTATTCATAAAAATCACAAGGGAAAAGCAGCAACTCCTCACATTTAAGAAGCTGGAAACAAATGACTCAAAATTGTTTTTCCAAAATTTTAGTGCAGCCAAACCGTATACTTTCTTGTTTACCTTTAAGAAACAATCAGCTCTTTAGACAGGGTCATTTGATTAAACTTACACCTTTTTACTTCAGTAACACTTTCTAAGAAGGACTTTACTTGTAACAGTATTTCTACAGTGTGGTATTAGTATTTTTTACTTTAGTAAAGAATCTGAACACTTCCCTCAACACTGCTTTACAGATAACCATTTTTCAAACAAAAAATGTCATCATCTTAAAAGATGTGACGTGTTGCTATAGATGAAAAAGCCTAACACTTATTGACACAGTTAAAATTTGCTATGGCTCAACCAGCTCCAACATTAAAATGCTACTTTCATGTTAATGCATCTGTAATAATAATCCAATGATATAATTATAAACCTCTGAAATGGACTATTCAGCATAATGGTATAAGTATATATATATAAGTATATCTTGCTGCTAATACTTTTACTCAAGTAAAATTTTGAATGCAGGACTTATACTTCTCATAGAATACTTTTAAATTGTGATATTGCTAGTACATAGGTAAAGCAGTCAGTAAAATCCTTCTTTCACCACTGGTTAAAAGTAGGGTTTAATAATGAATTACGGGTTTAATGATGAGAATTTATCAGTTAAAAAAAGTTGTTGTCTCATCATCAGCAAAAAGGTCTCGAAACCTTTATTGAATCATCAAGTAGCTTTTCAATTCTCCAAACCTTTTTCACTTCCATATTTCGACCTTCGTGAGTTTTCTTGTCTGACATGAAACCACCACTGTTTACCAAAACTTCACTTGTTATCCTTATATGAAAGTTAAAATCCCTTTTGTTTGTCTGAGAAAGCATTTGACCGCGTCTGTCTGACAGAGAAGGAATGACAACAAACATCATACTGATTGTATGAAAGAATAACTGTCCTTGAAGCTGTACAAATATTGTTTTCTTACCTCCAGTTTTACTCCCAGTGTGCTATATGAGGTATAATTTGCCTGGTACTTGAAAGTGAACTAAAAGGTCATTCAAAGATAGACTATGAGGTAAAGAGTTAAAATAGCTATAGTAGTACTAAATGTAGTAATAGCCCATTAGTCGTTACCACCACTAGTGCTACTGCACAGACCCAATAGCAGTAGTGCAGAGCAACAGTATTAGTAGCACTTCATGTTGTATTATCAGTATTTCAAAGGCGCCCACAGCAACAACCCTAGTGACCACTCAGAGCGCCCTAGCAACCGCCCAGCCAAAGCTTGGAAGCGCCATAGCAACCAACTCTTCCTAATTTAGCAACAAGAACACCATAGCAATCGCCTAGCAACCGCTTAGAAACGTCATAGAAGCCACTTGTTACTGACCGAGCAACTGACCCAGACACCATAGCAACCATCGTGCAACCACTTGAAATGCCTTAGCAACCACTAGGAACCAGACACTTTGGCTCTTTTCCTCTAATACAATACCACATTTTAACTAAGACATTTCAATTGGCGTAGCTAACATTCAGGACAGTGAAGTCATGTTCTTGGTAGTTTTTCTTGGGATTTGGGGAGGTTTCGAAAAGAATAGAATAGAAGTTAACTGAGGAATTGTCAGCTCACCAAAAAATAAAGCAGCCCAAGAATATGAAACATATAGAACATATATGGTAACAAAAAAATCACTGAAACATACACAAACAAACAAAAAAACAAAGATGATGTATAAAACACAGTGCATGTTAGAAATGCAAATAGAAATGCTTAGTAAAATATTTTTAAGACTGACCAACTCACTTGAAAGCTGCACTTGAAAGTCTCCAAAGAAAATGTAGTTTCAGTTCCTTATTTGACAGGCCAGAACTGTACCAATATAGTTGACACTCTCAACAGTGTCAAAAGGTTGGCCTTCACGTACAGCATCCCATGTTGTGGAATCCTGCTTGGCAAAAATATATATTTTTTCATCTTATCAAAATTAATCTAAAAAAAAATATGCTACTTTGCTCCAGGTCTGAAAGCAAGAGCATCACGCTTATTAAATACTTCTGTAAAAATTCGGAATTAAAACAAATTTAATATCAAACTAAAAATACGTATTAAATCTAGAACCAGCGCAATATGAAAATGTACAAGTACAGATAAGATGGGAGGAAAATTTAATAAGTCTGACTGATCAGTGACAGGAGAAGAAGTGCAGAACAACACATAGCCTTTAACAACTGCATCCAACTTCTGGAGCGAATCGTGGAAGATACAGATGCACTATTGTATCACACTAATTCAACAAATAAAACATAACTTAACAGTATCCTCAGAGTTTTGGAGCGACTGTATTGAAACTCACACTTCATCAGTCACATCTTTTGGTTTTGCCCAATCCTGAAGACATTCTGGGAGAAGATAATTAAAGAAAGTGAAAAAATGATTAAACAGCCTTTTGTTTTTGGTTTAGAAATATGAATTATTTGGCACAATGCCAACAGAAACTACATTTCTTTACTGAAAATCATGAGGATGACTACATTGAAACTTAAAACTAAATTATGGTTTTTTAAAAATCATGTCTAGTTATACAAGCCTGAAAGGTATGATATGGAAAAGTTAAACGACGGAATTAAATACTTTGAAGTTAATAGGGAAATTACAACTATATGAAAAAAGATGGAGAACATTATTTTGAATTTGTAGAAATAGAGAGAAGTACAGTAATTTCTTTTATTTGGTTGTTGTTTTTATCGATTGTTTATGTTGTCTGTTCATGATTTGTGTCTTCTGTACGTTTTTTTTCCTTTTTTATTGTAAAACATTTATTGTCTGTAGAAAATGTCATCTCTGTGTCCATGAGTATCTTTACTTATTCAGTCACAAATATTGAGTCAATTCTTTCAAGATGAAAATACCAAGCGCAGAAAAGAAAGACTGAGGGCTACAACTTGATTGAGAAAAGGGACATAAAGGAAAGGAGAATAGATGTGAAATAATACAACTGTTTTGCGTTAAGTGCTTCTATTATATCTTCATGATGACTTTTTGTTTATAATAAACCGAAATCCCTTCAGAAGGAGTCAGCGATTTGGTAAGGTTCATCTTCGCCCGTCGTGTAGTTCTCGCGAGATTTTACGAGAGGATAAGTTGAGGGAACATGGCGACGTCTAATTTGCTAAAGGTAGGACCCACTTCAATTCAATTATGTGTTTTAACGCTCGCCGGAGCGCTTGTCACTTGTGCATTGCAATGTCGGCGTTTAGCTCTGACCTTAACGAACAGCGCGCAGCACCTGTGCGCGGCTGCGCTGTCAGCGTTGACTTCAGCAGAGAGCAGTTAAGTTATATCTGGCTAACATTAGCTAAGTGCATATCAGTGATTTTTAGCTAAATAGAATAGCTACAACACAGCTAAATGTGAAGGAAAGAGGCAGACACGGGGGAGACGGAGAGACAACGGGACCGATAACGGGTGGGAGGCATATCGTCAGCTCAGCCTGCGCTAAAATATAACTCTAGTCTGTGTATGCGCTAGCTACAAAACTCATATCATCAGTCAGTCAGTGGCTCAGGGGGCTGTAGCTGGCCAGCCTCTTGACAGACATGCTAAAGGCTGCCAAAGCCAACTGTCGGAGGAGTTCCTCTGCATTGAGTGAACCGTAATCCTCTGCTGCTATCTCGCTAGCCAAGCTCGGCTTTACAGGAACCCATGGCACTGTCCCCAATTCAGTAATAATTCAAATAGTCAAGCCGAGGCACAGGAGTGGTGACACATCAGCCAGGAGTCACACACTACAGCTGTGTACCGGTTATAGAAGATGTCACCGCAGTCAAAACACGAGTCTTTTGCAAGGGAAAAATAACAAATGTACATGCTGGACACACGGCAATGCCTTAACATGCATGTAAGCGTGCCTATCAGCTATCCCCGCCTCGGCTCTGTTGTCTCTCACATTGTATCAACACGAGAACATTGGCACACTTTCACACACACTTCCAGTCACTTTCATGTTCCTTCTGGTTAATGTTCACATCTGGTAGAACATGATCTAGCAGTTCAGCCCCGTTTTAGCTAAAATATTTAGTCCCTTTCCCTTTTCCTTTTCATGTTTTGCACCGAAACGTTTGCTTATTTTTTTTCAGAAATCTACTGCAGGGAACCAATGTAAATCGAAGGCTCGTGTAAATCCCAATAAACATGACATTGTAACAACAAATATGAGCAATGATTTGCATCTCAAACACTAGCAGTATAATACACATGGAATGTTGATTTTTAAGAAAACAACAAAAAATGTTAACAATAACAATATTATTTTCATCCAACCGTAAATGAAGCAGGTCACTGTTTACTGAGAGTGGATTACCATCAATTATCGTTTCAAGTTTTGCAACACAAGCAGACAGTTGTGAAATATATTAGTATAGTATAGTATTTTTTTTTTTTTTTTTTGCCAAACCAGTTTTACTTTAACATAAGCTGCTGTAACTCTCCTAGCACTCTGAGCGCATGGGAAAATGACATATGCCCTCGGATACAACCCTAAAACAACAAGTGTTATAAATAATTTTTATTCCTTAAAAAAATAAAATACTCCATGGCCCACGGTTGTACTTAATTGTTGACCCCTGGTTTAGACCTGTCATGTGTACTTACACCACAGCCTGCTGACTTTTGTCCATACCCTAAACCCTGAAATTCAGCAAATATCCAGCACATTAAAACGGGAACTCCACTAAATTGCAGATAAAAGTCATGGTGGTACCAGTCAGCCTTTGAAAATAGTTGCATAATGTATTCTCCTGTGGATCTGGAGGGGAGCTTTGTCATGTCTGAAAAAGGATGATGTCAAAAAGATGATCTTAGCTTTGGTCAGGAAACTACAAAATCATAATAGAGAGCCCGTGTTACAAATTACACACATGGAGTTTGAAAGACATTTGCTGTGTCCCCACTCCATAATACAAAACAGCTCTATATAATATGTACTGTTTACTTAATGTACTATATACAATTTTTGCTCTTAGTATACTAGAAAAAAACATCCTTAAGCATTATATACTTATTTTATACTTTTATACTTAACAAAGAACGTTGTGCCTTCAGACATTAATCAAACTGCAACTAAAATAAAAATTTATGACAAAAATTCAAAGTTATTTTTTGTTTTTCTAAGGTGTTCCTCCAGCTGTTTTACCACCATTCACGTTTAGTTTTATGTTTTTGCAGCCAAGAGCAGCTCCATTTCCTTTGTGCATTGCATTGTAAGAGAATAGTTAGCATCGAGAGCCCCATCAGAAGTCAAGGGTGTTTTAGTTTGCATACTGACTGTGTTGAGTGTACTTTATCACTTTTCATTTGTAAACAGACTACATTCTAAAAACTACTTAGAATTGATGTGTTGTATTTAGTTGGGACACAGCTATTCACATTAACCAGGCAGGTGAATGAAAAGATGCTGTTGGTTAGCTGACATTATGGGTAATGTAGGATCCTTTTTTTTTTTTTTTTTTTTGGAGCTTGGCCCATACTATGCTAACAAACTCAGGATATCTCAGATTCTGTCTCAGTCTTGGCCTTTTCTGTCTCTTGAATCACTGGAGTACTCCTTTAAGCTACTTTAATTAACAATTAACTATCAACTTTTAATTTTATTTTAACTTTTATTGCAGTGTAGGGCTGAAGCAAACAGTTGTTTACATCATCATTTAGTTTGATAATTATTTTCTTAGTTAATTGATTCGTTTTTGTGTTGAGGTAAAGTGATGGACACTATGTGGGATTGTTTGATTTCTTTTCACTATAAGAACTTAAAAAAAAATAGTCAAAATCTCCTAAAGCCCATGGTGGCAACTGCTGTTTGTTTTGTCCAACCAACAGTCCGATACCCAAAGATATTCAATTACTTAACACAATTGTGAAGGTAGACCTGGTTAACTCTGGCATTTTTGCTTGAAAAATACTTAAACAATTCATAGATTTCCAAAATAGCAGCCGATTAATTTTCTGTCTTCTGCTTAATTAACTAATTGTTTTAGCTCTACCCTGGGTTGAACTAACCGCCTAATTGGGCCCCGAGGTAAAAATTTGTTATTCGGTCCGAATGACCCAAACTATGCATGGAAGCTTAATTATTTCCCCAGTCACCCAGAAACCAACCAGTACTCTTAAAGCTTAAATGATTAGTTGATTAATCAATTACTCAACTGACAGCAAATTAATTGGCAACAATTTTTATAACTGATTGATTGTTTCAGTCTTTTTTTTTTTTTTTTTTTTTAAGCAAAATAATTTTGAGAATTCACCGGTTCCAGCAACTCAAATGTGACTATTTGCTAGTGTTTCAGTTTTCTATGATAGTAAACAAAACATCCTTGGGTTTTTGAAAGTTGGTTAGACAAAATAAGAAATTAGAATATGTTATCTTCAGAGAATAAGGATGAAAGCACTATTTTCTGACATTTTATTTACTGACCAATGAATTCATTATTAAAGAAAATAGTTGTTGCCCCCCTGGAATTTAGGGCCCCTGTGCACTTGCCTGCTTTGCTCAGTTGGTTTTCTAGCCTCGGCTCTACCCCAGAGTCTATCCATTAAAACATACGCTGGTTGTCAGTAGCAACTAGATTGCAGCTATTTTAAAATGTAAAATTTTTCAGAAATCATGGCTGCTGTGTGATTTATACAAATGGGGGTCAAATGAAAGGACAAACCAGCGTTAAGTGTCAGAGTAAGGTGCTGGGTAAGACACAGCAGCTTCTGAATCCCGCCATCGATTCTCCAAGCCTATGAACTCTAAGGGAGGGATGAACACCGTTTTTCCGAAAGATATTCCTTCATTTGGTGTTTTGATGATGATGATGATGGAGAGAGATGTCTAACATGTCCCCCCTGAAATCTCCCATAGGTGTTCAGTTGGGTCGAGACCTAGTGACTGTGAAGGCTGCAGCATATGAGTCATATTATACTCATGAAATCATTCACAGCCCTTGTGCCTGTATGGAAACATCTACATTTCTTAAATTTCTCCGCATTTCTCTACTCACTGATTCAGATTTTCCCTTCAGTTTGTCTCCCGTCTATGTGTGCCAGATTTATCAAAAAGAATCCAATCAATCAGTTAATAGTCTGGAAAAATGCTCTACCACCACAAATGCACTGCACTCCTTGGTGACTTGGGAGAATTCTACTTAAATCTAATGTACAATCACGACAAGTAACCACAGTAGAGTATCAACAATTAGTTCATTAATCAGTTAATGCCTCGACAGAAAATTTATTGGCAACTATTTGATTAATCGTTTAAGTCAAAAAGAAAGACATTTGGCAGTTGCAGCTTCTCACATTGGAGAATTTCCTTGCTCAGTGTTGTCGTAAATTAAATGTCTTTTGTTTGGACAAAACAAGACATTTGTTTACTTCACCGTCAGCTCTACAAAATTGTGATGGCCGTTTTTCACTGTTTTCTGATGTTTTATAGGCCAAATGATTAATCGAGAAATTAATAGGCGGATTAATCAAGCCCTAAACCAAAAGAGGAATAAACACATTAATCAGTCACACAATAAAAATTATGTACACAGAAGCTCACTAGACTGCTCAGTGAGAGTCTACCATAGAAGATTACTATATTTAAGCATTCTCAATACAAAATGATGTTTCTCTTACTTTTGTTGTGTTGTTTCTTTGTGATTATTTTTTGAAGTAACACTTACTGTTTAGGGAAATAGCCCAAAAGGTTTGTTACAGTTTTAGTAAACAAAAAATTCCAAGATTGTTAGAAGGAGTTTGGACCAAGTGTAACTTTGTACAGGAGAAATATCAGTTTGTAATGTTGAATTGTAACGAGCGATAAAAATCTGTTTTGCTCTAGTGTTGTCAGCATTTCACATTTTTGATTAACCAGTCGTACCTACTGTAAAAATTATGAAGAGTTTGAATCATGCAGTTTGCTTTCCTCCTGCGTGTTTCCAGAACAAAGGCTCCCTTCAGTTTGAGGATAAATGGGACCTGATGCGTCCCATAGTACTGAAGCTCCTACGGCAGGAGTCCGTCACCAAACAACAGTGGTTTGACCTATTCTCGTAAGTTTACCCTTATGCGTCTGCTTTCAGCTTTGGGACTGATACCCAGCAAAACAGGGACAGGTCACATTGTGTCTCCTCTTGGTTTCCACAGAGACGTCCATGCTGTATGCCTGTGGGATGACAAAGGTCCAGCCAAGATCCACCAGGCCCTCAAAGAAGACATCCTAGATTTCATCAAACAAGCACAAGCAGTAAGACTAGAATCATCCTGGGATTTTTGTCCTAGCATCTGTGAAATGAATCTGTTTCATGTCTAAACTACATTCTTGGTGTTCTCTCATTTCCTCATTTGTCCACTTAATTTACATCCTATGTGTTTTAGCACTTAGACAGAGCAACTCCAGCATGTGCTTATACAAACAAATGTTCAGTGTCATTAAATAACTCACAACAATTCCCAGAAAAGACAAAGTTGTTGCTGTTACTAACAGGAACGTGTAGGTATATGTAAATATAGTTAGCTGGCCAGCTAGTTTGTAGTTGTACTTTGTAAACAATGAGTTGGTTGTAATATAGCCTTTACTGAGGAAAAATGGTTGCTTTGCATTCTGGTCTATTGAGGCTGCTATTGGTGGTGAAAATAGTGTTTTTGTTGCTTGTATGAAACATTTCCACGGAGTTTCTCGGGCATCATATGGTAGAAATAAAAATGATGTGGAAATCTGCGTGAATGAATTGATAAATGGAGCAAGCAAATTGATAAATTGAGGGGAAAAATATTTGGAGGAGCACTCAGTCAAGGTGCCTTCATGGGAACAATACGAATTTCAATATGGACGTCGAATCTTCAGAATAAAAGCAGCAGTGGGTAAGATAGCGTCAAGGTAATGCCATTTGTTATTTATACGAGCTGAATGATACGCTATAACATGACACTATAACACACGTCCTTCCCTTAAGCTGCATATAATACAGTGACCATCAACCGGCCTGAACTATGAATTTTAAACTTTTTAGCATCAATTACTGTGCTGGCAAACAAGTAACGGATTTTGTTGCTCGTTTACCGCTGTTGCTTTCTGATGCTCACCATCATAAACTATTCTTCTCGCCTAATTTCTGTCAGTCTGTGAGTTACATTCTGCACGTGTTAATCAACCCTGTCCTGTTTCTCACTCTTTCTAAGCGGGTGCTGAGTCACCAGGATGACACAGCGTTGCTGAAGGCCTATATAGTGGAGTGGAGGAAGTTCTTCACACAGTGTGACATCTTGCCCAAGCCTTTCTGCCAGCTGGAGATCACTCTGATGGGCAAGCAAGGAAGCAACAAGAAGTCCAACGTGGAGGACAGCATCGTTCGCAAGGTGAGGAGGATTAGGAGTGGGCAAACAAAGAGTTAACCTTTGTTTCTTGGGTTTTTTTTTTTTTTCTTCCTTTTTCCCCTCTGTGACTCTGTGAATCATCCTCATCTCTGTCTCTGTCCTCTCTGTGCAGCTGATGCTGGACACATGGAATGAGTCCATCTTCTCCAACATTAAAAACAGGCTACAAGACAGTGCCATGAAGCTCGTCCACGCTGAGAGGCTGGGAGAGGCCTTTGACTCCCAGCTGGTCATCGGAGTGCGGGAGTCCTACGGTGAGAAACAGTAACACAGGTCACCTTATTGTTCCGGTATCTGAACACAGAGAGGCGTATAGGCCCATGAGTGCATTCTTTGATGCGTTCACTATAGATTTATTTTTCTCTGAATCAGAATCTTTGTCCAGAACCAGACTTCTGGTTGCAAGAAGGTCACATTAACTTCAACTCCTCCCCCTGTAATTTTTTTTTTCATGAGGCACTGTGTTCCCCATCTTTATTCTTTTGTTTTGTGTAAGGATGACTAGTGATATTATACGTGTACAATAAATTGAGATAATTTTAATAATTAACTTTATCAGACTAACCTACATTTCTTAATTCACTGTACTGCAACTCTGTTAATTAATCAGTATGACATTTAAGACCTTTTCAAAGAGGTCACTTTTGACATGAAACTTATCATGTAAAAAGTTACCACTGCAAATCCTTGTGAACTCCGCGGACTCCCAACTTTTATCGAGTTTAACTGAAAAAAGTTTCCTGCTCTTGCAGTTTTCTCAACCACCATGGCCCTTCCAGCTAAAGTAATTGCAGGTGTCATAAATAATGGTGATGTTTTATAAAATGTAAGTGTGGGTATGTTACTCCTTCAGTTTTGCAGGTCAGTGCATAACTTGTGTACCTTCATAGTGAAAACCTTCCATGTTTTGGCTGAGGGGTTTGAGGTGCACACCATGTAATCAGAAACAGTCCAGGGTGATTCTGGTTTTGGACCTTTTTGTTTTTGTTGCGTGCCCTCTCTCCTCATTTCCTGTCTTTCTCTGCTTCCATTATGCCAGGAAAAAAAAAAAAAACAAAAAAAAAAACATTTTTAACAGGAAACTAGTTACCTCTAAAGCAGGTGTTGGTACATAGCAGTGGCACAATGATTTGGTGTGCCCTTGACATACTGTGACTTCAACTTCAGGATCTCAATATGAGTCTGAAGTATTTTTATGCATATGTTTCACGTATACTTCTGCTGTATTCAGCTATTCACATTAGATGACACATCTTGTAGTTACGTGATGAATGTGTCACTCTTTAGAATTGGTGCCACCATCATAATGTTTTCTTGTGAACAGACAAAGTTAAGTTTACATTGAGTGTTGGTGTCAACTGTGCTGAATGCATTTCCTTCCCTACAAACACATTTTCAAAACATTTTTTTTAATTTTTTATGATGAATTCTGCATTTTTTTTTTTTTCTAGCTTGCGGTCTCCTTCATTGCCTTTGATAGTGCACTGCTCACACACGTGCATGCGAGTCCCATTGCGCTTGCACGATACAAACAAAACGGTGACCCACTCATAAAAACCCTGCTCCATGGCACTACCAGGGGTCAAAAAATTCACAGGGTAAATTCGAGTTGTGGCAAGTCCCTCAGATGTTTGGTTGTGAAGTCTAATTTCTTTTTTCTGCTACTGACTGAAGTGTCTTAAATACTGTATGTTGAACTCTTAAGATTTTACATCTCCCTGCATAGTTCAGCCGAGGCGGGTAGCTCTGCCTGGCCCACTGCACTTTGTCTTGACTCAGACGCTTGTTGACCTCTCCATATCTCTTTGTGATTGCACCGTACATTTTTCTCCGAGCAGTGAACCTGTGCTCCAACCCAGATGACAAGCTGCAGATCTACAGGGACAACTTTGAGAAGGCATACATGGATTCCACAGAGAGGTTCTACAGAACACAGGCACCCGCCTACCTCCAGCAAAATGGGGTACAAAACTACATGAAATATGTGAGTATGAGTCATAGATGTATTTAGAGGCCCCGAAACCTTATTTTCTCGCTATGAGTTGGATCATAGACGGACACAATATTTTCTGCCTGTTGATTAATTATGTATCTCACACTGCTGATTAACATTTTTTTTATAGCCAGCCTCTATCCAAAAATGGAGAATAACAATGCCATAAAGATGAGACATTGAATAAATTTTTATGTATTCCATGTATTCCCTCTTTTGATGATCTTGGCAACTTTCTTACTCAGACGAAGCTGATGCATTGCGTCTGTTTAAACACAGCATGTTCGGTTTCTGTGTAGAAACAGTCACAGCTCGTTCAAGCTTTAGTACGGTGTGTATATGAAGTTGGTCAATTGCTAGTCTGTGAAGATCAATGTCAAAAGAGGCCTTTTTCTGAGAAGTAACTCTCAAAACAGAATATTTTTAGATGAAGTTTGAAAACGTTTTTCTATGAGAGATAATTAACCCACTTGTGGAATCGCATCAGTTTCATTTATAATGTTCTTATGACACCCTTTTAGATTGTGTTTCTGCTATAAACATGTGTGCCCTGGACACTGTGAAGCCCCAATCCAACAGGATTACCATTGCAGGGGGAAGTGGGGAATAAAACATTCACTATGCCCCTCGGTAATTTAACTCATAATTCCAGAGGACATTAGCCATTGGGAAATTACAGGATATTGTCTGTAATAAACATGGACATCCCACTGGACAAAGACAGAGGCCCACCCATAAGGGGACACAGTAGAGTTCAAGGGGAGGGGCGGAGGGAGAGACGTGAGGCAAATACCGCGTGAGGTGAAACTGAGACCTACCTCAGACAAACTTTGACACACAAACATGATAAGTCAGTGGGACTTACACTTCCCGAGGATATCATTATCACAGATGTCCATCACAAATCGACCTCCATAAATCAAATAACAAATCATAGAAAAGACTTCAGAACTTGGCTGAGAATAGTCAGGTTTTTAAGTTTTCTGTCGTATCAGAGTTATCCGCTGATAATTGTCTGTACATCCATGGGTATTTTTGCAAACATGAACTGTTAATAGCTATTTCAGCAAACAAATATAGACTAAAAGGGGGCTCAAATGAGGATACCAGTACATACCTGTAGCTGACGTTACAACAGCACATTTGCTCATTTGCTGGGCTCTTTCTCTGCTGATGGCTTTAATTGTTTCTGTCGTTACATTGGTTCCCAAATAGACCCTCTGTATATGTCTATGCTGACATGTTTCCATCTGTCAGATTAGCAAAAACATCGACATGGGATTAAAATCACCGACCAGCGCAGGCAGTGTTAAAATGAACTCCCTCCCCTAGAGAAAGACGGTGAATCCAGTCTGAATCGGGGTTAAGTCATTTATATGTTTCAAATTTCCACGACTACTCAGGCAAATCACAAAAAAGTACAGTGATAAGACAGATGTTGGGAGTCTGTGATAATTTTAAAGGTCAAATCATTTTGTTTTGTTGGTTGCTAATGTGTGAATGGTTGTATTTACAGTCAACTAAATTTTTTTTTTTAAATTAGTTTTTTATTTGTAATTTTCTGGTAGAGAGGTGCTGTAGCTTGTCTTCTGGGGCTTAACATGTTCATTTTTCACAACAGAAACAGATACTTATGAGATTGGTGGGTTTTATGAGAGAATCTGCCGAGTATTTTATGTGAAATAAATGTGTGTAAATGTCATAGATATTGTAAATGTGTGCATGCTTTGATGTGTATTTTCACCAGGCTGATTCAAAGCTGAGGGAAGAGGAGAAACGTGCACTGCGATACCTGGAGACGAGACGTGACTGTAACTCTGTACAAGCAGTGAGTAGTACACATCAGGATGGCACATGTAATTCTGTAAACAAATCTACATTTCATTCATTTAAAAAAAAAAAAAAATGGATCTGTTTCTTCCAAACTTAAACCCCGTGGTTTTGTTTTTATAAATTTTACACACCGACTTCTTCAGTCTCCACATATTTGTGCTTTTTTTCAGTTTTATCTTTTAGGCATATATATATTTTTCAGCAGGGATATATACAGTGAATATATAAATATTTGTCCTATTTCACACTATTGTCGGTCTACCCATATTTCTCTTCTTTTCGCCTCTCCACTTTTCATCTCACTCTCAGAAAAAACAAAAAAAATTCCCAAAATGTTCTTTAAATAACAATGTCTATTTCTTTCTCATTATACTGCACATACAGTAGCTCTCATGCATTTCTACTGAATCGTTTCCCCTGTGTTTATCTTCTCAGTTAATGGAGTGCTGCGTCAATGCGCTGGTAACATCATTCAAGGAAACCATCTTAGCTGAGTGTCCAGGCATGATCAAAAGAAATGAGACAGAGAGTGAGTACGGCAGGACTGCTCTCACCAAAGGCTCAGCCAGCTCAGGTTTGCACCAGGAAATAGCCCTGACCAAACCTTCTTGTCCAGCATCTGAACGCCTGAATGACATTCGTGTGTGTTTCCACCACTCCTCTTAAATCAGTATGTGATGTGACACTGAGGATAGTCTGGGGGTATCCATGCTTGAGTCGACCAGCCTAGCTAATACCTAGGAAATCTGACTGAGTGAGAAGCTTTCAAACCGCGAGCCGCACCTACCCAGAGGGGCGCAGGATAGTTGAAGAGGGGCACGGAGGGAGAGGCGAGAGTCAAAGATATTGCATGAGGTGAAAGGGACAGGAGCGTGCTGGTGTTATAAAAAAAAAAACTGGAAGTTAGTTATTGTGGTTTGGCTGCTGATTTGGCCTGTTTATCAACACAGCTAGTAGTCGGACCAGCAGCACTGGCTTTGACACACAGCTCATGGAGGCAGTTCAGGTACTTTAAAACACTATTGCCACAGTGTACGTCAAAAATCATACTCCTACTCTGAGTCATAACTCAGTCAAATCTAAACACATTTTGGTTTTGATACACATTTCTTTAATTTCAGTCTAACTTACTATTCCATAGGACATTATTATCTCAGATGGCCATTGTGTATTAACATCCATAAATCTGCGCTTTAAGGTGCTTCTTATATACTCCAGAACTTGCCTGAGAATCATCACATTCTTAGAGTTCCTTTAGTATCTTATGTTCAAACTAATTCACTCCTTGCTATTTTAAGAGCTAATGGATATACCTAAGATTGTAGTAGTTTTCCCATTTTTTTATGTCAGCTTAATTTTAAGCGCCTCTCTCAGATTAAGCAATGCAGATGTGATAAGAGTATCAAAGTTTTTGATGCTAGTGCCGGTACATTTCAGTACAAATTCCAAAGCTTTTTTTGATACCTTACTTTTAGAAATGTTTTGAATGAATGAGCATATATTTATAAGATTACGAATCTGAACAGAGACACACTGCCAGCTTTTTGGTACTTGACAGATTTTGGGACACATCTCTAGTCTACCAAAAAAAGGGTTGAGGTTTTATATGTCTAGGTGCTGGAATCATGCCCTACTTTCCATTTGTCAGACCTCTGTCCACTTTCCTTGTGGACTCTAATTGCATTTAAGTTTAGATTCACACATCACAGATGCTTAAAATCCACTTGGACTTGGAAATGAACTTATGCAACATTATGGTTATAATAACAATGATAAATGATCTTAAGATTACATTTTAAGTATAAATTGAAGAGCATTTTTATAATGGAGACTTGAGCTCGGTTTCTGCGCCGCATTAACCACCCATCATTATTTGTTAATGTGTGCGTGTGTGCGCGTGAGCGTGTGTGTGTGAGAGAAACCAGGTCTGCTCTTGCAGTGGACAAAGAGCATCCACAGTAATGGATTTTAAAGCAGCCCATCCTCTGCTCCTTTTATAAAATGCAGCTGCCAAATAAAAGCTTGGTATTTAAATACTGCTTACACTACACAGTAGAGTTAATATATATGGATTTCTTTTTTAATTTAATATATGAAATATAAAAAATGAAACAAAACAATAAACATTCATTTCATTGAATACTAATACTCACCAGTCTGTGCAGCATCATTCAGTTTTAGTCAACAGGTTTTTGTCTGGAGTGTCTGTGTAATTGTTTATAATCTGTCTTTAGCAGTTACACTGACCACTAGTTTACTGTGGACTCCCTCGAAGCTCAGAGTCCTACTGTAGCTAGAAGTGATAACGTTGCTTTTTCCTCCTCCACAGAGTTGCATCTGATGTTCTCTCTGATGGACAAAGTGCCCAGCGGTATCGAGCCCATGCTGAAGGACCTGGAGGAGCACATCATGAGCGCCGGCCTGGCTGATATGGTGGCCTCAGCAGAGACAATCACTTCAGTAAATGTCACACACTCACACACACAAACACGTGCTGAGGAGGGTGGGAAATTAACAACCGTTGGATACAGTTGAATCCCCTTTTATTGCAATCTAATATTGTTATTTTCAAAGTTTTAGCCGTCTTTTTCTATCAGCTATGATAACATTGTGTTCACCAAAGTAATTGCTGACATCTGGGAATAAGGTGACATTACTACAATAAGCAGCCAGATGATCAGACATGCTGTAAACAAGCCAACGGTTTAGCCAGATGATCTAAACAAGTGATTCCCAACCTTTTCTGTCAGACACACCCCCAGCATTTAGCTTACATTTTGTTTATCCATCAATCTAAATCTACTTTAACTATTTACTCATTAATCATTTACTCATTAACTGCTAACCATGTGTCGATAAGTTGTAACTATTTAACTTATCTCTCTTTCTCTTCCTCTCTCTCTCTCTCCCCTATATATATATATATATATATATATATATATATATATATATATATATATATTTTTTTAATTCAAAAAAATTGATTGCCTGACTGCTCGTTCGTTGCCTAGTCAGACTTCTTTTTCCCAGATTTGTTTTACTAGAATCATTGTATTTCTTTCGCTTTGCCATATCTATCCTTTAAAATTGGCCAATAAATGGACTGCACTTACTATATAGTGCTTTTTTTATCTAGGTGAACAGATTTGCAATTTGACTCTCATTCACACGGTCACCCGAGAAAGGGACATTAGGGCTTGTTTTAATAGCTGGGTCTTAGGGTTGTAAAACTTGTATCATTAATACTTCAATTTTGAAATCCACTGTGTCCAGTTAATAAAAAGAGCTGCTGGTTTAAATAATCTTAAATCAGGTGGATCAGCTAATGTGAGGTGCGGTTGAAAGCTCTCAAAAAAAACTAGTTTGTGTGTCTTGAGTTAGAATTATTTTGTCATAATACTATTTCCAAAATTTAAGAACGGAGTTTCACATTCATCATATTACTTAGTTACACCACCTTTGTTGCAGGACTCGGAGAAATATGTGGAGCAGCTGCTCACCTTGTTTAACCGCTTCAGTCGACTGGTGAAAGAGGCCTTTCAGGACGACCCACGCTTCCTGACAGCCAGGGACAAAGTGAGCTCAACTTTTACTTACATGTCCATTAACAGTGCGGTGCGATTGAAAGATGCATTGTCAGAAAATACGTTTTCAAACCTGTTTTTCAAATTCCTTTACAGGCATACAAAGCTGTTGTGAATGATGCCACTATATTTAAATTAGAACTTCCCATGAAACAGAAAGGGTAAGAGATGCTCCCTGGGTGAGATTCAGCTTTTGATGTGAATGGTGAAGGAAATCGTGCCTGACTACACTCGTCTTTTTCGCACCTGTGTTCACAGGGTTGGGCTGAAAACTCAACCAGAGTCCAAATGTCCAGAGCTGCTGGCCAACTACTGTGACATGCTCTTGAGGAAGACCCCACTGAGCAAGAAGCTCACCTCTGAAGAGATTGAGGCAAAGCTCAAGGAAGTGGTATGTCTCAGGGAGCCTTCAAGTTTTGTTTTTTTTGGTTTTTTTTTTGTTTGTTTGTTTGTTTTCTTGTTGTTGTATTGTGGTTATTAGCACACAATCATGCAGACATTTTCAGAAGCCGTTGAAAGGCGGAAAAGCAGTTTAAAAGAGGTTAAAAAAAAGCCCTCTGATAAAAAGCAAGAGTGGACGACCTTACTAATATGTACTTACTAATATGCTTTTCAAAATGAAGGTTGGAATCACACCAAGGTTTTTGACACAAGGCTTAGTCTTGTTGGAAGAGGGACTAAGTGAGGACTGTAATTCTGTGTGCAGATTGTCAGAGCCTGGAGAGCCTTGTGGTTCTTCCATAGAGGATTTCAGTTTCCAGAGGATTTCAGTTTTATAAGAATTAAACTCAGACAAGTTAGCAGACATCTGCCTTTGAGGCAGAAAAAGACCCATTTTCACCGTGCATGCTGCACTGGGCACCCGTGTCTGTTGTATCAAACAGACAGGTCAGGTCAGGTCAGGAAAATACCAATTTCTCCCAATGCTGCTTGATCCGGTTGTAACACAGCCACAAAAAAGGAGCCCTTCATGTAAAAAGGGATAGAACATCTGGAGACTAGGCTGCCCAGCATACTGTAACTCCAAACGCATGTCCACTCTTCACAGCACAAAATGCTCCCAAACATCACTGAGAAATCTGTTTGAAGCAGACGGCAGATTGTGTCACAGACAGACACAGACTGATCATTTATAATATCCTGTTAATTTATTATTCAGAGTGAAAAATTTGGCTATCGCTGGTTAAGAATTAAATTTTAAAATGGCAGTAGAATCCAAATTGTAGTGGTTCCTTACCAAAACTATTTAACTTTTTTTTTTTCCAATAATGATCTGTGTTCTCTTTTACAGCTGTTAGTGCTGAAGTACGTCCAGAACAAAGACGTGTTCATGCGCTACCACAAAGCCCACCTGACCCGTCGGCTCATCCTGGACATCTCAGCAGACAGCGAGATAGAGGAGAACATGGTGGAGTGGCTCAGGGTAGGGACCGGGTGGATGGCTGTGTGTGACGCGGAGAGGGAGCGAGTTTGTCATAGCAACATTTACTCTTCACTTCACTTTGATTGTAGCCGTAAAATAAGAATGAAATGACTCGAGACAGTTTTTCATTGCCTGTAAAAACTCTGTTTACTACTTTTCACTGCCACTGTCTACTGTTGTGTGATTTATCCTAACAGGAGGTAGGGATGCCAGCGGACTATGTCAACAAGCTGGCCAGGATGTTTCAGGACATCAAGGTGTCAGAGGACCTCAACCAATCTTTCAAAGAAATGCATAAACATAACAAGCTCGCTTTACCAGGTAGGAGGTACAACTATAGATGTGCAGTGATCAGTGCAAGTGCATCTCACTCACAACTTCATGTTCGTAAGTCTTCATCACATTTGAGCAGCTGCAACCAGTAAATATGTAGTATTTTTATATAATAAATCACTTAAATGGTTATCAAAATTGTCTGATTAATTCAAAGTAACAAAATAATCAATTTGATTCTTTTTGATCATCATATTGGTTAAAGGAATAGTTAGATTTTTGGAGAAAAACACATAGTTGCCTTTTTTGCATTTTGTTTTTTGTGCAGATTAAACAAATGAGCTAAAAGACGATCATTTAAAAAAAAAAAAAAAAAAATTACCTTTGGACTAGAGTTGAAGAAACGGGTCGATAAATTGATAGTAAATCCACAGACAATTAATTGCCTGTAGTTCTGATAACCGATTAATTGTTTAAGTCATTTATCAAATAATTGCTGATTCCAACTTCTCTAATATGAAGATTTTCTATTTTTCCCTGTTTTATATCACTGTGAACTGAATATCTTTTGTACTGTAAGACAAAAACAAGTAATTTGATGACATCTCCTTTGGCTTTTAACTTTCAGAAATTATGAGTATTTTCATTTTCTTTTTTCTTCTTTTTTTGACATCACATGGACAAAGCAATTAATCAGTCCTACTTTGGACAGTGCCAAGCTAGCTGTTTCCAGTCTTTATGCTAAGCTAAGCTAACCGGCTGCTTGTTCTAGCTTCCTGCTTTGCGTACGGATGTGAGAGTTGTATACTTCAAGGCTGTGATTCTGTGCAAGTTTGAGACGTTTATTCAGAAACTAAGATGTTCTTGTATGTTCCCCTGCAGCTGACTCTGTCAACATAAAGATCCTGAATGCTGGAGCATGGTCAAGGAGCAGTGAGAAGGTTTTCGTCTCTCTTCCTACAGAGCTGGAGGATTTGATACCAGAGGTAGAAGACTTCTACAAGAAGAACCACAGTGGCAGGAAGCTTCACTGGCATCACCTCATGTCCAACGGCATTGTGAGTGCAACAGATCTGTACAGGAAAACACACAAACACATACACACACTGTGGCAAGTGCCATGGTTCAATCCGTGGCAAAACTAAGGAACTAAATAAGAATGACACACAGATAAAATTAAAAATTCCTTTTACATCTTTTCTCTACTCATTTGCTGTGATTATTTTCTGCATCTGTCTGTTGGGCTTAAGTGCCAAATATAAACTCAAATCATGTTTAAAGCCACCAGTCAATATTTTTTTATTAGCAATAGCTCAAACAACTCGCTGGTAGTCACCCAACTCTATGGGGCTTTTTGGTCTCTTTTACTACTCATTGTTTTGGTTTTTTCCGCTCCACAAACTCCGCTTGGTCGACTTAATTTCCCATCGCAGCAGGAGAAGGGTCTGATAAACCCACTATACGCCCCCTGCCAAACAGCAGACAGAAAAAGATGGCGACTAGCTGGTGAATGCAGTGGAAGATTTAGCAGCTAAAGATCCAGATATTCCCCACAAGAAAACAGAGCTAATAGGAGAGTGATTATTGGACTGGCTTTCGTGAGGTGGACAGAATGAATGATACTGTCGTTCTGCATCTGCTGGATGTGTGAACAAGCTATTGGTTGCTAACAAGTTCACCATACCAATTTACAAGGTGACTATGCCAATCATATGTTTTGAGCTTGTTTAACTGACCTAAGCGTCATAACGATTTAATTCTTGGGTTGTGTGCATTTCTGTTATCAACAAGCCTTTTTCTACCTTTGTGTAGAAATCAAAGTAAGAAGTGTCCCTGAAAGGGCATTTTTGAGCATGACTTTTCTGCATGCTTTCACATGCCAGTAGCAGATTAGTTTAAATGTCATAACAGAGCATCCAATAAGAAAAACAATCATTTGAACCTAGATCATTTTATGTATGCCAGATTAGACTGGTATCAGATAAAAAGAGATTTTTTTTTTTTTTTTTTCATAAATCCTAGTGCATTGGAGAGGACATAATTTGAAAGTAAATGCTGGATTTTTGTCAGATATTTTCAGGGGTACGTACATACACATCATCCACCCAACGCCTACTTCTTTCAGTAAAAGATAAACATTTTTAAGTGGCAGGTCCTTTCTCCCACACCAAAACTCAGTATGTGTGATAGTTGCGAGCAGACAGTTTTGATAGAAGCCATGTTTGTTACAACTTTTACAGAATTTCTGAACAGATCATTTGAAGCTGCAATACTTGATTGAGTCCCAGTTTTGCTCTCTATGTGACAGAGCATGGGAAATGGAATAAATGTAATGTCCCTCTTTTCTCCAGATAACCTTTAAGAATGAGGTGGGCCAGTATGATCTGGAGGTGACCACCTTTCAGCTGGCGGTGCTGTTTGCCTGGAACCAGAGGCCCAGGGAGAGGATCAGCTTTGAAAACCTCAAGCTAGCCACTGAGCTGCCGGACGCAGAGCTGCGACGCACCCTCTGGGTAAAGGAAGACGTTGCAAAATAATCAGCAAGTTGACATTCATGAACCACAGATTTCATACACTGAAAAGCTACTTCTGTTACGTTTTGCAGTTGAGGTTGTTTGTTATTGAAGCGATTTTATTTATTTATTTTTTTCCTCTCTGTGAACCACCATGTTCTCCTCCGTCCTCCCAGTCTCTGGTGGCGTTTCCCAAACTGAAGCGGCAGGTGTTGTTGTACGACCCAGTGGTGTCTTCGCCCAAAGACTTTGCAGAAGGAACACTATTCTACGTCAACCAGGAGTTTTCTCTCATGTAAGGAACATTATGTTAAAGCCAGAATGCACAACATGCCTGTCTTTTCTTTACACATGTCCAATGAGCTTATTGGCTTTTGTTTTGAGTTTACAGGAATTTCAAATCAGGAATTTGTAACCAAAGAGGTGTTATTTATGCCAGTGGTCTTGTCATCAGTTTTCTATATCATCATGTTGTGTCTTGACCTAAATTCTATTATCCTCATATCCTAGTTTGAATGCCGGGTTTAACCAGTTGGGCAGTTTAGTCACAGGGAATCAAACCGTCCAAACCCTGATCACTGCTTTCACCTGGGTGTCTCCTCTGATGTGGGATCGACAGTCATTAGTCTAATTAATGTTAAAAGAATGAAGCTTTCCTGTTTTCTGTGTAGAGCTGTGGCAGCTTATTAAGCTCAGCAACAGAAGATTTTTTTTTCCCCAAACTAACTATGAAATGGAAGCAGTGTCTATCTACACAGGTTTTACTGTTACAGGTGTAACTTTGTGCAACGGTAACTTCTACCAACTTGTCACCAACATTGAACTTGGCCTCTTTTTGTAAAAATCCTCAACACGCAAACTGTGATTTGCATGAGATCATTTCCTCTCATGTTAACTTTGAAAAGTTGAGCTACTCAAAACAAAAGGCGTACTTGCAATCCATGACACGGCATTCTAGGACTTGCAAATTTATCTGCGGTGCTCCCAGATCACTTTAGTGCAACAAGCTCCTGATCATTGGTTGCTCATCTGGCCATAAGATGCCCCTGCTACCTTTTTAAAGCTGTGAGCCAGTGTTCGTGTGTTTCCACAGCAACCTACGCCACGTGGCTTTGTTGTTTACCACTTTTATTTCTATTTAATACAATTGCACAAACGATCCAGGCATCTGGACTTCCACGAGAGATATCAGAATGAAAATAACGTAATTTTAGGTGTTATTCGGTGTTTACTGTAACGTCAAATGCTTTGCACGGAACATCACATGTACAGCGTGCTCTGCAAAAGCGGTAGGCACTAAAAGTAAAGTGAGGGTGCTTTCAAAAATAATGCCATGAATAGTTTTTAATTTATCAGTTGACTTCATACAAAGTGCAGTAAACAGAAAAAACCTAAATCAAACCAATATCTGCTCAGATCCCCTTTTGCCTTTAAAACAGCACCAGTTCTCCTCTGTACACTTGTGCAGAGTTTTCCAAGGTATTTCGAAGGTAGGTTGTCCCAAGCATCTTGGAGAACTTGCCTCAGTTCCTCTCTGGATTTATACCGTCTCAGTGTCTTCTGTCTCTTCATGTGATCTCAGACTGACTCCATGATGTTGAGATCGGGGCTCTGTGGGGGCCAGACCATCTGTTGCAGGGCTCCTTCTTCTTCATGTCTCTGAAGATCGTTCTTTATGACTCTGTCTCTATGTTTGGGCTCGTTGTCCTGCTGCAGAATGAATTTGGGACCAAAAAGACTGATGGTTTTGTGTGATGGATAAGAATTTAAACATCTAAAGTGACTAAAACCTTTGCGCAGTACTGTATATCTACGTACACTAAAGATATGGAAGAACCACAAGGCTCAATCAAGTTTCCTGTACCTTTTAACCTCTAATTCAAAAACCTTTCTGTTTAACTTTCCAGAAAAAACTCAAAGGTTCAGAAAAGGGGGAAGATTAACCTGATTGGTCGGCTGCAGCTCACCACGGAGCGAATGCGAGAGGAGGAGAACGAGGGCATTGTCCAGCTCAGGATACTAAGAACACAGGTATGGAGATGAGCTCGCAGCATGCAGGTGAAGATACTGCTGGTCTCTCCTCTGTTATGTAACACCACATACTGTGAATAAATGTTATCATCTTCCATTCCCATCGTGGACTTTGAGCAGACATCTGTGGTTTTGTTTGTGTAAAGTCACAGGCTACAGTGTATTCGATCTGTCGTACGATAAGCTTCCTGACCCATTTTTCCCTTTCTTCCACACTTTTCTTTGCGTTTCCCCTGTCCAGGAGGCGATAATCCAGATCATGAAGATGAGGAAGCGCATCAACAACGCCCAGCTGCAGACGGAGCTGGTAGAGATTCTAAAGAACATGTTTTTACCACAGAAGAAGATGATCAAGGAGCAGATCGAGTGGCTGATAGATCACAAGTACATAAAGCGGGATGAGACCGATATAAATACCTTCATCTATATGGCGTAGCACAACACATTACGATGACTTGTGTTGACTTTGGTTTCAGTGGATCAGGCCTGATGGACACTAGAGTACTTCCAGGCTCCCGTCCTCTATTTAAAAAAAAAAAAAAAATAGAAAATGAAAAAAAAAATCCAAACTTGTGCAGGGAGGCATGAATTTAAGACTGAGACCTATTTTAAAAAAAAAAAAAGTGGAACTTCCTGCCTTAAAGTTGTACAAAGAAAAAAAGGAGAATGCGAAAGTTGCAGTGGGAGTCTGCACCAAGTGGTTATAACTGTTTTTAGTCGGAAGGAGTTTCCTTTGCTATCCAGATGAGGCTGTTAATTGTTAATGGTCTGTTTTTGAAGCCATGGTGTGTCATCTGGGCAGCTACTACAACGCTCCTGCTCAACGCTTGTGCAAGTCTAAAGGCATGCTGACAGGAAAGGTTGAGGAACTTGGGATCTCAAAATATCTGCAGTCCGGTTTTAATCCCTGTCAAACCCGGACCGTCTGAACCTTGAACAAAACACGGCCCCCTTCACTCAAAGGCAACGCTGCTTCGACCCAGCGAGTTGGTGTATCGCGGGGGCCCTGACGCTGTCGTGACTCCCTGCATTCATAGTTAAAGTGATAAAGCACCTAATCCGGACATTCAGTGTGTTTAAAGAGCCAGATAAGCACTTCACAGTTTGCAGGACTGAACCAGACAGAAACGCAGAGCCAACTCCAACCCCCGTCAAGCCTCTGTCCCGGGGTAAAAAAGGACAATGTGGAAAAAAATTTGCATATTGCTATAATTCAAAGTCCATTTCCCTCTACCAAATGTACCTAAGGACAGAGGTGGTGTTGGAGTTAAAATGGGAGCCCGGCTCATGTTTGCGAAAGCCCTCTTTTCTGCTGGAGGTCTGGGAGAAGAGGCTGAGGTCAGTATTACACATGGTAAATACTACAATTCAAAAATATAGGCGAGTGTACCATGAGATGTGAATAATGAGATGATTAAATAAACAGCACCTTATTATAAAACGACACGCTGGCTTGTCATTCATCGTAGTTCAGGCAAACAATTCTTCGTAATTATTTTTCTTTCAGGAGCTTTCAGGAAATGTTTTCTTAAAGGGAACCTCCACCAATTTTAAACTCAAAAGAATAGTTCACCATTTTAGTAAATACGCTTATTCACTTTGTTGCTCAGAGTTAGATGAGAAAATCCATAACCCTCACCCCTGTACTGTAATTAAGAAGCTGCAGCCAGCCGCCAGTTAGCTTAGCTTAGAGCAAAGACTTGAAAAAGGGGGAAACGGCTAGCCTGGCTCAGCATTTTTGAAGAATAAGGGCCCAGAGAAGACTCCATTATTAGTACAAAAGTAATAAGTACTTTATAGCATAATAGCACAGGGTTGGGTAAGAACACTGTAAGTACAAAATACAAGCTAGGCTGGAGAACCAGACAGACGGGTTATCGGTGTCTGAGAAGACGGGATCTGTTTGGCTGTGAAGGGAGATCCTGTGCAAAAGATGACACTGTTACACAGCAGTGTAACAGAAAAAAAAAAAAAAAACATGAACACTAACGGCTTGGAGTTTGTACAACAGATACAGTTGGGTATAATCCGTCGGCACCCTGCAGAGAAACCTTGTTTTGGTCACTTATGAAAGGTCACTTGTGAAAGACAAAATGAAGATCTATGAGTAAATCAAAGGCTTTGTTTGTTAGGCTTTTTATTCAGGACAAAGGGCCTCAGAAGAAAAATGTCCAAGTCTGAGTGGCTCAAACAAAGTCTACAAATCCACTGAAGGTCTGTATAGTGCCAGCCGGGAAGGACATACAGCAGACGTTCATAGAAGTTTCCCATCCAAGTTGAGGAGGTTTGGGTTTGGCCATCATTTGTACAGGGTCTTCACTCAGCTGAAGGTCAACTGTCCTCTTTTTCTGTCATCAGCCTCAGTCCCTTTTTAATTCTTTTTAAACTGAAGTGCACCCAATGAGACATAATGTCCTACAGTGTGAGTTGCTGAAAGGAAACCAGTGCAGTAGAAAAATGTTATCCCTTTTTACGGTAACCCCCCCATTTAGCATTTATAACCACTGTATAAATATTAAATAAATGGTCTATAACACTATAATGTAAATGTAAGCAGCTATTATATTAATGTACAGTATTCATCAACAAGTATAACTTCCTCTATGAAGATGGGTTTTTTTGGTTTATTTTTATTATTACTACTGTTTTTCAACACTTTATATCATTATCTGTTTATGGAGGAGCCTCCACTTCTGTGTGTGTCTCACGGGAGGAGTTACGGTTGTTGACATGCATTTCTAAACACTTATATCTGCTTACAGTTACATTATACTATGTTCTAAACCATTTGTCAAATGTTTATATACTGCTTATAAATGCTAAATAGGCAGGGTCAAAGTCAAGTGTTGCCAATTTCTCATTTTACATTTGGGCTAAACATTCAACCCTTTCAACTTTCTCCCTCTTGTATGATTTTTTGCTTTATCCCATTAACCGAATGAACGCTGCTCTTATTTCTGCCAGCATGTGGTTCAGAGGTGAACAGTAACCACATCAGCCGTCACCCTCGGAGACTAGCAGGATTCCTCAGTGCGGATCTTGACCTCTCTGGGGCTAATTCCACTAACTTCGGCTTTGTACCGTGACATACACATACGCTACCAGCCAACCTCTAGATGTTCAGAGAGGTAGACAAAAAATGATTGACATTAAGACATTGTTAACATCATGATTTTCCCCAAAATATGAATCTGCCATGTCAAATTACCGCCAGGCTAGCTGATCGGAATAACGTCTAGTTAGAAAAAAAAATGCTGGTGTGTGTTGAGGGCTGAAGGCTACAGTGTTAGAGGTCAGCCATGTGCCAGATAAACCCAAACACGTGCACAAACTCAAAAATAGAAAAAACAGCGAGAACCTCCTGTCATATAAAATAATATATTAAAAAAAAAACGAGAATAAGAGTTTGAAGCCGCGTCAGATTCTAAGGTCAGCATGCTAACATGTTGGTGTTAGGGATTTATAATGTTTACAGTGTTAACCATCTTGGTTTAGTGTGTTAGGATGCTATCATTTGCTAGTTAGCACACGAAACACAAAGTACAGCTGAGGCTGATGGAAATGTCTTTAGTTTGGCAGGTATTTGGTCATAAGCCACAGTACTGAACAGGAAGTTTTATTGGCTCTAAATGAAAAGTTAAGGCATCACCACGGTCATTACAGTTCATCCTGCGGAGAACACGAATATCATGGCAATCCGTCCAATAGCTGTCGGCACATTTCACTCTGAACCAATGATGTCAACCTGCTGGTGGCGCTAGAGAAAAAAAAAATTAGGGGATCAATAGGGATACATCGTCTGGGAACCATGAATGGCTGTACGAAAGTTTGTGCCAATTCATCTACTATGTTGTGATATTTCCCTGGATAGGTGAAAACTTTGACCGGCTGGTGGCACAAAGGAGAAAAGTCCCTCAAGATCACTAGAGTCATTAGAAGTAGGATCAATCCTCTGGGGAGCATGAATATATTAACCACATTTTATGGCAATCCATGTTATAGTTGTCCAGATCTCAGTCATAGCCAGAACATCCTGGTGACCTCGCAAGACGAGTAGAATTTATGCTCTGGGGACCATGAATTTCTGCACAAGATTTTGTGGAAATTACATCCACTAATTGTTGAGATATTTCAGTCTGGACCGACCGACATTTGCCGCCAGCGATGGCCGATAATAACCCACACCAATGGGGCTTAAAAAGGGGCAATATACTGGAACAAAAAGCTCAGTGAAATGATATTAAAGAACCACAGTTACTTATTGTACATCATCACCATGACAGCTTGAGCTTCAAGGCTTTTTTTTTCTCAGTCAGAACCCCTGTCACGGCCCCCTGTCAGTTCATTCACTGGATAAATGATATTTCCCTTCATTGAGACAGGAGCAGTGTTAAAACAGCAGTGGTTGACCAATAGATGGTGCCAGAGCAGCACTAAACCGGTGCAGCGCTGCTCTGACTAAGTAATGCAGGAACTGAGCAGCAGCTGTGCATAAACGCACCATCTCTGCATAAATGTTCAACTACAAGTGATCTCTCTTTCCCAAACTGTCTCTCTCCTCGTTCACCTCGGGCTCACTTAAGCTCATTTGGGTCCGTGTCACTGGCCCATAGAAGAAAATTTTGCCTCTTATGTTCTTGACTGTTGGTGTATTAGCTGTATGCTGCTCCTCAGTTGACTTTACTGAGTGAAAGTGCAAGGGAAGTTACAAGAAAGCCGTGGATATAGGCTTGTCAATGACATTACCCAGATTCCCATTTGCTACCATTCTGGCCTGCAATGACACACCATTTAGTTGTGATTCAGTTTGATTGATTGCATTTTACTGTAGAATCGTCCAATATTGGATTGATTGTTAATGCGAAGCCCGTAGCCCGAGACAATTCAAATACCAGCCTTCCTTTGGATTCCACACATGTATGCGTGGGTACAGATTATTGTGCAAGTGCGTTACAGACCCTAAAGATGTTTGTATTCTCTTCCATCACACAAAATCATCAGGGAGGCGTCCGATTGGTCCCAAATTCATTCTGCAGCAGGGTAACGACCCCAAACATAGAGACAGAGTAATAAAGAACATAGAACATAGCGGTATAGAGATAAGCCTGGTCAATATCAGCGCTAAATATCCGCTGTATCTATAGCTTCAATCCTAAACAAAAATGACGTGTATCTGCCTTCAGAAACAATTTGTCTCCACTGAGTTGCACTCAGTTGTTTCTGGAACTGAACTCAGCTAAGCCTTGGACCCGTATCGGATTAAATACCAGCGAAGACATTGTAGTGATCACACACTTAAATCAAATATTTAGTTAGAAATAAGGATTTTGTAAAGAATTTAAATAACTTTTAAAAAAAAAATCAGCTCCAAAGTTCAAAATCAGTTCTTAAAACTGTCAGATGTTAAGTCAAAAGACAAGTTTATGCAAGAGCTTCAAATGTTTTTATTTTATGTTCATTTATTCTTCTGCTCCACTACATCTCAGAGGGAAATGCTGTACTTTTCCCCTCACTGCGTTTATTCAACAGCTAGCGTTACTGATCGCTTTGCAAAACAAGATCTTACCAAAAAAAAAAATTAAAAAAAGCACGTTATCAGTTTATAAAACATGAAACTTTGTTGTTTTTGTTCATTTAAGTTTGTATTTGTTTTAACTATATAAACAAAAAATGGTGGGCAATGTCAATACAAAGTACCAATAATATATAAACAAACAAAGTCTTTTCTCTTCAGGGAGGTAATGGCCGTGGAAGTGTGTGCAAACAGGTCTTTGACTTTCAGTTCAATTCTGCTTTTGCTTCAAACACAGAAAGGCTCTACATTGTTCCTCATCCAACAACATGTTTGTAATTTAGGTTTGGAGCAGACATCACCAGGCCATCTTTCTGCGGACAGCAGGAACAATGAATATTGCGCTGTAATCTGTTTTTATAAAATAAAAAAATAAAAAAATAATCGTACAAAATAAAGATTTAAACTCACTGATCCAGGGGCGTTCATGCCAAATGTCCCAGGTTTCCACGTGCAAATAATAGTTCACACCACAACTGTCAAATTGTACAGCGTAACCTTTATTAAAAATGGTGAATAGTTTAATCAAGGTTAAGGCTCAAAGGAAAAAATAACAATAAGGCTGGCGTTGTTCTTTATTTTATCTTGTCTGTGGCACTCAGCACCAAGCCCATTTATTCCTAATGAAGACATAACTCGGGATCACAAGTATATAGTCTAATTTTTCATTTAAAAAGAAAAACAAAACAAAAAGGGACAAAATAATTCCCTAAAACAGCTGGGCACTGCAGTTTTTAGCAAACGTAAATAGTGCATCTGTTGGGGACTATTTTTAGCAGTGGATCAATACGCATTTGGTGCCCTAGTGAGTACGATAGGAGGGTGGTGTGTGTGTAAGCCTGACTCACAATGAACTCAATCAGTTCTTTGTTGGTTTTGGTCTTTTCGTGGGATTTGTTGACGATAAGAAAAATACTGAATACGACCAGATGTATTGTTACATACATAATGGTACCTTAAAGGCTACTAATGACACATCACATCGGATCATATTAATGTTCTCACACAGCCTGAGACTAGAAAGTGTATCTTGTCCAGAATCCAAAAGCTTCCTGCCCATATTATCCCGGCTGGTATTTGCATCATTGTATTTCTCAAACAACAAAATGTAGGATAAAACTTGTCTCATATTTTCAGTTATTTCTTCTCAGATGTCGACGTAATTAGGTGGATAGTTTTCTTAATTAAAGCAGTACGGCATCCCCTTATTTGTGACAAAGGAGATTACAGCAGGCCTGTTAGTTTAGCGCATGCTCAGTCTGCACCCCCCCCCCCCCAGGAGCCTGGTGAAGGCCACTTTCACGGACTGGCATAGGAAAGAGAAACGCTTCCTGTCCATACCTTCAAAATAAGACTCATTAGGAAGCTTGCAGACTGGGCTCCTGCCTTAATCGCTGGGGTTTTAAAATCGGATTCGTAACTCAGCAAGATCTGAGCACACAGACATGATACACGTAATTTTAGATTCAGTGGGATCTGCTGTTTAGGATTACATCACTGCTTTCGATGTCGATCGCGAACAAACCCACTTAGAAGGAAGACGCTGCCTATAACCACAGCACTTGCCCGGGAATCCTCACGTTTTAAGGTTTCCTTCCGTATCAAAGTAATGTATCAACGATTGTCAGTAAATTGAACGGTAGTGGAAGTGATAATAGCGAATTCGGCGCCCTTAATTTACCGAAATGTAAACAAATATAGGCTAAACCACGGGTCAAGTTGTAGCCCACAGCATAACTCACTGAATCCATGGCTGTTTCTTGTTCATATCAATGTAGACTTTTAAAATTTTTACCCTTTTATACGTTTGAGAAGACATGTGCTTTTTCGTCATAATTAACGTCCAGTGTATTTAATACCTTTCCTGTTTTTGAGTTCCTTGATATAACCACTAGGCCCATTATTATGTAAAACTGTAATTGATTGTTCGTCCACTAGGGGGCAGCAGATATGGCCATCTTGTTAATTTTACAGTTGCCTATTAAACATCAGAACGGGGGTGGGGGGTCTCAGTGACTTTGACCGTGGCATGATTGTCGGTGCCAGGTGACGTTGAGTTCAAGGAACGTCAGCGGCCTCCCCAGTCACCAGATCTGAGTCCAGCAGAGCCCCTCTGGGATGTGGTAGAACGGGAGATCGGCAGCGGGAATGTGCACCTGACGAAAAACCGCAGAACTTCCGTGATGCACGGTCATGACAACATGGACCAGACTCTCTGAATAAAACTGAAGATCAACACTACTCTAAACTGATTAACTTAAAGGTTTGACTATTGGTAAAACAAAACAAGAAATCAGAAGGTGGCCCTATTGGTTCCTCTGCACCAAAAAGTCAATTTTTCCCATTATATTTACAACATTTTCAATGCAGGACTTGACTTAACCAGGACTTTAACCTGTAATTTTTATTTATTTTTTCACAGTGTGGTAATAGTACTTCTACTTAAGTAAAAGATCTTGACACTTCCCCCGTCACTGCCTTGAGGTTGGGGTCAGGTTAAGCGTCTCAGAAGACGGCTGGTTGGGGGGTTAGGTTCATCTTTCGCTTCGGGCGGGAAACCAAACCAAAACAATGAGCTGAAGGAAGCCAAAACGCTGAGGGGAGCTGCCGGGTCCGGCGACATGTATCTACAAGCGGTTATAAAAGTGTCGGTTTGTGGCCGACATGTTTAAATAGCTCCGGAGGAAATCATTTTTTGAAATACACACCCGCCAACAGGAGACTTTTTTTTAAATGAATGGTTTTATTTTGACAATCAGGAGGATGAAGCATCCTGCCCCCACCCCCCCGGTCGGCTCCGCGGCAGCTTGACGCCGCTTAGGTGAGGAGAGAGAGAGAGAGAGGAGAGAGAGGAGCTCCGCCAGCGGACCAGGGAGAGCGCGGTGTGGAATCCCAGCATCCCCGCCAGGAGAGCGAGAGCCGGACCGGCCGGACCCCCCGGAGGAGGACCCGAGAGGGAACCACGTTGCCACGGGAGAGGCCTCCGTTCAGGTAACCGTGCCGGGAAACCGGTTCATTCTGCTCCTCCCGGGCAGGCAGGTGCCTTTTTTTTTTTTTTTTTGAAGCGCTGCTGCTGCTGCCGGAGATGGAGAGGCGGCGGTCGGCGAGACGCACGAAGCGGCTCGTTAAATCTCAGGAGATCCGTGATCCTATTACTTAGTCGCCGCGGCCGTCTGATATATATATATATATATATATATATATATATATATATATATATGGCTTCTGTGACCGGGTTTGTTGAGCCCGGGGGGGGCAGTGGGGGTGAGGGTGAGGGCGAGGGGGAGATGTTTATCGAAATACCGTATGGTACCGGATGGAAACGGGGCTGTGGGCTTTTACTCGGCGCATAAACAGCGGCAAATATCGGGTCACAGAGCCGCTGCTCCCGCTTTACCGTTTCTGAGCTTGTTTTCCCATTCAGCAGAATGCACGGGCGTTAATACGGGTAAGACAGAGGTGTAGCTTTTATTACTGCATTTCTGAATGTAATGTTGTTTTCTTAATTCTAATGTGCAGCAAAAAAAAAAAAAAAAAAATTAAATAAAAATTAAAAAAATAAAGCCGGGGATGCCACAAATATATATGGAAGCCATATCTGAAAATAACAGACTAGGGATATCTTCAAGCTCATGGTTTAGTAGCACAGAACAAAATCTTTCTGACCAAACAGTGATATCAGTTATCAATAACGTCTCCCATTGGCAGGCCAAAGGTTTTCTTCCCAAGTTTTGGTGTCAGCTGGTCCCCAGCGGGGATTTTCTCTCAGCATATCTCTTTGCTTGCCCTTTGTCCGCCTCCGTCTGACGCCGTGGAGTCTTGTTTTTTCCTCCACCGCAGGAGCAGTAATAAATTAATAATTTCAGAGGGGGGCATTGCTCTGCAGAGCACCGGGAGGGGGGAATAAACGCACATTAATAGTCCGTGCCCATGTGGAAGCCCCGGTTCAGGCTCCTTGCCAGACCTCATGGTCCTAAAAGCGGAGTCTTGAGTCTCCCGGCTTCTTAGGGAGGGAGAGGAGTGGGGGGGGGGGGGTCTAAAATCACTCAAAACTGTCAGGGAACTTGTGAGAACGGCTGTTTTTAATAACAGATTCTGAGTCCCACCATCTCCACATGCACAGTGTACAAGGATATTCGGTCTAAATTAATGCTAAAACTAACAGCAGAAAAACTTCCCATAAAGATCTTTCAAATAAAGCTTGATCGGATCGGGGGGTCCGTAGCCCCACTGTGTCTCAGTCTGGGGCTGTTCACCAGGAAAAAACATTGATCGGCGTCTCCGCCACTCGACCTCAGCTGACTTCGGGTGAGATTCCTGAAGATAAAGTCAAGTCTAAACCGAATAGTCTCACGCTGTCATGTTGCTTATTAGCGGGGCCTTATCTTTTGTTAGAGAGAGACAGAAGACAACGTCCCACACGACTGAAGCTCGAGGAAGCTCTCTGCATTACTGTTGTCAAGAGTAGCTGGGACTCAGATAATGACGCCTAGAGACTTCACGCCTTGTTGCTTTCCCAGAGCAGATCGAGTTGTTTACGTCTTGGTATTTGGACGGCGTCCATCGATCCCCCTTGCTGCTCGTGATGTGCATCCTCGCCGAGGCCATTCGAGTGTACCGGGAGCTCCCTGTGGTGGCGTGGGACCCGTGGGCCGAGGGGAGGCGGCTCCCGGGGCCGGCCTTGTACGTCGTGGCCAGGCCGACAGTAGCCGGCAGCGGGAGAAGGTACTGCAGAGAGGCGATCACGATGCCGGGAGGATGGGGAGCTGGGATAGCCCTCCTCCCTGATACAGGAGCGGGGTGGGGGGGGGTTGAGGGGTTGAGGGATGATCTGGCGCACCCCTCCCTCCCTCCCTCCCTCTCACTTATTTCCCACTCTGTCTCTCCCCGGTATACTGGCGTATTACTGCTCCCTGTTCACTTCTCTGAGTTTAATCAGTCCGTCAGCAGAAGCAGACTCAATCAGTCCGCCCCCCCCCACCAGCAGCACCGGCACCCGGACTCACTCCTCCCTGATCTCTGACCACAATACTGCCAGAATCTGGTGCTGCCTGCTGTGCACATCAACTATGTGATACACGACAACAACAGTGATGACCACGATTTTCTAATGGGGGAAAAATAATGTTTACCTCTACAACAAATAACTGTAATATTCTTGGTGGGGACTCAAAGTGTAGATGTGGGGTTTTTTTTTGTTCCTTAGCTCTGCTTGTATCGTTATTATAGCCTATAATATTCATTTACTTAGTCTCTCGCATTTGCACCAGTCTTTAATTTGGGTATGTTGCAGCAAACATGGGAGTGTTTCGCTGCTAGTGGCAAGGAAAAGTAAGTGAACCCTTTGGAATTAGCTGTTTTTTTTTCTGCACTCATTGGTCATAAAATATGATCTGAACTTCGGCTGAGTCGCAAGTGTAGACAAACACGTAGTGCTTAAGCTAATAGCACACAAGCGGTTATGTGCGATATGGCGACATACGTCGTGCGACGCGCCATCGTTTCATTCGTTGCGGGGCAAATCACGCTCTTCACATTCATTTGGTCTGTGGGAATGTGCCTGAGGGCAACACAAAACAAACATGGAGGAGAGTGAACGTAACACAGAACAGAAGAAGAAGGACTCCGACCGGCCGAGACAAAACGAGGGGCTTGTACCTAAGAGAGGGGCGACTTCTGTCGCATGGACGTGGTGTGGGGTAGGAGAAGTCGCAGGTGGACCAGGAAACCGGGCTTTGCAAATGATGCAAGACCGGTCCCCTCAGCAGACTCGGAACACCGCTATAACCACTTATACCACCTGCACAAGAATCACGTTGAACAGTACGGAGAGAGTCTGAGGACGAGAGCCACAGAAGTGGTCCAAACAAACCCCAGACTCAGAAGCTGCAAGAGGGTGTTGCCCACGGCCCACCACATGGCAAAGAATCGCAGAGATGGGAGGAGATATCGGCTGCCGTCTCAACTTACATCTGCAAAGACGCGGCCCCACTTTTATACGGTAAAATTAACAAACATTTGACAGAAATTGTGCTATATCGTGATATGTATCGTTATCTGGCTGTGAAATGACTTAAATCGGGATATGAGGGGTTTTTTTTCATATTGCACAGCCCTAATCTTTCGTGTCTTTATTGAACACGTGCATTAACCATTCACAGTCCCGGTGGAGAAAGTAAGTGAACCCTTGGATTGAACCTCCTTTGGCAGCAATAACCTCAAACAAACGCTTCCAGTAGCAGTGGATCAGACCCGCGCAATGTTCGGGAGGAATTTTGGACGTTCTGCTGCGTCATCCAACTTCTGCAGACCTTCCGCCGGTGAACAGCAGACCTGACATTGTCCTGTAAGATACCTTGATAAACCAGGGAATTCGTTTTCCACTCGATGACGAGGAGCTGTCCAGGCCTAGGAGGCGGCAGAGCAGCCACAGTTGTCATGCTGGTACGCAGAGCCCTTTTTACACCGTGCCTAGTGCTGCGTGTTCCTCTCCAACAATTCAAACTTACTCTCATCGGCCCACAAAACATTTTCCCAGTAGCGTCGCGGAGCGTCACGGTGCTCTTTGGCAAACTTCAGCCGCACGGCGATGACTGTCTTTGGAGAGCCGCAGCTTCTTCCGTGGTGTCCCGCCACGGACTCCGTGCTCCACGCAGCCACGCGCCATGATTAGTGTGTGGTAGACTCATGGACAGAGATGATACCCAGCTCCAATGATTCCTTTGAGCCTTTAGCCGTCACCCTGGGCTTCTTTTTTTTTACCTCACTGAGCGTCTGCATTTTGCTTTTGGAGTCATCTTAGCCGGGCGACCGCTTCTAGGGAGAGTAGCCACAGAACTAAATCCTCTCCATTTATAGACTGACTGCCCGACTGTGGACTGATCAGTAGCTAAACTCTTTGAAATCACTTTGTAACCCCTTTTTTTTGGTAACCCTTGTATGTAAATCAACAATTCTTGATTATAAAACTTCTGAGATCTCCTTCTTGCGTGGCATGATTCACTTCATCATTGTTTCAGTAGCTTTAACCAACACCGCCGATCTTGTTTACTCCAGGTTTATTAACTCCTGACTCCAGTTTGCCTTGTTGACGTCACCTGCCGCATTCACTTACGTTTTCTTTAAACCGCCAATTAAGCCACCGGATATCATTTGCATGTCCTCGGTCATTGCATTTCTTAATTTAAAAGTGCTTTACAGATGGCTGACAGGCTGATAGTAATAAGACGGTACAAACGTAAAACAGTAAAATAAAAAGTGAAACAATTTGAGACTAATTTACACGAGAAATGAAAATGATAAAAATGTGATAATAAAACCGATAAATTTTTTTTTAAAAAGAAACAAAACAAAAATAAACAACCACTTTTCTGTTAAGGAGGTACCAGAGCTTCCTGGCTGACTCCCTCATGCACATTGTACATCAGTATTGGATTTGTCTCTCTAGAAAAACTCATTAGCCTAGAGTCGGTAGCAACAACGTGGCTGCATCATACCCAGATTAAAGCTGTTATAATAACAGGCTCTCCCTGTATTGCCAGAATTAGTGTCGAGATAGATTGCGTAAGGCCAGAACGCCGTTTTCCCCCGGGCGATTCGGCCTCCCTGGATATGAGCAGGTTGGACTTTTTTTTCCTGAACAGTTGATTGGTCGAAAACAAGGTTTTGCCGTCCGGGGCCGAGACACTCTGGTCCCATTCAGGGACTCGACACTGGAGCTGTCCAGGGTGCTGCCCACATTGCCCTATGGGGGAGTAAGATCGTGCGCTCTCCATGGTGCCTGGGTTCATGCCGGCGTTAAGCCTCCCCCCTTCTTTTTACTCCTCAACCTGGATTTCAGAAACCATTAACACCTACCCACCTTCAAGATAGATGCAAAATCATTACCTGCCTGACACTCGGAAAATTAAGAGTTAGTCAGCCATTAGAAGGAATTATACCAGTTAACGACTGACCCGAATATAAAACAATATTTTTTTTTTTCTGGATTTTAGGTATGGAAAAGTGGGGGACATTTTATATTCGAGAGCAAGACATCTGCGTGCTTGCATCAGATATTCTTTTTGACTGGAGAAAGAGCTATGATCTTTTTACAGAGAGGGGCTGCGTTGCGGGTCGTGTGTAGCCTTAGTGTTGCTGGGCTAGCGAGTATTTTCAAATCCGTTTTTTTACAGTAAGAGTTAGCAGTTCAACAGCGTTGACTCCTTCTTATTTATGGCGGGGGTGTTCTGTCAACTCTCGGAGTCTGGTCTCTTAAGTGTACGTCTCCGTATCTTTGCGGCATTGCTTGTTGCACCAATACTCTCAGTAATGGTATCACATTACCCCTGTACTCGTCATTTCTTATAACGAGAAGCGCCCCTGTCAGCCCTCCATTAGTTTGGCAGTCGTATTTCTCCAAATTCTGCCGGTGTACCCCTATCAAAACTCTGTGGTACCGTGGCACATTTGCCAGTATACTGCAGGGTGCCATGCAGCGCCGGCGGAATGAGATCAACGTTGGCATCTGCTGACCAGCAGTTACGCCTCTCCGGCGGGGCTGGCACAGCAAAATGAAGCATGGGAAATTTGCAGTCTGGACCGACGCTCGTGCGTTTTTCAGTTACAGCAGAGATCGTAGACGGGGTCCGGGACTGGGAGTCTTCTGTCCCCCTCCACGGAAAGCCCCCTTACGCCCGCAAGATGACGGGCCTCTAATACTGTTCAGTAGACGATCAGAAATGAGCCTCATGAATTACCTGTCATCCTAGTTCAGCACTTTGGAGTTGCACTGCAGCTGATGATTTATAACCCATTGCTAGAAAGACTTAATTAGACACTGTATTATTATGTCCACCGTGTCCCCGTCTGTCCGACGGGGCACTTTGTTTCCTTCTACTTAGCCCTCTGAGTATTGATTATTGACTGAATGGCTTTTTCCCTCCAGCTTTTCACATCTCTCCGCTGCAGGACCTGTCATTTCTGAATCATGGCTCTGTTGTATTGGGGGTGGCGGTATCATCTGTAAGGCATGAATTCTTTAACCGTCATTTCGTCCTTAGCAGGAGTCCTCGCCCTCTGCACATTTCTTCCTCAGCAGCAGATTATTTATCGCGTTTTGCCGTGTTTGCTCACTCAGACTTCTTTCAGCTATCTTTTCCTTTAAACATAATCTGAAATGGCCGGTTATGGTCTGCAATTAAGATCTTAAACGCCCAAACGTAAATGTATTGCCATCATTTTTTCAGTTTATTCAAATTTGGTGGTTAAACAACTTAAGTCTTTATTGTCTGTTATTTCAGAAAAATCAATGTTCAAATTGGCCGCTTTTTAAGCCACATTACGACAGAGTCCTTCCCGTCTCCAGTGGTTTGTTGCAGTCCCATTGTTCCTGTAGTGTCGACAGTTTTTATTGAGTTTCCACTATATTCCATTAAATATGCTCCGATCTGTTTTTTTTCCACACTTGATAGGAGAGCTGAAGTCTTGCACCATCACAGATCACGTCTCCCCGAACCATCTGTCTGCAGTACGGCAGCATTTCTCACACATTAAAGCATCCGCGCCCCTTCAGTATACTGTTAAGTTCTGAGCCCCTCGCTGTTTGCGATGCACGCCTTAGGAAGGCCAGGGTCATCCAGCTTATGTCAGGTGATATCATGAAATGTCAGGTGACTTTTGGCCCTCTTTCTCGCGTCACTTCTCTCAGCGTTGGCAGAAACCAGCGCAGCTCATAGATGATGACACAGCCTTAACACATGACGGGGGTAAGGATGGTCGTCGGCAAAGTAAGTCTGGCATTCAAGTTGGCAATAAGGCGGCTGATGGTAAGATTTCACTTAACAGGCAAAGGCCGAAAATTTTCAAGACTTTTCTGTGTCACATAGAGCGGAAGCGTCAAACATGAATAAATTTCATTAGAGTTGAATGGTTCGCGTGATGCCGCACAGTTTGTAAGGCGTGTACACAATTTAAAAATAATTGGCTTTATATTAAGTAACCATGACACGAACAACAGTGCAGGACAGCAGTGTCCATCTGTAAAGACTATAAAGACTATGAGTCGTGAGTTAACCCGCAGAAGGGATGGAAAGGGAATAGTATTCAACCAGATAAGGGGATATTCGGTAGTTTTTTTGCCTCTGTCGATGGTCAGTAGAAAATATTCCTCACCACGAGTCCCTGCAAAAAAATAGTAAAGTCACATTTTCACAGTAGAGAGGAGCAACAGTAGCTAATTACAGCAAAGCATAGTTTTTCTGAAGAGGTAAAGTATCGTCTGAAAGGTACAATAATGATTCTGATTTCTCGACTGTGTCTCGGCCGAGTTTTCTACTGCTACTTTTGTGCCGTGAGACAATGCGGAAAGGTTTGACATAACTTGAGTTGGGACGATTAGTCGATTGCAAGAGAAATGAATCGGCAGCAATGTGGTTAATTTAATAATCGTTTTAACTACATCCTCCAAAATGATCATCCAGTTGAATCAACACGTCACTGAAACAGTTTCAGCACAAACTGAACATTGTAATGATGATTTAATTCAGGGGGGTGGTATTCGACTGCATTAGTTTTAGCTACATGTCCCTAATAAACTGGCAGCTGAGTGTAGCGGAGCACGTAGCCGCTCAAGAGCCAGCTATTTTTTTCTCAGCAGTTCTGGAGAAACACACTAGAGCTAAAAGGAGAGGGAATATTGGCCGTGGACTCGTCAGATGGACAGAATCAGGCCTCCAAATAAATGCTAACGTTGCTCCTTGTCTGCTGGATGTGCAAACAGGCAACTTTTTGCTAATATGTTCACCCTGTCAACTTCATAAGGTCATGATATGTCAGGTGCTCTGTTTACAGCTTGTTCTGCTGCACCCAAGGTGGCCACGGCAGTGCTGTTTAACCCTGGATGATTGCTTGGAAATTTTGAGCAGAACACAGTGTATACTTTTGTTTCCGGCACGTGTGTCATGAAAAAGCAGCCTCACGGCTTTAATTCGGAGCAGCGCTTGTTGTTGTGGTTTTGTCACAGTGGTGAAGGCATCCAGCACCGTAGCTTTTCAGGATATGTTCTCTGCAGGTAATGCGGTTGGTCGTCCGCGGAGGCCGGATGACAGCATGGTTTTCCCCAACGCAGCCACGAGCCAAGACACCGGGCCATCTGTCAGATTTAGCTTCCAACTGCGACCTCCTCATTCCCCCAGGAATTTACTTTATCACTCACTCAAGAGCCATTTCAAGAGCCAGCTATTTTTTTCTCAGCAGTTCTGGAGAAACACACTAGAGCTAAAAGGAGAGGGAATATTGGCCGTGGACTCGTCAGATGGACAGAATCAGGCCTCCAAATAAATGCTAACGTTGCTCCTTGTCTGCTGGATGTGCAAACGGGCAACTTTTTGCTAATATGTTCACCCTGTCAACTTCATAAGGTCATGATATGTCGGGTGCTCTGTTTACAGCTTGTTCTGCTGCACCCAAGGTGGCCACGGCAGTGCTGTTTAACCCTGGATGATTGCTTGGAAATTTTGAGCAGGACACAGTGTATACTTTTGTTTCCGGCACGTGTGTCATGAAAAAGCAGCCTCACGGCTTTAATTCGGAGCAGCGCTTGTTGTTGTGGTTTGCCACAGTGGTGAAGGCATCCAGCACCGTAGCTTTTCAGGATATGTTCTCTGCAGGTAATGCGGTTGGTCGTCCGCGGAGGCCGGATGACAGCATGGTTTTCCCCAACGCAGCCACGAGCCAAGACACCGGGCCATCTGTCAGATTTAGCTTCCAACTGCGACCTCCTCATTCCCCCAGGAATTTACTTTATCACTCACTCAAGAGCCAGCTAGCTTGTTACTTCCTCTGAATTGAATTTATTTTCTTTTTATTAAGGTCAAAGACTGTGCAGACTCAAGGCTTTAGTTAATAGTGACAACATAGACCAGGTGTTATTTGTGACCTGCACTTGCGGACCTTCTCTTCCAGTTTGTTAAGGTATTTGAAGGGGTCTTATTATAACGAAGTCTCCTTTATTCTCATGCATATTTGATCATAGAGATTACGAGATGCTTTGAGTTCTTGACAGTGTGTCATTACTGCACTTGGGTTGATATTAGAATCTACCTGTGGTGTTTTTTTGGGCTTGAGTTTTATAATGATTTTCCATAGCCTGATACCTGGCCTGCTTGGATTCAACCTATGTCTGCTACAAGGAAAAGTATTTCCCCGAGTGTCAGGAGAAGCTAGTTCCCTGATGCCTCTCAGGTCAATGCTGTTTGAAAGATGCAGTCGTCAGATTTCACGTTGCTCCTGCTGTCCCTTCGATTTGGCGCCCCTCCATCTTCTGTTCACTTCATTATCCACAGATATTAGATGTCCTTGAGCACCGCTGGAAGGTGAACAGGTCAACTCAGCCAAATTAAAAATAACTTAATTTGATAGTGCTGCTTGGTAGTAATGTGGCATTAAGAGACTTAAGCTGGATTTGGTTTTATTACTTTGCTGTACTGCAGAGTACAGGCAGGAATGGATGACATATTTAGATTATACAGTTATACTATGTGTAAATGCACCAAATGTACATGTTTTTATGTATGTTTGTTTTTGTTTTTTAATTCTGTCTCACATTATTGAATTCTGTTTTACTTTAATCGCTTCCGTGACTAAATTCAAATTAATTATATCAGAGTGAACTCTCCGTAAGGAGTTGAATTTATCCATTGTAATCTGACTGCTTAATATTATACTATTCAGTTAATGTGCGGATTATATTTCTCGATTAACCAGTCAATCGTTTTTTTTCTTTAAAATGTCAGAAACGAGTGAAAAATAACCTACTCAAGTTCCCAAACCCCAAGTTGACGCGTTCCTGTTGCTTATTTTGTCCGACCAACAGTTCAGTTCCCAAAGGTGTTCAGCTGACTGTCATAGAAGACCAAGAAAACCACAAATATAAAAGGATTAATCCATTATCAGAAGTGTTGCAGTTTGACAGCAAATTAATCGATTAATTAACTCATCGTTGCAGCTCCACATATTACATTTACATTTTAATACATGCGGATGCTTTTTTTCAAAGTGACATACAAATGAGGTTATTTTGGTAAAAAGGTTGTAAAAAAAATACGTTTGGAAAGGTTTTATTTAATTTTATCATAGTTACATTGGATTATAACTTCCTGGATTCAGTCTTTGGAGAATTCTTCCGAATCTTAGACCTTTACCTGGTATTAACACATGATCTGTTCCGGGATATGGACGAGGATCACGGGACGTTTGCATTTACACCTGGTTTTAATAAGCATTCTCATTATAATCAGTTGTGCCCGCACCGTGATTTGATTTCAACGTGCAGATTCGGTAGACAGAGCTGGCAGACTTGTGGTCCAACATGTGGTGTCTCAGGTCAAGGGCAGCCGTGGCGGAGTCTCCCTTGGCTCACTGTTTTGGCCTTTGGTACTGAGAGACACCAGTCGTTATTATCAGGACCACAGGAGGTCTGAGGTTGTTTCAGGCGTTCGACCAAACGACAGCTGCTGCTGTTGTTTTTGCCGGTGAAGACAGTTCTCGCACGGGAATTCTTGCTGAATCTACAGAGAACGTATAAAGTTTCCCACATTTTATTTTCATGCCCGCAGTGTTATGAGGTGTATGAAAGTTAAAGGGGGTTGAAAACTGTCCTGAACCACCGTGCAAGGTAAATTCTATCATTTTGAGAGGCTTCCTGACAATTCAGTCAAAGTAAAGCAGGCTCTGTCAAATTAACCTTGAGGACGGCAGGCCTGCAGTGATCTGCATGCAGAAGGGGATTTTATCGAGTCTCGACCTCTACCCAAAGCCTCTCTTAGTGTGGCCTCCATTCTCCTCCATCCTCATCTCCACTCCTCAAATTATTCATTCAAATTAGGCAAATTTCCTCCAGAGCTACTGTATTTATAATATCTTTAAGTTCTCGGGCTTTTATACTCAACCCAGCTACCTACCCAACCTGTGTTGGATCAGGTCATGTTAATGTTACTTCTGCACACTGTTCAGAAGTAACGCGGTTCAAATCAGGTCCTAGTTTTAGTAGGAGAAATTCCTAATTAAAGCTCCTTAAAGATGTTACTTTGGCATGAAAACACACATCACTGTGTGTTCAAACAGTTCAGCCACTGGATCCTCTGTCCCGACTGAGACTGACTCAAGATATAGATAAAATAAGCAGATGAAAATATCTGTTTTTAGTTAATCTAGTGAACTAAATACATGAAAAAGTGAGGTACTTGATTTAAGAAGCCCGTAAATCCAGTGGTGAAGCAGTTCTGTTCATTCACAATAAATACAATTTTCTTTCTGCCATGTTCATTTACTGTAGCGAGCTAATGTTTGTGTTTGACAATAAACGCATTTTACTCCTCTACCTGTAGCAGAAATGCAATTTGAGGTTTTTCATCTTTGCCCAGTTAAGAAAAGTCAAACTCGCCAAAATAGTCTACATCCAAATATAGATGCTAAATGTAACAGATGTAAAATGTCTGCAGCTACTCTGATTCACTTGCTGTGGTCATGCCCTGATCTGCATAATTTTCTTGGGCTCCGTCTTCAAATCCTTGAGCGACGCTTACAGTGCACAGATTGAGCCAAATCCTTTAACAGGATTCTTTTTTTTTTTACTGTAAAACCAGAGAACGCTGCCTGGTCTATGAATATTTACAATGCCGTTGCGTTCACCTGCCTGTTAGCCTGTCGTCTTATCCCGTTTAATTAGAAAAATCCAAAACCCCCAACTTCTCATGCCATGTGGTTGAAAGTTGTCATGTTTTATTTAAAAACTGGGGAAAATCGAATTTATGATGAGACGAAAATCTGGTCATTTTAGGAAAATAAAATTATTGAATATTATATCCAATTTCCCATGGTTACGAGGATAAAAAATTGGAGTGACCAACAGAGCCCTTTATGTACAGGTCTTTAAGGTCAGAAAAGCTTCAGAAAACAAGTACAGATATTACACCTGATTCATTTTTCAGAGCTGGAGTAAAAAAAAAAACATAATTCAGAATTTAACTGGGAAGAAAAAGTCAGATTGGTGCTTTCCTACGACATTGTCCACTTTGTTGAAGTACAACGAGTGATATTGGAAGATACTGATAAATCTGCGGCATTCACAAGATGCTTGATGGGATAGGTTAAGAACAAGAAAAGCCCCTCTGCACTGTCATCTCCACATTTAGCCTTTTGTGTCGAATATCAGCCTCATTGGACCTTGAAAATGTTTTAAAATGAGACGATATGAGAAGTTTGCAGATTGAAACTTGACAATGCCTCTCTGCGAGCCAAATTTCCTGCGGGGTAATAGTAAAGTTGAAGTTGAAACTTGAAATTTCGCAGGCACTTTTCACTCTTTTCTGACATTTTAACAGCCCGAACAATAAATCGATCGAGAAAATAATCTGCAAAATTAATCGATAATGAAAATACTTGTTAGTTGCAGCCCATTTGTATCATCTCACAGTATAATATATAAAGTTACAGGACCCAATATTAACTTTGTATTTCGTTAGCCAGTACAAATGCGACTATGCTTGAGATATCATTGTTGAGGCGTTCAGTGACCCAAGAAGCTTTGAATCCCTATTAAATCCCCCTAATAAATCTCCTGTCAATAGTTCTGTCTGGCAGAGGCATCGATCATGAAATGAAATGACACAGACACAACAGGAAGTATGCAAATTGAAGACCATGAAAAATTCATGCATGAATAATTTTTCTCAGCTGAAAAAAAATATTGACTCTCCACACATGGAGGGAACCTTATTATTCAGCCCCTGAAATGGAAGCACTTGTTGATTGTGGTGCTCACCCTATGAAAGCACAGTTAACTCTTTCTAAAGGTGCAAACAGTGAACATATTAATTATCTATTCATTTTAAAAAAATAATGAATTCATCATCCCGTCTGTGTAATGATATAATTTAAGACTAACTCCCTATCAAAAAGTAACCATACCTCAAAGTGATGTCCTCTTTAGCCCAACAGCCAGAAAGTCAAGATTAATTGTTTCATTTTAATAAGTAAATTTCTAGGAGTAAATGTACTTCCAGCTGTAACTGAAGCCTGTTGGTCTTCAGGTCTTAAATTCACGAAAGCGAAAAATCTGATAGTCACGAAGCCTCAATAAGCTCTCACAGATGGTTTCTTGATCCTGTTTTGTGCTCAGGAATATACTTTTAACGTAATGAAAATCAAAATTGTATGTTTTAAACTGCTCAAAGCTCCACTAATCAATATTTTCATACACAGCATGACTAATACTGGACATTCTGAGGCTGATAGCAGTATTGATATTTGAAAGAGGTACTGAGCGGAACATTTCGCAGTTTAAAAATTTACTTGTCAATGCTCTCAGGACAAAACGTGTAATGGTGGCACTGTTTCTAATTTTCCGCAACTATCTTTTGCAGACACATCGGCAATAAGCCAATATAAGGCTCTATTTTCATATTAACAGCGCATCAAGTGACTATGTGTGAAGTGGTGTGGCTCAGAGAATTGTCACCCAACTTCTTGGTAGTCAGGTCAAGATAAAAAAAATCCAGATGTTTTGCTCTGGAGTTGGTAGAGACCAAAACCGAGGTAAAAGGAGAGTGAGTATTGGACTTACATTCATCACGTGCACACAAATCTGGCTCCAAATGAACAATGATGATGCTCCGTGTCTGCTAGATGTGAATATAGGCAACTGTTTGCCAGTATGTTTATATAAGAAGGGAAATAGTATGTCGCAGGTATGTGTTTTTTAGGTTGTTGAGGGTTTCTTCTGCCCCCAAGTGGCCAAAATATATTAATACAGCTTTAAAAAGAACGTAATGACTATATAAATGAATGTAGGAGTGAAAGTATGGACAACAATTGTATTGCGGTAGCTATTACTGTGCAGTCTCGATAATGATTGGTCATAACAATGAACAGTCACGTATGTTGGAGAAGCACTAGTTAATAAAATAAAATTCTGGGGAAAAAAAGGGTAGAAATGTTTCTCGCCTATCCCGCGTTCCATTATTGATTATCCCTTCAAGTAGCTTCATCTTACTTTGCCGCCGCCCTGATTTCACCAGTCCCTCTCTATGCCCTGCTGGTACTGAGCTGATCAATGTGTACATGGCTCCTTCCGTGTATGGCAGTGATAATTTGGCCCCGGAGGATATCAGTGAATTGACAATTTAATCATTTTGACCCAGTGAATCCAGGCTGTGCTCAAGGCAGCAGCGCACATCGACTTTCCATTTCCACTGAGAGCTTTCACTGTTAAGGTATTAAAGTCTGCTGGATTCCGCTGTCAGTCAGCTGTGTGTGTGTGTGTGTGTGTGTGTGTGTGTGTGTGTGTGTGTGTGTGTGTGTGTGTGAGAGAGAGGGAGAGCAGAGGTGTAGGAAAGGAAATTGGTTTCAAAAAATGCCAGGAGAAGCTGCTTTTTTGAGAGAAACTAGTTTCTTTGATGAAATACAGGGTGAAAGTGTGATGATATGATGCTTATCTGTGCGTTTGGGGGACGTTCATTGTGCAGCTTTGATCTAACTCGTGTCCCTCCTCCTCACCCCGGTTGTGTCCCTCAGGGCTGCAGCATGTTCACTTCAGTGAAGGCCTTCGAGGGGCAGCAGTACTCCACCCTGAAGAGGCAGTGCTTGCAGAGCGGCCTGCTCTTTGAGGACCCCCGCTTCCCCGCCACCGACGACTCGCTCTTTTACCTGGGCAACAGGATCGGACGTGTGGTCTGGAAGAGACCTCGGGTGAGTTTGTTGGTGCAGTAAAAGAGTTTCAGCTGATAAAGACTGACAGATGGTTTTGGTTTGAGGCTGCTGATGGCGCTTGCTGATCATTATCAGGCCCCCGAAAGTTCCAAAATTGTTCAGTCTGGAGGTTATTGCATGGCACAATAAGTCCTCTTTGTTTGTCGGCAGTAAATAATAATGTCTGTCGGTATCATTAAGCGTCTGGGGCGAAACTGCAATGAGTGCGGATATATTATGTTTGGGGTTGTAATCAGTCAAACCCTTAATAAAATATGTGTTCATTAGCTGCGTCATATTAGAGATGATGATAAAGTGCCTCGCTATTGTGTAACTCTTAGCCACACTAGCTCCGCGGCTCTAGGGATGGCCACGTCTGTCTGTCGGTCGGCCTGCCAGCTAAAATATTTCAACAGCTCTTCGATAGATTGTCATAAAAGGTTGTACAGACATTCGGGGTCCCCAGATGATGAATCGTGGTGAATTTGACGATCCCGTGACTCTCCCTCTAGCGCCGCCGGCAGGTTTGTGTTCTTGGGCCTTCGGTGAGATGTCTTGTCAGTGAGAGAGCGCTGATCTGTGTGGGTGAGGGAGTGGCGGCAGTGAGGACGCTGAAACTTTTGTCTCAGTCGTAGACCGTAAAATGCGATTTTTATCCATGTGTTTGTGTTAGCCGATGGATACTGGTTACTGCTAACCGTTAATTGTTGCAAATAAAGTGCTGGCGTGCACGAGTTGACGTTTGTGGCAGTTACCAAACATCTTGAGGTGCAGTACTAACGCCCTCCGGACTGGAGTGGGGCCTACACTGGTGTGCATGTAGCCGGGCAAGCCGAGACGGACAGCAGTCGGATTTTCGACCTGGCCTTATCAGAATATGAGACTCTGGGCTTTCCTCGGTTTACTGACTTGACCATTGACTGCATAAAGCAAAAGTCATCCCTCTCATCAAAACCCACCGTACAAATATGTCATTTTATGCAACCGGGCATAAACGGAGAGAAGTCATCGGTCCTTTAAAAACATTCACGTCAGGGAGCTCTCGGTGCCAGAGGTCCCCGCAGGACAAGAGTTTGATGATCCACAGTATGACTAATCATTTATAATTTACTCAATAACATTACGTGGGTACTCGTTAATCTTCTCTAAACTCCACTCTCCAGTCTCCTCGTATAAGCCGACACTGTATGTATGTTTCCGTGGTACACGATGTCAGATGCAGGGCCTCGGGATTTAGAGAGCTGACTCCCCTGCCGCCGTTATCCCCCTCACACAGCAGGCTGTGGTTCTGGATGGAGTAACCTCCTTCTGCCCGTGTGCCGCTGCAGCGACGGCCAACGTGCATTGCCATGGAAACTGGGTCACGCAGATTATACGTTCTGGCCTGTGCCGATGTCAGTCATGCAGACTGAAGACTGGAAGAAGTCAAGAGGAGAAAAAAGCAGGAGGGATCAGCCTTTTTTACGTTTTGCCAGGACACGATTTGTGTCTTCACCGACAGCGGTTTATGTCAGGAGGTTAGAAAACCCTGAACCGGGACATTTTAACGCGGCATTTTTTTTAAGGTTTTCACTGGAGCACATGTTTGGGTGGTGGGGAATGCTTGAGTCCCAAAGGTATCTATTTTTAGTGAATTGGAAACACAACAAAAACAAAACTTTCCAGAGTCATTTTGTAGAGGCCGTTGGGAGAAGCACTCTCTTATTTACAGCAACGTGGTGACATAATTCGTGAGAAGAGAAAGGGGTATCTAATGAGTTAGAATGGTCCTGCAGAGAAGTTTGGGGTCACGGCACAGACATCTGTATTTTTAGGTTTGACCAATACAGTGTCACGCCCCAGTCACACCAGCATGTAAAACAGCGATATTTCTCCGTTTTTTTTTTTTGTGAATTTTGCTTGAAGTACATCCGCACAAACTTTTAGCATCGAGTTCGGGTTTGAAGAAGTTCGAACCATGAAGGTTTTCCCGTCGGCCAAGAGCAAGCCGTCCTCGCAGTCTGCCGGCGTCTGAGGGAGCGTAAAGCCATCGTAGCGCATCAGCTGTGTTTTAACCTTCCCCCGCCGAGGTATAAACTGCTCCACAAAAGAGGAATGGTTTGCGTGGATTTATTATGAGACAGGAGATGATGGTACACATACGTCTTTTGAATAAACTGTGTGAGCTCACTGTCCTGTCAGCGACCGTTGCTTTTTCGCTTCACCGATGAAGCTCATTACTGAATTACAAGGCGTGCGGTCCTGAGAAATAAAATGCCAGCAGGAGTAAATCAGCAAGTACAGAGAAAATAGACGAAAGGTTCGGGAGCTGTTGTGACTGACCCACCAGCCCTGTGACCAGTCGCCGCATTACCAAGCCCCTAGCGCCAAGTATTTTCGCAAAGACACACTGGTGAATTTTGCTGGGGCTTCAATTACAAGAGCTGAACGGAGCTAACCGAGAGACAACAGAAAGGCAAAGAGACTAATTCGATTTCACCTACAATTCAGTTTCAAAATTCCCTTTTTTCACTCTTCTCCCTGACAAAGGCTCATTGTCAGTGCAGTGTTTCATTCAGTTGGGAGAGCGCGCGATAGCGAAGTTAAACTACTTAAGGACGGAGTTGGTTTGACAGAACGAGATGTTCAGAGCGATCAAAATTTCCCGACAGAAGCTCAGTCAAAATATCACACTCACATACACACACATTCTACTGTGCATTTCTGCATAGTCGAGGTTAAACATTCGAGTGCTTCCACCTCCGCACGCAGTACAGTACGGTCACATAACTTGGGTAAGGCTGTGACTGTGCGGGATTAGATTTGTTTCAATTTTATTGAACAAATTTATCTCAGTTCCCACTGAAACACGGTGCTATATGTAGAGCAGATACAGTTAATCTGGATGTTCTTCATCTACCGTAAATTCTCCAATTTTGGCCTCAACCGCATCGATACCCAGGCCTTTACTTGAACAGGCCTACGTTAGACACAGGCCTTTATTTCTAGTTTCCCCTGTTTTATAAATATATTGGATCGTATTTTTGTAAAAAGCCTCCCTGTTTTCTGATCTGCTCCTGTTTTAGTTTTCTGTTGAAGCTGTTTTCTGTTAATGTGAACCCAACACGTCCTCCATTTTTACCTGATAAGTGTAGGATAATATACATTTCTCCAGCTCTAATCCACCATCAGTGAAGCAGTCATGTCTTACTCACCACTCTGCTGCTCTCAGTTTCTCTTCTCTAACAGAAAATACTGTTTTCTTTGTCTTTCTTTTTTAAAATCCCTTCCACTTTACAGTTTTTTGGTTTGTTTTTTTTTCCAATCGCTGTTAAACGACAGTCAGTGAAACTCAACACTTACCTGCTCAGTCTTTTCACATTAAAAGCCTTTCAGGTGTTCAAACATTACAGTCCTTTTCCTGGTGAGCTTTTAATGTGAAAAAAACCAAAAAAAGGGAAAGTAGAATCATTTCGGTTACAGAAGTGAAACCCAGAGCAGCAGCTCAGTGAATATGACATGATTCTACAGGTAAGTACAGGTGATTCCCCGGCCTTTTTTAGTGACCGGCCCTTATTTGATTGTTCATCTTTTTAGACCCTGCATTTATTTGAATACCGGCCTTTACTTTCGATATGTGCAATTTGACTCTCGTACTCAGATGCTGTCGTTTCGTTTGGAGCCAGCTCGGCCCTCAGGTCAAACCCCGCTAATTGCTTTCTATAATCCTCTAATCCTATAATCCACACACTAAATACATAGCTGTGAATCACAGTAGTACTATAAAGAAAATGAGAGTAAATATACTGAGGATGCCTTCTCTTTGCTGCACGTAAGTGATAAGTGAAGCGCAGCCAGGCTTGGCTACATTTCAAATGCTACAATAGTTAGTCGCACAAATTTCAAAAAGCCCCATAGTGATCCGCGAATTACCGGGGATGTGTTTTTAAATTCTTGATTCAGGGCATAACACGATGAAATGTAGGCCACACAGCTCTGAACAGTCATGATGGTTATTGCCGGCACGGGTCTGCGTCTGTTGCCGTTAATGCTATCGCCAGAAGGAGCGCTGATATTGCAAAACCCGGGTTTATGTTCAGTGACAGAGTGTTTTAACGTTCAGTAATAATGTTCTCGCCACAGTATTTGTGCGCGGCAACTGTGGTGTTGTGAAGGAAAGGAAACGTTGTGGTTGTGGTTAAAAGAGTGTACACTACCTGTTGCGTTTGGACACCAGTGTCAAGCTTCTCTTGCAGGCAGACCCTAAGTGGTGGCAGCATCACGTTTCACAAAGATACATTTGTGAGTCCTGCAGGGCTCTCCTATGCGCGCGTGCGAGTTGCAAACATGGCCTTTTGTTTTTGTCTGATAGACGTGAAAATGAGGGAAAGGGGAAAATGATCTGAAGTGGCAAACCGTAGCCTGCCAGTTGCGGATTTGACGAGCGGGCTCCCGGGGCTGCAATGACACGTGCGATGCTTCAGGTCGTACTTGTCAGAGCTGTCAGAGCTGACGAGCTGATGGGCGCAGCTCCCGGCCCCGGCGACCCCGGGGTCTGTGGATGAAGACGGATGAAATGGAACAGGTGGTCACGAAGGACTTCAGTGATGCAGGGATTAATGGGGTTCTTAGCAACTAGAGCTGTGCGATACATTGTGAAAGAAGATGGCGGTGGTCACCTACAAACGGGGCGTCGCTTGAGCTCCACATCCAGTGAGTGTTAAACAGTTGGAGTGCAGTGGTGCAGATTGCCATGAATTCTCAAATGCAGTCATAACTTTTAGTGTCCTTTATAGCTTCGAAATTAAGCTCAGGAAAATGTTTTCCCTTTTTTTTAAAAAGCCTGTCAGCAGAAGTCTGATATGTAGCAGCAAGTGAACAAAATAAGGTGGTAAATCATCTCAATGGATTCCAGCCCCCTGAGAGACATTTTTACATTTTATCCTGAACATCTTCTGAATCTTCAGTCTCCGGCAGTAAAAACGTGGCAGGGATGTTTTCTGACAGGCAAGAAGACGCTCGGTTTCGTCCTCTTTTATCTCACTCGATTTAACAAGATTTCCGTTGCCTAGCTGGGACCTCGAGTCGAGTCAGTTTTATTAATACGGCTCAGCATCACGAATTTGCCTCAAGGGGCTTTACAATCTGCGCAACACCCTCTGTCCTCAGACCCTCAAAACGGATAAAGTAAAACTCCTCCCGAAAAAAAAAAAAAACCTATAACGGGGGGGAAAAAATGGAAGAAACCTCAGGTGGGGCAACAGAGGAGGGAAGGACAGACATGCAATAGATGTCGTGTGTACAGAATAGACCAACATGGTAGATGTACGGTATGGGAAACCAGGGTGACAATTATGGATGGTCCCAAATAAATTAGAATGAGGCCAAAAGCTCCTGTCAAATGTAAAGATTTGCCAGAAAATCTGCATAGTTTTCATTTGAGAGAATATGTAAAGAAACGTCTCCAAAGCAGAGCTGGAAGAACGGATTCATGCAGCACTGGGATAGATGATAACGGTGAGTTGAAACGTTTGATAGGTTAAGATTATTGTATTTAGAGCCATTTTACAGTCATTTAACCGTTGGTTGCTCACAGCGCGACTGCGAAGATCCGAGGGGGCTGTGCTATCAGTGTCAGGGTGAAGGTTCACCGGCTCAAGCCCCCCCCAGAGCACGCTGTGCTCGGTGTTATCCTTGCTCAGATGCATCCAGGCGATATTTATGGCTGCAGTGAAGTCCCAGCGGAAGAGCATTCGAGCATAAAGAGCAGGCTCTAATAAAATGCTCCTCCTCTCTCTGTCTCTCTCACATTGTCTCTCAGTGTCTGTCTCTCTCCTTTTGCCCTTCTCCTCTTCCTCTGCCTGCATCTCTTCCTCTTATGTACGACTATCTGTGTCTTGACCAGGCTAGTGTGGGGTGATGCAACGACATACACAGCCGGTATAAAAGTTTCAGCACACCCATTTTTCGTTTTTTATTGAAATTTAAGCACTGCAAATCCAGCGAATAACCTTAAATGTTACAAAGATGAGTGGTAAACTTCCCAAGGTAAGGGAAAAAAAAAGGACACCAAAAACTGAAATATAACGTAAATTTGATGTGAAACAGGAACTCTTGTTCGGGGGTCAAGAAATCGGTTAACTTCTCTGCAGCAGTGGAAGTAAATTAAGGGTTGAAGGGCGACGCGAATGGTTCCTAGAGCTGTCCAAGCTTTTGTTAATTACTCACACACCCTCACAGCTGGCCCAGGATAAAAGAGCAAAACGGCAGGCTTCAGGTGATGGAATGGCCAACGCGGCCTCCAGACCCTCCAGCCGTTCCTGGTTTGGGATGAACTGGACCGAAGGTGAAGGCAAGGCGACCTGCAAGTGCAACACGTTTGTGGGAACTTGGGCAACAGCAAACTTCATTGACAGTATTTGATATCTATTGTAGAAAGAACGTGTTTAATGAGGGTTGAAGATTCCGTGATTCCTTTCTTAAGGGGATCATTTATCAGCCAGACGCTTCGGGCATTATGGAGTTCAGGGTTTTTCCCGCCATCAGTTAAATTCGTTCCATCGTTCATTCAGTCACACTGGGCCGGTGGTCTCTGATCTTAGTGCCACAGCAGTCCCTGGCCTCATGTTAACGCACATAAATAAGATCCCTCGAGGCCCACGGGGTGAAGCATACAGATTTTTAAATTTGGGAAAAAGAAAGCCCTGGTATCAGGTTGCTAGAGTTCAGGTATTAGAACTGGTGTCGGGTTAGAAAATAGTTGGATGGGTGCATTCCTAAAACTTGAAGTTTAATGAGCAGGACTGCTTTATTTTAAGTGTTTGATAGACTTGATGTTTTCTGGTTCATTAGACCTTGGATCTGATTTTTGTAGTTTTGTCCCTTGTTTCCATCCATCAGACAGGTTTTAAACAAACCCCCCGGTTAGTCAACTTAATTTTGAAAAGAAAACTAAGTTGCATCATAAAATTATCACCCAAACTGTATGTTGTAAACACCCATCACCGCTTATTAACCGACTTCCTGGTTCAACTTTGACCTTCTGTACTGGGTGTAGTTGTACGTGGACACGGTTTTCCTGTGTAGTGAGGGATTATCAGCAACATTTCAACTTCTCTACAAACCTGTCGGATCATCTGACTGCTGTAATGAACCAAAATAATCCTTCAGTTTCACATTACCAAAAAACGCACATTCCCGTTGGTTATTTTATCTGAAAATAATTTCTCAATTGAATTTTCAGAAAATGAATTATTTCACCATATTTTAACAAGCTAACCTCTATTGGGACAGAAGATTTTATCCATTATGTATCGCCCACCCCTACTCCTAAATGATGAGAAATACAACTTAAGATCCATTTATCTGCTCATATAGCATGCCCATGTTGTTCTCAAAGGTGCCATGTGGTGGTTTTGACCGCTAGCGGTGCTATGGAGCAATGTTTCGACGAGCCGGTTCCCCCTTTTACGTCGTATCTTGCACATGCACATGAGCTGTGGTTTCCTGCTGATCCATGGCTCACCATTGCACAGATCAACACTCTGTGTGCTTGGACTGCTAGCTAGCGCACCTGCAGGTTGAAAAATATTTCAAGATTTGGCTTTTTGCAAATGTGTTTTTGAGCGAGGATATCGATTCACTGGATTTGTTAGGCCTTAAGGATACACACAAGGCGCTTGGCAAAAAACAAAACAAAACCAGACTGAATATATGTTTACAAGAAAACTTGACATTCCACCTTTCACCCTACAAAGATCCTTGGACATGTACTGCTGGATTCCACTTTTTATGTTCTGTCCGTTCTCATGGCCGGTTATGTGTTTGTACGAGTGGCTGATGGTTCCTGTCGCGAGCCGACGGACGTTGAAGCTGGTTGAAAGTTTCTCGGCAGCAGGGTAAATGACCAGGCTGTGCTCAGACACAGTATTCACATTACTTCAGTGTCCGCAAGTCTGCATCCCGCCGGGGATCGATACTCTATTACTCTTCCGCCAAACCAGAGCCAGTCCCTCGGCGGCAGGCCAGCGCAGGGAGCCCCTCGCTGCTGCTCAGAGTCCAACAATCAATGCCGTTGCAGAAAGGGACGTGATAAGAGATCTTAACTCTGGCACCGGTCAGACGTAGTTTCTGGCTTCTCACAGTCGTGCCGACTTGCACGGTCGGTAACACTCTTCAGGGAAGAAGCACTCCGGTGCTGGTCTGTGCGAGGTGAGGGGGGGGGGGCACTGCAGTGGCCTCTGCTTCTGATTAAAAGTTTGCTTTTGTAACAATCAGCTCCGCAGAGTCAGCAAATGGCTGACCTTGGCTGTGTCCCGTGTGCGTGTGTGTGTGTGTGTGTGTGTGTGTGTGTGTGTGTGTGTGTGCGTGCGTGCGTGCGTGTGTGCAGGCTTTCGGTTCCCACACTTGAACATATGCCATCGTTCGTATGTGCTTTGATCTGCATTTGAGCGCGTACAAGTGGCTTTTGTAGGCTAATAGCAATACTGATGTTTGTGATTAAAGCAGGATGACGAGCTTGGGCCTAGCGCGGCCCACGCTGGATAGGTCGCCAGGCTATCACAGGGCTAACACACACGCACACACACACACAGACGAACACGTACACTCCCATGCCCACACCTATGGGTAATGTCTTCACTTCCCACTATGCTCATACCGGTAGTGGATGGAAATATACATTCCTTCCCATTTTCTTTCACTGATATTCTGGAAATTCGGCTTGCATTTGCACTAAATTTGGATGGAAACTTACGGACCTATGTGGCTTAATGTAAACAAAAAGGGCATTAAATAACATCGGGATTTTTCCCGGACACTAGAAGCTTGTCATGAAAAATGTAAAAGAAGGCTGAAATATTCACGAGCTGTCCTCATCGAACTGACCCCGACTTTCCAGCTTTTAGTAACAAGGCCGATTTCCACTCTGTGTGTGTTTCCTCAGTCCGAGTGCGGACACCCGCTGTGCTTACGTTACAAGAGTAGATGCCTCACACGCACCGTCTCTCCTCCTCTTCCCCCCTCTTTCACTTTTTTTCTGACCCTAGTGGAGAGCTGCAAGTGTGCAAAGCTGGAGAGCCGTTGAAGTGGTGCTGGGGGGTTTCCGCTGTCTGTCGAGCAGCGGCCGAAGTGGCCATCGACCCGCCGGTCCCATAAAACAGAGACGGACAGACAGGCTGTTCACACCCAGTGCGCTACCAGCAGAGCTCTGCGGGCTGCAGCGAAGATTGAGTTGTTTTGCATTTTACGTTGCGCTGGTGCTAACCTCAACATTAAAAATCAGATATTGGCCGGTCGCTGAAATGATGGATGCGATGCAGTCTGTTTTGATTTTGTTCAGCAGTTATTGTAAAATCAATAGGTCATGATGTGACGTCCACCTTCTGAGAATCTGTGCAAGTACGTCAGCAGTGTTAATTTTGGGTGGTTGGGCAACAACTACTTGAGACAGATGCAAGACCAGAAAAGCGAGAATGCACTGTTTCACATTTTCCTCACAGTTTAACACAGGTGCCAATTTGACAAGCTAGCAGTTAGCAATTCATTTTTCCTGCAGAGCCACTCCACATTACAGCCGTGATTATTTCTACCAGCTTTGGTTTATGACAATATCCTGCCACCGGTTGGGACGTTTAAGCTAAACTTTTTTTTTTTTTTTCAAAAGGCAGACTTAAAGAAAATTTGCGCCGTAGAAGCTGATCCACTTCGTTCATGGTGACTGCAGTTGCTCTCTTCTTTAAAAGAAATACTAACTTCTGCCAACTATGAGCACATGCCCAAGTACTTGGCAAATAGCCGATCAAATCGCAGCGGGGCAACAGGAAACCAGCCCCACTTGTGATCAGATTTGTGACTCCCACTTTCATTACCAAAGGCTTCAGGCCCAGGGTCTTTTGTTTTCCCACATCAACCGGCATATACACTTTTGCTGATATATCTGCAGTAATGTTAGATTGGTTAAAATGTTTTTATGGCCATTATTATTTTTATTTAATTATTTTTATTTTATTTTATTTGTCTTTTAAAATGTTTTCCTTCACTCTTATCTATTTTGTTAGTTTTTAAATCTATTTTTAATCTACCTTGTTGATTTTACCATTTTTCTTTTTCTTGTGTGCAGTAGTCTGGTGTCAATATTCAGCTGTTTGCTAACGTGTTCACCATAACAGCTTTATAACGTAATAGGTAATATGTCAGAGCTATGGGTGCGTTAGCTTGTTGTGGAGTATTTTTTTGCGCCCGAGTGGCCAAACAAAATCAATGAATGCACCTTATTTAGTTCAACAAGCTTCACCCTTTTAGGGAAGAAAAAGAAACAGTGAGGAGAAAATCCTCCTCTTCATTCAGTGGCAGTTTATGTCCAGCCCCTGATGGAGGATTAAGCAGACAGAGCCAACAGATCTGATGGAGATGCAGCGACTCAAGCTCACCGCCAACTGCCGAACCTGGAGTCGCCTCACCGCTACGTCTGTATTCTTTTCATGGACGCTCGGCTCTGCTTTTACCGCCATCGGCCCATTTCAACTTCTACAAAAACTGCAGGACGTGAACAGTGACCGCGTCATTTGCCGCTGGAGCCGCGGTTTCCCTTTGTTCGTCTTGTTGCTGGAGGTAGTTCTTTAAAACTGTGGCTGTAAGCTTCGGGTCGTTGCCACACGCTGCAGAGCGAATGTGGGTCCGATCAGACGCCTCCCTGATGGGATCGAAATGATGGATAAAAATCTAAACATCTAAAGTGCCATTGTGATATTATATACTTTTGAGATATTAGTTTTATTTTAATAAACTGCAAATAATTCTCGCTTTTTGGCATAGCTGTAACGTGTTTATGCTGTCGTGTAGCCGTTGTGTGTGGGCAAAAAAGAGTAGAAGACAGCGTGTCCCTCTCTGTGAGTGGCTAGGGTCAGCCCACACCCTGTAGTAATCGTCCCACACATTATCGCAGGAACCGCGGGAAGTCTGATGGCGTGTGTACGTGTACGTGTGTGTTTCACAGTGGATGATGTCGGGTGTATGAGTTTAGGCGCACATGCGAGAGAGAGAGAGAAAGAGAGAGCAGCTGGTTCAGCACCATGTTGTTAGCAGTAATAGAGGTCTGTACTGTACGTAGCGGTGTGGCAGAAAATGGACCTCAGCGCAGCAGCCGCAGGAAATCTGATTTCACGGATGCACGCAGGTTAAAGATCATGACCATGATACATGGGTGCGTAACGACAGATGGTCCCTTTCTGATTCATGAATTTGCCTCGATAACCCCATTTATGTTCCCCTGTGTCTCGAATTTTGGACTGTACACATAATTCGTTAATTACAACCCTCTTTCAGAGTCCTTTTTCACCAAGTAATGTATGAAATTTGACGAAAAAAATAATAAAAAAACACGTTGGCACAAAATCAGCACCTTAAAATGATCAGTTTGAGGATAGTACTAATAGAAAAACTTGCCTCAGCTTGACTTTAAAACAGAAGTCCAATCAGTTGCTATGCTTGTCTGTCTTTTGGAGTGTAGGAGCTGTGTGAGGACCCTCACCTATTTGTCGATGGCATCAGCGCACACGATCTCCATCAGGGGCAGCTCGGTAACTGCTGGTTCGTCGCGGCGTGCTCCAGTCTGGCCTCCAGAGAGTCCCTTTGGCAGAAAGTAAGTGTGTGTGTAAATGTATGTTTGACTGTCGTCCACCTCTTCTTCTCTCTTTTTGCATTGTCTCTGTTTTTGAGACCACGGCGTTGTCATGTACATCTCATGTGGGTGTGTGGACGTGCGTGGACCCGATGCACTCACCTGCAAACACCCGCTCATCAATCCGCACTGGGTTGCCTCCTGTCTACTGTGACTGCAAAATCTGGACATTTTCTTGCATTAAAAGCTGTACTTTTCAAAAATAGTGCAAGATTTTGGGACATGTACTTATTTGCCCTTATTCCAAGAGTAACATTAAAAGATCAATATCACTCTCATATCTGTGCATAAAGTAAGGACCTTAAGTCCGGGCGTAGTTATCTTAGCATAGCATAAAGACTGCAAACGGGGGGGGGGGCAAACAGCTAGCCTGGGTCCTCTACAGCTTACTAATTAAGGCGTTTTATCTTGTTTCTTTAATCCCTACTCAGACTTGTGTCTGCACAGGAACCCTTACTGAAACCATAGCCAGGGACTCTGCACAGAAGTACGAGGGGGATGATGTGAAATGTTGTTTTTTACAGAAATATTTGATTAGAATAAATGTGTTAACTTTTGCATGAAGACTGGCGCCACAAATCCACTATTGTCAGGTTTAGTCTGAAATTATTGGTGTCATATAATAATGATAATAAAAAACAACAGTATTTTTTGATCTGTGGTGAGCCCTGGAGTTCCGGGCGTCAGGATTGTTCTGAAATGTTCGTTGGCATCCAGCTTGACAGGCGCTAGATTGTGACAGAGAGAAAGTGTGTGTACATGTTGGCATGGTTATGTGGCGTCGTCCTCTCTGTTTTCCTTAATTGTTGTTTTAGGGATACACTTGTCATTGCACGTAAGTAGAGTAGAGATTAGATGTTTGTTGCTCTCCATGACCGTATCTCTGGGATCTAATAATTTATCTAATAAAGACATGAAGTGGCCGAAAATTGAAGGAAACGCTGAGCAACTCGTCTCTCACCCTCCTCTCCACCGCTCCGCAGGTTTAGTGCCACTTGAAACTGTGTTACTGGAAAAACAGCAGCTTTTTCCTCGCAGAAAGGTACAGGAAGCAGTTGCACTAAACGGCACCAAAAGTTTTCCCTACAAAGATAAAATGTACGTTACATATTTGGTCAAAAATGAGTTAAGATCAGAATTTGACAGATGTTTTTCTTTTCAAACATCAGTTTAACCATATGAAAACTATTATGTCATAGAAATGTGTAATTTCTTTTGGGGGGAAAAAAATGCTACAAAACGGGTACAAACCAAACTGCAGTAACTAGCCTTAGCTAACGCCAACTTACACACTTTTTCCAACCTATTCCCTGTAATTTAAAAAAGTCCATTGTGATGCTTCAGTGTCTGGCATTTGTTTTTACCACATAAATAAGGAACTGGCTGAACACAGTCACAATGGGGAAAAAAGTAACAGCAACTAGTCACGGTAAAAGCTAACTAACCTAGCTTAGATGTCCTTCAGATTGTCCAAACGTAGACATACAACGGATGATAGTGTCTGATTTTTATCTGACAATAACTTTTTTTTTCTTTCCCCTAAATGAATGCTTACAACTTATATAGCTGTTACACACTTTGGCTCAGCACAATAGATAAAGAAGCCTTTGTGCAGAGATGTTCACATGTTCACAGTCTCCTGTTGGCCAGCTTAACTTCCTATGAAAGCAAAACAAGTACTGCTCCAAGTCTCACAGGAGCAGATACTAATTCCCGGAGAAACTGAGGGCTGGTACTTCAAAACATTATTGCTTTGTATTTTGTGCATGTTAATTGCCTACAAAAAACTTGAAAGTGCTTTTCATTTCACTCTGGAGCTGTTTATATCTTCTCTTTTTGCATGCGTTAGATCCTTACCGTTACTCAGCACAGTATTGGTTTAACTGTTCGCAGGGTATATTTGTTTATCATAACTTAATAATAGGATGATCGTTTGGCTTATATCCCCCGAACCTGGTCCATTTGTTTAACTCTTGGTTGAAAGCACGCGTGAGCAAAAGGGCACATACCAATGAGGACACTCAATAGTGATTTATATTCATGCATTCAAGGCTGCGGGAAAATATCGATGTAGTTGAGACTCCTGAGAATGTGCAGTGTTAGACTTTTTGTCAGCGAAAGGGGAGGTTCAGCCTCTAAAGGTTTTACGGTTCAGGTGGCAAGATCGTTGGAAGCTTTGTACCGACAAGAAACGAGCCTAATGTCGCCTGATGTCTCAGTTATTTTCTTTTTCTCTCACACTTCATCTGACACGGCGTCTTCTCATTCACAGTCACAGTCATTGTTTTATCCCCTGTGGCGAGGAGGAGGAGGAGGAGGAGGAGGAGGAGGAGGAGGAGGAGGCTGAGAGATGAAATCCACATAGCTCCCCGCTCTTGTTTGTCAGGGTCACCATGCAAGACGGAGATGGATGAGGCAGCAGGAACCTGTTCCACCATCCGCTGGGGGAACACACGAACGCACACACACACAAACACACACTAATACACACTGACTCTATCCATTATCTCATGTGGGACTCGTCTCTACCAAATCCATCAGGGCTGGCTGTTTGTCACACAGGAGGCGAGGGACGATAACAGTTTTGCTGAATACACAGGCCCAAAAAATGATCCGTGTTAAGACATTGGTTAACAAAATGCAGATACAAGTTTTTGATTTATTAGATTTGTTTGGATTTATCTGTTTTATTCCCAGTATCACAGAATACAAAAGTATAAAGAAAGACCTTTTGTGATCAATAGGTTCAGAAGAGAAGTCACAGAAGCAAGTTATGTCTTTGTAAATGCAATGAGTTCTGTTGCAAAAGTGGTAAGAGAAACATGGAAGGTGTATCTGGTTCTTGAGTTCTTACAGGATTTCAGATGTAACATTGAAGGCTTTTCTCTTCTGAACATCCCTTTGCCGACACTTCATACAAAAAATGCAGGGTTAACCTAAAATGATCTCCCTCAACAAAAAGCACAGTAGCACAGAACAAGCAGAGAAGAAAAGTTTGTACCAAGTATCTGTCCGGGTTTTTGATTGCCAAGTCTCAACTATCCATTGTGAAGGTGATGGAGCAGTCGACAGTCTCAGGGCTGCAGCCTTCTGCAAATGCGAACAGGAAGTACATCACCTTCCTTACCTTAGCCAGCTCTGCGATCCTCTCGCCGAACTCGTGTGCATCGGCCTCGTGGCACTGGATCGGTGCACGACCGGCATCACCCGGTGCCCGCCAGAAAACGCCAGCGGGCTCCAGCAGCTGACGTGTCATCAGGTTGGTGAGGTCAGGCGTCCAGAGCTGCGAGGTGGCCGTGATGGTGAGTTGTCCGGCCTGCGCCAGCTGCACCGTCCAATGTGAGAATTGGAGGGACTGTTTGGCGAAGTCCAGTCGGTACACAGCCTCGTTGGGTTGCAGCAGGCGCTCGCCATCCTGCCTCTTCTGGCCTCGCTGCTGCAGAGACTGAACCCGCAGGCGCATCACCTCCGTCAGCTGGGTGTCCGGCCGGAAGGGCAGCTCCAACTCTGTAGACATGCTTGGACGGCACGCTTCAGCACGTTGAGAGGTCGATACCAAATGCAAGGCTACGTTGAAACTAAGCGTCTTCACTTGCTCCCTGTCCAGTAAATCTTACTCTCTGCTCCTGCCTGCAGGATTGTGCAGTATGCATGTGTACATGTCTGTGTAACATTAATAGAAGAGGTTGGAGGCGGAGTACGGACGAGTATAAGTGCTAGGCAACCAGGTCTAATGACATTTGCACCCACAGCACACGGTTTTCCTTCAGGGAACTGTGTTTAATACTGTTTGTCTCACATTTGTTTGCCTCAAATGTTTGCTTGGTTACAGATTCTCTCACTCTAATACCTGACATTAAACACTGTATCACCAAGATCCTTGCGTGAACGGTAATGTAAATGTGATCATCAAAACTGTTTTGTAAGAGTAAGGTGGCCCCTTTTTTGTTGGTGTCGCTGTCTGTCAGGTGGAGGGGTAGGAGGAGAGGGTAGTATGGGGAAAGCCTCTTTAATTCCCCTCGCGCCTATATATTGACAGAAGGCAGGGAAAAGCCAAGGTGCCTTCTGCTTGTGTTTCTGGTCAGTCGTCAGGTCACCCACCTACCAGAGTTCAGTTGCTGCATAGCGACACTGGGTCCAGATGAAAGCTGAGCTAGATAGAGCCCTTGCTCTCTCATTATCCACACTGCAGAGTCAGACAGGGTAAGCAACAGCAGGGGTGGAGTGCGAGTGAGATAGCATCCCAAAGGATTACAAAATGACTCTGAGGTTTCTGTGGTGCAGTGCTTTGTTTTTTTTATCTTGTTTTGTAGTGTTTTTTTTTTTCCTCCCCCCCTCCTCCTCCTCCTTTTAAAGAAACTGTTGCTGCTTCACAGCCGGTACTCGGGAGAGGCCAGATTCTTTCCATGAGCAGAGTGTCACCACCCGCAGAGAGGTTTGACAGGAACTGCTGTTCAGTTAGCGCACCTTGACATCTCCAAGGACACCCGCTGGAGCAGCGTCAGTTAGTTCACATGTGGTGTCGCTCACGGCATCATTTGCAGTTTTCAATACACCCGTAGAGGTTTCACAGGTGCCCTTTCGCATGTCACCTCTAGATTGGGTACTCTGTTATGACACTGAGTCACGGGGGGCTCGTGGGATTGCAGCGCTTCCTAAATTATAAGGAGCAATCACAACGTGACGTAGTGGAGAAAGAACTTGTTACACTGCTTGCTGTGGCTGTGAAGCATATTTCTGGACACTTTTTAGGCATTGATCTCATCAGTATTTAAAGGCAGGCACACCACCAACTTGCAAAAATTAGCAAAGAGAGAGCAAGGAAAAATATATATAGCGAAACAGTCTATATATAATATATATAAATTTTTGATACCTTGTTTTTCGCCTCGCTTAAAAAAAAAATAGCTATGGTTCACAAAATGGAGGCTGGATTATAGGGTCGTCACTGGGCCATAGTAAATGCAGGCATCTGAAACACACACACACACACACACACACACACACACACACACACACACACACACACACACACACACACACACACACACACACTGCAGTCAAACAGTTATTACCTCCCAACCATGTCCTATTACAGCTGGATTTATGACCAAGGGGGCCAAGGTGATAAATTTGTCCCCTGATCCTAAATGCATCAGCAGACAACAGGGTATGCGGTCTCACTCTGGCAGCCCACTCTACCTTGACATTATTTATGCTCCGTGGACCGACGGCTGTTAGTTTGGCTTACCTGCTCTCTGCTCCTCTTCCTCCATCCTCTTCCTCCCCTGCCACCCCCCTTCCTCCAGGTCATTCCTGACTGGAAGGAGCAGGAGTGGGATACAGAGAAGCCAGACTCGTATGCCGGGATTTTCCACTTTCGCTTCTGGCGCTTTGGTGAGTGGGTGGATGTGGTGATTGACGACCGGCTACCGACGGTAGACAACCAGCTGGTCTACTGCCACTCCAACGACAGCAACGAGTTCTGGAGCGCCCTAGTGGAGAAGGCCTATGCCAAGTTAGTATCATTGCCAACAAATATACAGATCCAGTTTTAGAGAAGGAAAAAAGTCATCCCGAAACCCAGGCGTCGGATTTTAAATTTAATCCTACGTAACTTTGAGGCACGTTGAGACTCTATTCATAACCCCTATAAGTCCCATGTCAACATACAAAGTCAACGTGCAGTGAATAGACCAACTCTTGTTCAACAGTCAGACTGTAGATAACTTGATATACTTAAAAAACTACTACTAAAAAGTATTTTCAGTAGCTGTTAATCGGCAGATCATTTTCTTCATCATCAGATTATTCGTTTTTTCTATTAAATATCCAAAATATTAAATAAATGTCGATCCTACTGTCCCCGAATCCAAAGTCATGTCTTCAGATGTCATGCCTTTGTCTTGACAAAAGTCCAACACCCAAAGATATTCAGTTTACTGTGATGTAAAACTGAGAAAAGCAGAAAATGCTTACGTTGGACATGCTGCAACCAGCAAATGTTCAAAAAATGACTAAAACGAATTAATTAGTTCATTTTCTGACCATCAACTTACTGATTAATCGCCTAATTGTTGCAGCTGTAATAAACATTTCCCAACTCTCCTCCTCTTCCTGCAGGGTTTATGGCTGCTATGAGGCCTTGGACGGGGGAAACACGGCCGACGCTCTGGTGGACTTCACTGGTGGTGTTTCAGAGCCCGTGGACCTGCTGGAGGGTCAAATGGCTACGGACGAAGTGGCCCGTAACCAGCTGTTTGAAAGAGTTCTCAAAGTCCACAACAGAGATGGCCTTATCAGCTGCTCCATCAGGGTAAGCGTAGAGCGGCATGGCAGATCCACACACAGCAACTCAACCGGAGGGATGCTTTTTAGATCACTGGGTCCAAGACCAAATTCTACTCAGTCTAATCATGTAGGGTTTGGGTGTTTGTGTTCTCTTTCTGTTTCTGCCTGTACAGGTCAACCATATTTTGTACCATGTCTATTTATCCTCTGGTCCATTTGGGTTGTGGGTCCCCATCAGATCGGGTCTCTCTTTTTTATGAGATTAATTTATACATGTCAAGTTTGGGTAGGTTTTTCACGGGTCCGTTTCGGATCTGGTCCAAACTTTTTGGACATGTGAAGACCTCTACTGTGTCCCCAGATATCAGCAATTACTTTGGTGAATGCAGGGTTATCATAACCAAGAGAACCCAAAACTAAGACCCAAGTTGTAATAAAACAAAACTATCCATTAATGCTCCATGCATTAGCTGTACAATCCTTCACAACCAGCCTGGGTATGGTTTTCCAGCCAACAACAGCCTTTGTATTTCTTGCTTTCCAAGCTACAAGAAAGATCTCTATTTTTGGTTCAAAGACAAAAAAGCTGCTCCAATCTGCAACAGCGTCCCTGTGTGCTCCTTCCCAGAAGTCTACCTGTTAGTAATTTCCCAGACAACTGTACCAGCCTCCCTATTTTACATAATTTTAGTGATCACCAATAGCATCTCTGCTAATTTTTTTTTTCCAGGCGACCACAATAGAGGACATGGAGGCACGGCTTGACTGTGGCCTGGTCAAAGGCCACGCATACGCTGTAACAGATGTACGGAAAGTGCGGCTGGGTCACGGACTGCTGGCCTTCTTCAAATCGGAGAAGCTGCAAATGATCCGCATGAGGAACCCCTGGGGAGAGAAGGAGTGGAGTGGCCCTTGGAGTGACAGGTAATCACAACACTGCCACCTACAGGCTGCAGCTCACCAAGTCTTACCTTGTCCCATGACAAGAGCTCATTGCGCCTCCATCATCCAAATTTTTTAATATTGTATAGTTATCTATGTGAGTCAGATGTGACATATTCCCAGAGCAACAGAAACGATGTAGTCATCCTTTACACGGGCTCTTGTTGTCACCTGTACCAATTTAACCAATTTCACATTTAAATTTTAAAATAGGCAAAGCTCACTTGTCCTCCCGGTGTCTCAAAATTTGACACACTGGTTTCTAAGAGAGAGCCTGTTGTGAATGAGGAAACAACAAATGACTAAACAAAGACCAATCCATATATAATGCCCACCGTGTAGACAAGAGAGCTGCAAAATTGGAAATGTCATGTAGACAGGGAAAAATTAAGATGCAATCGAGCTAACGGGCCACAGGGCGAACAAACTGAACTGAACTCAGCACTGCAGGCCCAGTTTGTTTTTTTAGTGCAGTTCAGATATCATTTTTCCTGGGACCCACCCTAAACAGGCAGGCAAAAAACTGAGATTGACCAGCCCTTCTGAATCAAAATGAATGGTCTGCGCACTTGGGCCATTCAGTCAGGTGGATAAAGCTGTTTTCTCCCCAAAAAAAAGAGTGTTTCACTCCAGGTTGCTTCCCTACACCTGTTAGGGAAATGGGTAAAACTAAGATAACGTTGCTCCCTCAACATCTCTGCCTTTGAATTGTTAGCCACTAGACTCTGTGAAACAAACCGGGAGAGCCACATCATAAAGGAGCCTGAATTATTGATCAGGCCGAAAAGAGAGGAAGATGTCAATAAAGCACATTGAGTCATCTCTCTTCTTTCTCAATCACTCTCTCGCTCTCACTGAATAATTCATTAATGTTCTGATGGAACATGTTACTGTAAATGGAGTCTGACAGACTGTTGAGATATGGATGTTTGTCAGTGGATCATAAACAGAAAGACATAAACACAGAGCTAATGTGTCCAGTAAATGCTCGTGTTTCCCCCTGAGCAGTGAATAAAGAATGGACCTTTGTTGTTTAGGTATGATTCACAGTAACAACTTCACAAAGTTTGTGTTTTGTTTTTTTCCCCCAACAGACTCTTTAACATCGTCGTGACCAAGAGGGGACAGATACACACATGATTTATACGTCTGAACTTTTACAATTGAAAGATTATTAAAAGATTCACATCTAATTGTTCCATTATTAAAATTCTGCTAATTAAATTAAAACTATTCAAGTTATGAGATTAAAATATATTTCACCTGTTTGTCATTTCACATCCTGAAGAAAGAGTCACAATGAACAAAAATTGTTTGTTAAGTGATATTTTGGAGTTTTGGATTGATATACTATAAAGTCTGATATAAAAGTCTCATATATTAGTCTGCGCAAACAAATAAAGGTCGGGTAAAAAACATTGTGGAGGTGGAAATACCTTCAATACTGGGCCCCAGCAAAGCACTTCCTTGTTATTTGCTTTGGCCTTATTGACTGTTCACAGTTGAAATGACTGTCAATTGACAATATCCGCACAGAGTAATTATATATGATTGCACATTTTACATTGTACATTGTGTAATTCAATTTGACAGGGATTTTTTTAAATGTAAAAAAATCTAGCACAAAATACTGAAAAATGATCGTCTCCTCTGGAAATCGTCCGATTTCCCATCTGGGACAAAACGGCCCATATCTTGTTTTCTTATCCTAAAAACGATGTCATGAGGGCCACACCCGGGCAACAGCCGCCCCGAATGCAGTGCCGAGATGAAACTGTACCTGGAAGAGATGATTCTGCTATGTAGAAATTGTCTGCAGGGTAAATCCATTCGTTCATGCCACAGCGCTAATTCCATCAGCACAACACAACACTACAGAGTCATCTCATACTCATCAATCTGAACTTCTTAGTTTCTCTTTTTGCTTTTAATTTGCCATTTTTCCATTTTCAATCACCGTTAAGTAACAGTCGATAAAACTCAACACATTTATATAATATAACCTGTATATATTTCACTTTAAAAGCCTAATAAAAAGTGTAACACAATTTCGATTTTCGTTCGAGAAGAGAAACTTAAAGCAACAGAGCGGCGAGTATGATGCATGATTATTTTGTACCGGTGGAATTAGTTCTGTAAAAAAAAAAAAAAAGTACATTATCCAGAATTTATCAAGACAGCACCATTGAAGAAGTGCTGGGTTTTTATTCAGCTTCAGAATCAAAAGCAATTTAAAACAGGATCAGATTAGAAAACAGTGAGGCTTCCTACTGTTACGACCAAATATGCTTATGAATCAGGGGGAATTAGAAATAAAGGCTCCTCTGTAATGTACACATGTTTCAAATAAAAGCCTGGGTCTCTCTGCAGCTGAGGTAAATAAAGTGTTTCGCCTCTTGTCTTTGTTCACTGCAGCTCGGAGGAGTGGAACAAGGTGAGCAAGAGCGAGAGAGAGAAGCTGGGCGTCACCGTGCAGGACGACGGCGAGTTCTGGTGAGAACCATAAATGTGCTCACTACTGTGTTGTTCCCATCCCTGAAACTGATTATTAAGGTGTCGGTGGCGTGGTAAAAACATAGGAAAGTGTGATCACATGTTCATGGTCTAATTGACCGATTCGGCTACAGGCCAGCAGCCATTTAACTTTGCTCAGCATAAAGATTGGAAACAGAGGGAAGAGGTGGTGTAGCTCTGCTCAAAGGTAATAAAATCCACCTTTCAGTACCTCTAATGCTCACTGATTAACACATTATATCTTGTTTGTTTAATCCAGACAAAAACTGAGGTTTAAAAATGACAGTTTGTGGTTTTACATGGAGGTTATGTGCCACAGACTATTTCTATGGAAGTCAGTGGGGCCGCTGAAAAATATAGGCTGCTGAGTGGTATCAGATCTTCGTACCTAACGCCAAGAAAGTGGATAAAAGTATTTCCCAAGACATCGAACTATTCCTTGAAAGAGGCTTTTCAATACTAACGTTATAAATGTTACGAACGAAACACTGAATCTTTGTAGATTGTTTTGGCACTAAAATTTGTGAAGTGATGATATTGACAGTATTAATAGAAGTCACAGATCAATCACAATTACCAGAAATCCTTGCCTCACTTTAACATGTAACCCTTTCCCTTGTTCATTTCCTCTATTTTTATGCCTTTTAAAGCTCTTCCTTCAAGCTTCTCCCCTCTTGTTGGTATCCACTTTCTCCTGTCTCTTCTCTCCCCTTCTTTTCCCGCCCTCCTGCAGGATGACGTTCGACGACTTCTGCCAGTACTTCACTGACCTGATCCTGTGTCGCCTGATCAACACCTCCTACCTGAGCATCCACAAAACCTGGGAGGAGGAGGTGATGAGGGGCTCCTGGACCCACCGCCAGGACCCGCTCCGCAACCGATCCGGAGGCTGCATCAATCACAAGGCCACCTTCCTGCAGAACCCCCAGGTTAGTTGTGGTAGTGACGTGTGCGTGCGTGTTACGGAGAGCTGGTCGACCAGTGTTGGAGTGTGATATGACTTTCCCCTTTGTACTCTTTGCAGTATGTGTTTGATGTGAAGAAGGTGGAGGACGAGGTGTTGATCTGCTTACAACAAAAAGAAAAGAGAGCCACACCCAAAGAGGGCAAAGGGGAGAACCTCGCCATAGGCTTCGATATTCACCAGGTAGAGACACGCACAGAAACTGACAAATGCACAAACACCATGAAACCTCCAAGACACTTGTCATGAATACATGAATGCTGCAAAGTTTTTTTTTTTTAATCTCGCAGGTGGAGTTAAATCGGAAGTACCGTATGCACTCAGCCCAGCAGAAAGTAGCGGGCTCCATCTACATCAACTCACGCTGCGTCTTCCTCAGGAAGGAGCTGAAGGAGGGCCGCTACGTCATCATCCCCACAACCTTTGACCCCGGGCAGCAGGGCGACTTCCTGCTCCGTGTCTTCACTGATGTGCCTTCAGACTGCAAGTAAATCTGTGATCTCTATCAAGTCGTTTGTGCTGCCATCACATGATATCCCGGTGCCAGATAGCTCACTTAAAGCTTTTCCTTGAAGCTGTGTGATCGGCTTCACGTATATTTGTAAAACGAGCGATCACAAATAATGTTACAGACGACAGAGAGTTGCCTTTTCTTTACTGCCACTCAGTACAGAAGAGCTTTGAGCTCAGTTTGAATCATTAGTTGTATCACTTATTCCCTCTTTTACGACTGTGTGCCTTTGATCGCTGTGCTTGCATGCCTGTCGGGATTCCTGTAACCGAATGTTCCGTGTTTTCACATCGAGAACGCCTCTTCCCTGGGATTCCTGCGTGAACGCAGCTCGTGGCTTCTGGCCAATTGGTTGTATGGATGTTGAGTTGTGGTTCTTGCTGGGCAGAGAGCCAATCACATTTTACTGCTTTGTCCTTGGAAACACTATAATAGTGAATTTTATTGTTCCTTGAGGGAGACTTTTCCTACTGACTTCTGGTTAGAAGGTTTGTCTCCAATATTGTATACAATATATTCTAATCTTCAACCTGTCAGTGTTTTGTGTGTGTGTGTGTGTGTGTGTGTGTGTGTGTGTGTGCTGATTGTGTTGCAAGCAATTTCCTGCACAGTGCACTCTTCATTGTGTAGAGTTGTGTGTAAAAATGAAGGTTCAGAAGACTTGCCTTTATTGTTATATTTTAAATTTTTTGGATAGGAACAGGATTATTGCAGTGGTCAGTCAGACAGTTGGCTAAGAACCAGCACTCTATACCAAAATAAATTTTAGCGGAATTGCTTGCTAGCTACTCCTCCGTGTTTTGGGATCGGTTCAGCACTTTAAACTGCATTAAGACAAACAGTTAGATGTGTAGGTGGCATGTCAACAAGTCACAAAGCTAATAGGTTCATAGAAAGGATCTGTTTATGTTAGCTTAACAACCTACTCTGTGCCTGTCTCCCGTGATCTGGCAAATTTTCACAGCATTTACCGCTAAGAGAGGGCACATCGGAGCCGGCGAGACCACAGAGACTTAATGGCAAGTGGAGTGAAGTCATGTGAAAACATAGACGCCCACTTATTAGACAGTGAAGTTACAGTGGGGGTTAAGGTTTGTGAGCGCATGTATTGAGGGGCTTCTCCAAACTGACAGGCCTTTTTCTTCACCGAGTACGTGTCAGGGAGCAGTATCCCTTGGTAGACAAGGAGTTATGTTATGTTGTTAGGTTTGTGTCAAGTGTTTTGTTGTGCATGCTTATTTGGTTCTCTTGTGTACTGTTCAGAAAACAATAGTTGGAAGCACTAATGATGGCTGAAGATAAACTTAATGGCTGCACTTCAGTCCTGTTAGCTCTAACAGTTGTCTAACATGCACGTGCCCTCTGTCTTTCCCAGAGAGCTGACTCTGGACGAGCCGCCTCAGACATGTTGGACGGGGATGTGTGGCTACCCTCAGCTAGTCACTCAGGTCCATGTACTGAACGCTGGGGGTCTGCAGGGACAGGACTCCAACGGAGGTAGGACCGCCACACACAGGGAGTGGCGACTGCATCTTGGCCCCGCTTCGGGTCACGTGCGTTGCATTTGCATGTTGGCGATCGCGTTGCTGTGTTGCAAAGCGCCCTAAACCCCTGTGAACGCCCACAGAGCTTCACTGCCTCGATCCCAGTAGGAAAAGACTCCTGAGCAAAGCAAAAGGTACCACAGCGCCATCTGCTGAAACTACATGCATAGTTATTTAGTTTAGTTATTTAGTTCTAGCCTGCAGTGTACAGTAATTACCTCCCTAAATCTCTTAGAGTGTGTGCAAGCCTGTCACTTTTACAACCTACTCACCTTTAAAGCCAGTCTGTCTGGATTTTTGAAGTGATTAGAGCCTCTTTCGTCTTATTCTGATGCCGTAAGTTATGAAAACAATGAGGCTATCCCGGTGTAAGTCGGTGCAGTCTACACAGTGCTCCCAGCCTGGAGATTCCGTGTCCTGGGCTGGATCGTAGTCCCGACTGCTACAGTGTCCAACAGATGGCACCAAAGTCTGAAGTTTTCGCATCCTCCACATAGTGGCTTTAATATTTAGGTTCCTTTGTTGTGAACAGAAGTGGTGGAAAACGTGTGAAGATACTTTACTTAAGAAAAAGTACCAATTCAAAATACACAAATTTAAAAAAAATACTCCTTTACAAACAAAAGTCCTTCGTTCAACATCCTACTTAAATAAAAGTACTTATCACTATCAGTATTATCAGTAAAATGTACTTAAGGTATCAAAAGTAAAAGTATTTGTTCTGCTTCTGTATATTATTATATATGATATTATTAGATTGTTAATACTTATGCGTCAATTTACTGTTGTGGCTGGTCGAGGTGTAGCTAGTTTTAAATATTTTACATACAGTGAGGTGGTTTCGTCCAGTGGTTTTCAACCTTGGGGGGTCGGGACAAACATTAACAAGATACACATGAGGGGTTGTGAGATGATTAATGTGAGAGGAAAGAAGGGAAAACAAAGTTTTGCTACACAAATCTGTATTCATTTTTTAGACTTTTTTCTAGTCTTTTAATAATCTTACAGTGCGACATTTTGGAAATGAACTCTTCACCCGATCAGCCCGTATAATCCGACGTAAACAAAGCAGGTGCATGCAGTCATCGGTGTCCTTCATCAGCACAGTGTACTGACCGAAAGATTTTTTTTTTTTCCTGCAGCTGTCGATCCATACGTGATCGTCACCTGTGAAGGAGAGAGGGTTCGTTCGCCGGTCCATAAGGACACACGGTGCCCAAACTTTGACATAAAAGGCCTGTTCTACCGCAAGAAACCCAAGGAGGGCATCCACATCGAGGTGAGCTGTCACTCTGCAGACATCGCTCCGTAGGGCTGTGCAATAGTTCGCTGAGCTACACCTTCGCGAGGGCTGCGGCCTGCAACGAAAATGCCGCAGCTCAGGTCCTGTGAACGGTTGGTGTCAGGCCTCGGAGAAGGCCAGACCGGTCATCTGAGATGTTAGCATTCCACCGGCAATGGTTCCGCTTTCCCCGGGCATGTTTTATCGTGCTGCTGTTGTGTTGACAGGCCAGCAAATGCTGCAAAAGGTTATGCCGTAATCAATAAAAATAAACTTTAAAAGATTTTGGCCAACGAATATCCAACTTCACAGCTTCCTTAATGGAGACAAGAGATGCTCCTTCAAAGGTGAAAAGTCTTATCTCTTTATCAACCAAAACGCTTCTCCACCAAGAGTCAGTTTACCTGCCTTACAAGTGAACATACTATGTTTCTAATCACTTCTGGCGGTGTCTAGCCATGCGGATAGTTTTTCGGTTTTATTTGCCCAGGTTTTTAGTAATGTCTCTGAGGAAATTTAGTTTAAAAAAGAAATATCTCTCTCCAGAAAAAAGTCTCTTCGGCTGCAAAGGCTGGAACTAAACTATCCAAAGGCTCGTGAAGACGAGGTACATTTGACAAATCACATTAAAAAAACGAGAGTGGCATTTAAAGCAATTTTTACACGAGGAATTAACAAGAAGTTGGATGTAATGAATAACTGAAAAAGAGTTTGTTCAGCTCCGTCGCACACAAACCCTCTCTCTTGCCCCATTTTTGAAATAAATCGGGAAGCTGACGAAAAATGCTTTTCGCATCAAGAAATATCCGACTTTTGTCCTAATATCGACGCTAAGCTTCTCCCTTGCTTTATGAGTGAAACAGAACACAAGTTGTAGCTGCTGCAGTGTCTGTGGTTGACCAGTAAGCGGTGATCACTTTTACACACCCTTCCGCTAAAGTTCCTCAACTATCAGAAAGTACAACCCCTGGAGCAGGGACGTTTTTGAGCCTATGCGCCGGCTTGTTTTCGGGTTGTCCGTCCATCCGTCCTATTCCCGCGAACGCGATATCTCATTAACACATCGAGGGAATTTCTTGAAATTTGTCGCAGATTTCGGTGGTCCAGCACTCATCCTCATTCGTAGCTGTACACCTTTACGCATTCTTTAATATTTATTCAGCTCTGCTCCTGAACCCAGGCGCCATATTTCTCACCTGTCCTTTCCTTCCAATTTCCTTTCATGAACTTTGTGTGTGTGTGTGTGTGTGTGTGTGTGTGTGTGTGTGTGTGTGTGTGTGTGTGTGTGTGTGTGTGTGTGTGTGTGTGTGTGTGTGTGTGAGAGTGTGTGTGTATGACTTTCTCACATGAGAGTGGGACTCCTAAGGAAATTTGCTGAACATCCATAACCAATCAATTACAGGCTCAATATCAGGCAATATGTGTAAGCCAGTGTACTTTTTAGAGAATTATTGTTGGTAATGTGATGTTGAATTTACTCAATCAGACCTGTGAAATCGCATCATTTGTATCGTGATGAAAGGAGGCAGACGCGTTCAGGCTCTGTAGGCAGGCTGGGCTTGTAACAGAGGTGCACGGATCTTACTTTCTCTCCCCTGACACTCGAACTCGGGGCATCGGCTGATACAGAGTCATAATCTGATACCAGTGCTCTGTTTGTTATCAAAAGATGAAATCTGTAAACCGAACTGATTAAGATATGTGTAGGCTAATGTGAGGCTGTAACCGCAGATCTGTGGAGACCTTTTAACGTGAGCTTGTGAAAATGTAATATATGTTTGGAAGGTTTATGAGTTTGCATCGTTACAGCAGATCAACCGTATAACGACAGATACGCCATCACGTTCCTGCGTAATATGTGTAAATCACTGAGTTTTTGCTGTTGGATTAATGGTGTTGTTATCGGATAGACAGACCTTTCCAGCAGAGTTTGATAGATAAAGATCCTTGTGCTTGGTGTCCACACACTGGAGAGGTTTGCCTCAGTGTAATTACATTCTGCTACGTCTCTTCACCGAACCACTTCACCTGTGCATGGCTGACTTTTTCCTCGCAAAACAAAACCAACCTGCTAAACAGTGTAGTTCCTCCGGTAGCGTCGTTTCTTGACTCCGGTTGCTTGACGTTCACCGTTAACAAGATGTTAGTCGTCCTTTCCCTCTCTTTTATGAAGCTTTTTTTAATTGTGAAATAAAATGTATTATGTCCATGCAAAGGTTCAAAACGACCCAGAGACAAAAAGTGCAATTTGAGTGACATTAGCTAACCATTATTTCTTGGCTCCAAAACATCGTACATCAGCACTTCTTCTAACCCTCAGTGTTTTCCTTCTTGGTGTCGCTACCTTCTATCAAGTCTTTATTTCTGTCCCTTGCTTCTCTTTTGTGACTGCTTATTGCCTTTTGTCTTTTCTCTCCTCTCTTTCCCTACTTTCCCTTTTGCTTTCGGGTCTCTGCCTTCCTCCCACGAGCGGCCAACAGATCTACAACAAGAACATGATCGTGGATACCTTCCTGGGTCAGGTGATCCTGTTAAGCGACCCCAACGAGCGGCAGGAGCAGCACACGCTTCACCTCCGCGACAAGGGCAACCGCCAGGACAGCGACCTTCCAGGCACACTCACTGTGCGCCTCATAACCTCCACCACGCTGACCAACATCTGACACGATCGTTTCTAAGGTTATTATGATCCACACTTGAGGTGGCTTTCAGTCGTTCATGTTCACCGTTCCTTTTCCAGCCTTCATGGGAGCTCCCTGTTTTCTTTCGCTTCAGCATTTAAGTTCGACTTTGTTACATGTGTTTTCGAAGGCCTATACCTATATTTCTGGATGGGAGGTGTCCATATCTGGGGTTCATATTGAATAACTTTAAACACATTCCTACCAAAATTGTCCATTAATTAGTTGGTTACTTTAGACACGTGTTCTTAAAGTCGTCTTCATTAAAGGTTTTGTAGCCAGAATCTCAATCAACAACTGAGCTACAGTTAAACTACAGTTAAACACACACACACACACACACACAAACACACATATACATGCACATACAACACGTATGCAGACATTTCTGCACTCGCCATGCATGTGCCAATGTTTTCAAGGGCTATGCATTGCCTTAAGGCTGAGTCTGTCTCTCCACATTGAGGAGATGTTAAATACTCTCTATGTTCTCCATCAGCTTTCCTCAGTATTAGCACAGCCTCCATTTTTTGTTCCTTAAAATCTGCATCATACCCCACGTCTTGTCTTAGTTTCTGCCTCCTATATATTGACACAGTGTATACTCTTTTATGTCTGTGGATGATCCTCCCGCCCAGTTGGCCCACCCAGACACCTCAAGTCCTCACCAGTTTGCCGGTGCTTTTGGAGAGCGTGCAGCACTGTCTGTCACTTTTTACTGTGGACTTTACAAACGAACGCCAACAGCAGCTATTCTCTCCCTCCATCGAGAGCTTTTCTGTGTCGTTCTGCGCCTATTCATGTGTGAAATCTTGCCTCCTGTCTTCCTTCACTAGTACAATTTGAAACTCCCTGAGACGCTTTCTGCCGGTTGCTATGGACGATCTCCAAACTGCATGGCTTAAAAAAAAACAACAACTAAACTCTGCCTGTGCTGCGCATCTCTTCAGTCGTAGCTTAGCAGCCGGTGCTTCTGATAGTGCCACCTTTCCTCCTTTGATACCCCGAGGTGTACACTTAACCAGTCCAGCGGAGTGCAAAGATTAACCCTGACATAAATCAAGTGCTTTATGGGACCAAAGATGAGCCAGGCCCTTTGCTCTCTTAGTCCCTTTGTGACCGCCCTGGCCCGGCCCGGCCCGGCCTGGCCTGGCCCGGCCTGGCCTGGCCCGGCCCAAGCTTCGCTACAAACCACCACCCCCTGTGCCACATCATCTCTTAATGGCAACACCACTGCCTGACGCTTTCTCTGACTTGAGTCTATTGGCCTGGGCCAAAGACTCATGCCACGTGACCCTGAGAGACAGCAGCTGTGTTTCTGCTGTTGGCACAGAACAGGGGTGTGTGTGTGTGTGTGTGTGTGTGTGTGTGTGTGTGTGTGTGTGTGTGTGTGTGTGTGTGTGTGTGTGTGTGTGTGTGTGTGTGTGTGTGTGTGTGTCCGTCTGTCCGTCCTACTAGTTTCAGTGTTTTCCTAAATGGGAGTATCTGGGAGTGCGTGGGTGAATGTATATCTGTTAATTCACGTTATTAACAGGAAGAAAACGAAGAAAACAAGGAAGGGTGTTACCTGGAAGGAAAAGAGCCCTTTAGGCGAAAAACTCACCATGCACTTTATTCAGTTTTAACAGGGTAAAAAGACCCTTAAGGATGAAACAAAAAGAGGAGAGAGAGCAGAGGAGAAGTCCTGCCAAACAACCTGTGCCATTGCCTTGGTCTAGGCTTTTCCTCCACAGCAGGAAAACAGCATGGAACATGGGAAGAACTGTTCAATACTTTCAAAGGGATTTCAGATGGCTTTTGCATATTGAACCAGTGCTGGCATAACGTAACCGATCTCCGATGAACCATGGCATTTCTTGCGTAGATCATGTTTTTCATCCAGTTTGACCTTTCAGCACCTAGTGGGCTTTTTGTGACAGAGGCCCAGACTGAAAAAGAAAAATCCAGTTTTGTTTTTTCCAAAAGTGCAATATAATTGCAGAGATTTTTCATTCCAAGTTTTATTGACTTTTTGGTATGTCTTAGTCTTTTTTTTTTTTTCTCTGTGAATCAAAACAAGAATTAATAACGTAAGTCACTGTCATTATCGATACATTTCTTTTGAATGTAAGACAGTTCGTGGACTAATTTCTCAGACAAACCATCAAGTCTGTTTTCCTGTTTTCCTTTCTTTTCGGCGCCTTTTTCCATTACTTGAACTGTCACACGTGGCATTTAATTGATCACACACCTTTGTGTAAAGCATCTTTATAAATGTGTCTTGCATGGGTTATTTTACAATATGTCCATGGCCTTGTATTGTACTGTTCAATTGTTAATATATATTTATTCTTTCTACAGTCTCGGAAATGCTAGATTTGAGCAGTCAGCATGTCTACACTAATGCACCTCATGTCAGTCGGATCATATCAGCTGGTTTGAAACAGTTATGTCTTGTAACACAGTGATTCATTCATAATGCCTCTAGCATCGGTGAACATTAGCAGCAGCTGTTGACTACTATTTAGGTGCTAATTATCTTCTCTGTGCTCTTTTATGTTGTTTTTAGTCTGACAGAGGGACAGAAAATGACAGTTAGGTAACGTAAGACTGCATTTGAAATGTCACATTAGCTTGTGTTACAAACTGTAGTGCCAAGCGGTGCAAGGTTAGACATGGGAGCATGTGCCTGGGTAGCGGCTAGTTTTTATTTACAGACCTGGTGGGAAAAGAAAGAAACCCTTTGCCCTCCCATCACTGAGGTGTCCTTGTGCAAGGCACCGAAGTGTCAACTGCTCCAGTGGAGCCTCCCGGTGGTAACCTATTTGCACAGGGCAGCTTCTAGGTGTGACTGTATATATCTGTGTAACTCTAATCCACCACAGGTCAATACTGTGAATATCTACAAGATCAGCTTGTAATGGCTGTCAGAGGGTTGACGTTGTTGGTGCCCAAGGCGCAGGTCGCTGTGTGGATTTGGTGACATTGATAGCCCACAGATCGGGCGGTGACACGAGCCCCAGTTTGTGCCTCTCGTGGATCACCATTGCATTTGAGTCACAGAGCTAAGCATCCGCTTTTCTGAAAGATGAATATCCAGTGATCTTCAAAAATCCCAGAAGGCTGTTGAAGGTATTTCCAGAATACTGAAAGACTCTTGTAAGCATAAATATTCTATTTGCTCTTAAATAACAAATATTTTATACTTATTTTCCAGGTTATGGCTTTTTTTCCTTTCCAAAAATGGTAGCCGGTAATGACATAAGTCTTTGCTCAGTTTGTGCTTGTGCTTGCTCAGTTGACCAAACTTAGGGTTTTATTTGTCTGTATTGATTTTACTTTTCTATTATCAAATAAAATATCGTGTAAATATATATTTTCTGTTTTATAAAAAACAAGCAAGACTTGTACTTTAATTTTTTTCATGCTGCAAACAGAATATTTTTTATCTTTCAGGATACTGGATATACCTTCCAAACAGTGTCAGCTTTTGTTTAACGACCTTCTGGGTTATTCACGAATCATCGGGTATATATTTTTCAGAAAAACTGATGCTTAGCTCGAATGTAACAGGTAATACATGAGAGGCACACGCAGGGGTAAGGTGACACTGGCATCATTTAAAGACTAAACTAGACAAAATACCCTCTTATATCTTGCCTCCCAGTCCACATATCAGTGTGACAGGCAGGAGTTTCCTAGGGTCACCCCTCCGCTATCCTCTGTTACCCAGATTTTGTAAATGTGGTAACAAATAGATAAACCACATGGGTCCCAATTTTGACCATGTGGACTCACAACTGCGACCACAGGGGGCTTGAGGGTGATTGCTACCATGGGCCGCCGTTGTAGCCCAAACAAGAATAAAAACAACAATAAAAAGCAGCAGCCTGCCACCAAACCATGTTAGGATGCACATGCTGCATCATAATTTACAGTATATAGTGCTGATTGGACTGTCAAAGACCCAATTTATAACAGGATATTCTCAAAAACGTAAGAAAACAAACATGACTGTAGGCTAATAACTGCTACATGGGTACATTCATGAATGCCACTCCAAACTTAATGTATAATTTCAATCAGTGTTTAAAAGGGATTTTTTGTGCCATTGCTGTACTGGTGAAACAGTGTATACAGTTCAGTTCAGTATGTATTTTTATTTGAAACGATTCCTTATTGGTACATTTGTGTGATGGAGTTTTATGGGGGTTTTTTTTTTTAATTATTATTAATTTTACACAGATAACAAGTTCAACACCACTAGAAACAAAATACAGTGAAGTTGGATGTGCCATAGCTGAAGAGGTCAACAAAGAAACCTAAAAACGGTGTTAATTATCCATCTATGAATTACTTAAGAGTTGTGTATTAGTTATATACAGCAGCTGACGTAATTCCCATTGGCTAGAAGCTGTTAAACCAGTGTTTGACAAATGTTTTTATTACATGGACTTAAGTTCTATACTGTCAGTGCTATACTCTTACATGGCACATTTGCATTGTCACATCCAAGGTTACTTATTGCAAATTGCAGAACAACTGCTTTGAATTGTACAGCCAGTCTATTTGTATGTTGCCACTGTGTTCACCTGTTACTACATCTGTAACATGTAACACGAAATTATATGAAATAACCCCTTCATGTCCACTGGATGCAGCTCCGTCATGTCCCATGTCCACTAGAAGCGTTTCAGAAACGGAGCGTCTTCGGCAGCCACATTTCCAACATAGTTTGCCGACTTTTTTGTGCTTTACAAGCATATTTAATATATTTTTGCAGCTTTTTCATGATCGATGTTGTAACAGATACTTTATGGCCGTACCCTACTTTTATTTACTTCACTACAGCAGGCCCTCTTATCTCTATTTTGCATTTGCGTTTCCCTAACACTGTATAATGGCATAGGGGAAAACTGTAGCATACTTTCCATTACTTCACAGACTTTCAAAGACTTTAAAGACACATAAACAAAGAAGAAAAACCTATTTTTACTTGTAGGTTGCTTCGTACCCTATGGTCCAGAAAAAAATATTTTGTACATACATTCATTGTCCCTAGAGGATGAATCCCAAAGATTTGGTGATCTCTTGATGTTTTCCTCTCACACGACCAATGGATTACCATTTTTGGTGTCTATCTACTGGATGGATTTGCATGCAATTTTGTAAGACATTCATGATCCTTACAGGATGAAGCCTAATGACTTTAGTGATCCCCTGACTTCTCCTCTAGCGCCAACAGCAGGTTGATATTTGAGGTTTTGAGTGAAATATCACCAACTATTAGAGGGATTGGCATGAAATTTGGTACAGACATTCATGTCTCCCCTAGAGAATGAATTGTCATCTCTTTGGTGATCATTTACCTTTTTATCCAGCACCTCCATCAGGTCAAAATTTTAATTTGTCAAGTAATTTGGTTTATGACCGAATGCCTTCAAAACTAATGACATTCCCATCCGCCACTAATAAATGTTAGAATGTTAACGAGCTATACTAAGATTGTAAACATGACATCTGCCCGACAGTAAAGACTCACAGAGCCACTAGAACGGTTATAGACTCTTAATCTTCAATATGTATGTAAGGACAAAAGTCAATAACAAATAAAATGCATAATTTAATAATAATTTCACATTTGTTATCGTTAAGTATAGTCATTTATATCCATTCACAATTTCATGTGTATCTTTCATCTGCAAATATAGCAAAGTGGAGATGAGAGCGACCATTCAGATGCTTTGCTAATGACTCCAGTGGACATCAAGGTTAAGACTGTCAAGGGTTGAATCAGTATTCATTAAAGTGCCATGTTATTGTTGTTTGATAATGAAAGCTTTCCTTCAATCATCATAGATTTTATATGGAGTTTCTCTTCAACCGATGCCACTTTAACATTGTAGATTTTTTTCAACAGGTTTTCAGCAGCGACCAACTGTGTTATTTTGCGGCTCTGTATTTCTCATCATTTGTGTGGATGTGGCACATAAATATAACAGCGAACACACAACCTGACAGCTTTGACATGCGGGAGTATTTGGGCCTCAGAGTCACTGTGTCACTCACAATCCTACGGTAATGAAAAGATTAAGGGGCCAAAATAACAGTGTGCCAAGCTCAATGTGAAATCTTATCAAGGCGGTTCCTCTTCAGCCTTCTACTCATGTGCTGCAGCAGTGCCAAAAAGACGAATGGTCTATTGTAAAGGGAAGTTTTGTGAGAAGTTTTACTTGTACGCTGTAAAGAAATTTGCTGTGTACCTGATGGACAAATGTAAGACAGGTCTAATTATCTTTTGAGTTTTTTGTACCTCTTTTTGTGTTCTCCACTACATGTCCTCTTTTGTTTTTGTCTTTATCTTGAAGTGATTTTCACCGCGTTGCAATGGTTACGCATTTTGATCGTTGCACATTGTGCTCCCTTGCCAAAAGTGTTATGGCTTTCGCTGTTAACCACCACACACACACACACACACACACACACACACACACACACAAACGCATACACACACAAACACACACACACAAGTATACACAAGCCCTCAAGCTACTAGACTAACCACTCTTGGTTGGAGTGTACGGACAGTTGCTATAAAGCTAATCAGTTTTCTGTATATATATTTTCCACACGGCCACGCCAAAGCTGGTTTTAAGAACGCAAAACCTTTTGGAGGAAGCTGAACTGCTCACAACAGTGGTGACCTTTGTACGATTCCAAAAATGCCAGTGCATGTAGCAAAACCGCTTCGAATCTGCTCGCACCATTACGAATCACAGAATATATATTTTTTGTTCTCAGAGTGTTGTAAAACATAATCTGCTGTTGCTACTTTGATAAACATACTGTGTGAAATACGAGGCTTATGTTGCACACTTGCATGCTTTTAAACAGTATCCAGTTTTATAATATTTTGTATTCAGTAACCTGCAGTATACAGTATGTATATAAAAGTAGCAGCAATTTGACTTATCAGTTATTATTATAGTATCAGTGCTTTGATGGGTGTTATACAGTATATGCTAGAGATTTATCTCAAGTGGAAGATGTTCTTGCTCACTACCTCTGGTGATCAGTAAGAACACTTAGAGGAATCAAGTGAATTGTGGACTTCACACCTAGTCCCATGATACCTCGCGTGAGTTATGAGCGCGACTTAAGGTTATTCCCTTCTCCTTCAGCCTGTCACACCTTAAAGGAAACGTTTGACATTTTGGGAAACGGGCTAATTTGCTTTCTCGCCAAGAATTAGATGAGAAGCTCAATGTCCGTCTCATTTCTGCCAGCACACGGTTAGTTTAGCTTAATCAGTGACTGGAATCAGGTACAAAACAGCTAGCCTGGCTCTGTCTAAAGGCAACACAATCCGCCTACCAGCACCTCTAAAGCGCACTAATGAACAAGTTTTACCCCTGTTTTTAATCCATATAATGTCGAAATCTTGTTTTTACACTTTGTACGGATTAAACAAATGAGATGCAGTGTGTTAATTAGTGAGCTTTAGAGCTCGGCAGAGCCAGGCTAACTGTTCCCCACCATTTGCGGTCTTTGTGCTAATATAAGTTAGCTGGCAAGAGGACAGGCTACAGCAATCATACAGAATTTAAGGGGGGGGGTTTCTTCACATCACCCTCACATTACAGTGTTTGAGGTGTGTTGTGTTACCACATCAATAATTTCCCCCAAAATCTCTAGGAAAATGTAAAAGACCTGTAGCGTAGCGCTAACTCTCGCAGACACCCGTTCGGTGAAAGCATTTACCGTAAGTCGCACCCCTAATTCACACAAGGCATCATGGGACTAGGAATAAGGTGGACAGACAAAACTGAAAATATGTGGTATTTTTGGGATGCTGAAAAAGTTCACCAAAAAAAAAGTGATTATATAAGAGGCTTTTTCTTGTTTATCACTTGTAGACAGAGCGGGGTCATGGTCGCAGTTGAGGTTCGCTTGCCTGCTGATCTTATAGCCTTGTCAAATTGCATACCGCTGCATGTGTCTAAACTACGAGACATTTGTAATGGAGTCCCAGAAAGAGTACACTAGGTATTATGTTTATCTCGATAACAGTATCATGTAGACTGTATTGAATTTGACTCCGACATTTTTATCTGAGGTCGAGTCTTGTCTACTCAAGGAATGAGCTTGTGATTCTTCTTGTATTTTTCTGCTGATGTTTATTAACTGGAGACTGGAATACCTACTGCATGGTGACACTTCTAGAAGATGCTACGGTCTTTATAACAAGTATCTTTTATCAGTATTTTATAACCTTGTTAATTTTATATATCCCACTTTACCTTGCGTTCCAAACTGGTATGTTTACTGATAGCTAAGTATCAGAGAGCCGTGTTGTATGTTCTGTACTGTGGGCTTTTTCCGTGTGTTATTTTTCAGAGTGAGCTTCCCTTTTTCTTTTTCAATGCGTGTTCGTTCGATTTCGGTTCTCGGTTACACTGTGGTTATTTTATAGCTACGATATGAAATCATTATTTTTTCTTTTGTATTTAATGTCAACTTGTGGCATGACTTTGAAATAAAACAGGAAAACCTACTCTGAGTTGGTCGTCATTGTATGTAAATGAGCATGAAGATAAAGTAGATGATAGGAAAGAAAAAAATTCTGTGGATTATCCAGAGCAACATTCACAGTTTCTGTTTTGCTTTTTTTCTGTGAACTGACCCTTTAAAATTACTTAGCATGTGGTAACAGAGTAGTAACTTGGAAATCGTGACCTCCCTCTTCACCTCCCAGCTGGTCTCTGTATCTGCCACCAACAGGCTCCACCTCCCAGCTAATCAGGATCAGCAGCCATGAATGAGACACAGCGAGAGAGCCTGAAGAGCCCCTGTCACTAACCCAGACATCAAACTGGGACTGGGCCGCAAACGCTCAACCTCGTACAGGAGGCCCGGAGCGCAAGAGAACGGAAAGCAGGAGAAGGCTGTGGGAAAGCTTTTTAAAAAGAAGGGGACTGAGCGACAACAGACAGGACTAGAGAGAAACAGTTCATCCTCCACTTTCTTCTGTACCATTTGGAGCAGCCATCCTATCAACTCTGGGCCACCTGCACAGCTTCCCAGAAAAACCAAGGACCAAAAAAGACGGGTGAGGAAGAAGAGCGGACCCTACAACATGTGTTAAGAGGTAAGTGGGGGCAGGTGAACGTGGGTCGAGGCCGAGGGCTAAGCCTGCAGCCAGGCCACAGTGCCGCTGCCCTGCTGTAGCTTTAGGCCAAAGCCTCTTACTGCTCACTTCGTCCTGTGCCAGCTCTTAAAGGAGCCATTATGTACCCTTCAAGTAAAGAAGGTGGTGATGAGAATTAATTCAGCGCAGGGGCCGATACGAATGGCATTCAGAAAGGAATGAGAGTAACATTCCTTTCAGTGATTCTTATGTCCGTCTGACATCTAAAGGATGTCAGGAGGAACTATACATGTAAATAGCAATAATCGTATGAGGCATAAAGGCAGAGATCAGGGGGACAGGGAGACAGTGAAAAATCTGGTCAATATGACTTCATAAAAACGAAATATTTGGATCAGACCGGGACCTTAAGGATTTTCACAGGGGGTTAAAATGCTGTGGCCACGGCTGAGAATGAACTTTTGCGTTCGTAGTCGAAATACTTTGCACACACAGTATGACAGCTGAGAATATAGGAATGAGCTGCTACAAGCGATACGTGTGTTGTAAATGACTTTACATAAGCGATGCCGACCGTATGAAGGAGCTAGAAGTAACGTGACATACATCTTAGTTTGGCTTGGGCCTCACTGTGCCGCAGTTGAGCTCAGAAAAAAATGAGAACAATCAGCTTTAAACAAAGCACTGGTTCAGTACAACCACATGTCTCCGCTGAGCAGCAGCGTTTCAGTCAGCGACAAGTCAACTTAATTCTGGTCCCCCTCAGTCAATTAAATGTTGATTTCCTTTTCCCAAGAGTGACAAGTCTGCCTACGTAAGAGATTTTGTTTTTTGTTTTTGTTTTTTTCCTTTCAGCTGAACATATGTGCATTAAACCTCACGCAGGCTGCTGGAGCTTTGTTAGAGGAAGTTTGATAAGTCTTTTTTTTTTTTTTTTACAATAATTCATAAATTCACGAATGACTGATAAAACATGTAGTGTATAATTGTAATACTGGAGAAATCAGAGAAAAGACTCATTAAATAGTGCATCTTGCCTTCTTTTCCAGGATTTTGAAACAGATTTAGCAAAAGTGATACCAATTTTTGATTATCTGTAAAACAGGATATTTCAGGGCTTTGTCGAGCCATTTCGTGGAAAATCATCGCTCTCAAGTCATCATAATATGTACTATACAAAAGAAAATGGGGAAAAAATTTTGGCTTCTAGATGAATGAGATGTAACATATATTTCAGGGTCATTCTTTTGTTTAATATACATACGTGTCCTTACTTTTGGTTTTGATAAGGTATTTTCTTTAATTAATTTTTTAAAAACTTGAATAAAAGCTTATTTAAATGGCAACTTATAATTATAATAATTATAATAATAAATAAATAAATGTTCTAACACAAATAATACCTGTAGATATAAAGTATACCAGCCTCCTCAAAGACTGAAAACTAATTATTATAGTTGGTCAAGGTGGGGCCAAATTCAACCACTTTATTTAATGCCATGTAGCTAATGCTATTCATAATATTTACAGTATGAGATTGTCTTATATTGTCTTATATTTTGTTATATTATGTTATGTTATTTATGTTATATATTTTATGTAAAGTCTTAATCTGAGAAGTACCAAGTAACTATAACTGTCAGATGAATGGAGGAGTGAAATGTAAAACATTTGTCACTGAAATGTAGTGGAGTAGAAGTATAAAAATGCATCAAATAGAAATACTGAAAAAATTAAGCACAGGACCTGGGTAAGTCTACTTTCCACCACTAAATTCTGCATTAACAGCATTAATATTTTAAATTAATAGACTTCTGTGTTATTCCTTGCAGACACTAAACCACAGAATTCATGAAGACATGGAAGCGCGGCCCTAAAAACTTTCGTGGTCAATGATGAATGCTTCACATCCGTCTTCGCCCCTGAATCGCTGCCATGTGAGTCAGAACTGATACAAATACAGTACACATACTTGTGAGAGCAGTATTATAGGCCACACAAACAGATTAGCAGCCAAGGCATTAGCACTGGTTGGCCCCTTACATGAAAATCTCTGACCAGGTTGACCAGGGGTCTCACGAGCCGCGATGTCAGGGAGTTGAGTTTTTTGAACTCCGTGGGCTAATAAAGCATCTCCTTGATGCTTTATTCTGACTTGTCTCCGTCAGATACATGAGTTCACTTTTATATGTTGTCTCTGAAACTGCCGATTTCAGTATTGACCGTGTGGTGCCTCATGCAGAAATGTCTTTGACATCCCTTCATCCTCACGACAACAAAGACTCAAGACACAGGGAGATATATCTATGGTGCTACTTTCTTTTCGTGCTGAACTACAAGCTGGCCTAGCATACAGTGTAATTCTAATACTTTAACTTTATTTAAGGTCTTGGGGGAATGACAGTATGGTAAACACTGAACAATAAAATCATCCAGTATGAGATGATTATAGAGCTAAGAAACTAACAGTACGGCTAGAGTGAGACTTGTCCTTCATTATGTCAGGATTCACAACCTTTTCTGGCACATTACCAAGTTTTCAGCCACGTTAGCAGCAATGAGGGTCGCTTCAACACTTTGGTTCTGACTAACATACATGTAACTCAACAGCGATTCACTGGATAGCTCTCGTATTCATGTTAAATGGTTGCACAAACATTCATGTCCTCTGGCTTTGTTGGTCCCCTGAATTTTCCTTTGGGGCCTCCATGAGCTTCATGTTTGTGGTTTTGAGTGAAATATCTCAACAACTACTAAATATATTGCCATGAAATTTGGCACAAGGACTCATGTCCCCCACAGGATGAATTGTAATAACTTTAATGGTCCTCTTACTTTTTCGTCTAGCGACATCATCGGGTCAAAATTTTAATTTGTTCAAAACTTTATGACCGAATACCTGACATTCCCATCGGCTTCCAGCCACCCCTCTGCTAGAGCTCTGCACAGGCCTAAAACTGAGACCCAAAGCCAGACTTCACCCCTGTTTTTAAGATCTGACCCAACTGAACCTGAGTGGTACTGCCAAATTTGAGACCTGAGCCTGAACCAAGACCTGAGGCTATATTTTTCTTAAGGCTAATGAACACGTTTTGTTTCCTTCTTCCCGCTAGACATCCTACTTGGTTCCATTTTTTTTCCTACCATTAAAGAATTTTTAGGGAGTTTTTTCTCATCAGAATCAACAGTCTAAGGATGTCGTATGCTGTACAGATTGTAAATCCCCTTGAGGCAAATTTAGAATTTGTGAAACTAGTAAAACTGATTTGACTTGACTCGACAGACAGTCGGCACAGTCAGAGAGAGAAACACAAACATTTCTTGATAAATTCTACTTAAATTCTACTTTAAAATAACCCAACCCCACCCGAACCCAAGGCTTTATGCAACAGATTGGCTCAAACCTGACCGTGGCGGGGTCAGGGAGCAGACCTAGGCTAACCATAGCAAAGTAAGTGAATTTCATACCCATGGAAGTTCAAATTGCTTTACAGAACATAAAAGAATATTACAGTAAGAACAATTAAGAGTAATTTCATAAAAACGCCAATGTATAAAACATGTATAGCTAAATATATATTAAAATTATGTAAACACACGTGTGAAAGCATGATGTAAACAAATTAAACACATCAAGTAATAAAGATACTCAGGGTGAGTGTGCCAAGGTCTGAGTTAGTGATCGGTCAGAGGCTTTGGGGAACAGGTAAGCTGTAAATTTGGTCTTAAGTAGAGCTGTTATATCAGTCAGCCGGAATGAAAACAGTTTGTTTCTGTGGTTTCAATGCAACTACAGTGAAATGTTGTGTTAGCAGGAGCAGCTGCTTACATTTCATATGTTTGTTTGTGTGTGCGTGCGTGCATGCGTGCGTGTGTGCGTGCGTGCGTGCGTGTGTGCGTGCGTGCGTGCGTGTGTGTGTGCGCACGCGCTAATGATTTGAATTCTTTACAGTAGATTTGTGTTTACATTTCAGGAAACAGGTTTGTGGGCAGAGGGAAGGCCACATGGTTAAGTTTAGTACAGATGTATAGGTCTGTATTTGGGACAGTTGCCAGATTGGAACCCTGTGGTTCTGGATAAGAGGCTCTGTCCTGGCATAAGCTGAACATATGAGTGACTAATGCCGGGCTGCATATGGATGAACGTGGTCTGAAATGAACTGCCTGCTGTATATCTGCACTGCTGTTCTCCAAACGGTTTGCTGCCCCTGTTTGAAATGAATCTGTGGATGTTTTTTTTTTTGCATTTAAAATCTGTCTCTAATTCAGATTCTTTTCGATTTGTAGTTTGGCACAACCAACTGAATGTTAATCTACTTATTGGACCACTAATGGATCATTAATACACTTAACCCCTCCCCCCTTGACATGGGTTATCTTCATCTTTCATACAGTCTGGGCTTTTTTTTTTTAGCAACACAAACTATTTATGTCGCCAACTTGTTTATGTTCCCTAAAAGGAATTAGCAGAAGAAAATGTCACCTCAGTTTCTTTTCACTTCTGTTTTAATAATTCATTCAAATCGCTCTATTCGATTTCATTACGGCTCCAGCCTGGACTGTGTTAACTTAGCAGTGAACCAGTGGTTGGCTTTAAATGGCAGCCATACTGAAGTTATTTTAACACTTTCAACCCCTCAGTACACAGTTTTTACAGCTGCAAAATGTGACCATGTCAAGATTCAAAATTGTTCTACTACTTTGGGTACTATAGTTCACTGGAAACAAAAAGACTATCGTACTCCATGCAGTAGCACATCACCGTCATTGTGACTGAGGGTAACAAAGGAAAGACGGCTCAGTGGGGGAGAAAATGATTCAGCAGTCATAACTGCAACAACTATGCCTCGATGGGATTAGCCCCAGGAATCCAAGTAAGCCTTTAACAGCCTCCAGCAGACCCTTTAACCCCCCCACCCCCCACCCAGCCCCCCCTTTCCTCCACTGGTCTCCCATGTCCAGCCGAACCACATGGCTGATTGTCTCTGCTCTGACCCTGCTGTGTGCAGTGTGGTATGAACTTGAATGAACACGCACGTTTGGGCGAAGATTGGCCTTTTAGCCAACTGTTAATCCTACACAACGAGGCATTAAAATACAGACAGCAAACTCATCCTCAGTGTCATTAGTAGATCATTGGCTCCCCTGCTTCTCTACACCACGTTGAATTATAGAAAGTCTCTAATCTAATCAATGTATTTATGACTTTATCATTTGAAAGGGGGGAGCTCGAAGTGACGAACAGTGAAAAAGCTCCACGGAGCTTTTTAGCTTCTTTTAGCTCATTGGTTTGTTTTTCCAGGCTGCAAACTCTGCTCTCATCAACCTCGTTTCCAGCAGGAGCAGGCAGCTGTTTCCAGCAAATAAAAGCCCATAAAAAAACCTCTGCACCGGCACCACAGACAGTTAGCAACTAGCTGGTGAACATAGTGCAGCATTTAGCAGGTAAATAGCTGGTGGAGACCAAACCAGAGCTACAAAAAAAAAAAAGACTAATATTCATCAGGTGGCCAGAAGCACGACTCCAAATGAATGCTAATGATGCTCTGTATCAGCTGGATGTGTAAATAGGCAGATGTTTATTACAGCACATTCGCCATGACAACTTTATGAAGTGATAGCACGTTTAATGTTTTGTTTTCAGCTTGTACTCCTGCACCCATGTGGCCGAAAAAAAAAAAAAAATCAATCAATGCAGCTTTAAGTTATAATGGAAAACAAGTGCATATAACAGCTCTAAACATAAATGCTGCCCTACAAAGGCAGTGAGCAGTAACGGCAGAAAAGGTGAAGGCATTTAAAAAAAAAAAGGAGTTGAGAGTTTTCAGGCTGACTGGGTGAAGTGTACAAGACAGATATGATGTATGTCTTTGTGGATTTCATATGTTTTTTCACCGACAGATCTTTGGAAAAACTAATAAGGAAATATGACAGGAAAACAGTCCAAACAAGCAAAATGTGTCTTTTCAGCCTTCCATCTGCCAATATTTAATAATTACCTTGAAATTATTATAATTAATTAATTAATTAACCTTTTAAAACAATTAAATACTATATTTAAGAGTAGCTTAAACCCACCAAATTGTGAACTAGAGTCAACCACTGAGATGGGAGTTACTGCTACTCTAAACTAAATAAACTGCCTTTATTAGCAGAACCAGTTTAACCGCATGTTTTATTCTGCTTGACTGGATTTAGATGTTACATTTTTATGCTGTTTAACTAAATATCCAAGGTGTCAGTTCAACAAAATTGATATGTGTCAATTTCAGGAAACAGTTGAGGGGAAAAATCAAGTAAACTTAGCTTCGTCCAGGCTGGCTGTGGCTATCTCTAGCTGTTTTTTGTTGCACATTTAACATGTTCTTTTCTTTGAAATGTTACATTTCTATGGCTAGGAAAATATAAATGGTGAAGTATATGTCAAAATAAATGCCAGTCAGACTTTGGTCATAACTAAATTTTGCTTTGTAGGGCTGAATGGTTGGTAATTTAAAATGATACATGACTAAGTTCACCAGTCACTGTAACAGTGTGTTTGATAACGTGACAGTTATTTCCATTGGGTTTCTGAGGGTCAGGTTTGAGATGCTCTTGACAGTGCTCTTCTCTCTGTTGACCCATGGTTACTGCTTGTGTTAAACCCCCCAGTTTGTCAGTTTACCCTCAGCAAACTGTAAACGTCAATCAAATGACCATCTGATATCCCAACTAGTGTTGAATTGGGTTTACAGCTAAGGATTGTTCTCACTATCCATTAATCTGCTACTCTTTAGTCATTTAGTCTACACAACATGAGAAAATAGTATAAAAAATATCATCACTATTTTTCAGAACATTAAAATGATCAATTGACAACTTTGGCTTGAAAATTATATTAAGGAGTTCATCCGTTAATCTACCATTGATTGACAAATGAATGAATTGACAGATCTTCACCTTTAGTTATGAAGGCATTAACTGTACGGAAAGCACTTCTTAATCTTATCATAGCAGATGTGTGCTCTAACAGTCTGAACACATTATAGTACACTTGGTAAAACAATTTAGTACAAAGCATTGTTTTCTGTGTCTGAACAGCAAATTCATTCTGAAGAGGTCGTTTGTTCTTTCAGTTGCATGATGTCTGTAACTTGTCTCCTCTGCAGAGGCCAAACTTGGTGACTTCTGATGTCCTGGAATCAACTCGAGGCTGAACCATGGTCATTCTGCAACAGGTAGGTCCTGTTGGGTAGAAAAGTCTCCATCAGCTCAGTAGCTGGCTCCATCCTACACCCAGTTATTCTTTTTTATCTCGGTTTTTGAATATCTACAGGATTGAACGTTCATTAAGCCCTTTTCTCCTTATCTGCTCGTCAAGCTGAGCCTTGACGTGGCGAGCTGAGTCTCAAGCTGAGTCTGATTTCAGACAAAAGTAAACAAATGCAGGCTTCTCATTTCTGGCTGACTACCGTGGAGTTTGTGGGTTGAAACGACGACTTTTGCAGATTTTGTCAGATGTAGCTACATAACCAAAGCTGATGCTAACCCTAAAACTCTGTGAGTTGGTTGAAATCTATCTCCTGCTCACATTTTAATGTTTCTAGCTGATTCATTTTCAAATGAGAAGCCCGTCAAAGGGTCTTAAATATGCTAGTGCTACATACATGCAATAATGCTAAAAGACTGCGGCTAAAGCTGCACGTCCCAGGCAAAAAGTCAGTATCCTCACCAGTTCATGATCAGTAGAAGACATGGAAATAATGGTGCGGCATTGCTCTTGTAGTGCAGGGTACAGGTAGTTAGTCCTAGCTTTGTAGTATGAATAAAAATGTAATTAAAATTTTATTCGTGCTAAGTCAGCCCTTGGATTGGATTGGCCCCTAACTACAGAACAACGCAGAGGTTATATTTTTGCTTTAATGTTCAAATTATTAAACAGTATGTTTCACGAGTAAAAAGGATTTAAGGATGAGGAAGAACCAACAAGTTTAGCAAACGTAATGCATTTACTGCAAAATCGGCGGGTGCCGTCAAGCACTGTGTAACCTTCCCCAGGTGGTTGAGGCACATACCACATAACTGTATCCCGGCAGAGGCGCTAACGTTACTCTAACCTCTAATACTGTAGTATCTTGGTGCCCACACAGTGGATGTTCCAGTCCTGAACTGTTATTTTTCTAATGTAACCTGTGGCCTTTGCACCTTACACTAAGGCAGACAAACGCACAATTTAATTCATTCCTTACATTTTTGCTCTTGTGTTTTTTTAGTTTTGGAAAGGTATTTATAAACAGGCCACCTTTACAACTCTTTAGAAACAGAGTATTGCTGTTACTACAGGCCCACGTACGCCACTTCAACATGTGGAGAGAGGATAATTATACACATACTGATGCCTTTGACCAACTACATAGCAACATTTTGGTAGTTTAGGGACGCAGTTTAAGGTCTTCTGAGTACCGGCTGTTAAAAGAGGGAAGAAGGTCACTCACTTGGTGTGTATGAGAAGTCTAAGCTAAAAATCCAGATAAGCAAAAGGCAATTAGGATATCAGTACAAGATAAGATGGGACTTGATAAGTAAATGAGTGTTGCAACAGCAAAATGAGATACAGCAAATACAATGGAATGGAATTAGGAATATAGCAAAAGGAGGGTGTTAAAAGGTCAGTTCACCAAAGTTACAAAACATTTTCTCACTCATTCTTTGTGATGACTAGTTTTGGAGAGATTTTAGGTTTGGAGATTTGTGCCTCCACCCCCAACACAATGGAAACTGACTCACAGTATTGAAGAAATTCACAGCGACATCTTTTTCTGGAAACAATGGGCCTCACACAAGAACATTGTCGTATTCTCTTCCTAAATTTCATTTACTTTTTTTGTGTGAGGGTTGCTCATACAAGTCAAATTCATTAAACCAATTTGAAAACAAAAAAAAAAACCTTGATTAATGGCATTAAATAAACTGGGTGAAATATACAAAATAAATTAATTGGAATAAATAAGGATTTACGCATCGTAGTTTCACATCTCAGTAGCACTATGATGTCCCATCACTCTAAATATAGCAGAAGCCGACCGGTCTCCTCACTCAGTCAGCCGAGGTTACCCCATATCAGGCCATCAATAGTCAATAACTAGATTCTGGTGCCGTTTTCTCCCCAGAGTCCTGCAGAGCATGACTCAGACACACTGTGCTGTTTCAATCTCGGCTCAGAGCCTCCGCTATGAATCTCAGTCAGTGGGAGACATCTGGTTGTTGTTAAATGGAAGCGAAAATAGCATCCCTAAGGTCACGGTCTAGACTGTAGGGGTGAACCCTGAGCTTTGTGCTGCAGAGTTTTCTTTAATGAAGAGCTTTGCCAGCAGCTTCCGGTATGCTTAGCATCTAGACAAACTGGTATTTTCAGAAAGCAGCATATAAGGTACCATTCCTGGCTTTGTTTCGTTAACGAGCAAAAGACTATCAAGTAAGTCATGTAACCATCTTTGAGATTTTTATCCCTGTTATACTGAGATCGCAACAAAATCATCATGTGACTCAAATTTTTTTAGTATCACGAGGTTGCAAAATGTGGAGAGCACAACGTGAATTTGATTTAGGCCAAGACAAGTTCTTTTTCAGGAGCATTTTCACCTAATTGAAAACTTGAAAAACATGTTCAAACACACAATTGGAATTAAGTAAGAATTGGTTTCAGCTGGCATATTGTACGCACTGCTTCAGGCTTCACTAGTATACATATGTTTTTAGCTGTGGATCTAGAGATGGCAGTGTCAGTCGCACCACCAATTTGGTCCAGACTTAGATATCTTAACGGTGATTGGGTGGACTGTCATGAAATTTGGTGAAGATATTCATGTTTCCCACAAGATGAATTGTTATAACTTTGGTGGGGTTTTTCTCTGGAACCACGAGCCACTTAAAGTTTTAACTTATCCACTGAAATATCTACACATCTCCGACATGGACTGGCACGAAATTTTGCCATCGTCATTCATAGTTCCCGGATGATGAATCCCCGTGACTTTGGTGACCCCCGCTAAAATTAAACCTCACTCGGTCTCACAGACCAGCCCAAACAACATCACGCTCAGAGGTTACATCATCCCCTCTTTGGGCTGAAGGTTTTCAGTCTTAAGCCTTTTTCAGACTAAATCCGCCCATTCAGAGATTGGGCAGCTGAAAAATTTGGCAAAGCAACTCCGGGTCCGTGATGTAACTGTTAAATTTCCCCCTTAATCAACATACCTAACAAAATAACTGTGGGCACAAGACAATAACATTTGTAGTAGAGCATATGACATGATAAAGGTAACATAAAACAACTCCTACCAACTTTTTTTTGGTAATTTAATAACATGGGTTGAAGGATTAGAAAATACAACAGGGATGTAACCGTTCCTGTGACAGTTTTTGACAGAGCAATGAAAACAGTTAAACTGTAATAACAGCCTTTATTCAGTCGGGCATATCGGTTTAAAACACCAACCAGTTACAGCTTCACAGATTCCTCATCATGGGGAAATAATAAAACAGATTCATTACACCTGTTACTTTAGTTAGATACACAGGAAGTCAACATTGATTCATCACACAATTTCATGTCCAACAGTAGCGAGAAAACAACTGTCCTAATGATTTAACAATATTAATATCATACAAATGAAATAATACAAATCATATCACTCTACAATGCAGCCACATCAATAGGTACAATCAGAAAGGTTGTTTATAAAAAGGTTTATGTTCTCTTTGTTATTATTTTCCATTTTAGGTTTTTAAATTTCCCTCTCCATTTTCAAATTGCCATGTCATAGTATCAATTTATCAATTCAGTATCCTATTTTCCAGTTCCCTTTTTTGTTTTAATGTTTAATTATGGTCTGATTATCCAGAGTTTTTTTTTTTTTTTGCCATTTTCTTTTTTTAATTTTTTGTTTCCTCTTTTAATTGTAGGTCAAATTATCCTATTAACCAGAGCTATGTTTTATAATCCAGGGGGACTATGTGTGGTTGGACCTTAAAACAGGCCGAGAGTTTGACGTCCCTGTGGGGGCCGTGGTTAAACTGTGCGACTCTGGACCGATCCAGGTTCTGGATGATGAAGGCCGGGTAAGTCGAGGGCAGAGGTTGAAGGAAACGTGTGCTGTTATTGTCTATACACACTAAGCACAATCCTGTGGATACTGTACAATATATCATTTGCTAAAATCAGATTTTTTTAGATTGACTGTTGTATACCTAAAAATGGATATCGTGGTCAATTGATGATGATGTATTTTTAAAATCAGTGAAGAATCACAGTGGTGGTCTATGTGAAGACTTTGACCTAAACTGAATTATAAGACTTTATAGGCAAAATCAATCAGACTTAACACACACATTTTGTCTGCTTACTTTAATAAATGTTACCTTTTCCCCATATTTTCACGAGTCCTGGCTACCACTATACTAAGTTGCTTAGATCTGGCAATGAAGCACCCTGGCAACAAAGAACTCAAATGGGGCAAGAAACACAGGTCATGGGACTATCAGACAGGTTGTAAAACAAACCAGCCGGTCCCCCAGACCTATTTAGAAGAATTCATTTCTGATGTGGCGGCCGAACATACAGACTTTAAGTGACGTCCATCTGACAGTTTGGGGGAAGAAACTCCTCCTCAGCCTACAATGAGGGATTATTACCAAGATTCTGGCTATGCTCACTTTTGGTTTAACCTCGAAACAATGTGGTTTTGGTCATCTGACTGGACTCTCGACTTGTTTACAACCAGTCTGATGGTCTGCCTGCTCAGACAGTGTTAACATAACTGAAAAAGAATGATGGCCAAAACTACCAAAATAAGACCCAGTTTGTGATAAACCAGAACCTTCCGGACGTGCTTGATCCTTCTTAGCTTTCAGGTCACTCTCCCTCTCATTTTAATCCCCCCCCCTTCACCCAGGAACACTGGATATCCCCTCAGAATGCCACCAACATCAAGCCCATGCACCCAACCTCTATCCACGGTGTGGAGGACATGATCCGTCTGGGCGACCTCAACGAAGCCGGCATCCTCCGCAACCTGCTCATCCGCTACAATGAGCACGTCATCTATGTTAGTACCCCCTTGTAAAACCTCTGTAGCCCTTAGCTGCAAAGACCAACAGTGCATTAAGGACGTTCAAGGTGCAGGGCTTTCAGTGACTTTCAAGCTTTTTCCTCAGTGACTACATTTAAATGCAGGGAGTTAGCATTGACCACAGGCAAGCTGAGTTCCTATTCAGGTTAAGCTGTTTACCTGTACCTACAATATCCTTTAGTACAGTTTACGTCTTACTATAAATAAAGCAGAGTGTCACCACCTCACTCTTTGGCTGACAACAAGAAGTTCGTTTATAAAAAGGAATAAAAACAGGGATTTCTACAGAAGTGCATTGCTTTCACTAAAGTAAGAAATTGGGGACCTTATCTTATAATTATGATTTCCACTTTTCATGATTAGAGCTGCAAGAATTACTTTGTTAGTACATCAAAAGAGAATTAATGGGTAATTATTTTGATAGTCAAATGGTAGTTTATACAAATTCACTGTTTACAACCTTTCAAATGTGAATATTTTCTGGTTTATTTTACTCTTCTGTGACAGTAAACTGAATACCTTTTTTTTGAATATGTTTTTCAACTGTCTGGCAAAAAAAGACGCTGTCAAAAGTTGCAGTTGGTTTTGGGAACTTGTGATTGACATTTTTTCCCCAATTGGCTAACATTTAACAGATTAAGCGATTCACCAGTTAACTGAGAGAATAATCACCAGATAACCAATAGTGACAAAAGTCATTTAATTAATATCTTAATATCTCATAATTTTGAGATCACAGTTGGTGCATCGTATTGTGTGACCTGACCAGATGATTTCAGCTACGTTGACACCGCAAACGCATTTTTTTTTAATCAACATTGTTCATTGGAGGGCCAACATTGTACAGGCGCAGTGCTAACACAGGCCTATGTGTCTTACGTATGTTTTGTTTATGTCTTCAGTTTGTTTAAGAGTGAAATATATTCATAGGCGTTTGTTTTAGCGTCGTATCTGAGGGCCGATGTAATTTCCACAGCAGCTTATAATGATACTGATTTGGTCAAAAATAACTCATACATGTGAATGCACCTTCTGTGAAACACTAATTGATGAGGTTATCCACACACAACAAACGGTGGGTCAGCTTCATTTGTTGCAGCCCAACAAAGTCAGATTTATATGATCCATATATTGTTTCTACTGTTATCTACAATCGATTTATGAAATATCATTTAAACCTTTAATCTAAACTATAATAGCGAAAACTTTAGCTTTTGTCAGGTGCCGTGAATTCTTGTCGGAGGGCTGAATTTGGCCCCCGTGCCGCTGTTCGCCCTACCACTGCTTTATTGCAAGCTTTATTTTGATAGCTGTTCCCAGATGGAACCATAGTATTTAGATACTGTCACAAATTTTGATAGCTTGGATGCGTTCCAGATGCTTGACTTTGTTTTTCTATGAAGCATCCCGCACTGGCTTAGCCGCTCCTGACAGAACAGAGCAACTTCAAGAGGATCACAGTGTGTTCCCCCTGAACATCTGGACTTTAGATGCCTGTGCAAATGTCAATACTAATGATAATACCATCCACATTATTCAGTGACAATACTCTCTCCCAGTGTCTCAAACCAAGGAGGAAATAAAAGCGAGTTAAATCGGGTAACATCATCATGCCTCTGTTTTAGCGATGACTGATAACCACCTTAACCTTCAGGATCTCATAGTAATGAGATAGTTTTCTTATTATTATGAGATAGCAAGTCTTAATTATGAGATTTTTTTTTCGTTTTTTTTTTTTCCCCCTTTGATTAATGCAGTGTGCTTCCGTCAATTTAGGATGTCAAAATGATGACAATGACTAACTACTCACTTGCTTTTAGTCCTTTTCTATGCATGCACTGACCCAAAATCGGGTTACTATGGTAACAGGGTTCAGGAAGTGTGCTTCAACAGCTGCTTCTCACCCCAAACTGAGGAGATCTGTGGCAAACTGTGCCTGGTCGCACCTGTGTCGAAGCTGTATTCAAGAAACCTTAGCAGGCTCGTAAAACCGATGGATATGGTCTAGTAGTTGGTGCTTGAAAGCTCAGGAACAAGCTCCTAAAAACTTTTAGTTTGGTGTGTGTTTGAGAGCGAGTTGTAGTAAGTTCTATAATGGTGTTTGGTTGTTATGTCCTCTCTCTCCTTTTAGACAAATTGCAGTGGACGGGTGAGTATAAAGTTAAAATAGAAACATTTGCTAACACGTTTTTTGCGATGCAACATTCTCTTCCGATTTTTCTTAAATATCCTTTCTCCGTATTTAATGTACTTAATACGCCACTGCTGTAACTGTGGATGGTAAGAGCGGCCATGGAGCAGTCATTGTTTATTTTGCTCCGACTATCTCGAGATCATGACTTAAGGCAAGGCGAGCTTATTTGTATAGCACATTTCATACACAAAGACAGTACAAAGTGCTTTGCTTAATGCATTGAAATAAAAAATACAACATAAACGAAGAGAAAAATCATTTTAAAATAGATTAATCACACAGTAAAAGTTCTGAAACATACAGTTCCTTGGTCATCCTAACATAATGAGATAATTTCATCATAATCACAAGAAGCAAAGGTTGTTATCAAAAGATAATGAG